>NC_042615.1:799283339-799961700 GCF_901001135.1 Rhinatrema bivittatum | reverse complement strand
CCCCACCCCCCGCGAAAGGGGTGGGGGTGGGGGATCCGCCGAAACCCCGGTCCGACCGAACCCGCCGGGTTGAATCCTGCGGGCGGACTGCACGGACCCCACCCATTTACCTCTTTACAATTTCACGCCCTCTTGAAACTCCCTCTTCAAAGTTGTTTTCAACTTTCCCTTGCGGTACTTACTTATTTATTTTATTATTTAAGGTTTTTTTATACCGGCATTCATGAAATCGTTCACATGATGTCGCTTTACAGAAAACAGGGGTGCAAAGAAAACAACCTATAACATAAATACACGTGGTGAAGAGATGCAGTTACAATTAACTGGGGCTATGAACTGGGAGTGTAAGAAATAAAGAGGGATAGAGGAGGTTAATTATATACATGTGTAGAATATAAAAATATACAAGAGTACATTACAAATATGGCGTCCAATATATACAGCTTCTGAGCTGAGAATTTATTGATGGTGTGTGTTAGGTGCAGTTCGGGAAGGCTTGCCTGAAAAGCCATGTCTTGAGTCTTTTCCGAAAGGTTAGGAGGCAAGGTTCATTTCTGAGATCTGGGGGGATGGAGTTCCATAACGGTGGACCTGCTGTGGAAAGGGCTCAATCTCTAAAGGTGCTGTGATAAGTGGTTTTGGAGGGTGGAACAAGGAGGCATCCTCTGTAGGCTTCCCTGGTCGGTCTTGTGCATTTGTATAAACGGAGAGGAATTTGTAGGTCGATTATGGTGTGTTGGTGAAAGATTTTGTATATCAAGGTGATGGATTTGTAAATGACTCTGAACTGAATTGGTAACCAGTGGAGGTCTTTTAGGACTGGGGAAATGTGGTCTCTTTTCCTAGTGTTTGTTAGTAGACGGGCTGCTGCGTTTTGAACCATTTGGAGTGGTTTTGTGTATGAGGAAGGGAGTCCAAGAAATGTAGAGTTGCAGTAGTCTAATTTGGAGAAAATGAGGGCTTGGAGGATCCTGGTTAGTGTCTTTTCCTCCGCGGCTTGTGTCCCTAGCTGTGATTGAACTCTGTCCTCGAATGATGTGCCTCTTCATCCAGGCCTTGTGTCCCTAGCTGGGATCGACCTCTGTGCTCGACTGCTGCGCCTCTTCATCCCGGCCTTGTGTTCCCACAGGTGTTTTAACTCAGTTACTGTACCCATTCTTCCGGGCCTTGTGTTCCCACAGGTGTTTTAACTCAGTGGCGGTGCCTGTTCATCCAGGCCTTGTGTTCCCACAGGTGTTTTAACTCAGTGGCTGTGCCTGTTCATCCAGGCCTTGTGTTCCCACAAGTGTTTTAACCTGGTTGCTGTGCCTGTTCATGCAGGCCTTGTGTCCCTAGCTGGAATTGACCTCTGTCCTCGAATGATGTACCTGTTCATCCAGGCCTTGTGTTCCCACACGTATTCTTATTTGTGAGAGATCCTAGGCTCCAATTCGTTTGTCATCAGCTGAAGTGCGTAAGTACAGTCTGAATTCACTAGACGCCAACGGAATTCACTAGACGCCAACGATATTCACTGGACGCCAATGTAAACACCGGGTACACACAACTCTAGGGGTGGACCCGTTCCAGGGAGTCCTTCCCTGAACAAGCATGAGGGTGGAGGTGGGCTTTACTGCACACCCACCTGACGGACCATGCCCATACCGCTGCCAATATTCTAGCATGCATCAGAAAGATGCTGGCGAGCTACCAGTGTTTTAACCTAGTTCCTGTGCCTGTTCATGCAGGCCTTGTGTCCCTAGCTGGGATTGACCTCTGTCCTCGAAGGAAGTGCCTGTTCATCCAGGCCTTGTGTTCCTACTGCTGTTTTAACTCCATTGCTGTGCCTGCCTGTTCATCCAGACCTTGTGTTCCCACACGTATTCTTATTTCTGAGAGATCCTCCAATTCCTTTGTCATCTGCTGAAGTGCGTAAGTACCGTCTGAATTCACTAGACGCCAACGGAATTCACTAGACGCCAACGATATTCACTGGACGCCAATGTAAACACTGGGTACACACAACTCTAGGGGTGGACCCTTTCCAGGGAGTACTTCCCTGCACAAAGGAAAGGGAACTCTCTCCTGGGCCAATTGATAAGAAAACCACAATTCTGCAGCCAAAAATAGGCTGGAAATCCTTCCCCCATTGACTTTAATGGGCGACATATGTACATATACCCAACTCATTAGATTTTTTTTATGTCCATATTGGCCGCAAGTGGGACCCCCTTTCGGACATAAGAAATATGAACATAAAATTTTGCTCTGCACATCCCTAATATATTGCATCCAATTTACAGTTGTAAATGTTCTTCTGTACATAGGTGTTTGTTTGGGTTTTTTTTTTTCATTTTTTGCCTCTATTCCCCCATTGTTAATTTTCTTGCCTACCCTGACAGTTTTTTTTGTTTCTTGTTGAAGTTCTAATCTGGTTAATTTCACCCTGTTCGATGTACTTTCAACCTTGAGTTATATGTACACCGGTACGATATGTCTTTTCATGAACATCGGTATAGAAAAGTTTATAAATAAATAAATATGGTGTTTTTGCATGCAGAAAATACTGTGTGATAGGGCTTTACTGTGTGTTGCAATGCTTTCACACATGACATTTTAAGCTTCTGGAGAGCCATCCTATGAGAGAGAGAGAGAAAGAGAGAGAGCGAGAGAGTGAGAGAGCACCTAGCCATAATGCCCCACACTAGATAGGTATTATATCTCTATGGGAGACCCACCTAGTAACTGGAGGTGAGGTTCAGGTATTAGTGTTGGAGTCAGGGGCCACTTTGACATTCAAAGTGAGACGTACGAACAGAACAGTGCTCTTTTATGAATTTTTGATGACCTTCGGAGTGAGGAAACTCACCTAAAGATGAGATTTGTGCAATGTTCTCTCAACCTAGCTTGATGGACTCTCTACCTGGGTAACATCAAGCTAGGTTGAGAGAACATTGCACAAATCTCGTCTTTGGGTGAGTTTCCTCACTCCAAAGGTCATCAAATCTCCACAAGAGAGCACTGTTCTTTTGTACATCTCACTTTGAATGTCAAAGTAGCTCCTGACTCCAACACTAATACATAAACCTCACCTCCAGTTACTAGGTGGGCCTCCCTTAGAGATATAAATACCTATCTAGTGTGAAGGCATTATGGCTAGGTGCTCTCTCTCTCTCTCTCCCCCCCCAATAGGAGGGCCCTGATAGTGGTTGTATGTAGGAAATATAGCAATTTGCACTAAGATAGTGCTTCATGTTATAGAGGAAATCTAACTTAGGCCTGTATTTATTCTAATAAATAGTTGCATTCATGTTTCTACATATGACCATAATTTTATTCACCTCTTAATACTTAGCCACCCACATATTCCTGAAATATTTCATTAAAAAACCAAGTTTGTAATGTTTTTTTAAATAATGCTTTTATAAATAATATTTTTTAAATATTGTTGTTCTACTCATAGTAGTGTAACTATAATTTTCTAAGTAGGGGCGTGCATGGGAATGTTATAAAACTTCCCTCATAAAGAAAGGAAACAGAACAACATAAATGCACATCGCTAAATCATAATATTAAGCAAATTTCTGAAACATTTCTGAAGAAAAGGATAGTGTACAGCTTGAAAAAATGTAGAAAGAAGGAATAACAAATTTAATTATATTTGATGAGGTGATCTGAGTAGTAGATCAGAGAGGTGGAGTGGATGTTGTCTATATAAAATTCAGTAAGAGCTTTGATGCTGTTCTACACAGGTGACAGGTAAACAAATTAGCCAGTATGGGAACAGGACAAAAAACTATTAACCAGAAGAGCTAGTTAAGCAACAGAAATCACTGAGCAATATTCAATGAAGCCTATTTAGTGATGGTAAAGTGACAAGTGGGGCATCTCTGGGTTTGATACTGATGCCAGTATTTTTCAAAATCTTTAATTGGAGGATTGGTTGTTAGTAGATGTCACAAAATATGAGACAGGTTGTAAAAACCGAGGTAGATAGAAAAAAATGAATTAGAATTTGAAAAACCTTGAAGAATGTTCAGTGGCACAGAAGCTGCAATTCAAAAAAGTATAAAACTATACATTTGGGCCAGAAAAAAACATTAAAATCAATTAGAAGGGTAAGAGTTGACAATTACCTAACAAGAAAAAAATCTGGAATTAAAGATTAGCTTATCAGAAAAAGAGAGAGATCATTTCATGATAGGGTAACTTAGCCCCATAATCAAAAGCCAAGCTTAAAATATTGTCATAGTCAGATGATGCTATGAGCAAGGCAGGATGTGATCTTGCTGAGCTTGGTGTGCTATTAGACCCAAACTGATCCTATCAGCCAGAGCCGTAGCGTGCCTATGACCTATATGGCCATTAGGGATGTGAATCGGGCTTCGGACGATTGAAAATATCATCGATATTTTTCAAAATCGTCAGAAATTGGGGGCTCCCGACCCCCCAAAAAACTTTTTACAGGTACCTGGTGGTCCAGTGGGGGTCCCGAGAGTGATCTCCCGATCCCGGGCCGTCGGCTGCCACTAATCAAAATGGCAATGATGGCCCTTTGCCCTTACCATGTGACAGGGTATCCGTACCATTGGCCGGCCCCTGTCACATGGTAGGAGCACTGGATGGCCCGCACCATTTTTAAAGATGGCGCCGGCCATCCAGTGCTCCCTCCGGACGAAAAACAAAACACGATGTGAATCGGAACCGGAATCCGAACCGATTCCGGTTCCGATTCACATCTCTAATTGCCATGACCATAGGCACCGCTCCGAAGGATGTTTATTGCATTGTGATTCTGTTTTCTCGTGGCTCTCTGAGGGTCATGCTCGTGCCTAAAATCATATGAGTTCCAAGAGTCTCTTGCTTTTTTGAAAGGTTTTCTGGTTGGCACCACAGCAGCGCATATAAATATAATAAACATATTGTAAGTGATACTTGTACCTCAGACTGTACCATGAATCTTCTTTGTCATGTAAAATCTATTCATTATAAATGCATAATTTTAAATTGTGTGTGAGGAGAGGGTGTTAGGGTAGGGGTGTAATGCCTGCAGGAATGGTGCACCCTTGGTACTGCAGTATGGTTGGCACAGCCTAGTGAGCAAGCGCACTATGCCCACCCCAGCAGCTGGCGGAGGATCCTTGTAGTGGGAGCAGCTAGAGCTTTGCCTATAACAACTGTCTTCCCCACTGGTTGAGCCCTTGGGTCCTGGAAGACTGCAGGTCTTATGTGGTTCCCTAAGGCAGTCAAGAGATATGAGTCCAAGGCCAGGCGAGAGTCGGAGCAGGCAGCAGACAGCAGATTCAAATAGCGATGCAGAGGTCAGGGCCAGAGGCAGACAGTAGAGATGAAGAACAGGCCAGATGTTGAGGCAGGCAGCAGATGGAGTAAAGTCGGGTCCAAAGCAGAGAGTCAGGTCCAGGCAGTGATCATGGAAGGTTGTGGTCCAAGCCAGGGTCAGAATCCAAGAAATCAAGTCAAAGGGGACAGGACAAAATAAGGAACAAGTCAAGGCAAGGAAATGGATAAGGCAGGGCAAGGACAGGGCACGAACAAGAAAAGTATGCAACGCAGGAAGCAACATGTACTGGGACACAAGGCACTCTAGGAGACAACTGTTGCTGAGGCAAGGAAGCTTGAGTGAAGAGCTTTTAAGTAGTGGGGGTCTGTGATGTCATTAAGAGGTGCCATGCCTGAGTTCCCACTGTGGGCACTTTAAGTCCTCAGACATCAGGCATGCGAGCACTTAGGGAAGCTGAAGTGGGCTTGGCTCAGTGGCTTTTCCTGGCACTCATGTCGGCGGTCAGTGAGAGGTGGCATCCAGGCTGCAGTGCAGAGCCGGCAGTGTTGGGGTGAGTGAAGTGGCTCACAGGCCCATCCTGCAAGTTTCAGATTGTGACAGGGATTCCAAGGCTTTAAGATTTTCCTAGTGCACCTAATAACCTTGCACCAGCTATGGGAATTGCTATACAAACATTTAACAGAGTCTCTCAATTTGTGACATCATGTGCTGTGTAATTGGTGAAGGTGCAGGTTTTCACTAGGCGGCACTTTGCCTAGCTAAGGCTCTGCCTTCTTTCACAGCTATGCTGCAATAATATGTAACACTGCTCTGAATGTGGATATACCCAATTTATTTTGCTTTGAAATGGCTATCAGAACCCAGATTGCCAAAAAAGAAAAAGAAAAAGTCCACCTGAGTGATCTCAAGATGATGACTGACTATTATATCTCTGCCTCTCCTGATCTGACCCCATCCCATTGGTAATCCTACAGATCTCACAGCTGCAGCTTTGCAAGCATTGGACTCTAAACCTGATAAAGTTTATGGAAAGTTAGAAGAAGTCAATGCTTCAATTTAAAACTGGCAGAAGAGTGACTGAGACAGAGTAGAAGATCTCAGATGTACAAGATGAGGTGCGTGACATTTCTGTGGAGCTGGCAGTGGTGAAGATGGCATTATGTGTTTGTGAAGAAAGAGTAGAAGATTTGGAAAGTAGGTTGCACCTTAATAACTTGTGGTTTTTGGGCCTATCTGAAAGCATACTGGACCAGGAACTTTGAGGATTTCTTGAGAAATGATGCCATGGGAGTTGGCCCTAGGTGAACATTGTGGCTTACTCTCCTTGGAGCTTGTTTACCATCTGGGTCCCAAGAAGGAATAAGCAGTGAGTCTGTGGGTACTAATTGTCTATGTCCTCAATTTCCTGTATAAATCTGCAATTCTGAAAGTGATCTACAATAATAAGTCCCTTATCTATCAGAACAAGAACATCCTGGTTTTTCAAGTCTTCTATCTGAAACTGTATATTACCTACTGCAAATTTGCACTACTGTGCTCACCTTGCACGTTCTCCAGGCGCACTGCCTATTGGTTTACACAGACTGGCTGCATGTCTTCTACAAGGGAAAGGTTAAACAGTTCTCCTCAATTGGCTAGGCAAAAGCTTTTTTGCATCGGGTATAAGTCCGTGTCGAAGATTTCCAATGGTACTCAACATTTGAAGCGAGGGGGCCAAGATGTTGTTTCACTCTTTGTGGATGAGGCACTGCTGCAGCTCCTCCTGTGGACAGTTTTGGCCTGATGCTATATTAACATTAAGGCTTATATTGTCAGTCACCAAAGAATGACACGGTCTGGCTCTCACTCTGAATTTGTTGGATATGTGTGAGCTTACTGGGCAGTCTTTGCTTATATTATTTTCAGCAGACCGATGCTTCTGAAATGATTCAGTCTTGCTATTCTCCATAATTTGTATGTCACATTGTTGACTACACTTATCTGGGAAGGCGTATGCTTTGGTGCTGGTTTACAAGGCCTTCTGACCTGATGACAACTCTGATTTTTGACATGTTCACAATTTTGTTTGTTGGAGGATGGAGGTTCTTGGGGGAGGGGGGTGAACAATCTAAAAGTGCAGATGGGGATAAGTTTGGGTAAACAGTTAAACTTAGTGTTTGGAATGACCCTTCCTCATTCTGGGGGGTAGCAGAGGGATGGGGGAGGTGAGGGTAGAGAATGGGATGTACACAAGAGGTTATTTCAGTTAGGGAAAGGATGGAGTGAGAACTCTTTATTGGAAGCACTGCTCATGAGGGTGGACTTGGTTTTGTGTTTTTCCTTTTGTACTTCTTCAGATGGGAGTGAACGCTCAGGCTGGGGGGCACTTAGTTGTAGTGCCTATTAATGAAGCCCAATCTGTGCTGTTTGTTGCTGTTTATCAAGTAGTACTTCCTTGATTATTTTTTCTTGGAATGTTTATGAGATTCAATCACCTATTAAAAGACAAAAAATGTTGGCAGCCTTGAACAGGAAAAAAAAAGAGGACATTGTGCTTTTGCAAGAGACACATGTTACTGATGTATAACATTGTAAGTTGAAAAGGTGGTAGGTGGGTAATGTGTCGTTAGTCTCTGCTTCAGCCAAGAAAGCTAATGTGGAGTCTTGGTGCACAAGTGCTGCATTTTGATGGTCAAGCAAGTTATTCAGGATCCAGGGATAGGCAAGTGCCATTTGAGGTGCGGCATTTTCAGTGTGGAAAGTCACCATTATTCAAGATGGGTATTTAACTGAAAGTTTTGCCAATCGGTGCTGCCATCATGGTTCTCTGAACTGCTGGCATGAGATGCTTTATTAAAGTTATGATTGAGTTTATGAGAGGCTTTGTCTTGTTTCATTGTCCAGGCATCAAATTAATAGAGTTTTTAATCTCTAAAGAAGTAAAATATTGAACACTTGACATCATCAGTGGGCCAGCAATTACCCGAAAGTTAAACACATGTTCCTTGGAATATATATGAGCATTTTTGTTGGATGCTTTGGATAAATCATTTATATTTGGAATTGTGCAAAATATGTAATATGATGATATTTTGAAGTTTTGAGAATTGTATCACTGATAAGAGTAAGATATGTATTTATGTCCCATGATGAAGCCATTGGCGAAACAAGGGTCCTATGTTGGGTATGTAGGAATGCTATGACAGGGTACATTGCAATGTAGTGATAGTTCCATATGTATGTTGTATATTTATGCTTGTGGATTTTTGAACATTTGAATAATTAGTGAATCAATTGGATGTTTGCCAATTGTGGGGGTTTTTAAGGGAACAATTGGTGTCTGATTAGACTGTGTTAAGAACTTTTAAATATTGTATGTATTAAATATTTAAAGTGTGCATATGGGTATTTTTGTAATTTTGATAATTTATGTACTACCTGGGTTTATACCTTCTTTTTTTGAATATTACCATTGGAGGAAAGGAAGAACCCTAGAGCAAATTTTGACTCTGATAATGAAAACTGTTTCTTTATTTGACATCTTTCAAATGTTTGTTCTGGGGGCAAACCAAGAAGAGTGCAAATGTGGGGAAATCAACCCCAGACTCCAAAAGAGGGCACCAGCAATATTATGGAAGGTTGGCATGCGACAACAAGTTCTTTATGGAGGTATGACAGCTGGGGGTTAGGTAGGTATGAGGCAGCAAGTCCATGGAAGGAGAAACTTGGTTCTTTTGTCTTTTTTCACCATCTCTGCAGTGACACATCATCATCTCCATTTGCTAGTTTCTTTGGCACAGAGCTCGCTTCTGCTGCCTTTGTTATCCAGAAGAAATCCTTATTCAGTTTTGGTGCAGGAATATTTTTTGGGTTCTTGCTGGTACTTTCAGTGCCAACTTGTCCAGTTTTCGACACATTTACTTCATCTGCCCTGCTTTTCCCAATCCCTGACATGATTATTTTTATATCAATTAAACTCAGATGTGATATAATCACTTAATACGTCACCAAACAAACATCACATATACGTGGAAACATCTATTCATTCTTATTTGTGAATAGAGACCTCATATAATGTTGCGGAGAGTTTATTTTATATCTCCTGTTCTCAAATGTGTGGTTATTTTATGTAATCATCACTACAAAATAGTCTCAATGGCTGACTATTTTCCTTTTATAATCATTGGTCTCCATTTCACAGACTTATATGAGCTTATTTCACTTTTTCAATTTTTAGTAATAATATATTTTTTAAATTTTTTAAAAAAATTTATTCAGTGATAAGCAAAAGACACTTATCATTTTATGGTCTTTTCTGAGCAGTTAAATGCTCGAGGAGCGGCTCAAAATATCCTGCCCAACACGGCTCTTGCTTCGATGGATACTTCGTCAGGGGCATTAACTGCATATTTTGATTTTCTATAATGAAAAGAAGACATTAACATGCTCACTTATTAATGAAACTACTCATATGAATAATACTTATAACTGCTTACATAAGCTCCAATTTTTTCTGTCACCCATCTCAGTTGTGCTTCAGCATTTCCAAATGAGATCCACCATTTTGTTTTAGTGCAGTTAGTATAGCTGTGTTTAAAAAAGGATTGAATAAGTTCTTGGAGGAGAAGTCCATTACCTGCTATTAAGTTCACTTAGAGAATAGCCACTGCCATTAGCAATGGTAACATGGAATAGACTTAGTTTTTGGGTACTTGCCAGGTTCTTATGGCCTGGATTGGCCACTGTTGGAAACAGGATGCTGGGCTTGATGGACCCTTGGTCTGACCCAGTATGGCATTTTCTTATGTTCTTATGTTCATTTTTTTAAACCTACTACAGAATCCACCTCCAGCCAATCACAGAACTCACTGGGTCCATTGTTTCAACCAATAGCAAACTTGAAAAATGTGATGTCAAATTAGTGTCATCCAATCTACAGACTCGTTCATACCTGTCGGACTTTGGGAAGGCAATCTGAATATCCACCTTTGCTTACAATAATTTAATTGTGAATGAAAATTATGTCCCCGCTCAGAACACACTATTTGGTCTAAAATAGTCCATTTTAAATGCTGGATTCTATGTGAATTTTGAATATAGTGTTTTACCTTCGGTGCTTCAACATTCACTGTGTGTATGTGACTTCTGTGTTCCCTTAAGCATACCTTTGTTTGTCTGCTAGTACATCCTATATAAATGGAAGGACAAGGGCATTGTAGTAGGTAGGCAACATTAGTCGATTCACAATTTGTAGCCCATATGTGTTGTAATTCCAACGTAGGATCATATTCTAGTAGTTGATAATATTTAGTATTTGATACATGGTCTAATAATGACTGGGTATATTGATCTTGATCCTGTATTACCACGCTTCCCCCTTTGTCCGCAAGTTTGATGACTATTTGAGAGTTGCTCGCCAGTTCTTATAACGCCAGCCTAGAAGAGGTAGTCATATTTACATAAGATTTAGATGATGTGAACTCAAAATTTTCAATATCTTTCAGAATAAGATATCAAAATGTACTAATTTGTGGATCAATAGTCGGTCCAGATGGAATCCATTTTGACTTTGGTCTGACCAATGACTCCATGTCAAATCAAATCAAATCACAGTGAACCTAGAAGATATGGTAGGCCTGATTGACAAACTGAAGAGTAGTAAATCACCTGGACCGGATGGTATACACCCCAGAGTTCTGAAGGAACTAAAAAATGAAATTTCAGACCTATTAGTAAAAATTTGTAACTTATCATTAAAATCATCCATTGTACCTGAAGACTGGAGGATAGCAAATGTTAACCCCAATATTTAAAAAGGGCTCCAGGGGCGATCCAGGAAACTACAGACCGGTTAGCCTGACTTCAGTGCCAGGAAAAATAGTGGAAAGTGTTCTAAACATCAAAATCACAGAACATATAGAAAGACATGGTTTAATGGAACAAAGTCAGCATGGCTTTACCCAGGGCAAGTCTTGCCCCACAAATCTGCTTCACTTTTTGAAGGAGTTAATAAACATGTGGATAAAGGTGAACCGGTAGATATAGTATACTTGGATTTTCAGAAGGCGTTTGACAAAGTTCCTCATGAGAGGCTTCTAGGAAAAGTAAAAAGTCATGGGATAGGTGGCGATGTCCTTTCGTGGATTGCAAACTGGCTAAAAGACAGGAAACAGAGAGTAGGATTAAATGGGCAATTTTCTCAGTGGAAGGGAGTGGACAGTGGAGTGCCTCAGGGATCTGTATTGGGACCCTTACTGTTCAATATATTTATAAATGATCTGGAAAGAAATACGACGAGTGAGATAATCAAATTTGCAGATGACACAAAATTGTTCAGTGTAGTTAAATCACAAGCAGATTGTGATAAATTGCAGGAAGACCTTGTGAGACTGGAAAATTGGGCATCCAAATGGCAGATGAAATTTAATGTGGATAAGTGCAAGGTGATGCATATAGGGAAAAATAACCCATGCTATAATTACACGATGTTGGGTTCCATATTAGGTGCTACAACCCAAGAAAGAGATCTAGGTGTCATAGTGGATAACACATTGAAATCGTCGGTTCAGTGTGCTGCGGCAGTCAAAAAAGCAAACAGAATGTTGGGAATTATTAGAAAAGGAATGATGAATAAAATGGAAAATGTCATAATGCCTCTGTATCGCTCCATGGTGAGACCGCACCTTGAATACTGTGTACAATTCTGGTCGCCGCATCTCAAAAAAGATATAATTGCGATGGAGAAGGTACAGAGAAGGGCTACCAAAATGATAAGGGGAATGGAACAACTCCCCTATGAGGAAAGACTAAAGAGGTTAGGACTTTTCAGCTTGGAGAAGAGACGACTGAGGGGGGATATGATAGAGGTGTTTAAAATCATGAGAGGTCTAGAACGGGTAGATGTGAATCGGTTATTTACTCTTTCGGATAGTAGAAAGACTAGGGGACACTCCATGAAGTTAGCATGGGGCACATTTAAAACTAATCGGAGAAAGTTCTTTTTTACTCAACGCACAATTAAACTCTGGAATTTGTTGCCAGAGAATGTGGTTTGTGCAGTTAGTATAGCTGTGTTTAAAAAAGGATTGGATAAGTTCTTGGAGGAGAAGTCCATTACCTGCTATTAAGTTCACTTAGAGAATAGCCACTGCCATTAGCAATGGTAACATGGAATAGACTTAGTTTTTGGGTACTTGCCAGGTTCTTATGGCCTGGATTGGCCACTGTTGGAAACAGGATGCTGGGCTTGATGGACCCTTGGTCTGACCCAGTATGGCATTTTCTTATGTTCTTATGTTCATTTTTTTAAACCTACTACAGAATCCACCTCCAGCCAATCACAGAACTCACTGGGTCCATTGTTTCAACCAATAGCAAACTTGAAAAATGTGATGTCAAATTAGTGTCATCCAATCTACAGACTCGTTCATACCTGTCGGACTTTGGGAAGGCAATCTGAATATCCACCTTTGCTTACAATAATTTAATTGTGAATGAAAATTATGTCCCCGCTCAGAACACACTATTTGGTCTAAAATAGTCCATTTTAAATGCTGGATTCTATGTGAATTTTGAATATAGTGTTTTACCTTCGGTGCTTCAACATTCACTGTGTGTATGTGACTTCTGTGTTCCCTTAAGCATACCTTTGTTTGTCTGCTAGTACATCCTATATAAATGGAAGGACAAGGGCATTGTAGTAGGTAGGCAACATTAGTCGATTCACAATTTGTAGCCCATATGTGTTGTAATTCCAACGTAGGATCATATTCTAGTAGTTGATAATATTTAGTATTTGATACATGGTCTAATAATGACTGGGTATATTGATCTTGATCCTGTATTACCACGCTTCCCCCTTTGTCCGCAAGTTTGATGACTATTTGAGAGTTGCTCGCCAGTTCTTATAACGCCAGCCTAGAAGAGGTAGTCATATTTACATAAGATTTAGATGATGTGAACTCAAAATTTTCAATATCTTTCAGAATAAGATATCAAAATGTACTAATTTGTGGATCAATAGTCGGTCCAGATGGAATCCATTTTGACTTTGGTCTGACCAATGACTCCATGTCAAATCAAATCAAATCACAGTGAACCTAGAAGATATGGTAGGCCTGATTGACAAACTGAAGAGTAGTAAATCACCTGGACCGGATGGTATACACCCCAGAGTTCTGAAGGAACTAAAAAATGAAATTTCAGACCTATTAGTAAAAATTTGTAACTTATCATTAAAATCATCCATTGTACCTGAAGACTGGAGGATAGCAAATGTTAACCCCAATATTTAAAAAGGGCTCCAGGGGCGATCCAGGAAACTACAGACCGGTTAGCCTGACTTCAGTGCCAGGAAAAATAGTGGAAAGTGTTCTAAACATCAAAATCACAGAACATATAGAAAGACATGGTTTAATGGAACAAAGTCAGCATGGCTTTACCCAGGGCAAGTCTTGCCCCACAAATCTGCTTCACTTTTTTGAAGGAGTTAATAAACATGTGGATAAAGGTGAACCGGTAGATATAGTATACTTGGATTTTCAGAAGGCGTTTGACAAAGTTCCTCATGAGAGGCTTCTAGGAAAAGTAAAAAGTCATGGGATAGGTGGCGATGTCCTTTCGTGGATTGCAAACTGGCTAAAAGACAGGAAACAGAGAGTAGGATTAAATGGGCAATTTTCTCAGTGGAAGGGAGTGGACAGTGGAGTGCCTCAGGGATCTGTATTGGGACCCTTACTGTTCAATATATTTATAAATGATCTGGAAAGAAATACGACGAGTGAGATAATCAAATTTGCAGATGACACAAAATTGTTCAGTGTAGTTAAATCACAAGCAGATTGTGATAAATTGCAGGAAGACCTTGTGAGACTGGAAAATTGGGCATCCAAATGGCAGATGAAATTTAATGTGGATAAGTGCAAGGTGATGCATATAGGGAAAAATAACCCATGCTATAATTACACGATGTTGGGTTCCATATTAGGTGCTACAACCCAAGAAAGAGATCTAGGTGTCATAGTGGATAACACATTGAAATCGTCGGTTCAGTGTGCTGCGGCAGTCAAAAAAGCAAACAGAATGTTGGGAATTATTAGAAAAGGAATGATGAATAAAATGGAAAATGTCATAATGCCTCTGTATCGCTCCATGGTGAGACCGCACCTTGAATACTGTGTACAATTCTGGTCGCCGCATCTCAAAAAAGATATAATTGCGATGGAGAAGGTACAGAGAAGGGCTACCAAAATGATAAGGGGAATGGAACAACTCCCCTATGAGGAAAGACTAAAGAGGTTAGGACTTTTCAGCTTGGAGAAGAGACGACTGAGGGGGGATATGATAGAGGTGTTTAAAATCATGAGAGGTCTAGAACGGGTAGATGTGAATCGGTTATTTACTCTTTCGGATAGTAGAAAGACTAGGGGACACTCCATGAAGTTAGCATGGGGCACATTTAAAACTAATCGGAGAAAGTTCTTTTTTACTCAACGCACAATTAAACTCTGGAATTTGTTGCCAGAGAATGTGGTTTGTGCAGTTAGTATAGCTGTGTTTAAAAAAGGATTGGATAAGTTCTTGGAGGAGAAGTCCATTACCTGCTATTAAGTTCACTTAGAGAATAGCCACTGCCATTAGCAATGGTAACATGGAATAGACTTAGTTTTTGGGTACTTGCCAGGTTCTTATGGCCTGGATTGGCCACTGTTGGAAATAGGATGCTGGGTTTGATGGACCCTTGGTCTGACCCAGTATGGCATTTTCTTATGTTCTTATGTTCTTATGAAATATGGTTAGTTTCACAATACAACCTAATTTGTAGTTTTCTTATGAATCGAGCGACAGATATCCTACTTTCAAATGCATCGGGGCAGATTTTAAAAGCCCTACGCGTGCCGAGCCTATTTTGCATAGGCCCAGCAACACGTGCAAAGCCCCGAGACGCGCGTGCAAAGCCCCGGGACGCGTGTATGCCCTGGAGCTTGAAAAAAGGGGCGGGGTGTGGGCGGTCCGAGCCAGTCCGGGGGCAGATTCCCGAGGCCTCCATAGGGCTGCTAGGCCGGGGGATCACCAGCCGGCATTTGGCCAGCACGCGCAACCTACACCTGCCCAGAGGCAGGCACAACTTGTAAATTAAAGCTTAGGGGGGGGGGTAGGTAGGGCTGGGTGGTGGGTTAGGTGGGGGAAGGGAGGGGAAGGTGGGGGGGGGAGGAAGGAAAGTTCCCTCCGAGGCCACTCTGATTTTGGAGCGGCCTCGGAGCCATCGGGGCTACACTAGGGCTCAGCACGTGGAAGGTGCACTAGTGTGCACCCCCTTTTGCGTGCCGACCCCGGATTTTATAACATGCGCGTGGCTGCACGTGCATGTTATACAATCGGGCATACATTTGTGTGTGCCAGGTAGCTTGCACAAATGTACCTCGCGCACATAGGTTTAAAAATCTGGCCCATCATGTTTATTATGAGGGACAAAGGAAAGTCCCAAATTAAGCACTTAATTTGGGACTGTACATTAAAAGAATTGGTACTCATGCTCATAGAACATATTAAATCAGCTAAGTTATCTGATATGTCAATCTAAACAAGTAAGTCTTTAGATGTTTTTTAAACTGGTATGGAATGCTGTCAATTGCAACTGTTCTGGAAGACAATTCCAGAAAATTGGGCCTGATGTAGAAAATGTTCTTCTCGGGTCTCTCCAAGGTGTGCATAATGAACAGATTGAATTTCAAGTAGGCCTTTATTGCAGACCATAATGTTCTGCCCAGATAGTATATATGCAAAGAGGAATTTAAAGTTGTAACATCCGGGGCATTAAGGACTTTATGAATTAAAATGGCAGTTTTATATTTTAGTCTCTATTGTGTTATAACCAAAGGAGGGGTTCTAATATAGCTGTAATATACTGACGTTGACCAGCACCCAATAACATATGTGTGACAGAGTTCTGAATAATTTGTAAATTGATCTAACACTTCCAATTGATCTAACACTTGCCAATTGATCTAACACTTCCAAGCCACCCCTAATCGCCACCTACACCATGGTTAACCTTATCTTCTATCGTTTACTTATGTGAATTAATAACCTGCCCTTTCTCTTCCTTCTAAGCCAAGTTCTTATCACCCTGTTATATGTAACTGCCTTTTTCAGCACCATTGTTATAGTTATGTTTACTATGCACCCCTGTTTCATGTGAACCAGCATGATGTGACTACTGTCTCGAATGCCGGTATATAAAAATCTGAAATAAATTAATAAATAAATAAAATAAATGTCTGATAAAATTACCTGGGAGACCAAGATACAAAGAATTGCAATAATCTAGCCCTGCCATAACCATTGCCTGAAGGACCGATTGACAATTAGCAGATGGACGTAGAGTCTTCAAATGTTTCAACATACGGAGTTTAAACATTCTAGATTTGTTACATTTTGAATGTGGGCTTGCATTAAAAGATCATTCTCAAGAGTGACACTTAAGTTATGAACTTTGTCACTAATTTGTAACTTACAGCCATCAAAAAGCAAGTGTGTAAAGTGGATTGACCACTGGGGATCTACGCAGGATAATAAGTTCAGTTTTATTAATATTTAATGATAATCTGTTATGAAATACCCATTGCTTAATTGTAGTGAGACAAATCAAAGCAAATGTTAATGTATGCTGCCAAGAGAAATGAACCGGAATGAAAAACTGTATGTCATCTGCATACATTTTAGAGGAAACATCTAAACCAGCAAGCAATCTGCAAAGTGGAATGAGATACATATTGAAAAGCTTCCTGCTGAATGCCCAGAAATTAAACTAGAGCAGGGAAAAATCCAAGAACAGTCAAGGTATCCTTTTTCAGGAAGGATTTAGCAGGCCAATGCTGCAATTCAGCCAACTCCGTTCAGGGGCATTATGCTTTTCAAAGCGATGAATCAGAGACAACAGATACTACACAGCTTTCGGAGTACAAGTACCGTATATAAGTAAAACTGGCCCAATTGTCTCTCTTCTAAACAGAGACACTGGTCAGCTTTGAAATATGGCTATCAACAAAGCCAGAATCAAGTCCCAGAGGATGATGTATCCCTTTGCAATTCTTAGGACCTTTGTATTTGGTTGTCCCTGTTTATTTCCTAACCTTTTATTCAAATCTTTCAGGCCTGTACATTTGATACACACGTACACATAGGTCATGCCATTAATGAAATATAAAACAGTTTACGCATCCATATATTCCTATTGGCTCTTACCCTAGCCTAAGACCAAAATGGCCACCTCTTGCTCCAAAATACACACTCCCAGCCCACACCCCCACATCCCCACACCCCCACTCCCTTATTACCCACAACCCAACCCTAAATCCCCTACTAACCCTCACCCCTCATTGTACCTCAGTCTACCCCTAACATCAACTATACACACCCCCACATCCCTATTGCCTCCTAATCTATCCTAACACTCCCTATCCACACTTCCACACCCTATTGCCCCAAACCACCCTTATCACCCCTTACTTAAATCCCCACTACCCAATTACCCCTACCCACCTTAACATCCCTACCTACACCCCCACCCCCTATTGCCCTACCCACCCCTATTCACACCACCACTCCCATTGCTCAACACATCCACACACCCCCACCCATTTGGCCCCAAGCATATCTAACAGCACCTATTCTACATTGCTCCACTAACCCACCTTTAACATCCTCTACCTACATATCCATACTCTACCCCTCCCACCTTCCTAGTTCTTACCCAAAAGGTAGGAAACCAATGTATTGGTTTCCTACCTTTTGGGGGTAGGAAACCAATACATTATAGTGGCCCTTCAGTTCTCTCCGCACCTGAAGCAAGACCTGATTTTTAGTTTAGACCTCCTGAATGGGAAAGATGACATCTTCTTTCCTCATCCTCAAGGAAGAAATATGAATGGTGAGCATATATATGTCCCTGCTGGTGAAATCAGGTTGCTTTTTTGGGGAGCAGGGAGGCCCATTTTGGAATACATGGGAGGTTTATGTGGAAAAACATACACGCATATTTTTGCTATTCTTAAACATATATGCGTGTATGAAATCGCGCACAAACATTTTTGCAAATAGTTCACATGCATGTGTATATTTTATATAACAAATATTCATATTTTATAATCTGTGCATATGTATTAAATAAATATGAGTGCAGCCCTATGTACATGCATTATATGGATCCATGTACATTTCTTTGTAAGATATGCACATAGTGAGTGATTCTTAGAACCAAAAGTATAATTAAGGGCAAAGATATGGGAGAAAAAAGTAAATCACGGACAACAACACAAGGAACTCGGGGGGGGGGGGGGGGATGCAAGCTCCCAGGGAAGAGGGGTAATGGATTCCACTCCAAGACAGGAGATGTGAACATTGGAAGGGAAAATCCCAACAGGGCCAAAAGAAAGAGATATCTGATGTCACTGATGTTTTCCTTATGGTAAGAAGAACTGCTGAAGCTGGAAGTAAAAAGTGTTTGGAGTTGTTTAAAGAGGGTAGACATAAAGGGGAAACATGTGGATAGCCTATTGGATAGGGGCAGCAATCAGTCTCTGTCTCCTGGACCTATGGCTAGGAGCTTGGGAAATGGGAAACCCAGCATGAGGCAGGTAGATGGCGAAAGTTGGACTAGGGTCTAATGTGTTTACAGGAACAGCCACACCTGCCCATATTGGAGGAAATAATTGGTTGGAAGTAATGTCATATCAGATTTAAACTGGAAAAAATAGAGAAGCTCCCATTCCCACCAATTTTGGGGAGAAATTAGGAGAGACAGGAAGCCCAACTGGAAAATAAGAAAGCTTTGCTCACCACTCAAACTCAGTCTGAGAGGCAGCAGGGACTGTCAGGAGAAGTGTAGGGGTGTTTGGGGAAAATGTTTCCTTTCTCAGATGCATAGGTCATTGGGATCCAGGGAAACAAAAATCCTAGAGCTAAACAATGAAGAGAAAAATATGGGAAAAGAGCAAGAGAGATGCCTGGCAGTAAACCAGACAATACTTGAGGGTCTCCGTTCTGAAATAATAAAGAGATGTCCTCATCTCAGAGCAGAGCAAGAGGCTGATAGAGTGATTCAGGAGTTAAAGGACATTGCAAAGGAAAAGAGACAAATTCATAAAGCATGACTGATACTGTGCCCCATTGTGAGTAATTCATGGGTTATTGTATATAATTATTTCTGCAACTTCAGAGCACAGGGGAGAACATTCTTGTTCCTAGCATGACATCCCAATGGCCAGATATTTAGGAAGTGAGCCAGTGGATATAGTGTATCTGAATTTTCAGAAAGCATTTGACAAAGTCCCTCTTGATCAACTTCTTAGGAAATTAAAAAGTCATAGGATAGGTGTCAGTGTCCTATTGTGGATTATCAAAGGATTAAAAGATAGAAAACAGAGAGTAGGGCTAAATGGTAAATTTTCCCAATGGAAAAAGGTGAATAGTGGAGTGCCCCAGGGATCTGTTCTAGGACCAATGCTTTTTAAATATTTTTTTAAACGACCTGGAAAGGGGAACAAGTAAGATGATCAAATTTGCCGATGGCATAAAATTATTCAAAGTAGTTGTGCCGGGAGGTGGACCCTTGGCCTAGTGCAGGATTGGTAGGCTCCCTGATCAGACCCAGAGAGCGCCTGCCACCAGGAAGCAGAGCACAAGATGAGACAGAGGCTAGCTGGAGCTTCACCAATAGCAACTGGGAGGTTCCCTCAGGTTGAGCCCTTGGTTACACGGGCCGCCTGGGCTTAGGTGGGCCTCGCAGGATCTCCTTGAGAGAAAGTTCAGAGGTGTGCCCACCACGATCAAGGGTGCGTGGTCGATGTTCAGGCTAGAAGTCCGGGGTGTCAGAGAAGGCTGAATAAAGTCTCTGAATGTATGGCAAGGACCAAGGACAGAGTCAAGGTAGCATTGTCAGTCAAAGCAGGGGTCAATACCAGTGGTCAGTCTGTGGATAGTCAGCCAAAGCAGGGGTCAGGTTCCAGGCAGCAGTCAGACATGGTCAGTGGTCAGGCAGAGGTCAGTCCAGGCAGCATGCAGAAGTGGTCGAGGAAATGGCAAAGGTCAAATCCAGACGACTGTCAGCCTCCTAAAGAATTCCTTTTGATCTGTATTAGGACTATACAATGTTTACAAGAGTAAATGCTACATTATGCAGCACAACAAATCTACCCTCGTGATCTGAGTAAGATCTATGTACCTATAAGGGAAGAGATTTAGCAACTAGAATATAGACCCCACTGCTTCTTGAGTTGTAAGATGCATAACAGACTGCCCCTACTCAGTCTACCTTCAAATTTTCATGTTCTTTTTTGGTAAGTTGTGGTTCCTGTAACATCAGAATCTGGGTTTTAGCTCTCTTAGCAAATTGCAGTATACAATTCCTTTTAATAGGTGAAGAAATACCTCTGACATTCAAGGAAACACATAATCACATTACTCATGTTTCATTATTAATATCTTGGACAAAATCAGGATTTGCAGCACAAATTTCAACAATATTGAATGGCACACAGAAATAATATACCAGTACCAAAGATAAGCAAAGGCCTATACCATGAGCTGAATGTCCCTTTATAAAACATTAGCCACAAGTGGACTTGTATACACAGAACAGCAAATGAGCATGCCGTATTTTCTCCCATGTGTCAACCTTATTCCTATCCTTCCACCCAAATTTCATCCCCACCCCCAATTAACCAAAACCACAGACAATCCATAATTCTTGCCCCAACTATTCCTAATGCTGCTGGAACAACAAAGGTCCATTATCCCTCAGATGAGAACACCATTGGGATCCAAGGTTTGACACCAGCAGCCTTACAACCCCTCGCAACCTACATTTCAAAATCCTCAGAAACTCAACCCCCCCCCCCCACACACACACACACCCCAACCTTTTCCAACCCTACAGCCCTTTCTCCATCCAAAATTCACTTTGTGTTTCCTCTCCAACTATAAACCATATTCTTCACCCCCTCCACTGAACCATTAAGGATTTGATCTCCAGAACCATGCAACTCTGCAAAAGAAAACAGAGCAAATAAATAAACCCAAAAGAAAATAATCAAAATAAAAATAGTCAAAATAAACAATGACTTCAAGAAAGTCTTTCCTAGTAACAGTTAAACATTGTTAAAGTCCAATCATAGCAAAAACAACCCATACTTCATTGTCATTCCAGGCATTGTCATTCAGTAACCTCCAGCAAGACTCAGATATAAATTCGGCAGCACCTCCATTTCCATTATATGTCAAATCAACACAGCCATGGAGAACCTGAGCTGAGAAAAATTGTTTTCATCAACACTCCAAACCTGCTGAGCTGAGTTTCTGAACACACGTCACATCCAAATACCAGGGGTACATGCACAACCAAGCTCTATGGAAACTACCATGAAAATGATGATCCAGAGAAGCAACCAGTTCTTTGAAAAAATGCAAAAACCAGCAGGTTGGATCTCCTGCGCGGGCTGAATCCCAGATAGAAAAGTGTTCCAACTTGCCCCAGAAGCCATAGTCACAAAAACCAGTAAAAGCCATAGTCACAAAAACCAGCAAACAGAACAAATGCAGGAGACAAGTTTTGCAGGATACTGTATGTCATATTTGATGTGGCACTTTTGCATCTTGCTTTTCACCAACACCAATGCCTGTCTCTTTCATTGCAACTCCAAAGAAAAGTCAGGAAAAAACATGATATGGTTACCCTGGAACATGATGTCTTTCAACTCTCTAATGACAAAGAGGTATTTTGTTTGTCCTGAAAATGATGTAATTTAATAATGTCTTAAAGGTACCCTGCACATCCCATCCCTCAAGAATGCTCGCCTTACCTCCACAAGGGATCATGCCCTATCAATTGCTGGCCCCACCCGCTGGAATGCACGACCCACGAACCTCCGCCTTGAGCCTTTCTCCTTCAAAGTCAAGACAAAGCTAAAGACCTGGCTTTTCCACCAGGCCTATCCAGACTAGGTCCATGGACATCAACTCATTACTACTAACTTATGCCTTCTAAGTTATTACGGTAATATGCCACCTCTCCAGTTTTTCTTTTCTTGCTCATCTATTTAGTTTTCTCTAGTTGTTGCACTTTGTTGTCCCCTCCCCATGTCCCTGTTTTTTTGGATTTTCCATCTACTGTTTGATGTAAACCGATATGATGTACCTACTAATATCGGTATAAAAAAGCCTTTAAATAATCACTGCTTTTGGCCAAGCTCCCCCCCAGGAGGGGGCTAGTGTCAAGGCCCAATGTTCCCTTTCAATTTTTAGAGAGCCTTTGCTATTAGAAATGCGAAGTATTTCTGAGAACCATTTTGAAAAGAAAGCACAGGTGTCATTATCTTCAGTGGTCTCAGGGATCCCTAAGAAGTGAATATTGTTGCATTGCCTTGCTCTATTGACCCGATGATCAAGTTTATCTTGGATGAAGGTAACATTACATTCCAGTTTAACCAGCTTAGCACCAACACCTGTGAGGCCGACTCTTTGGATCGCGCCATTACTTCCTCACGGGCACATTCAATTAATTTTCTATTTTTATTCTTCCTACCCACATTGCTGGCAACAAACGATTGCTGGTACTTTTAGCTTGCAGCATTTTAAAAATATGACGGCAAGATCCAAAAGAATAAGGTTATAAAGTGAATCTGAGTGGGAGCACCAAAAAGCTGCGATCTCTCAGGCCACAGCATAACTGGAAGTTCATGTCTGGTATCTTTCAACTTTAAATTTAACTGAAGGATACAGTCATTAATACACAAGGGGACAGTATCAATTTAAAGTACTCCCTTTTGGCGTATATGGAACTCCATATGTTTTTCAAAGATGGATCAATATTGTAGATTGTGTGGTAATATTTTCTTCAACATGGCAGAAATATTTAAAGCATCTTATGGTAGTATTAAAATCCCTCTGATTTGACTGCCATTCCAAAGAAATGTTCCTTAGCTAAGACAGAGACAGTACGTAAGAGAAATTATAGGCAATAGGGAAATAAAGCCACTCATAAAGAAAACAGAGACTAGAAACAACAGTCCAAAACTCAGGACATAGAAACTGATCTGCACCGTCCTCAGCCTGACAGAATATCACTGGAGATTCATCCCATGTTTTGCAGAGCTTAGAGCCCCAGTAACTAATTTTCTAAAAAAACCAAAAAACAATCAGCCAAATCAGATTCACTGGGATTAAATCTGTGAAAAAACTTTTAAGCAACAGAAACAATATCAGGGTACCGTGTTATAGAGTACAGATTTATTTAAAAAAAAAGTTTTTGTTACAAACTGATGCCTCCAGTCCTGTACCTCAGCGGAAAATTAGAAAGTAATGAAACATTATACAACAATGAAAGAAGAATGCTTAGTCATTAACTGGGCAGTAGAAACCATACAATATTACTTTTTGGGCAGACAATTCACCCTTACTAAAGATCATGCACTCTTGAAATGGCTGAATCAAATGAAAAATTCTAATGCTTGCTTTTCCAAGTGGTGCATGGCATTGCAATCTTTTAATTTTATAGTACAATGTTGGGTGGGAAGAGAGCACAAAAATGTGGATTTTTCTGTCTAGGGAAGTTGTAACGAAGGAGGACAATAACTCAGAGACATCAAGAAAATGGATGGTGTTATGTATTGGGGGGTATGTCCAATTCTCCAAGGCAGGACAGAAAAAGGGCTTGTCTGGGATGAATGAGACTCTCCAGAGCAAGAGCCCGCATGGAAGAGGCAAAAAGACCACAAATCCCAGAAATACATGGGGGTTCTGAAAGGGGAGGTTTCTGAGAGAAGGGAGGGAGAGAACCTTTCAAGCCTTAATACCAGGTGAATAATAAAGAAATTGGAAGGACTGCAGGGTCTGGAGCAGCTGGAAACAGGAGAGGATGCCTGAGAAGCAGATCTGTGGATCTGAGAGCAGCATCCAAGCAACCATCAGCTAAAAGTGTTTTAGATTTAAATATGCAATGTGGAAAAAAAAAAAAAGATTGTCAATGGGTGGCTGTAGGATAAAGCTGGGAGAATTATGAAAAGATTAAACCCAGTCCTTTCCTGCAAGTGGGAGGTAGCAGTTAACTCTAAAAAACTTTTTGTTTTGTTTTGTTTTTTTCTTGCAGAAGAGGTTTACAGTAGGTATGTTCAAAGGGATTTGTCAATAAGCCCCCATTATGCCTCCGTCAAGGGTGGCAAACATTTAAGATTAGCGAGCTGGCTAAGATTTGGTATCTTCCAGCTCCACTGAATCTTATTCAGCAGTGCTCTGCCATTATATGACAGACCCTTTTACAAGAGGTGGAGAGATGAAAGGACCAAAGAGCTTAGGGGGGGGGGGTGGCAAAATACTAAATCTGTCCATGGGTATCTCAATGTATTTCATTGTTCCAAGCCAAAAAAAAATGTTAATTTGTTTCATTTGCTTTTTGTTTTATAGTGTTGTCAATGCGGGAAAGTTCCATTTACTTCACTATAAAAGAAAAACGGGCCTGGGATCCGGTCCAGTTGTGGGTCCAGTTGCCGAGGCCTAAATCTGGGCCTAGGCTTAGACCTGACTCCAAGGCCCAGACTGAGGCTGGGTACCAGGCACTAAGGACGTCATCTAAGCCCAAGGCCTAATCCCGAGTCTGATGTCAGGGCCCAGCTAAGACCCAGTCCCATCACCAAGGCCTAGGCCTAAGCAAAGGCCGAGGCCTGATGCTAGGGCCTGTCCTGAGGATGGCTTCTGATCTCTGAGGACTAGAGCAGGATCCAGTACTGGGGTCTAGCTTAAGCCTGAACTTGGGTTTAAGCCAAACACCATAGCACACAATGAGGCCGAGTGCTGGTTGTTGAGACCTGGATTCAATAGCAGTGTCCAAAAGACTGGGTCCCAATACCTAAGCCCAATGCTAGGGCCCAGTCTAAAGCCAGGACCTGATTATCAAGGCCTGGACATAAGACCTATACCCATGCTTGATGGCAGAACTCGGACAAGGCCAGATTCCAATCTCTAAGGCCCTGTCCCAGCCTGAGGCCCAGCTTCAATTGCTGAGGTGCAGGCCAGGCCCAAGGCTGGGTTCCATTGCTGAGGCCCAGGCCCAATGCCTGGAATCCACCCAAGGCTGGAGCCCCATCTGTAAGGCCCAGGCCTATGGCCTAGGCCTGGTCTCAACACAATGGCCTTGCCAGGGCTGGGTCAGGACAACCATGAAGACTAGGACTAGGCCTCCGTGACTGGGAATAGGCTTCAGTCCAGGTCCCAGTGCTGGGACTAGGCCTAGGCCAGGCCCAGACCTCATTGACCTGGACTTTGGCCAAATCCTGACTTCAGACCCAAGCCTAGGCCCAGGCCCGAGCTTCAGTGATAGGACACATTATTGGCCCCGGGCTTAGGTCTGGGATTCTGGGACCAGGTCCTGGCTTGGACAAAGCCTTTGGGTTTGTTCTTGGTATAGGCCATTGGCCTTGGCCTGGATCTTGGTGACCAGGGTCCAGCCTCAGGCCTGGCCCCAGAATTTTGCTTAGTCCTAGTCCCTGGCCTAGTCCTCAGACATGGGTCCTAGCTTTAGACCCAAGCCTGGGCCTCTACAATGAGACCCGGCCTTGGATGAGCACTGGAGAATGGACTAGGCTGAAACTTGATCCCGTTGGAGGCCTATTATTTGTTTTGGGGGGTGGGGTATTTTAATCCAAGGTTAAGGTTTGTTTCATACCATTTTATAAAGTGAAAATAGCCTCTTTTGTTATGTTTTTGTCATCTGTTCAAAACAAATACACATCCCTAGTTTACAGTTGAATGAACTGTTAGGGCTACTGCTGGTTGTGGAGCCATGTAACTCCTAAACCGTGTTGAAAGCCTTTCAGGTTGAACTGGAATAAAGTCTAAGACTACTACAATTTACGTTGTACATTGAATCATTATAAACTCTGATTGCACTGGAGTTTTGACAGGTGTTTCAGTGTACACTCAGGATCCTGCAGTTAGGAACAGAGTATGGAAGTCTGAAAAGCAGAATTGGTTGATGGAGACCTCAGTGCAGCAATACTCCAGCCTAGCATAATGGATAGGCATATAGAAATATTTGGAATAAATAAATTAAATAAATAAACAAAGCAAACTGTCAAACACAAAGCATTTTACTTTAAACAACAATCAAGCAAGAAATATGTTTCATAGCACAAGAAAACTCCCTCAGCAAGCAGACAACTCCCAAGGAGACAATGATGCTACTTTAAAGCTTAATCAAACTCCTCTCAGTAAGCAATATCATTTTGCAAGATAAAGACTAAACTTTTCCATTCGGTCTGTCCAGCCAGGTGTTTAGGGTTGTAACTTCTGCTTCTTAAAGGTTACCCTACTCTGCTTTTTTTCAGGGTTGTAACTGTTGCTCTAGGCAGATTACCCCGCACAGTCAAGTTACCCTGTCTACCCCAGACCTTCATTTCCATCCTCTAGCCACAAGGAGTTTTCTTGTTTATCCCACACCCGTTTGAATCCTTTCGTTGATTTTGTCTTAATCACCTCCTACAGTCACCTACCACCCTATTCATGAAAGTTTTTCTGATCTGGTTCCTGGTGCACGACCCCCCTCCCCCTAGCTTCTTATCATGGCTTCTGGTTCCATTGGAAAAAAGGTTGTTGTTTTTTTCCCCCCTGAGGATTTGTAATGCATTTCAGATATTTAATATTCTGTGTCATATCCCTCTGTCTTCTCTCCATTAGAGCATGGATATTTAGGTCCTCAAGTCTCATCTCATGTGTCTTTTGATGCAGACCCCACACAGTTTTGGTTGCCCACCCGATATGTAGGTCAGCTTATGTGCTGCTTAGGTCATGTTCAAGCATAAGTTTACCCTGACTAAAGAAGGTGTTCCTGAAGGCAGAGTTGGGGAGGGTTTTAACTTACATGCATACTTGCCACAGACTCCCAGTTTTTAACTCACCAGCTCTTGCTTCAGCATTGATTTCCACAGGAAAGTAAGGGTTTTGTTTTTTTTTTTGGACAAGTTCCATTTTTTTCAAATTCCTACTGTATACAAGGTAGGGGAATTTCCAAACATCCCACTTGAGAGTTGGCAAAAACCACATGTAAGTTACATCAGTTTTCAAACTGGACTTGCATGCATACATCCACTTTGAATATTATCCCATCAATTCTAGCCCATATAAGTTATTCCTGGTATTTGGTGCATGCAAACATTTCCTGCAAATGTATGTGCACATGGACAAACTTGACAAAGTATACCTGAAAGTCTAAATCCCTCTCCAACTCTGCCTTTTCTCAGGATAAACTTATTCAAGAACATGACAAATGCACATCATTTACCTGCATATCGGGTGGGAAAGTTTTTAAAAACATGTTTTCTCCCTCAAAAGCCCCTTTGAAAATTATCACATAAAGCATACATTGGTTTATTCTTATGTCTAAAACACTTTCCTCTTCATGTTTTACATGTTTGCACTTTGCTAAAAAAATTAAGCACTTTTTAATAAAAGCTTAAAACTGTACGAATTAAAGAAACACCAACTATCTGCGGAAGATTAAGATACAGATGGATATGGTTTGGTAATTATACAGAGTAGTTCATTAAGCCCAGTCATTAATTCAGTCTAGCACTCCAGTCTTTGTCATAGTGTTAATTTATTTAAAAGTTACTAGATAAAAAATAAGTCAGAAGCTATAATATGTATTCCCTTGGGGATTGTAGAACCATTTTGTACAACTCAATTTAGGAAAAAATTGAATCAAATTGTATTGTAGTCCCTCGAGGAAAACATCCTTCACAGATGAAATATTCCCAATAGAAAATAATGCTGGAGATGGCCTGGAAGTTCATTTGCTTGTCCTTCTTTCTTGTTTATTTATACAGGGGGGCAAAAATTTAACTGCTGACATTGGTGCAAACACTGCAGGTAGTTCCCACCCCCATAGGATTTAAACTAATAAATCAAAATAACGCACATAGTTTTGCTCAGATTATTTACAGCATGAAAAGTATCGCCATAGATGTGCCCCTCCTTTTTCTTTGGGCACGTTTTTTTTTTCCCAGGCAAAAAAATGCAAGTAGTTGGTTGCTCCCCTGACCTCACCCCACCCTTAGGAATGCCTCTTCACACAGGATGGACATTTTCAGAAAGTCCATTTCTGCCAATAAAATGCAGTTTTACCTGTGGAAAGGGTTTTGGATATTGCTCTCTATGCTAGCAATACAATTCACCCAAAATAATCAACTTATCCGATTCTTCAATCTATCCTTCCCTCTGATGACACTATTCCTTTCTTTCTCTCTATTTTTTTTTTTTAAAGGCATCATTCAACACAGAGGAACCCTTTCACCTCTACATGTTAAGAGATCTATTCCACTGATAAATGATTGCACTTTTTTTTTTTTGCATGCTTAATAGGATGACCTCCTTTTGACTAGTTGATTGAACTACTGTCATTGGATCAGAATGCTACTGTTTTTTGATTCCACTAACAGTGAAAACAACAATGTAATCCTATGATCCAGCATGTAATGTATGTACTGAGGAATATTAATAAAAATGCTGAATTTTCTGTTTAATGTAGGCATGCAGCGAGTTTCAAAACTATCTCTGTCTATGACAGCCTGCTTTTTTTTTTTTTTCTTTTTTTTTTTGTAGGAAAAACTACTCCAGAGTCATTGTTCTAGTTGGGTCTTCAGATTGATTGGCAGGAAAAATGTCAAAGTGGAACAATCAGCAAAGCTAAGGTTTTAAAACTTCTGTCACTCAGGTCCGTGCAACAAATGGTGAACTTTGTGAATGTTCTCAAGTTACTAGGAATATCCATGTGCAACACTGGCAGACCTAGCCAGCTAGGGCTATCTGAATTATACATTCAAGGATATCACAGAAAGCCATAAGAAAATATCATTGAGTGCCACTTTACTCAGCTCTAATTATGGGTCCAAGGTGCTAACCTTCCACATGGAGGAAAACAATTACTTTATTTGGCTCCATGTGTGAAAAAAATTGTGTTTCTGTAATATCTGATAGCTCACAAAAGTCCCCTAAGTCTATTAGCTAATAAAAGTACTGCAAATTGTTCCCCTTTGTTTCCAAGTTATTAGATATCTAAATAGAGTAATAAGAAAATATAAAGAGGTCAATATTCAAAGCTGGCCATTTAAGTAACTTAATCAGATATAGCTTATCTGACCTACAGGGTCATTTATCAAATTGCATTGAGGGCCTAATGTGCATTAGACAGTGACTAGCGCCTAGACATGCGATAAATGTCTCAATTCAATCTAGCCTGCACATTTTACAGTGAGTATGCAGATGAGAGGATTTAATGCAAATTAGGCTATCCTAGTGCAGTTTGCTCTGATTTAATACACAATATCATGGATTTAACGACAGAAATAACAATACATTTTTATGTGTTAGAGTGGCCAAAAACCTTTTAGCATGCGACAGTAGCCATTATCATGGTTTGCGGCTATTATCATGCACAGTAAAATGAGGCCTTCTATCAGAAACACCTACCAATTCATCCTGGGCCAATAAAATCACCTTTTCTTACCTGGCCTGTCTTCCTAAAGCTATTATGTTAGGGGTGGGTTTACTTGCAGTGGGATACTGGCTTCTTCAGAATTCTCGGCAAAGACATCAACAAGAACAACAACAACCACAACAGATGGCATGGGAGGTTCCAACCCCTCCTAGGGAAGTCCCCTGTACCAGAGCCATAGCCACTGGCCCAGTAGAGGGAGCATCAGGGTCCACGGCAGCTCTTGCCACCCAGGCGGGCATGGCACAGATTCAAGGAGTGCATCTTTCCTCCCAGAACCACATTGTTGGACATGTTAGAAGAATATGTGGTTAGCAGGTATTGCCTCAGCTCTCAAGCTATCCTGGAATTATATGAAGAAATCAGAGGGGAATTGATCACGGGAAGGTTCCATGCAATACCAGGCCTCACCAAACTATTGCCCACCCTGCATTTCATGGCATCTGGCTCCTTCCAAACAACAGTAGGGATCATATCCCAAACCTCTTTTTCCCACTGTTGGAGCCAGATCATAACAGCTGTATGGAACTGCATTAATGCAACATAGCATTCCCTCATGACAGGCAGGTCTTGATGGAACTGAAGAGAGCTTTTATGCCATTGCTAATTTTCTGAATGTTCTAGGAGCTATCGACTGCACACATGTAGCCATCATCCCACCCTGTTGCAGGGAGAAGATCTACTACAATAGAAAGCTCTTCCACTCCATTAATGTGTAAGTGGTCTGCACATCCTCAATGTGGTGGCCAGGTACCTGGGAGCCATGCATGATTCTTTTATACTTAGGCAATTGGCCCTGTTTTAAAATTTTGAGGACGGCCTCTGTGGTGACTTTTGGCTTGTACATAAGACACATGCTTTGATCTCTATTCTCTTTCCATCTATGTCATTCCAGCCAACTGCACAGACATTGGATGGAGGGGTCAGTGGGGGATGTGACACCATCAGGTACATGACAAATGGCTTGTATGGTTAAGTCTTCAAGCAGGTGCGCCAGGGCCCAACTTTCTTTCTCTGTGCTGGAGCGGCTTGCTAATGTTGTATGCCCAAAGAATGAACTTGCCAAAAAGCTTTCTGGGTGACTAGCCACAACACACATTTTCCATGGGTTCACTTTAAACAATAGGTATACCCTGATAGTGATCAGTCAACCAGGACATCGGCCTCAGTTTGTCTTGACCATCACAATGGTAAAACAAAAGCTGCGGCCTATGCATTTAGGGCCAAGCATATTCACTGTGTCAGGTCAGACAATTGTATATCTCTGGAGGACATATTGCAGAACAGGCAGGGACTTGCACAAGCACAGCACCAGGTGGATGTTTTGCTGCTGTGACATGTGTGGCAGCTGCCATGTACAGCTTCATTATTTGAACAGTGCTACAAATGGGTAGTGATAGTTTGGAATGAGTGACATGAGCACATTTGGTAGGAATCCCAGATGCAGTTTCCCATTCTGGGAGATCTGGCACAACATAATCAAGTGATATACTGTTCATATAATGTCACAGAAATAGGTGCCATGGACTTTTGTTTGGGAAAAAGGCTTTTAAGGCTCATGCTAAGTTAAAGCTTAGCTTCTGCTCTCTTAGTGTATGCAGTGGGTTGTCAGCGATATCAGAACGTCACGGTGGTGTGAATGATTCAGCCCTTCTCTCTTTGTCACAGGAGATTCGGTATATGGTTGCAGGACCTGTCTTCTACCCCCCACCGTAGCAATTCCCAACACGCCAGTGGAGACGTGGTACAATGAGGCCTTAATTTCTACCTGCAGTGTCTTAGGATGCACCTTTGGGGGCTCTCAAAAGTACATTTTGCTGTTTAGATAAAACAGGGGGAGCTTTAATGTGTAGCCCACCCAGAGTAGTGGAGATAGTGCTGCTCTGCTGTGTAGTCCATAATCTCGCTCAGCACCATGGTATCCCAATTGACATACTTCCAGAACTACCCGAGGATCCCCCATGTTCACCTGCAGAAGCAGAGGACACAATGCTGACTGGCAGCCAGCTTTGACAAAGCATCATACAAGGCTACTTTTCTTGTTAGGCCTCAACTACCCTTTCCCCTTCCATGGAAGAGAGCCCAGTAGAGTATTTCTGGCTGTTGTCCTCTCTGTCTTTCTTTTACTCACTGCTTCTTTGTCTGGCTCACTGTCACAGAAACCATGTAGGCCTAGTTAGGCTACATCTTGACAAAGGAGCAAAAAGTATACACAGAATCATGTAGTTTTGTGTGTACTATATGTTAACCCCCCAACTCCTCCCTCCCTCCCTATTAAACAATGTCATGTCACTTTATTGTTATGGTAGACAAGTGGTACACTGCATTCCAAAACTATTGTATATCTTACAGATTTTATATACTGCTTTCTTTCTCAATAAAATTTAAATTATAAAAAAAAAAAAGTATACTCAAAGTAAAGATTACACCAAAGACATGTGGCATGCCTATTGTTTTCTGACTGATATTGAATCTAAAACTGCCATATCTTGCAATAGTGTTTGTGTAGGACTGGCAACACAGTATATATAGAATGCCCTAGCTTGTGCTGCTTGCTTGGTAGCCCCACACTTTGGACCCTGTCCTAGGCCTCACATGTGGGCAAGATAGTGGCAAAGGTATGAAGGAACTCCAGCAGGGACTTGAAAATGGAGCCCAATTGATCTAGAAAGCATATAGATCACAAGTAGCTCAGCTGTTTAAAGGCACAGCCTAAAGCTATAGGTTGAAAGTTTAAGGTATCAATCACAGACTTGCCATTTGACAGGTTCATTCCCTAGCTGACATCCTTGTGCATCTGAAGATATGCACCTGTACATAGGATGCATTTTGTCACATGGGCCTGCAAACATACTGATGATAGCACTGCCTCAGCTGTTTGAGAGTCAGTGCTGACAACGGAGTGTTGACATAAGAACATAAGAAAATGCCATACTGGGTCAGACCAAGGGACCATCAAGCCCAGCATCCTGTTTCTAACAGTGGCCAATCCAGGCCATAAGAACCTGGCAAGTACCCAAAAACTAAGTCTATTCCATGTTACCATTGTCCACGTGTTTATTAACTCCTTCAAAAAAGTGAAGCAGATTTGTGAGGCAAGACTTGCCCTGGGTAAAGCCATGCTGACTTTGTTCCATTAAACCATGTCTTTCTATATGTTCTGTGATTTTGATGTTTAGAACACTTTCCACTATTTTTCCTGGCACTGACCTAGCAGTTCTTCACTTAAAGCCTTTTGGAAAACACATGTAAATGATTGTGACAATGCCTAACTTCTCACAGGTCATTGCAAGTGAGCATAGATCATTGGGATTGGACCAACCATATAGCACTGGGACCTGCTACAACTAGATAAGCAACCTGTCAACTCTCATATACAGATAGTGAGGGCCTTGGCCCTTTGGCTGACATGTTGGCTCTGTTAGCTATTTGGGGAGGCTAGACAAGTATGCTGGGCTGAAAGCTGCTTTGGGAATAGGATGCTGTCATGTCCAAGTGTTTTGGAAAGTCACCTCTGAAACGGATAGGTCAGAGTAAGTTGCGCAATGAATATAACAGCACCCACATATCACCTAACAAAAGGTTCCACTCATTCCACCCAAGGCAAAGCCGTGTTATAAGCTCTGGACCAAGCTTGACATGCCACAGGTAGCCATTGGGAAATATAAAGTTGCAGGAAATCAGTCTATATAAATGAAAAAATAACACGCCATGCATAAATCAACACACACCGCATAAAATGATGCATGATGCATTGACACTACGCACAATGCACTAATGTAATGTGCACAGCAAAATGCTCCTTTGCAATGCAGTAGATAGGAAATTAGCCTAACCACACCCATTTTTTTGCTGTGGGTGCTATTTCTGCTATATTTATAGAAATTTGATAAGTCTAGGCCTAAGTTACGTATATATTCCAAGCATGGTAAAACTGCTGAATATTTCACAGATAAGTCTACCCAGCTAAATGTAGACATCCTCTTGAGGCATCTAAACTAAGACATCCATTTATACACCTAACTCTGAATATTGGTAGTTAGGTGTATAATTTATACATCTAACTTGCTTCACCCCCAAACTGCCCAATGGACGCCCACTTTTTTGCACATACAATTTAGCCATATAAGTGACTAATATGGGAAAGCATATTAGCATATAGTGCCTATACAGTAAAATGGATTGCACTTCATGGACGCGCTTTGGACGCGCGTTGGACACGGCTTACATTTGCATGCCATTTAAATACAGTATCGAGCGGTAGGTGATCCGAACTGTGGGTGCGACAAACGCGGGTGCGCACAGCACTAACGCACCTCTTTCTACTGCACCTTACTGTATCGGCCCAAATGTCGTGAACCTGCTGGTGCTCTCCAGCCAGTTTAACTACCCTACGGGCCGATACAGTAAGGTGCGGTAGAAAGAGGTGCGTTAGTGCTGGGCGCACCCGCGTTTGCCGCACCCACAGTTCGGATCACCTACCACTCGATACTGAATTTAAATGGCATGCAAATGCAAGCCGCGTCCAACGCGCATCCAACACGTGTCCATGAAGCGCAATCCATTTTACTGTATAGGCGCAATACAGCGCCTATACAGTATCCTGAGTGCGCTGGTACCTGTCATTTCAAACGTCATTTCAAATGACTTTTGAAATGACAGGTACCAGAAAGTGGATGGTTCTCCTACAGACCCCGCTGCCTTGAGCGCCCGGCGCCAGCAAGCCCCAGCAACCGGCGATCGGAGGCAGGGAGCGCAACAAAGCACCCTCCTTCGGACGGACAAGAGAGATGAAATTTCACAGTCCCAAACCAACCCAATCCAAGCCCCAGCAGAGAGAGACGAAATTTAGCCGCCCAGTCGCAAACCAACCCAATCCACAGAAAAAAATGCTTCTTGCACTTAGCTGCCCAGTCCCAAACCAAACCAACCCAATCCAAGCCCCAGCAGAGAGAGACGCAATTTCACAGTCCCAAACTTTCCCCCAGCCCCCGCTCACCTGCCCTGGCCATGGCCACGCAAGCCCCCAGCAGCATCAGTAGAAGGGTGTCGAGAGAGAGCAGCAAGAGAGAACGGCTTCAGCAGCCCCGCCGGCGAAGATGAATACGTGTACCCCTATACGTCCAATATGGGTGCTCAAGGCAGCGAAGGCGCATGAGCACATGCCATGACCGGCTGGACGTCGGAGGTCATGGCGTGTGCGCATGCGCCTTCGCTGCCTAGAGCGCCCATATTGGACCTACAGGCGTGCACGTATTCACCTTCACCGGCAGGGCTGCTGAAGCCGCTCTCTCTCGCTGCCCTTCTACTTCTACCGCTGCTGCTGGGGACTTGCGTGGCCGCGGCCAGGGCAGGTGAGCGGGGGCTGGGGGAAAGTTTGGGACTATGAAATTTCATCTCTCTCTGCTTGGGCTTGGATTGGATTGGGTTGGTTTGGTGTGGGACTGGGCGGCTAAGTGCGAGAAGCATTTTTTTTCTGTGGATTGGGTTGGTTTGGGACTGGGCGGCTAAGTGCGAGAAGCATTTTTTTTTCTGTGGATTGGGTTGGTTTGGGACTGGGCGGCTAAATTTCGTCTCTCTTTGCTGGGGCTTGGATTGGGTTGGTTTGGTTTGGGACTGGGCGGCTAAGTGCGAGAAGCATTTTTTTTCCTGTGGATTGGGTTGGTTTGGGACTGGGCGGCTAACTGCGAGAAGATTTTTTTTCCTTGGGTTGGGTTGTTTTGGGACTGGGCGGCTAAGTGCGAGAAGCATTTTTTTTTCTGTGGATTGGGTTGGTTTGGAACTGGGTGGCTAAGTGCGAGAAGCATTTTTTTTTCTGTGGATTGGGTTGGTTTGGGACTGGGCAGCTAAATTTCGTCTCTCTCTGCTGGGGCTTGGGTTGGTTTGGTTTGGGACTGGGCGGCTAAGTGCGAGAAGCATTTTTTTTTCCATGGATTGGGTTGGTTTGGGACTGGGTGGCTAAGTGCAAGAAGCATTTTTTTTTTCTGTGGGTTGGTTTGGGACTGGGCGGCTAAGTGCGAGAAGCATTTTTTTTTCTGTGGATTGGGTTGGTTTGGGACTGGGCGGCTAAATGCGAGAAGCATTCTTTTTCTATGGATTGGGTTGGTTTGGGACTGGGCGGCTAAGTGCGAGAAGCATTTTTTTTCTGTGGATTGGGTTGGTTTGGGACTGGGCGGCTAAATTTCGTCTCTCTTTGCTGGGGCTTGGATTGGGTTGGTTTGGTTTGGGACTGGGCGGCTAAGTGCGAGAAGCATTTTTTTTCCTGTGGATTGGGTTGGTTTGGGACTGGGCGGCTAAGTGCGAGAAGCATTTTTTTTTCTGTGGATTGGGTGGGTTTGGAACTGGGTGGCTAAGTGCGAGAAGCATTTTTTTTTCTGTGGATTGGGTTGGTTTGGGACTGGGCAGCTAAATTTCGTCTCTCTCTGCTGGGGCTTGGGTTGGTTTGGTTTGGGACTGGGCGGCTAAGTGCAAGAAGCATTTTTTTTTCCATGGATTGGGTTGGTTTGGGACTGGGTAGCTAAGTGCAAGAAGCATTTTTTTTTTTCTGTGGGTTGGTTTGGGACTGGGCGGCTAAGTGCGAGAAGCATTTTTTTTTCTGTGGATTGGGTTGGTTTGGGACTGGGCGGCTAAATGCGAGAAGCATTTTTTTTCTATGGATTGGGTTGGTTTGGGACTGGGCGGCTAAGTGCGAGAAGCATTTTTTTTTCTGTGGATTGGGTTGGTTTGGGACTAGGCGGCTAAGTGCGAGAAGCATTTTTTTCTGTGGATTGGGTTGGTTTGGGACTGGGCGGCTAAATTTCGTCTCTCTCTGCTGGGGCTTGGATTGGGTTGGTTTGGTTTGGGACTGGGCGGCTAAGTGCGAGCATTTTTTTTTCTGTGGATTGGGTTGGTTTGGGACTGGGCGGCTAAGTGCGAGAAGCATTTTTTTTTCTGTGGATTGGGTTGGTTTGGGACTGGGCGGCTAAATTTCGTCTCTCTTTGCTGGGGCTTGGATTGGGTTGGTTTGGTTTGGGACTGGGCGGCTAAGTGCGAGAAGCATTTTTTTTCCTGTGGATTGGGTTGGTTTGGGACTGGGCGGCTAACTGCGAGAAGATTTTTTTTCCTTGGATTGGGTTGTTTTGGGACTGGGCGGCTAAGTGCGAGAAGCATTTTTTTTTTCTGTGGATTGGGTTGGTTTGGAACTGGGTGGCTAAGTGCGAGAAGCATTTTTTTTTCTGTGGATTGGGTTGGTTTGGGACTGGGCAGCTAAATTTCGTCTCTCTCTGCTGGGGCTTGGGTTGGTTTGGTTTGGGACTGGGCGGCTAAGTGCGAGAAGCATTTTTTTTTCCATGGATTGGGTTGGTTTGGGACTGGGTGGCTAAGTGCAAGAAGCATTTTTTTTTTCTGTGGGTTGGTTTGGGACTGGGCGGCTAAGTGCGAGAAGCATTTTTTTTTTCTGTGGATTGGGTTGGTTTGGGACTGGGCGGCTAAATGCGAGAAGCATTCTTTTTCTATGGATTGGGTTGGTTTGGGACTGGGCGGCTAAGTGCGAGAAGCATTTTTTTTTCTGTGGATTGGGTTGGTTTGGGACTGGGCGGCTAAATTTCGTCTCTCTTTGCTGGGGCTTGGATTGGGTTGGTTTGGTTTGGGACAGGGCGGCTAAGTGCGAGAAGCATTTTTTTTCCTGTGGATTGGGTTGGTTTGGGACTGGGCGGCTAACTGCGAGAAGATTTTTTTTCCTTGGATTGGGTTGTTTTGGGACTGGGCGGCTAAGTGCGAGAAGCATTTTTTTTTCTGTGGATTGGGTGGGTTTGGAACTGGGTGGCTAAGTGCGAGAAGCATTTTTTTTTCTGTGGATTGGGTTGGTTTGGGACTGGGCAGCTAAATTTCGTCTCTCTCTGCTGGGGCTTGGGTTGGTTTGGTTTGGGACTGGGCGGCTAAGTGCGAGAAGCATTTTTTTTTTCCATGGATTGGGTTGGTTTGGGACTGGGTGGCTAAGTGCAAGAAGCATTTTTTTTTTCTGTGGGTTGGTTTGGGACTGGGCGGCTAAGTGCGAGAAGCATTTTTTTTTCTGTGGATTGGGTTGGTTTGGGACTGGGCGGCTAAATGCGAGAAGCATTTTTTTTCTATGGATTGGGTTGGTTTGGGACTGGGCGGCTAAGTGCGAGAAGCATTTTTTTTTCTGTGGATTGGGTTGGTTTGGGACTGGGCGGCTAAGTGCGAGAAGCATTTTTTTCTGTGGATTGGGTTGGTTTGGGACTGGGCGGCTAAATTTCGTCTCTCTCTGCTGGGGCTTGGATTGGGTTGGTTTGGTTTGGGACTGGGCGGCTAAGTGCGAGCATTTTTTTTCTGTGGATTGGGTTGGTTTGGGACTGGGCGGCTAAATTTCGTCTCTCTTTGCTGGGGCTTGGATTGGGTTGGTTTGGTTTGGGACTGGGCGGCTAAGTGCGAGAAGCATTTTTTTTTCTGTGGATTGGGTTGGTTTGGGACTGGGCGGCTAAATGCGAGAAGCATTCTTTTTCTATGGATTGGGTTGGTTTGGGACTGGGCGGCTAAGTGCGAGAAGCATTTTTTTTTCTGTGGATTGGGTTGGTTTGGGACTGGGCGGCTAAATTTCGTCTCTCTTTGCTGGGGCTTGGATTGGGTTGGTTTGGTTTGGGACAGGGCGGCTAAGTGCGAGAAGCATTTTTTTTTCCTGTGGATTGGGTTGGTTTGGGACTGGGCGGCTAACTGCGAGAAGATTTTTTTTCCTTGGATTGGGTTGTTTTGGGACTGGGCGGCTAAGTGCGAGAAGCATTTTTTTTTCTGTGGATTGGGTGGGTTTGGAACTGGGTGGCTAAGTGCGAGAAGCATTTTTTTTTCTGTGGATTGGGTTGGCTTGGGACTGGGCAGCTAAATTTCGTCTCTCTCTGCTGGGGCTTGGGTTGGTTTGGTTTGGGACTGGGCGGCTAAGTGCGAGAAGCATTTTTTTTTCTGTGGATTGGGTTGGTTTGGGACTGGGCGGCCAAATGCGAGAAGCATTTTTTTTCTATGGATTGGGTTGGTTTGGGACTGGGCGGCTAAGTGCGAGAAGCATTTTTTTTTCTGTGGATTGGGTTGGTTTGGGACTGGGCGGCTAAGTGCGAGAAGCATTTTTTTCTGTGGATTGGGTTGGTTTGGGACTGGGCGGCTAAATTTCGTCTCTCTCTGCTGGGGCTTGGATTGGGTTGGTTTGGTTTGGGACTGGGCGGCTAAGTGCGAGCATTTTTTTTCTGTGGATTGGGTTGGTTTAGGACTGGGCAGCTAAGTGCGAGAAGCATTTTTTTTTTCTGTGGATTGGGTTGGTTTGGGACTGGGCGGCTAAATGCGAGAAGCATTTTTTTTCTATGGATTGGGTTGGTTTGGGACTGGGCGGCTAAGTGCGAGAAGCATTTTTTTTTCTGTGGATTGGGTTGGTTTGGTTTGGGACTGGGCGGCTAAGTGCGAGAAGCATTTTTTTTTCTGTGGATTGGGTTGGTTTGGGACTGGGCGGCTAAATTTCGTCTCTCTTTGCTGGGGCTTGGATTGGGTTGGTTTGGTTTGGGACTGGGCAGCTAAGTGCGAGAAGCATTTTTTTTTCCTGTGGATCGGGTTGGTTTGGGACTGGGCGGCTAACTGCGAGAAGATTTTTTTTCCTTGGATTGGGTTGTTTTGGGACTGGGCGGCTAAGTGCGAGAAGCATTTTTTTTTTCTGTGGATTGGGTGGGTTTGGAACTGGGTGGCTAAGTGCGAGAAGCATTTTTTTTTCTGTGGATTGGGTTGGTTTGGGACTGGGCAGCTAAATTTCGTCTCTCTCTGCTGGGGCTTGGGTTGGTTTGGTTTGGGACTGGGCGGCTAAGTGCGAGAAGCATTTTTTTTTTCCATGGATTGGGTTGGTTTGGGACTGGGTGGCTAAGTGCAAGAAGCATTTTTTTTTTTCTGTGGGTTGGTTTGGGACTGGGCGGCTAAGTGCGAGAAGCATTTTTTTTTCTGTGGATTGGGTTGGTTTGGGACTGGGCGGCTAAATGCGAGAAGCATTTTTTTTCTATGGATTGGGTTGGTTTGGGACTGGGCGGCTAAGTGCGAGAAGCATTTTTTTTTTCTGTGGATTGGGTTGGTTTGGGACTGGGCGGCTAAGTGCGAGAAGCATTTTTTTCTGTGGATTGGGTTGGTTTGGGACTGGGCGGCTAAATTTCGTCTCTCTCTGCTGGGGCTTGGATTGGGTTGGTTTGGTTGGGACTGGGCGGCTAAGTGCGAGCATTTTTTTTCTGTGGATTGGGTTGGTTTGGGACTGGGCGGCTAAGTGCGAGAAGCATTTTTTTTTCTGTGGATTGGGTTGGTTTGGGACTGGGCGGCTAAATTTCGTCTCTCTTTGCTGGGGCTTGGATTGGGTTGGTTTGGTTTGGGACTGGGCGGCTAAGTGCGAGAGAAGCATTTTTTTTTCTGTGGATTGGGTTGGTTTGGGACTGGGCGGCTAACTGCGAGAAGATTTTTTTTTCCTTGGATTGGGTTGTTTTGGGACTGGGCGGCTAAGTGCGAGAAGCATTTTTTTTTCTGTGGATTGGGTGGGTTTGGAACTGGGTGGCTAAGTGCGAGAAGCATTTTTTATTCTGTGGATTGGGTTGGCTTGGGACTGGGCAGCTAAATTTCGTCTCTCTCTGCTGGGGCTTGGGTTGGTTTGGTTTGGGACTGGGCGGCTAAGTGCGAGAAGCATTTTTTTTTTCTGTGGATTGGGTTGGTTTGGGACTGGGCGGCTAAATGCGAGAAGCATTTTTTTTCTATGGATTGGGTTGGTTTGGGACTGGGCGGCTAAGTGCGAGAAGCATTTTTTTTTCTGTGGATTGGGTTGGTTTGGGACTGGGCGGCTAAGTGCGAGAAGCATTTTTTTCTGTGGATTGGGTTGGTTTGGGACTGGGCGGCTAAATTTCGTCTCTCTCTGCTGGGGCTTGGATTGGGTTGGTTTGGTTTGGGACTGGGCGGCTAAGTGCGAGCATTTTTTTTCTGTGGATTGGGTTGGTTTAGGACTGGGCAGCTAAGTGCGAGAAGCATTTTTTTTTCTGTGGATTGAGTTGGTTTGGGACTGGGCGGCTAAATGCGAGAAGCATTTTTTTTCTATGGATTGGGTTGGTTTGGGACTGGGCGGCTAACTGCGAGAAGCATTTTTTTTTCTGTGGATTGGGTTGGTTTGGGACTGGGGCGGCTAAGTGCGAGAAGCATTTTTTTCTGTGGATTGGGTTGGTTTGGGACTGGGCGGCTAAATTTCGTCTCTCTCTGCTGGGGCTTGGATTGGGTTGGTTTGGTTTGGGACTGGGCGGCTAAGTGCGAGCATTTTTTTTCTGTGGATTGGGTTGGTTTAGGACTGGGCAGCTAAGTGCGAGAAGCATTTTTTTTTTCTGTGGGTTGGTTTGGCACTGGGCAGCTAAGTGCGAGAAACATTTTTTTTTTCTGTGGATTGGGTTGGTTTGGGACTGGGCGACTAAGTTCACCACACTAACGCAAGGGTCAGGGTAGGCGGTAAATTAGTAGGCTAAAGACGTGGCAAGATAGCAGGTTAAAAAGGCGATAGTCAGGGCGCACTTTACTGTATGGGAGGGAATAGCTAATCGGATCATTTACATACATATACATGCCGCGGGCGGAAAGGGATACACGTAGAGTTAAAGAAGTGGAAAAGATCAGTAAAAACAGATAGTGAATCGCGGGTTAGACTTACACGGCAAAATTGTGAGTACACAGCGGGTTAGAAACGGGGTAACTGCGGCTGCGCTTTACTGTATCGGCCTGCTAGTGATGTGTGTGCCATGTGCTGGATGTGAAGGACACCACGCCCATCTTCCTTGATACCTTGTTGCTTCTCTCCTTCTGCAAGGACGCGGATGCTGTCAGCTCATCCTGGGCAATGACGCGAAGATTGCACTGTACTGGGGGGCCAAGGATGAAGAGGCTGGGCAAAGGGGAGCCGGAGGGTTTTAAATATCCCGCCAATCCCTCCCCCTACCAACATCATTGTATTGCTCCTCCTGGCCAATCACGTGGTCTAGGTCAGAATGTGTTCCGATGACATCACCGCGCCTGACGCCGGACCAACCAGGAGGAGTGACATCATCACCAGTGCACAGGCAAGGAGCGCTGCCCATGGTGCCGGCTGGATGCTGTCAGCTTCCTATGACTGCCGTGCACCACTGATAAGCCCGGTGCAGCAAGGGTGGTGCCCACATGGATGCATTGGGCACCCGGTGATTCGCAGCACCCGCACATCTGTGATGGGGCACTTCCCATTTCTGTGTTGTTGGCACTTGCCACTCTTGCCACTGTTGCTCAGCCTGCCCCCCCTCCATGCCCTGCTTCTCTCTTAGTTCAACTCCACTTTTCCATCCCCCTATTCTTCACGTGTGCATAGGCATGTACGTGTCTGCTTCTTGGATTCTTAAAACTTGCGTTGCTCACACGCGGCCCGCATACGCGTGTATGTGGCCGTTTTTGCAAGAGCAATGCTTTTAAAATCTACCTCATACTGCTTTCTTGGTGACTAGGACTGTTCATGCGACTGTTGATGCCCTTCGCCCTTCCTATGATGCCTTAGGGTTTTGATGCTGTAAATTAAAGGTCCGCATATTTTTCCTTTTAGTGTAATTTGTATATATTCCTTTTTATATACACAAAAGTAGTTTGCAAGTGTTTTTTTAGATTGACTGTAACAAATAACAAGCTCTCTTACAGTACCACTGTGCTTGCTACCATATAGCTCTATGCTTTCGGGTGTTTTATACACTTCTAAGTCGATTTTAAATCCCTGGAGAGTGCAAATACTGGGAGATATGCGTGTGGCCTGGCCGTGTGCACGCCGCGCGCATTTTCCAAGCGGCCCGACCACATGCATATCTCCCAGTATGTGCGAAAGTGCTGGGTTTCTAAACAGGGGAGGGCTGATGAAAGTCCAGGGGCGGGGTGTGGGGGGGGCGGGGGCCAGCCAGGACAGCGCCATTAGGAACTTACTGCTGCTCGTGAGAGCAGGTAAGTTTTAAAACAAAAAAATGTAAATGAGTTGGGGGGGGGATAGGGGTTGGGGTAGAAAGGGGTAAAAGCAGGATGGAAAGTTAGGGAAATTCCCATCCGGTCCGCTCCTTTATTATAGTGGACTGGGAGGGAACTGGGGAAGGCCTGATTTTGTCACCATGCGTTTTAAAAAGAAAAAATACCCCCCACTTGCGAGTGGGCATCCATGTGCACGTTATAAATTTGGCACTTCTTTTTAAAAATGTACTTTTTCATGTTTTGAGGTTTTGAGGTTGCTATGCTTGCTTTTTACCCTCAATCTATACCTTGGTGTTTTGAAAACATTGCACTTGCTGGCTTACACCTCACTCTATGCTTCGAGGTGCTGGTTGCTGCTGTATTTGCTGCTTTAAGTCTTACCTGTAAGCTTTAGGGTTTGGATGCCACTCTGCTTGCTTTCTTATCCCTCGTTCTATGCCTCGAGGTGTTCATGCCACTCTCCTCGCTGTCTTACCACTTAGCGATACTCATACTAGGATGCATATAAAACTCTACAGAAATTGAAGAGGGCCATCACAGCTTCAATAGTGGAACTGAATTATTAGATTCTGTTACCCCCCCTAGAAAATCATTAGACAGTGGCTTTGGCTGCTGTACTATCTGCATAGGTCAATAGACAGAAGAAAATCACAACACTCTAATGAGTGCCAATGCTTTGTGTGTATGCAGCATGCCTTCACCCTCATGATATGTGAAGACTGCCTTTGACTTTGAAAAGTAAAAGTCATGAGGACCGTAAGGGCTGTTGATGTCATCAGAAGTTTACATTTTTCAAGTTTTGACATTTTACATTTGCCAAAGTTTTTCAACTTCACAGTTAATTTACTTTTCCTTACTTCCCAATTTTGTGTTGTTCTTGCTCTTAATTTAAAGTTAATGTATCATATTGTGTACATTGTTAATAAAGACTTTGAATTTTTAGCTTAAAACAAATTCAGTCAATGTTATTTTCATGGAATAATGATAATACATATGATGGGAGTACATAATTGCTCCATGGTACTTGAAATGCACTTTTTTTTGGATATGGAGTTTCTCCTCAGTACAAGTAACAATTTTAATATTACAACACAGGACGAAGGTTAAACATCTCTCATTTTTCTTAAGCAAACATTTCCGCTCAGTTAACTCTAGAAAGGAGATACTTCATCTGTTGCATAAAACAGGGTAAGAACTGCTCACAGTGCATGACTAGATTAGATTATCCCATTGGGAAACCATCTCCTTTAGTTATTACATTTCACTTACAACAGAATTCTCCTCGTTGCTTTATGCCTTGACTAGAAGCAACATTACCTACCTGACAAAGTGATGTATTTTATGAATAATACATTTCTCTTGGGCTTCAGCCTATTTTATATATTACAGAACTGTAATTCATAATGTTTAATATTGGCTCTTCACCCAATACTTAAGAATCCCTTTACATCTTATCTGAGTAGCTTATTTATTTATTTCTGATATTTTTTTACTCAGCTTTCCAGATGATTCGCAATATAAAATTACAAACAATAAATTGGACAATAAAGAAACAACATATCAATTAAAACAGAAAAACATAAAATATAATATTGTGAAACAATCAGAAAATAACAATAACCTGCATAAAAAGGGCCAAACAAACTATTAGTAACCCAAATTAAAATATAGTATTAAAACATATTAAGTATAGAGTAACAAATGCATAAAATAATCAAAAGCACCCAGAAAGAACAAATAAAATCAATAGATTAAAACATAAAATGGAAGGAAAATGAAATATGTGAGTAAGACTAACTGAACGAGTACCAAATATTTATACCTTAAAATTCTAAAACCAATCAGATAAACTAATTTTAGTATCAAAATGGCTCATCCAGTCTGACTAATTAAGGTTAATCCTTTTTTGGAAGATATGAATATATATTTCCTAAATCCAGTCCAGCATCATCATCACTGCACTGGCTCCCCATGCTTTTTTTCAGAGCCCTGATGAAATCAGACTGCTGCTGCTTTGGGTTGCACCCACCACGCCTATGCAGATGTACTACTGCTATTTTGGGTTGCAAGTTATCTTTCAAATCAACTTATTCTCTACAATCAGTGGCAAAAAAATGGACCTTAGTATACTTTGTAAACTTATGAAGACATTTTCAAAGGAGTTACATATGGAAAATGTACATATATGTGCATAAGTAGACTATATTCACATATATACTATTCTAAACATCGAAAGTATGCATATATTTTCAGTATTGCACACACATTTACCCGAGCACATTTACCCTTCCTCTATCTAACCCACTCCCCCGGCCCTATCTAGACCCCCCCCCTACCTTTGTCGGGGGATTTACGCCTCCCGGAGGGAGAAGTAAATCCCCGCGCGCCAGCGGGCCTCTAGCATGCCGAGACGGGACCTGGGGGCGGTTCCGGAGGGTGCGGCCACGCCCCCGGGCCCGCCCCGAAACACCGCGTCCCGGCCCCAAAACGCCGCACCGATCCGACACGCCCCCCGAAATGCCCCCGACACGCCCCCCTCAAAAAACCCCGGGACTTACGCGAGTCCCGGGGCTCCGCGCATGCCGGTAGGCCTATGGAACATAGGCGCACCGGCTCGCAAGGCCCTGCTCGTGTAAATCCGGGCGGATTTACGCGAGCAGGGCTCTTAAAATCCGCCCCACTATGTGTACATTTTCTAAAATATACATGTATATGTTAATAAAATAGGTAGGAAAAGTAAGCACTCTCAGGGTCTGATTTTCAAAAGCATTTACAAGCTTAAAACTGGATTTTCACATGTAAATGAACTTTACCTGTGTAAGTGGGCTTTTGAAAATTGCTAAAGTATATGCCATTGAATTGTCTATAGGTTTTAACCCGTGTTAAGTGCACATTAATGTGGGTAAATGGCTTTTGAAAATTGCTATGATAGCATATAATATTTATTGCATAACTCCTTTGAAAATTCACCTGTCATTGTAGTAAAAATATACATGCATTCTGAAACATATGTGCATTTTCATCACATAATTATCTGGCATTTTATAAACCGTACAGTTCTTAATATCCAGTTTAAATATACTACCCAAGAAATGCCCCAACTCATACTCAGCCCTCATTCATACCACACACACATTACCCACCTATTAAAATACACAAAAATGTACAAAAATATACAAAACATAAAAAATTGTATTGCCTTGAAAATAGTATATTTTGTATACAATTTATAGATGGTTTCACTTCCTCCTCCAAGATCCTCATTTCACCCTGTGCCCCAAGGCTTTCTCAGGGAGATTTAAAGTACTGTTCCACTCTCAATCTCACCCCCGTGCTTAATTCTACTCGTTCGTTGTTTCTCAATACTATTATCTTCAATAATATTTATTCTCATCTCTAATATGGTCCAACTCACAAAATCCCATTAAAGTTCCAGAACATCATCAATTAACTATTTCCGAATGTAACACATCCATTTACAGGTTTCACAGTGTCTCACTTTCTCAAATTAATTCAACACCTTCAAGATTCCTCTCCTCATAATGCTAACACCGAGTCTCTGCTTTTCACAATTATTAAATTGATATTTTGTAAAGACACTGAAAGTGTCTCCAGCAACTTGACACAAAGATAGCCTCTCCAACGCTTACACCATGTCTCTTCTCTTCACAATAAATGAAGCATTGAAGACGCTGTCCCAGCATCTTGATAAATATCAATGTATTTATTGTGAAGAGAAGAGATGTGGTATAAGCGTTGGAGAGGCTATCTGTGTGTCAAGGTGCTGGAAACGCTTTCAGAGTCTTTACAAAATATTGATGTAATAATTGTGAAGAGAAGAGACTCGGTGTTTAGTGTTATGAGGAGAGGAATCTTGAAGATGTTGAATTAATTTGAGAAAGTGAGATGCCATGAAACCTGTAAATGGATGCATTGCATTGGGAAGTAGTTAGTCGATAATGTTCTAGAATTTTAATAGGATTTTGCGAATTGGACCATATTAGAGATGTGAATAAAGAGATATTATTGAAGATAGTAGTATTGAGAAACAACGAAAGAGAAGAATTACCATTCTTACTCCTTCATCCACTTTGTCTCCTCCTCCTCATTACCTTATACTATATCATTACCATTGTATTATATTTCAATATTTATTTCTAAAAAAGTATGTATCTTTTTTAAAAATGTAAACTGTTGTGATGGATTGTCTGAATGACGGTATAGAAAAATTGATAAATAAAATAAATAAATTTAGCACGGGGGTGAGATTTGAGAGTGGAATGGTACATGCGACGATCTTGCCCGTTTCTTCTCTGAGAAAACCACCAACCTCATAGCTCGCAAACTCCACACAAACGAAGATTCACCAACCCCAACCAATGAACCTCAAACCATCTGGACCAACTTTGAGCCCATCACCTCAACCAAAGTAAAGAAGATTATCCAGAAAATCAACCCAGCCTCACACCCCATCGACACAATCCCAGTCAAGACCCTCAAACTCATCCCTGACATCATCGCCAAACCCATCGCAGACATAATAAACACCTCACTCGAACAAGGTATTTTCCCAGAAGCACTTAAATGTGACATAATTAAACCCATCCTCAAAAAAACCACACCTCAACCCATCCGACCTCTCCAACTACAGACCTATCTCAAACCTCTCCTTCATATCCAAGATCATCGAGAAACATGTTAATATCCAACTATCTGAGCCCCTATAAAGTCATAACATCCTTTTCCCCAACCAACATGGCTTCAGAAAATCCCTAAGCACCGAGACCCTCCTCTTATCACTCACAGACACAGCACTAAGAGGCATCGATGCTGGTCACTCCTACCTTCTCATCCTACTGGACATCTCCGCCGCCTCGACCACCGTGAACCATGACATTCTCATGACACGTCTGGTGGAGATCGGCCTAAGTGAAAACACCCTCAATTGGTTCCATTCATACCTATCCAACAGATCCTACAAAGTTCACCTCAACAACTGCGAATCAGAACAACACCCACTCCCCCACAGAGTTCCACAAGGATCCTCCCTTTCATCAACCCTGTTCAATATATATATGCTCCCTCTCTGTAAACTCCTCTCCAGCATGAACCTCATCTTCTACATCTACGCAGAAGACGTCCAGATTCTGCTCCCCATCAAAGAAAGCCTAACCAACACCATCACTCTCTGGGACACCCTCGCCACACAAATAAACAACCTCCTCTCGCTGATATCCCTCACCCTCAACCACAAAAAAAACTGAAATTCTTCACATAGCAAACAAACCTCCCACAAACCAACAAAGACATCGCCTCCAGCCAACCAGACTCTCTCCTCATCAATGATGTCAGAGATCTTGGCATCACCCCTGGACTCCAATCTCAACATGAAAAAACACATCAGCACGACAATCAAAGAGGGCTTCTACAAACTACAAGTCCTCAAAAAACTCAAACCACTACTCTTCTACAATGACTACCGCACAGTACTCCAATCCCTCATACTATCCAAGCTGGATTACTGTAACTCCTTCCTCCTAGGACTGCCCGCCTCCACCTTAAAAACCCCTCCAGCTGCTTCCAAAATGCAACAGCCAGATCTCTCACAAACACTCAACCATTCCAACACATCAGCCCAATACTAAAACAACTCCACTGGCTCCCCATATCACACAGATCACAATACAAAATTCTCACCATACTTCACAAAACCATCAACATGCAAAATATCAAGTGGACCAACGACTCCCCAACTACAACACTTCCTCAAAAACCTGCAATCTCAAAACACGGGCCTACTCATAAACCCGACACTAAACTAGCACGCCTCTCCTCCACCAGACAACACACTTTTTCTGTAGTGGGCCCCACCCTCTGGAACAAACTTCCCCCCCAACTCAGGCTGGAACCCTCCATCCACTCATTCAAAAAGAAACTGAAAACTTGGCTTTTCCTCAAACTACACACACACAACCTATACCCCCTCCCCCCCCCCCACCATTCCCCACAGCGCACATCTTAACCTTGAGCTTCCCTCTCAGCAGAGTTAATTCATAAGCTCTCTTTTTGCAAGCATTGTACATCCGGCCCCTACATTGAACCCCTCCCCCACACTAACCTTCCTTAACATCTATATATTTTCATTACTTGTTACTCTTGTTACCTGTTCTCCTTCTTAGGTTAATGTGAAAATAAATTACAATGTTAATACAAAATTAAGTTACAATGTTACATTATAATGTTTTAATGTAAAATAGTCTGACCTCTAGTCACACTATTCCATTTGTTTTGATGTGAACCAATGTGATGTACGCCAACGAATGTCAGTATATAAAAGCAATAAAATAAATAAATACATTGAATCTCCCTGAGGAAGCCTTGGCCATAAGGTGAAACGAGGTTCTCAAAGGGAAGTAAAACCATCTATAAATTATATACAAAATACTGTATTTTCAAGTCAATACAATTTTTTATTTTTTGTATTTTTTGTACATTTTTGTAATTTTAATAGGTGGGTAATGTGTGTGTGAGATATGAATGAGGGCTGAGTATGAATTGGGGCATTTCTTGGGTAGTATATTTGAAATGTTAGAAAATAGTGGTTTTTTTAAATGTAATTTTGATGATCTATATATGATGTGTATATGGTCCAATCGGAATATTAATTGTTAGATGTAAAAATATGTTATGGAATAAAAGATAATTATGAAATGTTAATTAATATGACCTCTGATTTGGTTGTTATTATTGTATGTATTATCAGAGGATTATGCATGTAATATATATCTAAAGAAGGGGGGTTTAAGCGATGAGGTTGAAAGGGGGTAGGACTCAGGAGTAGTCTTAGGAAATATTTCTTTGCAGAGAGGGTAGTAGATGCATTGAACTGCCTCCTAGTGAGGAGGTAGAGACAAAAACAGTATTTGAATTCAGGAAAGCATGAGATAAATATAGGGGCTCTAAAAGGAAGTGATGGAAATTATAATGCTAAATTAATTGGGTGAATGGGCAGACTAGAAGGGTCATAAGGGCCTTTTCTGCCATAATGTTTCTATGCTTAGTGTACACTTTCCACTGGAATGGAGTAGTCGTCTAGTGGTAAGAGTAGCAGCCTGAGAAGCAAGGGTTCAAATCCTAGTGATATTGCTTCAGATATAAATTTAGGGGCAACTGTGGTATACCGTATGATGGGGCAAAATTAATTATGTCGACAACTGGTGCCATTTCAAAAATGGGTGCTCTGACCCCATTGTACTAACCTTAATGGGTGCTCTGACCCCATTGTAATAATATGGCTATTTGGACTAGGGGAGAGGTTTGGGGATTTTTTACAAAAATGGGGCAGGGTTTGGGAGGGGTCTGCATCAGAAAAGTTACACTTTTATTCATATTTTTATACTTTGACCACTTCAAGTGGTGGTAGGGGATGGGACAGGAGTCTCTTGAGACCCCAAGGCTTTCTTCTGTACTTGGGCAGTTGAATACCTGGGGCCTTATAAGGACAGTGCTGGGATCAATGGGACATGTTTTAGTATCCCAATGTTCCCAGGGAAAATAAGCTTCACCTCTTAAGGTATAATTAACTTTCCATAAAATAGCGAGGCTTGCATTTTTTGAGGCAATCTATGTTATATTATTACCATAAAATTACCTAGTAATGAAAAGATTTGTGTGCATTAGCATGCAAATGAGCTCATTTAAATATATACACAGTGCCATGTTTAAGGAACGAAGACAGCACATGGTATTTTCAAATGCTGCATATTATCTATGCCTTAAATTGTAAGCCCTCTGGGGACAGATAAATTCCCGCAGTTCCTGAATGAAATCTACTTTGAATTGGCTGACCAGCCACGAAGATGGAATACGAATCACATCAAATAAAAAAAAAATAAGAGGGAAGCTGTAAGCTTTTGCTTTTAGAATGATATATCAGCTGGGCTAAGAGCAGACACAGTGTGTGAGCGTCTTTAGGAAAGATGCACCGTCTCACAGAGATTTTCTTTTGTTTTGGGTGTGTTCAGTGCAGTGATTGTGACAGATTGCTCTCTGTCTCTGTTTAAAAGGGGATAGTGCATTGCATGACACATATAGCAGCAGTAGAGAGAGCGCTGCACTACTGTTTATTTTTGTCAAAAGTGTGTGTTCACTCTACTGTGTTCACATTATAACATCAAACACATTCTATCCACCGGAAATCTATTTATTAAGGAAAGAGATTACCGGTCATGTTAATGTCATTAAGAGGCAGATGTGGGAATGAGAGAGAACAGAAGTTTGCTCTAAGGCAGCCTCTACCAGCGAAAGCTGTGGCCAGGACTCGCAGCAGTGGTGGTGTGATAGCTAAGGAATCAGCAGCATACGTCCCCCAGCTAAGATAAAAAGCATGATTTATTAAGGACAGGGGGGGGGAGGAAGCAGAGATGCAGGGTTGGATAAACAGCAGCTGCTATCTCCGTTGCTGGTATGGTGTGAGGGCAGAAGCAGGCAAAATCAGTGGCGGGCAGCAGCAGCCGAGAAAGGCCACAAAGTGGTTATCAGCTAAAGCCAGAACCGTACTCCCAGTAAGTATTGTTCTGCTCAGTGTCTAGATCAGATCTTTCAGAATCCTACTGATTCAGATGAATCATGTTTGGGAAGGGAAGGTTTATGGGAAGGGATACCAAAAATCTGGTCATTGTGAAGGGTTTTGAGAAATGGGTCGTATTATTGGGATATCTGATGAGCAGCCACAGGTAGATAGCATAGCTTTGAGGCAGGAACTGATACTGCTGGGATCAAGAGAACTCTGCCCTTCCACCCCCACCCAGGAACAGCAGGTAGATGAGAGCAGGACAGATGCCCCTGGGCCTTTTAACCTCCTTCTCTGCCTTCAAAGCTGGCCCCCAGCAGAGGTCCCCAATAATGCAGAAAGGGGATCCTGCAACAAGTGACTTGGAGGTGTAGGGGCACTTTGGGGCTCTGGAGGATCATACGTTTTGCTGAATGTCTTCACTGGCAGAAGGCAATCAGTAGAGGAAAGTTACTGGAAAATGCAGTATCATGTCCAAAAGCAATGCCTGTTGGCACTGGCTTCAGGGAAGGCCCATTCTAGTATGAGGACACCATCCTCCATCAGTGAGGTCATGGGAAAGGGGAAATCCCCATTCCCGTAACAGCAGCAAACAAACACGCTGAAAGCGGAATGCAAATGAAATCAAATCAAATAAACAAATGAATACATGGAGCAGATGGGAGGGTGTTCTACATCACTTTGCCAGAGCAAGAGGCAGGCAGCATTGAAGGTGGTGATTTGGTGCACTGGGGAAATTATTTCCTAAATGACAAGCATTTACAAGTCTTAAGAATTGAAGCCTGACATTAAAAAAAACCAAACCAGCCAAATAAGCCTGATTTCTCTGGCTAAGTGGCACTGCTGAATATCAGGCTACGGTCAGCGGGTACCACTTCACTGGATAATTGACTCATCCAGCTAAGTTTTTTATCCACACAACTCAGGGGCGGGGAATGGGCAGATCACAGAGGAGTTGACCTAGCCGGATAACCTATCTGACTAATTTGATCATGCCACAGGGCTGCCCTAAAGACAGCTGGATAAACTTATCCAGCTAACTGGAGTTTAATGGGCTGCTCCACCTATTTAGCCCCCAATTGTCCTTCAGGACAGTTTTTAGTAGGCACATGATCCCCACTTTGGAAAGTAAAACCCATTTCACTGGTGGCATCTGGATGAACTAGAATGCTATGCACATCGAGCTCTCCTTGATGGTACTCTGGTGGCAGCTAGATGAGGCAGGGACAGGTAACAACATTAGTGGGGATACACCAGCAGAGCACAGTGGGGCTGTGCTCTGCACACTGAGGTGAACAACAGCCATACCTCAGCCCAGACATTAGATGCAATCAGAGACATGAATGATGGCTAGTTTGGCCAGAGAGACAGGGATATTCCTGATTTGATTTCACCACTGCTGGCAACAACATGGTCCGGGCAATAAGACAATGGGGGCCGCAAGGGAATTCAATGATTTGCAAACTTGCTTTACCTGAACGAAATCACTGTGAACCTGGAAGATGTAGTGGGCCAGATTGAAAAACTAAAGATTAGCAAATCACCTGGACCGGATGGTACGCATCTATTAGTTAAAATTTGTAACCTATTATTAAAAACATCCATTGTACCTGAAGATTGGAGGGTGGCCATTGTAACCCCAAAATTTAAAAAAAGGCTCCAGGGGCGATCCAGGTAACTATAGATCAGTGAGCATAACTTCAGTGCAGGGAAAAATAATGGAAACTATTCTCAAGATCAAAATCATACAGCAAATAGAAATACATGATTTAATGGAACACAGTCAACACGGATTTACCCAAGGGGAGACTTGCCTAACAAATCTGCTTCTTTTTTTTTTTTTTGAAGGGGTTAATAAACATGTGGATAAAGGTGAACTGGCAGATTTTTTTATTTATTTATTTAAATTATTTTAATATACCGATGCTCAAGACCAGGTCTTATCGGACCGGTTTACAGTAAAACTAGGGGTAACCAGTTAACAGAGCAAACAACAACAAGAAGAACAAAAAGTTACATTATAACAGGGAATGTAGAACTAGGCTGTTAGAGAAAAAATAAGTTAAACAAATTCTAACAAATTTTAAAAGTTAAATTAAACAAATTCTAACTGGAGAGAAGGGCAAAGGAGGAGAGGGTGCTTACAGGATAAGAATTATGTACAGATTTACCTAGTATATATGAAATTAAGCAAATTTACAAATTTGCTTAATTTATTATACAGATGTAGTGTAATTTATTATACAGATTTATTATATATTATACTTTATTTATTATTATACTTTATTTAATATTATTTATTTTATTATACTTAATTTATTATACAGATGTAGTGTATTTGGATTTTCAGATGTTTGACAAGTCCCTCATGAAAGGCATCTACGAAAACTGAAAAGTCATGGGATAGGAGGTGATGTCCTTTCGTGGATTACAAACTGGTTAAAAGACAGGAAACAGAGAGTAGGATTAAATGGTCAATTTTCTCAGTGGAAAAGGGTAAACAGTGGAGTGCCTCAGGGATCTGTACTTGGACCAGGAATACGACAACTGAGGTTATCAAATTTGCAGATGATACAAAATTATTCAGAGTAGTTAAATCACAAGCAGACTGTGATACATTACAGGAGGACCTTGCAAGACTGGAAGATTGGGCATCCAATGGGAGATGAAATTTAATGTGGACAAGTGCAAGGTGTTGCATATAGGGAAAAATAACCCTTACTGTACTTACACAATGTTAGGTTCCATATTAGGAGCTACCACCCAGGAAAAAGTTCTAGGCATCATAGTGGATAACACTTTAAAATTGCTGGCTCAGTGTGCTGCAGCAGTCAAAAAAGCAAACAGAATGTTAGGAATTATTAGGAAGGGTATGGTTAATAAATCGGAAAATGTCATAATGCCTCTTTATTGCTCCATGGTGAGACCACACCTTTAATACTGTGTACAATTCTGGTCGCCACATCTCAAAAAAGATATAGTTGTGATGGAGAAGGTACAGAGAAGGGCAACCAAAATGATAAAGGTGATGGAACAGCCCCTATGAGGAAAGGCTGAAGAGGTAAGAGCTGTTCAGCTTGGAGCAGAGACTGCTGAGGAGGATATGATAGAGGTCTTTAAGATCATGAGAGGTCTTGAACGATTAGATGTGACTCGATTATTTACACTTTCGAATAATAGAAGGACTAGGGGGCAGTCTATGAAGTTAGCAAGTAGCACATTTAAGACTAATCGGAGAAAATTCTTTTTCACTCAATGCACAATAAAGCTCTGGAATTTGTTGCCAGAGGGGTGGTTAGTGCAGTTAGTGTAGCTGTGTTCAAAAAAGGTTTGGATAAGTTCTTGGAGGAGAAGTCCATTAACGGCTATTAATCAAGTTTACTTAGGGAATGGCCACTGCTATTAATTGCATCAGTAGCATGGGATCTTCTTAGTGTTTGGATAATTGCCAGGTTTTGTGGCCTGGTTTGGCCTCTGTTGGAAACAGGATGCTGGGCTTGATGGACCCTTGGTCTGACCCAGCATGGCAATTTCTTATGTTCTTATGTTCTTACCTGGCCCTTGGGGATGCTCTTGAGAGCATCAGCATTGTCCTTTGTGTGCATTATTCTGTGCCTTTCAGGAAGCTGCTTTTAATTTAATTAAGAAAAAAGGAAAAGGCTGTGTTATGGCTCAACCCTCCCCTACCCCCCAAAAAAATGTCTGTAGAGCGACGCTGTTGGTAGCAATTTGATAGCCATTAGACTAGTGTCTTCTTGCAAGTCTTTACCACATATTGGAGTACTGATTGTTTCACAGTAGATTAGAAAATGTCCCAAGAAGTTCATTTCAAAGAAAAGTTGTGTTTGCTGACAATATCAGCTGTTAAAAACCACCCCCTCTACCCACCTACCCCTAAGCTTCCTTTTCTAATACAGTCTTGCTAGGAATCATAATTATAATAATTGATAACAAGGTACTTTGAAAATCTTTATCATATTTAATGTGCTGCATATCAGAACAAATTAACAAAATTACTATTATTCAATATAATAATTGAGGTACCTTTGTCTTAAGGAAAAACATCTGGAGGCTTAGAGCTTGCGCCATTTGTTTTTAGCTCTCTTCAATGAAAAAGGAGTTGACTCAACTCAGTTTAGAATTAACTACAATTAAAAAAGCTAAACAGGAATTAGCAACCAACAAAGAAGTCTGCCACACTATACAGCATTCTGAGAACCTGTCTGCACAGAAATTTCAGAAACCCAGGAATAAGAAGTTTACAGTGGGATCTGGTATGATAAGAACTGTGACCCAGATGTATCTACTCTCCGCAAACATGCAGCCAGATGTCCACTCCCACTTCCACGAGCATCCAGAAATCCTAGAATAAATGGATTACAGTGGGCTCTGGTAGGACAAGTTCTGTAAATCAACCACAATAAAGAGTACTAACACTATCTCATCCCACCATAATAAAAAAATAATACAGAAATAGTATCAATACAAAAAAGTTCTATATCTGCAAGCTCAACTTTGCATTATTATAAAAAAGGTTGATAGCAAGCTTGAATCATTTAAATCCTAATTCTACGCCACTCTTTCTTTCCTGTCCACAAACCAACTTGCCTAGTGAATCAGTGTTCTCTGTCGCGGGGAACATCATGTTCACATAGTTCACAGATGGCATCAGAATTGTTGTTCTTCATTAAGATAAACCTTCCTTTGCTGGGTTTCCATAAATTTCATATAAGTGGCAGGATGACTGAGTATATAGCTACATTTCATATCTTTTGAGGTTTCCCCCACACAATGAACCCAATGTCCAACCCTTTTAGGTTTACTCTAACTGAACAAATGCTAATATTATGTCACTCAGTGCCTTTCTATATTGTGCTATTCTTGTTGCTGCTGGCTAGCCTTTTCCTGCTGCCCTGCTACTTCCTGGATTTCATTGTTGTCTTTTGTAACTGAAAACAAAAAGATTAAGAAAAGGAAAAACATCATCCACTGTTCTTCTCTCAATGCTTTGGGAGCTTATCACCACTGTTGCTCCTGCTGCTCTTCTAGCTCAGTCTCTTTCTTTTTTAAGCACCTTGTATTTTTTTTCCTGTCTTGCTGTTATTGCCTGGCCTTCTTATTCTTCTTCCCTGCCTCTCTTTTGTTTCAGTATTTGCTGTGTTGATGTCACTCTTTCTGCTTTGCTCTGCATTCTATATCTTGATGCCACTCTTCTGGCTGCTTTAACCCTCAAACTTTAAATAACTTTCAAACAAATGTGTACATTTATATGCATGAATATAGCCATAAGCAGATACACGCAAGTATTTTTGTAACCTACTGATATGATATATGCAAGTTTTATAAAATAGATGTATCTCTACCCGCAACATATGTGTTTATGTAGGCTTATGCCCAAAATCATAAAATGCTTGTAAACTACATATATCAATGCATTGAATGTGTATAATTTTCCTAATTATTTAAAAAAATTACACTCACATATTTCACAAATGAAAGTAAAATAGGATTTGTATAAGTCCCAATTTATGAGTGTAAGTTGGTCAAGTTTATTTCTTATACCAAGTAATTATCAGGTGTAAATACATATGAGTAGGTTGGCAAATGTAAGTGCATAAGTATTGGCCCTGCCACGGAATGCCCCTAAAATATTATTTTGTACTTGTTGCATATAAGTGTGCACAAAAAGAAAATCTATCTGTATTTTAAACTTTTCTAAAATGCAAAATACACAAGTAGAGGCAATATATGAGCATATATGTTAATTTTTATGGGCATAAACTTTTTAAAATTCATCTTTCAATGTCTTGGGATGTTGATACAACTCTTTGCTGACTTGTTCTGTATCTATGTTTTTGAGTCCTATTGCCAGTGCTTCTTCAGCTTTGTCCTCTCTTGGTACCTTGAGGCCTTTTATCTCCAGTTCTACTGATTTGACCCTTGGGTATCAGGATTGTAACACATGACATAGGCATGGTAGAATTCATCTACTCTGTGCAACCAATTTCTACTTCTGTGCAACCAATTTGAAAGAAATCATCCTAAAACCCTAGCCCAACCTGCTAGGCCAAGTTCAAGGACAAATGTTTTAACTGGGCAATAGCAGTAACTGTCAATGAAAATCTGGTGGAAATGTACTTCATGGACTCAGGCAACACAGAGATGTCCATTTGCTTGTTTCTATTCAGCTGCCAAAGGAAAATACTAAAGTTAAGGGACTGTTTCACTAATGCTTTTCTCCCATTGTGTGTCTATTGGGAAAATGCTTAGTAAATGAGACCTTCATTGTGTTAATGCTATGATCAGAGGTGTGGACCCTTGGTCCGGCGATGTCCGATTAGGCCACCGTCGGTAGGTGAGGCCGATCCTCAGGATTGCAGGTAGGACAGAAGAAGATCTGGATGCAGGCACCTCCTGCTGGTCGTGTAATCCAGATGCTGGCGCCTCCAGCGGGTCGAGAAACAGTAGCTGACGCCTTCAGCAGGTCGAAGAGCCAACCCCGAGGATCCCTCAGAAGTCCTGTCCACAAGTCGAGAGCCAGAGAGGTCCGTAGCCAGTCCAGGGGTCGAGAGCCAGAGATGTCCACAGCCAGTCCAGGGATCGAGAGCCAGAGATGTCCACAGCCAGTCCAGGGGTCGAGAGCCAGAGATATCCACAGCCAGTCCAGGGGTTGAGAGCCAGAGAGTTTTGTCGCCAAGCCAGGGATCGAAAACCAGGAGAAACGTCAGCCGGTCCAGGAATCAAATACAGGGAAGCCAAACAGGAACCAGGAACAGAACAAACTCAGGAGCCAAGAAGTCAAGGCAAGGTCTAAGGGTACAGACCTTGCTTAAATAGTCTCCAGCCACTTAGAGTGCAGCAGGAAGGAACCAGCTCACATCCTGTGAGCGTTCCTTTAAATTAAGGGCCAGAGCCGCCCGCGCGGCCCTAGCGAAATCAGGGGGGAACTTAGCCACGCGGGGAGAAATGCCGCGGCCATCTTGGAACGCAGCGGCTGCTGCCGCTGAGGGAACACATGCGGTCCGCCTCAGTGCTGACGGTCCATCCGGCCCTTGGGGAAAGGGGTAAGTCCCGGTCGCGGCTTGCCGCGGCCGGTATTCATAACAGTTAATGGTCAGCAGGTCACTTTTTGATATTTTATATAGAAATACAATATATTTTATAGAGGATTTAAAGCCTACATACAGGGAGGGGGTTTTTTTTTTCTGTTTGCTTTAGTAATACAGATATTTCTGTCTATGAAATAATCTATATATTAGGAGTATGCAGAAGGAAAAAATGTCTTTTTTCTGAATTCATTTCATATGGACCCTAATTTATTCTTTGGTTACAAAATGAAAAAAAAAAAACACATTTTTTAGCTTGATTTGTTTTTGTTTGCCATTAAAGTCAATGGAGGAAGTATTTACAGGTAATTTCCAGCTTATATTGGGCTCCTGAATAGAAGTTTTCTCATTTGTTGTTTTAAAACTTTAGGAAAGAAATAAACAGATGAGGAAAGGAACTCCAAGGTAACTAGAAAGATTGGTGAGACTGAATTGTGGCACAAAAAGTGGCATGAATACTCTACAACTCCATAAAGGGGCAAAGGGGTACCAGTGTAACCGCTCTTTTTAGTCAGTAAGGAGGTCCAGACAACTGATCCGTAAAGATAGACTTTTATTGCCAGCAGATGCAGCTAAGACAAAGCTCAGTACAACTGCATGCCCCTCCCCTTCAGGAGCAGACTCTTATGCACTTTACAGTTCTTATCTTTTACACATGCGTTCTAAGCATTGCTGAGCAAGCATATTCCGGCTGAAGGGGCTACTGACCCCCTCCCTAGACACCCTGGAACTTTCGTGAAACTTCTCCCATGTTCTGCAGGAGAGGCTGCTGGGACTTGCAGTTCTGGAAAGGAATTCGCGAAGTCTGCAGTAATACAGCCCATCACATAATACATCCATTGTTCTAATCTAGGTTACAGCAGTGAAAGCTTATCAGAATAAGAACAGCGAAGCCAAAAAAATGAAAATGTGCAATGTGCTGACAGAGAGTTTCTCAATGTCCTAATTACAGCTGTATTGCAGACTGTAAGTAAACCCGTCATGAAGCAGGGAATTCTGGTACATGAAGTCCTTTGTCAGGTTGAAGCGTTCAGACCCCTTCATTCCCCCCTTTGATACTTATCATTCTTTATGAAAAGTATCACACCATCACAACGCAACATGGAGCTGAAAGAAACAGAAACAAGAAAAATTAGCAATTTGAGTTCTCAGGGGCCCTAATTTCCCAAACAGTCCGATGGTTTCTTCACGGGTTTGAGACGGATGGGCCCCTTGGCTCCACCCCCCTTTGTAGCCCGAACTTGTCATGTATGGGAAGATGGCCCGATAAAACATGAGGATGGTTAAACAGGTTCTATAGGCTCAGAGGAATACTGTACAGTGACAGAAGCTGCGTGGGTTTTGCGTTCAGCTATGTCCTTCATCACCCGCGAAGGCGTTTGAGCAAGAAAGGAATAATTCAGGGTCCTAAAGACAAAACAGAATTAAACTGGCTGGGATACAAACAAGCTCTTAAATCCACCGATCATGGAAAACCAACCACGGAATCCATTGGTCCATCCAAGCACTATTCCACTGCTGACAGGGACGTGTGCCATCTTGACCATGCGATCAGTGATGTCTTGGATAACCTTGTTTTGGTCATCTACCTGTTAAACAACAATTGGAGAGGTTAAATGTTCCAAACCTCCTTCCTGGGCCAGAGGATAATCTAAACCAATCTATTCTGGTACACTGCAGTCATAATTTTGGTATTTTGTTTTGCCCAGAGTTTAAGAGCGAAAGCATCGTTGGTGATGAGCTCCAGGACTGCCTGAAGCCTGATGATCGATGCAATTAATACTGCTTGGAAGGGTTCCCGAGTTGCCCCTTTTTGCTGCTTCATCTGCTCTCTGATTTCCTTGACAATAGGGTTTGATTTCCTGGTGTGTGCTTTGCAATGCATTACAGCCACCTTGCGAGGCAGCCAAACTGCGTCTAGTAATTCACGTACTTCTGATGCATTGTTCATTGTTTTCCCTCTATAATGCTCCATGCACTTGAATTGTAAGGAAGGCATATTTAGAGTCTGTATAGATATTTACAGTTTGTCCTTCTGCCAATGCAGAGCTCGAGTAAGGGCAATTAGTTCAGCTTTTTGTGCAGACGTTCCTGGGGGAAGAGGTTGAGCCTCAACGATTCATCTTCGGATACAACAGCATATCCAGCAGAACGTATCTCATGAATGATTTGGCTGCTCCCATCAGTGAATAAAGTCCAAGCTCCTTGCCAGGGTTGATCCCTCAGGTCTGGTCTACTGGAATGTATTGTAGTCATGACTTCTTCACAATCATGGGCACTGGTTCTGGTGCCGGCATAAGAGTGGCCGGGTTCAAGTTTTTGCTGTCTTGTATTTGAATTCAGGAGTTTCACATAACAGAGCTTGATACTTTACAAGACGTGAATTAGTCATCCATTTTGGCCCATGAGTTTCTAGTAGTCCTTGGATAGTATGAAGAGTTGTTACGTTCAAGGTTTGTCCAAGTTAATTTGACTGCTTCTGGAATTAGTAAGCATGCAGCCGCAATGCTTGAAGACAACCTGGCCATCCTTTTGTAACATTGTCCATTCCTTTTGACAGATATGCAACAGGTCGTTCCTATGATTCTAGAGTTTGAGTCATTACCCCAATGGCCATTCCTTTCTTTTCATCGACGAACAGATGGAATGGTTTCATTACATCTGGCAATCCTAAAGCAGGTGGTTCAATTAAGGCTTCGTTTAATTGACGTAAGCTTGCTAGCCGTGTCCTTTCCCATTGAAAAGTTTGAGACTCTGATTCCTTACCCCGCAACTTGTCGTACAGGGTTGGGCCATAACAGCATAGTTAGCAATCCACAGCCTACAATATCCTGCAGCTCCAAGGAACGCTCGGAGCTCTTCTTGCAAGTGGGTACAGGTGATCTCTTATAAACTGTGCGAGAAACTCCCAGACAACGGGTTCCTCCACGTATTTGGAAGCTAAATACTCTACTTCCAATTCACAGATTTGCGCTTTCTTTTACTTGCACATACCCTTTTGAGTACAACGTCTTTAGCAGCTGAAGAGTGGATACCGCACATTCGAGTACGTCTCTCGAAAACAGAAGGTCATCCACGTATTGTATGACTGGCCCATACTTTACTTGATACATCTTTAAATCTTTTGCCAGTTGCTCACCGAACGCGTAGGTGAGTGCCTAATAGGGGTGCATTCGGATTGACCGCATTAGTAAAACGCAACTCATATTTTTTTTTTACTTAAAAAATTGATTCGACATAAACGATCGGATTTCCCACATATCGAAAACTAGATATGGTTCGATATGTGGGAATGCGATTGTTGAGCCAAAATAAAATATAAACCCCCTCACCCTCCTTAATCCCCCCCCCCCCCCGACTTACCACAACTCCCTGGGATGGAGCGAGGAGTGAGGACCATTTCTGCTCCTTGGCGAGAAGCATGTGACGTGGCGGCACGTCGAGTGACGCCGGCGTCACGTGATTCCCGGCTCGTTCGCGCCGGACGGCTCGTTCGCCCAAAAGAACGTTTGGCCAGCTTGGGGGGGTCAGGAGGCCCCCCCAAGCTGGCCAAAAGTTCTTTTTGGGCCGAACGAGCCGTCCGCGGAACGAGCCGGGAATCACGTGACGCCGACGTCACGTGATTCCCGGCAAGTTCGCGCCGGACGGCTCGTTCGGCCCAAAAGAACTTTTGGCCAGCGGGGGGGCCTCCTGACCCCCTCAAGCTGGCCAAAGTTTTGGCCGAACGAGCCGTCCGGCGCGAACTTGCCGGAATCACGTGACGTCGCGTCTGAGAGGACGCGGCGCCACGTGATTCCGGCTCGTTCGCGCCGGACGGCTCGTTCGGCCCAAAAGAAATTTTGGCCAGCTTGGGGGGGTCAGGAGGCCCCCCCAAGCTGGCCAAAGTTTTTTTGGGCCGAACGAGCGTCCGGCGCGAACGAGCCGGGAATCGAGTGACGCGCGTCACTCGACGTGCCACCGACGTCACATGCTTCTCGCCAAGGATTGCAGAAATGACGTCCTCACTCCTCGCTCGATCACCAGGGAGTTTGTGGTAAGTCGGGGGGGGATTAAGGAGGGTGAGGGGGTTTAAATTTTTTTTTTGCACATATGTACATATACCCAACTCATTGGATTTTTTTATGTCCATATTGGCCGCAAGTGGGACCCCCTTTCGGACATAAAAAATATGAACATAAAATTTGCTTCACATCCCTAGTGCCTAAACCCTTGAGGCAACCGTGTCCATGTGTACTGCTGCTTTACTCCAGTATCTGCATCTTCCCATGTGAAGCAAAAATCTTTTGACATTCCTCCGCCACCGGGACGGAGAAGAAGGCATCTTTGAGATCAATGACACTGTACCACTTTGATGCAGGAGAGACTTGAGCCAAGATTGAATATGAATTTGGCACGAGGGCTACTAGATCTTCTACTTGACTATTCACTTTCCGTAGGTCTTGTACTGGTCGATAATCATCAGATCCAGGTTTCTTTACGGGCAACAAAGGGGTGTTCCAAGCAGATCGGATTCGTCGGAGAATGCCCAAGTCGTACAGTCTCTGCAGATGTATCTGGATTCCTTGCCTGGCCATATATGGAATGGGGTATTGAGGTTGATTAATCACCTGTGCATTCTGTTTCTATCCCTATGGGGGTAGCGTCGATAGCTATTCCTCCCGGGTTCTGTTCGGACCATACTTGGGGTACACTATCCATCAGTTGTCTTCGTTTTTGTTGAGGGGGGTTGTTTTCATATCGATGTTCGATGGTTCGTTCGACTATGGGAAGATGTAGTCTCCATCTTCGGAGGGGACAGATGAGTATCACTGGATGGTCCCCGAAGGAGGCTTTAACTTCCCCTGTTGGTTGAAATCTCAATGTGTCTGAGGCTTACACGCAGGTTCCATCCGATAAGGGATACCATGGTCCCGCCTACTTGTATACTTCATTCTTTCTGCAGAGGGGCAGTGAGTACCTGACCTGAGGCACCCACTATAGAAACAGTCTTTGTCGGGGGGCCGATTGGTGCAGTCATGACAGATCGTTGGCCTCTGAGTCCAACAGGCCCCTGATTTTTGTTGTGTTACCTCGTGGATCTCCACCAGAGGGTCGTGGGGATTCTTCCCTCCCAGTCTCTTCAGGCTGTATGCTCCTTGTCGCCTCCCCCGCCATCTGCCAGTGGGGGTTGTCCGATCTCCTCCTCCTCGGCCCTTTGTGTCGGTGCAGGTCCATTTTTGTCGTTAGTATTCACTGCAGGGCTCCCGTATTTCTTTTGCCATTCTTCACAGTCTCTCTTCCAATGGCCTTCATTTTTGCAGTACGCACACTGATTCTTTCCCAAAGGGGGTCTTGTTCCCCCTCCTCTTCGCGTCTGCCATTGTCTTGGCTCCTTCCGTCCGCGTGTCCTCGAGAGCGGCGGCTAACAGTCACTTTCCTCCTTCATGTCTCTACTTGCTTCTCTCTTTTCTCTTCCACTTCTCTATTTCCACATACTGGTCTGCTATAGCTTTTAACTGCTGGCTCATGCCCTCAAAGCCTTCGGCCTTCTGCAGCTTCTTTCGGATGTCGGGTCTCTATTATTAAGTTCCTGGTTGCAGGGACGGGCCCTTTTCTTCTCTTCCTGACCCTGTTCCCATACATCTCAAAATACGATGAAAAGATCACAGTCCATCTGGAAATTGAATAGGTGACCTGCGCCTGGAGGCAAATCAGTTCTGACGAGGCTGAGAAGAATTGCAAAACATTGCTTCCTTCATACTTGTAAGTTTGGCATTGGGTTAATTCAATAAAGTCAACCTGGATCTGCAGGCAAGGATCCAGGGGGGGGCGCTTTAGGTGTGCAGGAGTGATGATCAAACCCTTGGAAGCCTTGTATCAATTACATTGCAAACACTAGAACATATGGTATAGCCAGAGCCCAGCCCCCACCAGTGGTCAAAGAACATAATTGCAATATATATATATATATATAGTATATATATATATATATATATAGATATATATATGTGGTGTGTGTGTTGTGTGGGTGGGCCACTACTTTATCATTTGGGCCGACTCATATTTGCTCTTGTTCCTAATCTTGCATAGTGGCCCTTCTCTTGCCCACAACTTCGCAATAATCCTTATCTTGCGCCTGCCACTGAATCAAAATTTTTAATATTAAGTCTTTGTTTTCTCTGGTTTTTTTTTTTTTTTTTTTTACAAACGGCATCCTATAATTCTCACAGTCAGCGCTGCACATGCTTGGCTGTCTTATCTTGCCAGTTCCTTAAAACAGGGAGTAGCTCTGCATATTTAACTACTGCTAGCCAAAGAAGCAACAAGAAAAACTTTAACAAGAACCCATTCTTAATCATTTCTCTAAATTTCCCAGAGACAGCTTCAAAATAAACTGCGTCAGCAAAAGAGAGTTCATACTTTATCATGCGTTCCAATGTAACTTTTAAATAACAGATAATATATAGGAGACAAGTAAGAACAATAATTAACATGGTATTAGAGAATAGAAAGATAAGCATAGGGAGGACACTGGGATAGAAGATATGAGAAAACTGAAAGCTTCTGATTAACAACGTCAGCATTGAAACGCACAGCCATATTGAATGCACTACGCACTGGCTCAACGTCTTTTTTTTTTTTTTTTCTGGCTCGATTCCCTCCTCTCTCCTGTAATTATCTCTGCCGTTAACCCTTAACTGCCATCAAGTTCTAAACTTCAACACCAGTAAATGCATTCTCCAGTAATCAAATCAGTATTTTAACTTAACACTGTACATTAATTTGTTGTATAGTAGTCTTGTGCAGCATCTGTAAACCAAAATCTCTCCTTATTAGGGTTTAAAACAATTAAAAACAAAGAATCCCTGGTACATGTGCTTGCAATTCACAGATAGCAGTTACATACATTACAATCCTTAATTAATAATGGGGACTTCCAGTTCCCCATTTTGTGCGCCTGAGCCACCATTACGAGGGCGGCTCCCTCCACTAACTTCTTTGCCCACGACGGAGGATTTTCAATAACTGCAATCCAAGCAGTTATGTATGGTATATCCTCAGGGCAACCCGGATTCCCTTCTTCACTAACTATTTTCTGGACCCTCGTGGCCGTTTGGAAATCGAAAGTTCCTACCGGAGGCCAATTTACACACAAACTGGGCCACCTATGGTGCATCGTTGAATCATTCCGGGTTAGTACATTTATGTCTATCGAACACTTCCCTATAGTGTTCCGTCATGACTTTTAATGGAGTCGAACCGCCCCCTCCCATCAGGATAGAATTCAACAGACAAAGGAGGGAAGGGAAGACGGATAGGTAAGGGGTCCGTACCCGTCAGACACAAAAGGGTCACAATCGCCCCGACTAGGACGCGGTCAGACCGGCCTAGAACTGCGAGGCCATTCACTCTCTTTCACACAACAAGAAACCTATTCCCACTATCGTATGCGTTACTTCTACTTCTTTTTCCTCTTTTATGCGCGTGGCTTTCGGAATGCAATTCCTACCAACCACCGCTTGGGGTGTGATCAAAGCCCCCTCGGTCCCCTCACGGATGGACCGGTTATTTGCTACTCTTTAGCTATTCTCTTCACTTTTCCCATCATTCCCATATACTCGCCTGCAGGGTTCTTCCGAACGTCATGAAAGCCTTCTTCCCGGATCACCAGCCCAAGGTCACAGAGGATCTCCGTGGAATGACCCCCTAAGATACCTGATCACTGAACTCAGCGGTGGCCACTCACCAGGCAAGTCTGGGGGGATCACTCCGCCACAAAATCCCCTGGACCAACTGGGGGGCTAAAATAGCGTCCCCGGTACCCTCCTGGCTGGCTCGCCAAATGTAACCGTCTCTTTTAGTCAGTAAGGAGGTCCAGACAACTGATCCGTAAGATAGACTTTTTATTGCCAGCAAGATGCAGCTAAGACAAAGGCCTCAGTACAAACTGCATGCCCCTCCCCTTCAGGAGCATACTCTTATGCACTTTACAGTTCTTATCTTTTACACATGCGTTCTAAGCATTGCTGAGCAAGCATATTCCGGCTGAAGGGGCTACTGACCCCCTCCCTAGACACCCTGGAACTTTCGTGAAACTTCTCCCATGTTCTGCAGGAGAGGCTGCTGGGACTTGCAGGTTCTGGAAAGGAATTTGCGAGTCTGCAGTAATACAGCCCATCACATAATACATCCATTGTTCTAATCTAGGTTACAGCAGTGAAGCTTATCAGAGAATAAGAACAGCGAAGCCAAAAAAATGAAAATGTGCAATGTGCTGACAGAGAGTTCTCAATGTCCTAATTACAGCTGTATTGCAGACTGTAAGTAAACCCGTCATGAAGCAGGGAATTCTGGTACATGAAGTCCTTTGTCAGGTTGAAGCGTTCAGACCCCTTCACCAGCACTGGCAGAATTTCACCAAGTCACTGTGAAAGGAGTAAAGAAGCAGAAAGATTTGAAGAATATCCAAAGGCTCTAAAAGAGGGCACCAGCAACAGTGTCATGAACTCCTGATGTGATCTCAAACATGAAACTGGCATCCAAAGTGCCATTAGTATCCTAAGGCAGCCTGGAGTGTAATCAAAGCAGAGAAGCTGTCAGAGAAACTTGCAAGACAGGCACAAATGAAGAGGCCAAGCAGCACGAAATGTGGCTTTAAGACTCCAAAGCACCATGAGAGGTGCAAAGCAGCCCATCCCCTATCCTGACTGGCAAGGTGTTAGATCTGGAGTCTGACAGCAAGGCAGTATGACAAATACAAAGAGGGGTAGATTTCAAAAGGTTTACATGCGTAATATACGCGTATAACCCTTTTAAACCCCTCCTGCGCGTGTCGCCGAGCCTATTTTGCATAGGCTCGGCGACACGCGCAAGCCCCGGGACGCGCGTATGTCCCGGGGCTTGAAAAAATGGGCAGGGTGTGGGCAGTCCGGGGCGGGGCAGGGGTGTGGCCAGAGGAAGGCACAACTTAAATAATAAAGGTAGGGGGGGATTTAGGTAGGGCTGGGGGCGGGTTAGATAGGGGAAGGGAGGGAAGGTGGGGGGGGCTGGGGGGGGGGGGCGAAAGGGAGGGAAGGTGGGGGAGGGGAGAAAGGAAAGTTCCCTATGAGGCTGCTCTGATTTCGGAGTGGCCTCGGAGGGAATGGGGAAAGCCATTGGGGCTCCCCTAAGGGCTCGGTATGCGCAAAGTGTACAAGTATGCACCCCCTTTCATGCGCCGACCCTGGATTTTATAACATGCGCAAGGCTGCGCGCACATATTATAAAATTGGGCGTAGATTTGTGTGCGCAAGGTTGCGCGCACATATCTACGCCTGTGCGTAGGTTCGAGAATCTGGCCTAGAAACTTTAAGTTGTAAGAGCTGGCATTGAAGAAAGGCTCAGTGACATGAAGACCCCAAGGTGCAGGGAGGAATTTAGATTTTTTTTGTAAAATGGGCTTGCCAAATGAAAAGTTTTATCACAATCAGTACATAGCAATAGTTTTTTTTTTATGACTTTGTTGTTATTTTTCTGGAAAGTGGTGAGGGCTGCTTTATTTGCAAACCATTTCCCAAATTATTTAGCTGACATTAGGCTGTTCCAGTTCCTGATTTTCTGATGTTGCATAACATTTCTCATTCTACTCTAAGTGTTATCAAAAGCAGAACATCAAAATGGTTTCCACATGAGCATTTTTTTGACTTGTGCCTCTATATTGTCCTTCAGAATGAGTGATTTTTTTGGACAAAAATCCACCCCAGTATAACCAATCATTCTCAATGTGGTGGGAAAACCAGGCTGATATTTCAGGAGGAAAGGAAGAACTATGGATGTTACAGGTGCCTCTGTGCCCTGATTGTGATGAACTGGTATATTTTATTGACTTTTTCAAATTTTATTTCTGGGGACAAAACATCCCAGTGTAATAAAAGAAGAAGAAAGCAATTGTGGGAAGAACACTCAAAGGTTCCAAAAGAGGACACCAGCAACAGTGATATGAGCCCTTCATGGCATCTCAAGTGGCTAACTGGCACCCAAATTGCAAATAACATCTTAAGTCAGCACTACATTTTGGTTTTTTTGCTCCTTTGCCTTTCCCTATTCCTGACAGGATTGATTCTATCAGTGGGATGGAGGATTAAAATGATTTAAAGTTTTGCAGTGGTATTGAAGGGGTCTGAACGCTTCAACCTGACAAAGGACTTCATGTACCAGAATTCCCTGCTTCATGACGGGTTTACTTACAGTCTGCAATACAGCTGTAATTAGGACATTGAGAAACTCTCTGTCAGCACATTGCACATTTTTCATTTTTGGCTTCGCTGTTCTTATTCTCTGATAAGCTTTCACTGCTGTACCTAGATTAGAACAATGGATGTATTATGTGATGGGCTGTATTACTGCAGACTCGCGAATTCCTTTCCAGAACTGCAAGTCCCAGCAGCCTCTCCTGCAGAACATGGGAGAAGTTTCACGAAAGTTCCAGGGTGTCTAGGGAGGGGGTCAGTAGCCCCTTCAGCCGGAATATGCTTGCTCAGCAATGCTTAGAACGCATGTGTAAAAGATAAGAACTGTAAAGTGCATAAGAGTCTGCTTCTGGAGGGGAGGGGCATGCAGTTGTACTGAGCCTTTGTCTTAGCTGCATCTTGCTGGCAATAAAAGTCTATCTTTACGGATCAGTTGTCTGGACCTCCTTACTGACTAAAAAGAGACGGTTACATTTGGCGAGCCAGCCAGGAGGTACCGGGGACGCTATTTTAGCCCCCCAGTTGGTCCAGGGGATTTTGTGGCGGAGTGATCCCCCAGACTTGCCTGGTGAGTGGCCACCGCTGAGTTCAGTGATCAGGTATCTGAGGGGGTCATTCCACGGAGATCCTCTGAGACCTTTGGGCTGGTGATCCGGGAAGAAGGCTTTCATGACGTTCGGAAGAACCCTGCAGGCGAGTATTATGGGAATGATGGGAAAAGTGAAGAATAGCTAAAAGAGTAGCAAATAACCGGTCCATCCGTGAGGGGACCGAGGGGGCTTTGATCACACCCCAAGTGGTGGTTTGGTAGGAACTGCATTCCGAAAGCCACGCGCATAAAAAGAGGAAAAAGAAGTAACGCATACGATAGTGGGAATAGGTTTCTTGTTTGTGTGAAAGTGACCCTTTTGTGTCTGACGGATACGGACCCCTTACCTATCCGTCTTCCCTTCCCTCCTTTGTCTGTGAATTCTATCCTGATGGGAGGGGGCGGTTCGACTCCATTAAAAGTCATGACGGAACACTATAGGGAAGTGTTCGATAGACATAAATGTACTAAACCCGGAATGATTCAACGATGCACCCATAGGTGGCCCAGTTTGTGTGTAAATTGGCCTCCGGTAGGAACTTTCGATTTCCAAACGGCCACGAGGGTCCAGAAAATAGTTAGTGAAGAAGGGAATCCGGGTTGCCCTGAGGATATACCGTACATAACTGCTTGGATTGCAGTCATTGAGAATCCTCCGTCGTGGGCAAAGAAGTTAGTGGAGGGAGCTGCCCTCGTAATGGTGGCTCAGGCGCACAAAATGGGGAACTGGAAGTCCCCATTATTAATTAAGGATTGTAATGTATGTAACTGCTATCTGTGAATTGCAAGCACATGTACCAGGGATTTTTTGTTTTTAATTGTTTTAAACCCTAATAAGAAGAGATTTTGGTTTACAGATGCTGCACAAGACTACTATACAACAAATTAATGTACAGTGTTAAGTTAAAATACTGATTTGATTACTGGAGAATGCATTTACTGGTGTTGAAGTTTAGAACTTGATGGCAGTTAAGGGTTAACGGCAGAGATAATTACAGGAGAGAGGAGGGAATCGAGCCAGAGGAAAAAAAAAAAAAAAAAAAAGACGTTGAGCCAGTGCGTAGTGCATTCAACATGGCTGTTCGTTTCAATGCTTGTCTCATATATATTATCTGTTATTTAAAAGTTACATTGGAACGCATGATAAAGTATGAACTCCCTTTTGCTGACGCAGTTTATTTTGAAGCTGTCTCTGGGAAATTTAGAGAAATGATTAAGAATGGGTTCTTTGTTAAAGTTTTTCTTGTTGCTTCTTTGGCTAGCAGTAGTTAAATATGCAGAGCTACTCCCTGTTTTAAGGAACTGGCAAGATAAGACAGCCAAGCATGTGCAGCGCTGACTGTGAGAATTACAGGATGCCGTTTGTAAAAAAAAAAAAAAAAAAAAAACCGGAGAAAACAAAGACTTAATATTAAAAATTTTGATTCAGTGGCAGGCGCAAGATAAGGATTATTGGAAGTTGTGGGCAAGAGAAGGGGCCACTATGCAAGATTAGGAACAAGAGCAAATATGAGTCGGCCCAAATGATAAAGTAGTGGCCCCCACACACATATATATATATATTGCAATTATGTTCTTTTACCACTGGTGGGGGCTGGGCTCTGGCTATTACCATATGTTCTTAGTGTTTGCAATGTAATTGATACAAGGCTTCCAAGGGTTTGATCATCACTCCTGCACACCTAAAGCACCCCCCTTGGATCCTTGCCTGCAGATCCAGGTTTACTTTATTGAATTAACCCAATGCCAAACTTACAAGTATGAAGGAAGCAATGTTTTGCAGCTTCTCAGCCTCGTCAGAACTGATTTGCCTCCAGGCGCAGGTCACCTATTCAATTTCCAGATGGACTGTGATCTTTTCATCGTATTTTGAGATGTATGGGAACAGGGATCAGGAAGAGAAGAAAAGGGCCCGTCCCTGCAACCAGGAACTTAATAATAGAGACCCGACATCCGAAAGAAGCTGCAGAAGGCCGAAGGCTTTGAGGGCATGAGCCTCAGCCAGTTAAAAGCTATAGCAGACCAAGTATGTGGAAATAGAGAAGTGGAAGAGAAAAGAGAGAAGCAAGTAGAGACATGAAGGAGAAAGTGACTGTTAGCCGCCGCTCTCGAGGACACGCGGACGGGAAGGAGCCAAGACAATGGCAGACCGCGAAGAGGAGGGGGAACAAGACCCCCCCTTTGGGAAAGAATCAGTGTGCGTACTGCAAAAATGAAGGCCATTGGAAGAGAGACTGTGAAGAATGGCAAAAGAAATACGGGAGCCCTGCAGTGAATACTAACGACAAAAATGGACCTGCACCGACACAAAGGGGCCGAGGAGGAAGGAGATCGGACAACCCCCACTGGCAGATGGCGGGGGAGGCGACAAGGAGCATACAGCCTGAAGAGACCGGGAGGGAAGAATCCCCACTGACCCTCTGGTGGAGATCCACGAGGTAACACAACAAAAATCAGGGGCCTGTTGGACTCAGAGGCCAACGATCTGTCATGACTGCACCAATCGGCCCCCCCGACAAAAGAGACTGTTTCTATAGTGGGTGCCTCAGGTCAGGTACTCACTGCCCCTCTGCAGAAAGAATGAAGTATACAAGTAGGCGGGACCATGGTATCCCTTATCGGATGGAACCTGCTGTGTAAGCCTCAGACCACATTGAGATTTCAACCAACAGGGGAAGTTAAAGCCTCCTTCGGGGACCATCCAGTGATACTCATCTGTCCCCTCCAAGAAGAATGGAGACTACATCTTCCCATAGTCGAACGAACCATCGAACATCGATATGAAACAACACCCCCCTCAACAAAAACGAAGACAACTGATGGATAGTGTACCCCAAGTATGGTTCGAACAGAACCCGGGAGGAATAGCTATCAACGCTACCCCCATATGGATAGAGATGAAACAGAATGCACAGGTGATTAATCAACCTCAATACCCCATTCCATATATGGCCAGACAAGGAATCCAGATACACCTGCAAAGACTGTATGATTTGGGCATTCTTCGGCGAATCCGATCTGCTTGGAACACCCCTTTGTTGCCAGTAAAGAAGCCTGGATCTAATGACTATCGACCAGTACAAGACTTAAGAAAAGTGAATAGTCAAGTAGAAGATCTAGTAGCCCTCGTGCCAAATTCATATTCAATCTTGGCTCAAGTCTCTCCTGCATCAAAGTGGTACAGTGTCATTGATCTCAAAGATGCCTTCTTCTCCGTCCCGGTGGCGGAGGAATGTCAAAAGATTTTTGCTTTCACATGGGAAGATGCAGATACTGGAGTAAAGCAGCAGTACACATGGACACGGTTGCCTCAAGGGTTTAGGCACTCACCTACGCTGTTCGGTGAGCAACTGGCAAAAGATTTAAAGATGTATCAAGTAAAGTATGGGCCAGTCATACAATACGTGGATGACCTTCTGTTGTTTCGAGAGACGTACCTCGAATGTGCGGTATCCACTCTTCAGCTGCTAAAGACGTTGTACTCAAAAGGGTATCGTGCAAGTAAAAAGAAAGCGCAAATCTGTGAATTGGAAGTAGAGTATTTAGGCTTCCAAATACGTGGAGGAACCCGATGTCTGGGGATTTCTCGCACCAGTTCTATAAGAGATCAACCTGTACCCACTTGCAAGAAAGAGCTCCGGGCGTTCCTTGGAGCTGCAGGATACTGTAGGCTGTGGATTGCTAACTATGCTGTTATGGCCCAACCCCTGTACGACAAGTTGCGGGGTAAAGAGGCAGAATCTCAACCCTTCCAATGGGAAGGAAACGAACTGGCAAGCTTACTTCAACTAAAAGAAGCCTTAATTGAACCACCTGCTTTAGGATTGCCAGATGTAATGAAACCATTCCATCTATTCGTCGATGAAAAGAAAGGAATGGCCATTGGGGTATTGACTCAAACTCTAGAATCATAGGAACGACCTGTTGCATATCTGTCAAAAGGAATGGACAATGTTGCAAAAGGATGGCCAGGTTGTCTTCGAAGCATTGCGGCTGCATGCTTACTAATTCCAGAAGCAGTCAAATTAACTTTTGGACAAACCTTGAACGTAACAACTCCTCATACTATCCAAGGACTACTAGAAACTCATGGGCCAAAATGGATGACTAATTCACGTCTTGTAAAGTATCAAGCTCTGTTATGTGAAACTCCTGAAATTCAAATACAAGACAGCAAAAACTTGAACCCGGCCACTCTTATGCCGGCACCTGAACCAGTTGCCCATGACTGTGAAGAAGTCATGACTACAATACATTCCAGTAGACCAGACCTGAGGGATCAACCCTGGCAAGGAGCTTGGACTTTATTCACTGATGGGAGCAGCCAAATCATTCATGAGATACGTTCTGCTGGATATGCTGTTGTATCCGAAGATGAAATCGTTGAGGCTCAACCTCTTCCCCCAGGAACGTCTGCACAAAAAGCTGAACTAATTGCCCTTACTCGAGCTCTGCAGTTGGCAGAAGGAAAACTGTAAATATCTATACAGACTCCAAATATGCCTTTCTTACAATTCAAGTGCATGGAGCATTATAGAGGGAAAACAATTGAACAATGCATCAGAAGTACGTGAATTACTAGACGCAGTTTGGCTACCTCGCAAGGTGGCTGTAATGCATTGCAAAGCACACACCAGGAAATCAAACCCTATTGTCAAGGAAATCAGAGAGCAGATGAAGCAGCAAAAAGGGGCAACTCGGGAACCCTTCCAAGCAGTATTAATTGCATCGAATCATCAGGCTTCAGGCAGTCCTGGAGCTCATCACCAACGACTGCTTTCGCTCTTAAACTCTGGGCAAAACAAAATACCAAAATTATGACTGCAGTGTACCAGAATAGATTGGTTTTAGATTATCCTCTGGCCCAGGAAGGAGGGTTTGTGGAACATTTAACCTCTCCAATTGTTGTTTACAGGTAGATGACCAAAACAAGGTTATCCAAGACATCACTGATCGCATGGTCAAGATGGCACACGTCCCTGTCCAGCAATGGAATAGTGCTTGGGACTGGACCAATGGATTCCGTGGTTGGTTTTCCATGATCGATGGATTTAAGAGCTTGTTTGTTATCCCAGCCAGTTTAATTCTGTTTTGTTTTTTAGGACCCTGAATTATTCCTTTCTTGCTCAAACTGCCTTCGTCAGGTGATGAAGGACATTGCTGAATGCAAAACCGCCACGCAGCTTCTGTCACTGTACATGTATTCCTCTGAGCCTATAGAACCTGTTTAACCATCCTCATGTTTTATCCTGGGCCATCTTCCCATACATGACAAGTTCGGGCTACAAAGGGGGGTGGAGCCATTAGGGCCCATCCGTCTCAAACCCGTGAAGAAACCATCGGACTGTTTGGGAAATTAGGGCCCCCTGAGAACTCAAATTGCTAATTTTTCTTGTTTCTGTTTCTTTCAGCTCCACAGTTGCGTTGTGATGGTGTGATACTTTTCATAAAGAATGATAAGTATCAAAGGGGGGAATGAAGGGGTCTGAACGCTTCAACCTGACAAAGGACTTCATGTACCAGAATTCCCTGCTTCATGACGGGTTTACTTACAGTCTGCAATACAGCTGTAATTAGGACATTGAGAAACTCTCTGTCAGCACATTGCACATTTTCATTTTTTGGCTTCGCTGTTCTTATTCTCTGATAAGCTTTCACTGCTGTAACCTAGATTAGAACAATGGATGTATTATGTGATGGGCTGTATTACTGCAGACTCGCGAATTCCTTTCCAGAACTGCAAGTCCCAGCAGCCTCTCCTGCAGAACATGGGAGAAGTTTCACGAAAGTTCCAGGGTGTCTAGGGAGGGGGTCAGTAGCCCCTTCAGCCGGAATATGCTTGCTCAGCAATGCTTAGAACGCATGTGTAAAAGATAAGAACTGTAAAGTGCATAAGAGTCTGCTCCTGGAGGGGAGGGGCATGCAGTTGTACTGAGCCTTTGTCTTAGCTGCATCTTGCTGGCAATAAAAGTCTATCTTTACGGATCAGTTGTCTGGACCTCCTTACTGACTAAAAAGAGACGGTTACAGTATCATAATGCCCATTAACTGTGCCAGTGCCACACTGATGTGTATGTGTGAGCCAAACAGAGTCACTGCTGCACTGAGTGTCACACTGCTGACACTTGTTCTCTAACACTGACAAGCTTTACAACACATCCTGGTATGATTCAGTCTCTACCCTGCCTCAGTGCTCCCCTTGTGTCCACTGCCCACACTGCCCACTGCCCGGGCAGAGACAAAATGTGTACCAGCTCTGCAAGTAATTCAACAGTCTGCCTCCAGTCACCATAAAGCAAAAAGAGAAACAGCAAGAAATAAATATCTGATCTGAAATACAGAGTTTCAGACAGAGCACTGCCTCACTGCTTTCCACTTTTTGTGTGACTGACTGGCACAGTGACAGACTGTAAAATGGGCAGCAGCAAAAATGTTGATTGGGAAAACTAAAACTTGTATTCAGAGAGAACTCAAATAACAGATGCTTCCAGAAAAAGACTTTAGAATGCATGCACAGCAAAACTCTGACATATTCCAGATCAGCGTCACTGTACCTGGTGCACTGCGATAGTTCCAATTGGAAAATTGCTTCACTGTGATACATCATCCCTGTTGTTTCCTTGACAACACATCCATCCTACCCAGGTCTTCTGACTGCCTGCTCTAAACTTTGTATCAATTTCTAACTGTACACCTGTTGCTCTCCCTATGATTTCTATGAGCCCATTGACTATAGTGGCTTATATAAATCATATAATTTCAAATAATAGGATTTATTTAATTTGTGGGGGCCCCTCAATTTGTTTTGGGACCCCATTAAAGAAAGAAATTGGCCCCTTTTTGTTTCATTTTTACATTTCATTTTAAACTAATGCACATGCTATTATGTATTCATAGAACTTTAAGCCACAGCAGGAAACAATGAGCAGTGAGATAGATCTGAATTTGTTGCTTTAAATGTCATTTCCATAAGTAAATCATAATGTGAATTAACATTATGAGGCACTAACAAAAAGACCTGTGACTAGACAGCACATTACAGGAATAGTTCTGAACAACTAACCAGATATGGTAAGTACCATTGACAATTTTCTGAATATGTCATGATGATCAAAGAAGGTCTGATTGTACTGAGTCAATTAAACCTTGACAATGCATTCTGATGTAGCATGACATCCCCCAGAGTCAGAAGAACCAATAACATATCTTGAAGACCTGGCCACATCATGTCAATCAATCAGGTGTCTATAAATTTGATCTTAGCTATCAAAGACCAACCACTCATGAACCAGATGACTAAGATGACAAGCTAAGCTGTGCTCATGATGACCATGTATAACACCACTAGCACAGAAGTTTAAACTAGGAAGATTATAAGAGGTAACAGAAAATGCTGAGAACTAAATATATCATAGAAGATGCCAGATGCACAGAAACAAGCCCTGCATAAATCTTCTTTAATTTGGCCAATGACTTCTAAAGCAGCTGAAATTCAGGTGATAAAAATATTTTATGGGGATTAGTTATTTTTGTTTAGTGTTATTTGATCAGCTACACATGTTAAGCAATTAATGTAGTGAACTTGTATAATAAACCTTATGTGATTCCATTATTGTTCCCTCTTCTTATCAGATCTGATAGAATATGGCTCAGGCATGGACATTGTTTTAAAATACCATCTTGGAAGCCCAGACAAGATGTATTCCATGCATTTGAAAAGGTGAAAGTAGGCTAAATAACTTCCAGCATGGTTAAAAGGTGAGGCACAAGAGGCTGTATTAGCTAAAAGAACAACTTCCAAAAAATGGAAAATGGATTTGAATGAAGAAAACAGGAAACAGCAAAGCATTAAAAAGGATGGCAAAAAGAGAATTTGAAAAGAAGATTGCCGCAAAAGCAAAAACTCATAATACAAACTTTTTCAGACACATTCAAATTAAAAAGCCTGCAAGGGAGTCAGTTGGACCAATAGATGATCAAGAGATAAAAGGAGCACTTAAGGATGGCAAAGCTATAGCAGAGATACTAAATTAATTCTTTGCTTCAGGCTTTACTGAGGAAGATGTAAGAGACATATCCATTCCAAAAATAAACAACTCAGAAAAAGGATCATGATAAAATAACAGACATCAAACCATTGCACCTCAATAGCCTAGATGCTGTGGGAAACACTCTCAATACACATTTCTGTTATAACCACAAATATAAATTTTAAATGTTTTCCTTGCAAGTAAAAACAGGCTCTTGAAACAGACTTTTCACGTGAAAATAAATGTTATCTTGTTTTTCTAAGCAGCTTATCTTGCTATTCCAAGTGACAGAAGTATAACAGACCTGTCACCCGATGCTGAACAACTTTTCAAGAGTGTTCTGTATTTTAGCTCTCTGCAACAGGGGAACTCACCACATCATGAAAATTATCCTTCATTCTGAAAAGAAAACAGACACAATTCCTTTTCAACACTTGATTGACGTAAAAAAGCACCAATCACAACACAAGCCTTAGATTTAAAAAATGGAAGCAAAGTTAAAGAGTCTATTCTAAAGGTGGCAAAATAACACCACAAACTAAATTCACCCAGCTTCAAACCACTTGAAAGATTCATTCAGTCCATTCGGAGACATTCAATCCATTTGGAGACAAGTTCAATTTCAAAATTTGTTCCCTTGAACATAACAGTTTGTGATGATCCCCTCCTCCCTCCTTTGCTGGTATGAAATGTCGAAACAATGATGTGTCTCTAAAAAACGAGAGACCAGTGGAGCTGAAATCTTTCCAGTGTTAAAGCAACTTTTGTATTAAATTAATCTTGTCTTCATTATTATTCTTGTCTGGCCAACAAAAATCTAATTACAGGGGCACATAATCAAATAAATAACATAAGAAGACAAACTATTTATATTATGCATTCTCTTTATAATGATGTCAGATGATGAGGTCACATGTAATTCCATGCTAGTCATTGTTAATGATCAAAATTCACAAGAGCCACAACTAGAATGGTCCACTAATTTATCAACCACAATGTTATTGCACAGGGATGAATGAACTAATATGCCCCTAAGATTTCTGCAGCAGGGAAATGTGAAAATTGGTAGTTCTGACAGCACAGGGTACAAAGAAACAACACCCCAATGACTTCAAATAATTTTAACTATTTCCTTTGTATGAGTTGTATAGTATAAAAGGCAAGTCAATTGAGGCTTGGTGTCTTGGTTTCTATATTCTAACAACAAAATTCTCTCAGAAAAGTGTGCCCTCAGATAAGCCTATTTGATGACCTTCAAAAGGAACTCATGTTCTAGCAAATGATTCTGTAGCTCTACCAGCTGTTACTGTCACTAGGCTACTTAAACAAAGAAGTGCTAACATGGTCCTCATCACAAATAATGGACATGTCCAGGAAAGAAAATTTTCTTTGATCAGCCATGATGGTAAATGATAAATTATCAGCCCTAGAGTTAAGCCATTGATGAAACACCTGTAACTGTGCAAAATCTGACGTCCTAATGAAAACACATCGGGGGTAATTTTCAAAGGAGTTACGCATGTAAATGTGACATACTATCATAGCAATTATCAAAAGCTATTTACTCGAGTAAAGTGCACTTACTTGAGTAAATCCTATGGACAATTCAATGGCATATATTGTAGCAATTTTGAAAAGCCCACTTTCTTGAGTAAAGTGTATTTACTCGAGCAAAAACCAGTTTTGCTCGAGTAAATGCTTTTTAAAATCAAACCCATCATGAATAAAATGAACCCAAAACAAACTTGCTTGAACCAACTTGATGTGTAAACATGTTCAGATTCATATTGACCCACATTTAAGATAGCTAGATTAGGGGCAATGGCTGAACATTTGCCAAACCAAAAATTTATAAAAGGAATTCACCATTGAACATAAAATAATTTGAAGTAAAAACTAACTTACACAGTTCCATCACAGTTGGTATAAGCGTGGGCTTGGCTCCCTTGATTAATGTATTTTCCATACTGACAATGGCAGACTATTGTGGCACATTTGTATATAATGCCACTATGTCAATAGAATCCAGCCAACAATTGACAGAAACAACACCCAATTTTTGAAATTCACTCAAAAAATGTGAAGAATCTTTAAAATAAGATGATAATGAAGATTCTTCATCTTTAAGAAAATGATCCAGAAATTTTGCTAAAGGTTCAAAAATTGACATATTCCCAATACAATAGGATATAATGGAGGGTTATCCATTGTCTTTTACACTTGAGATATGCTGCACAAAAGAGGGATAGCAGGAGATTCATTTCTAAAAATGTTCTTTCGTTCTTGGTGGGGCAGCCTAAACCATCAGCAATTAAAAAAAACAAAAAACAATCTTCTCCTGAATCTTCTTCATGGGATCAGCTGGTAATTTTATTATGGATGTGCAGCAGGGATGGATTCGTCCCATTCGATATTCATATTCGTGGGTAGCCAAATCCGTTGCATCCATTCTCGGGGGACCCCAATCCGTTCATTAGTTACGTATATATTCGTTTCCCAAAAAACCCCCCATCCCAACCCTTTAAATTTAATTAACTATAACCCCCAACACTCTCCTGACCCCGCCAAGACATACCAAAAGTCCCTGGTGGTCCAGCGGAGGTCCTGGCACGATCTCCTGCACTCGGACTGTCGGCTGAGGGTATTCAAAATGGCACCGATACCCTTTGCCCTCACTATGTCACAGGGGCTACCTGTTATGAATCTACTCCTCCAGAAGGGAGGAGTTAGCAATCTGTTATGAAACGGCTCCTGTAGAGGGAGGCGTTAGCAATCTGTTACAGTTCTCTGTGAGGAGCTAACTATCTGTTACAAATCGATTCCTGAGGTAGGAGGAGTTAGTAATCTGATATGCTCAGCTCCTGTAGAGGGAGTAGTTAACAAACTGTTAAGGTATAGACTGCGGAGTAGCAATTTGTATGAATCTGTAGCTGAAGACTCCTGATGGAGAATAAGTAGCAAACTGTTACCAGTGGAGTGCTTGGAGAGGACACTCAGCTGTAGAGGAATGTAGATAGGTGGATCCTTGGGCCGATGGCAGATAACTGCACCCCCAGGAGGATATCCTGCGAGGGACCACTGGCTAGGCTTGGATATGGAGACAGGTTAGTAGAACCACCAGAGGTGGCATTAGTGAGCAGATATGCCCGGCAGGGCAGACGTCCCTCGGGTACTGGAACAGCGATCCCAGGGTTGCTGAGCTGTAGAGAAACTATAGATAGTGAGTAGACAGGGTATGCTGTGTTCATAGCCAGAACTGGATGACAAAACTCACATAAGGTCTTAAGGAAGCTCAGTAGCTTCCTTAAGACCTTATGTGAGTTTTGTCCTAACCCTTTCCTTAAGTAGCTGGAAAGGGTTAGGCCCTCGAGGAGCGAGTACCTGGTTCCAGGGAAAGCTCTGAGAGAGCGATGGTAACTCACAAATGTCTGTATCTGCGATAGCTTCCAGGCCGTAGAGAATCTTCAGAGTGTTCAGGAACATGGGCCCTCAAGGAGCGAGAACCAGTTCCTATCTGCAATCTGAAATAAAGAAAAGAGAGCGAGGCCCCCGAGGAGCGGGTACCCCTGGTAAGTCCAAGGAGACAGAGTAGCTTGGACGAATCCTTGCTAACTTGATTCGTTAGCGAATACTGAGACCTTTTATATTGGAAGTGGATGACATCATCTCAGGGGGACGCCCCCGAGGTTCGCGCCCTTGCTGGTACATCAATCGGAGTGCACACACGCACCCTACGTCTTCAGGCAACATGACAGATCCGTAGCATCGTGCCGGTCCGGGGACGCCGCAGGGAGATATGGAATGAAGACGCTGCGGCAGCTAACCATCCATCAGGCCCGCAGGGAGTCGCCACAGAGGTAAAGAGGGCAAAGTGAGGGCGTCGAGCAGTGACAGTCGCAACACTACCGGTGCCATTGGTCGGCCCCGTCCCATGGTAGGAGCAAGGGACAGCCGGCACCATCTTGTGCTCCTACCATGTGACAGGGGCCGACCAATGGCACCGGTAGCCCCTGTGACATAGTAAGGGCAAAGGCTATCGGTGCCATTTTGAATATCTGCAGCCGACGGCCCGAGTGCAAAAGATCGCACCAGGACCCCCCCCCCGAAGATGACCCCAAGACTTGCCAAAAGTCCCTGGTGGTCCAGCGGGGGTCCTGGCATGATCTCCTGCACTCGGGCCATCGGCTGCCAGTATTCAAATGGCACCGATAGCCTTTGCCCTTACTATGTCACAGGGGCTACCAGTGCCATTGGTTGGCCCATGTCACATGGTAGGAGCACAAGATGGTACCAGCCGTCCCTTGTTCCTACCATGTGACGGGGCCGACCAATTGCCCCCAAGACTTGCCAAAAGTCCCTGGTGGTCCAGCGGGGGTCCTGGAGCCATCTCCTGCACTCGGGCCTTCGGCTGCTATGTCACAAGGGCTACCAGTGTCACAGGGGCTACTGGTGCAATTGGTCGGCCCCTGTGACATATCAGGGCAAAGGCTATCAGCGCCATTTTGAATACTGGCAGCCAATGGTCCGAGTGAAGGAGATCGCTCCAGGACCACCGCTGGACCACCAGGGACTTTTTGGCAAGTCTTGGGGGTCAGGAGTCCCCAACGGCCTGAGTGCAGGATATGGGGTCAGGAGTCCCCCCCAAGACTTGCCAAAAGTCCCTGGTATTCCAGCGGGGGTCCTGGAGTGATCTCCTGCACTCAGGCCATGGGCTGCCAGTATTCAAAATGGCGCCAATAGCCTTTGCCCTTACTATGGCTAATGGTGCCATTGGTTGGCCCCTGTCACATGGTAGGAGCATAAGATGGCGCTGGCCGTCCTTTGCTCTTACCATGTGACAGGGGCAAGTCTTGGGGGGGTCAGGAGGGTGGGGGTGTTTATTCATTAGAAACATATTCTTGGGGGTTTGCCATACGTTTCGTGACCCCACAAATACAATAAATAGGGATATATACATTGCAGGTTGCCAATTCATTGAAAACAAATGCAAATCCCTAAATTTTATATAGTATTTACAATCTCCTAACTGCATTTGAATGTCGGTAATATACTGTGATCGATCCTGGACTCCTGACCCCCCCAAGACTTGCCAAAAGTCCCTGGTGGTCCAGCGGGTGTCCTGGAGCCATATCCTGCATGCGGGCCGGCGGCTGCCAGTATTCAAAATGGCCTCAATAGCCTTTGCCCTTACTATGTCACAGGGGCTACAGGTGCCATTGGTCGGCCCATGTCACATGGTAGGAGCACAAGATGGTGCTGGCTGTCCATTGCTCCTACCATGCGACAAGGGCTGACCAATGGCACCGGTAGCACCTGTGACATAGTGAGGGCAAAGGATATTGGCGCCATTTTGAATACCGGCAGATGACAGCCTGAGTGCAGGAGATCACTCCAGGACCCTCGCTGGACCACCAGAGACTTTTGGTAAGTCTTGAGGGGGGGGGGGGGGGTCAGGAGGGTCGGGGTTTTATTCGTTAGAAATGTATTCACGGGGGTTTGCCATACATTTCATGACCCCACGAATACAATGAATAGGGACATATACATTGTGGATTGCCAATACGTCGAAAATGAATGCACACTCCTAAATTTTATATAGTATTTACAATCTCTTAACTGCATTTGAATGCTGGTAATATACTGTGATCGATCCTGGAGAACAATTACACCTCCCTTGACCACTGAATGAATGACCAATTCAGGATTTTTGGCTAAATCAATTACAGCATCCCAAAAGTTTTTGGGAAAGTTGAAAAATGTATGGATGTGACCATCCATGGGGCCAGGAGGGCACCAGTTATAAGAAGATATAATGATAGAAGGATCTTGATTATTCATATTTGAGTTATGAAAAAAGACCTTAAGTTGTAGGGATGTGAATCGTTTTTTAACGATTTTAAAATTATCGTCCGATAATTTTAAAATCGTCATTAATCAGTAAGGGACTCGATACAATAGGAATTCCCTCGATTTATCGTGAAAAATCATTAAATCGAGTACGGGAATTATTTGGGGGGAGGGCGGGAAAACCGGCACACCAAAACAACCCCTAAACCCACCCCGACCCTTTAGAACCAATCCTTTACCCTCCCCCACCCTCCCGAACCCCCCCAAAATGTTAAATTACCTGGTGGTCCAGTGGGGGGGGGGGATCCCGGCGCGATCTCCCGCTCTCGGGCCATCGGCGCCATTTTGGCTACCACTGATAAAAATGGCGCCGATGGCCCGATAAAAAAAAACCCCATCCCGACCCTTTACAAATTACCCCTTTGCTTCTCCCACCCTCCCGACCCCCCAAAAAACCTTTTACATGTACCTGGTGGTCTAGCGGGGGGTCCGGGAGCCATCCCTTCAATCTTACCCTCGGTGCCGATGCCAGTGCTGGACTGGTTTCAAAATGGCGCCGATCGCCTTTGCCCTCACTATGTCACAGGGAGCACTGGCGGTATGATTGAAGGGATGGCTCCCGGATCCCCCGCTAGACCACCAGGTACATGTAAAAGGTTTTTTGGGGGGTCGGGAGGGTGGGAGAAGCAAAGGGGTAATTTGTAAAGGATCGGGGTGTTTTTTTTTTATCGGGCCATCGGCGCCATTTTTATCAGTGGTAGCCAAAATGGTGCCAATGGCCCGAGAGCGGGAGATCGCGCCGCCCCCCCCCCCCCCCCCCCACTGGACCACCAGGTAATTTAACATTTTGGGGGGGGGGTTCGGGAGGGTGGGAGAGCAAAGAGGTAATTTGTAAAGGGTCGGGGTGGGTTTTTTTTATCTGCTCAGGCCTCACTAAAAAATTAATGATGTGAATTGGAATCAGAACCGATTCCAATTCACATCTCTAACGATCCGATTTTTTTCTCCCTCCATCCGAACCTGATCGTTAAAACGATCGGGCACACGATTCACATCTCTATTAAGTTGTAACATTCTAATAAATCAGATAAATGCAACCTGACACTCAAAGGTATTATGCCATTAAATAGGAACAAATGATAGTTCATGATTTAGAGTGACAATCTGCTCTTGATATAACAAGATTTTACATAAATTAATTACTGCTTCACTTGACTGAGATATGATCTCATCTCTGGGTGTGTCTTTCAACATCGTCCAAATGCTTGTGACTTGATCAAGTGTTCAAAAATCTTCTCCCTCTTCTGCCTCTTCAATGATTCTCTAAAAAAGAAAATCAATTTTCAACTTCCAATCTCTCTTCAGATCTGTTACGCACCCCGCCCGTGACCGTCCTGCGCACAGGCCTGCTCAATATCATGGTTGCAGAGCGGGATCCAGGACGACCTCCCTCGCGGTAGTTGCCAGCCCTGCCAGGTGCCGGCGTCCCGCGGCGGCGGTCGCCGGGCCTTCCACTGCACGCCAGGCCTCACGCCGAGGCTTGGCGTCCTCTGCCATGTTAGCCATACCCCTACGCATGTGCGCGGACCGCCCAGATTCATGTAGGGCCAAGGACGGATTTTAGCTCCAAGGTGCACCCTGATTGATCCCTTGATTTAAGGAAATTACTGTCTATGCTTCCTTGCCTTGGCAATCGGGTCGGTTTGTTCTAAGATTGCCTCTGCATTTGTTCCTGCTCTTGCCTGTTCCTAGTCTCGTTCCAGGATCCTTCTGTTCCAGTTCTGTTCCTGACTTGTTCCTGCATCCTAGTTCCTGCGTCCTGCTTGTTCCTGTGTTCGTCTGTCTGTCTATCCAGGTAGTACCCTCGGATTGTCTTACTGGTACTCACCTCAGTGTGCACCTGATTTGTCTGCCTGCCGCCTGCCTCAAAGACCTCAGCTTGCTCCTGACCTGCCTGCCTGCCTGCCGCCTGCCTCAATACCTCAGCCTGCCTTTGACCTCGTCTGACCTCTGATACCTGACCCCTGCTTTACTGATCATTCCTCAGACTGATCTCTTGATCTTGACCTTTGCCTGCCTGATCTTATCTCCAGATTCTGGCTCTGTTCCTCACCTTGTCAACACCAACTCTGTCCTGGTTCTCCTTGTTCCAACTTCAAACCTGATTGCATCAGACTTTCATTCTCTCAGGATACATTTCGAGGCCCACCTAAGTCCAAGTGGCCCGGGTCCCTATGGGCTCCTCCTGTGGGGACTTCCATCTTCCAGTGGTGAAGCTCTTCTCAGCCTCTGTCTTCTCCAGTGCCCTGCCCCCTGGGAGCAGTTACCTCCTGATTCCTTTCAGGAGACTTTCCTTCACAGTCCCAGGACAAGGGTCCAACCCCGAGTGCAACAAGATCCACTTGAAAATTCATCTGATGACAAACTGTTAAAACATCACCTTTTTCTTTTTGAAGCGCTGTGTGGATCCTGATGCCAGTTGATTTTTTTGTCATCTATATATAAACCCTGTTAGCATTATAGACCTGTTCATCTCACTTGTATTTATTAATTTTACCTTGTCTAATGCCATCACGAAACAAATCTAATTTCAAGTTGAACTCCCTTAAGGTCTTATCATAATCAACAGAAGATTGGGACTAAATTTTGGTGGCAATCTCAGACAGTCGCAAATTAATCTCACTGATGTCCTTATCTTCTCAACAATAAGGACCATCAAGTCTAAGGAACACGTAGGGGTAGATTTTTAAAAAATACGTGTGCGCATGCTACCCAGCGTGCGTACATAGACGCGCGATTTTATAACATGTGCAAGCCGGAGTGCAAGGGGGTGGTGAAAATTGCAATTTACGCACGGTGACAAGATCAGGCCTCCTCCAGAACCCTCCCAGTCTGCACCAATTAAGAAGGACTGGGAGGGAACTTTCCTACCCCCCCCTACCTATCCTCCCTCCCTCTTCCCCTCTCTTCCCCGACCCCTTAGAAGGCCTTACCTTTTTTATTTTTTCTTGTTGTAGAACTCACGCCAGCTCCTGAGCTGGTGTAAGTTGTGCGTACCGGCAGGCTGCTGGCATGTGATCCCCCAGCATGGTGGCAAATGGCCACTCTACTGGCAGCCTCCAGATCCACCCCATCCTGTCTCCCTGACCACCCCGTTTCTTTGGCCCAGCTCTTGTGCACATAACAAGGGTTATGTGTGCGGCTGGTCCCCTTTTAAAATGTATGCGGTGCGTGCAAGGCCCAGCTGCGTGCATAGCCCCCGTCTTCTATGCATGCCAGGCATTTAAAATTGGGCTGTTACTGAAGATAAATATCCATTTTTGTGTAAACTCATCATACTCACTGTATAATCTGGGTTCCTTGGTCATTCTTAATCCTCTAGGTATCATTTGATTTTTAATGTTTTCAATTAAAGTTGATGAATGCAGCTCTGATGTAAGAAGTAGATTTTAAAAAGGTACATGCAGGCGTGCATGTGCGAGCACTACCCATCGCGCACACATGTACACCTGATTATATAACACAAGACTCATCTCCACCACCAATAGGGCCCTTTCCCTCGCAGGCCCATCCCTGTGGAACTCCATGCCTCCTGACCTACGCACCGAAACCTCCACACTCACCTTCAAAAAGAAACTCAAAACCTGGCTCTTCCTCCAAGCATACCCCCAATCATCACCATCACCTACTAGCACTCAAACCCAACCTCCCTCTCATATCAACACCCCCACTACAGGACCCCCACCCACCCTCTCGAAGGAACTACAAACCCCACACTTAACCTCCTGCACATAATAAATTGCCACCTAGCAGAACCGCACACATCTTCTCACTTCTTTCACTGTTGGCCATGCGCTTAGACAAATTTTGTATATAGCCTATGTACATATCATTTCCCCATTGATTCCCTGTACATATTTTTTCCTCATGTATCTGTTCTCACCCCCCCCTACCCCCTCCTTTGTCGCAATCACCCCCACCCCTCCCTCCCTTAGTTATCAAGTTATTTACTCTGTTACTATTGTTTGTTACACACTGTTCCTTGTAAAGGCTTTGCCTATATATTTTTTGGTTTGTAAGTTATCTGTAAACCGGCACGATGTGCAAACGGCTGTCGGTATATAAAATTAAATAAATAAAAAATAAATAAAATAAATATAACTTGCATGGGCAGGCGTGTACAAGTTATAAAATCAGGGTTTGGCGCGCAAAGGGGATGCACAATTGTGCACCTTGTGCAAGCTGAACCACGCTGCTTTCCCCCGTTCCCTTCCCCCTAACCTGACCTTCCCACCCCTTCCCCTAACCTTTCCCTCTGCTGGCCCTACTCTAACACCCCCCCCCCCCCCGTCTTTTATCTTACCTTTTACCTCCAGGCAGGCGCAAGTTGCACACACCGGCAGGCTGCCGGCACTCAGTCCTCCGACAGAGCACCCATGGCAATGGCCGCTCTGTCGGAGGCCTCTGGCCCTCCCCCCACTCCTCCCTGGACCACCCCACCCCCGGACCGCCCCTTTTCTAAAGCCCCTGGACTTACACGTGTCCTGGGGCTTTACGCACGTCGCTGGGCCTTTTAAAATAGACCCGGCGTGCGTAACCTTTTTAAAATCCGGCCCTAATTATCCTCTGCTGCAAATGAGAAATTCAACCCATGAATTATCACCCCACATTTTCTCACCATATTGAAAAAGTTGCTTCTTTGCTTAAACTGGCAGCGTGCTCAGCTGAAAAGCTATGTTTACGTTGTTCAGCAGCCATGTGAAGAATCGTATATGCAAATAACAAATAAACACACAAGAAATGAGTTTTAAATCACAGCAAATCCAAGAATAAACAACTCAAAGATCCTTTTTTTCAATTGTTTATTTTTGGATATCATGTGATTTACAACTCATTTTTTTTGTGTGTCTGTATTTGTTATATGTAGAGAGATATCCATGCTAAAATTATATTCAAAGGTGATGATTCAGCAAATCTGAAACAAATCCCAGTGTACCTGGAAGATATAATCAGGCAAATTGACATACTAAAGGGTAGCAAATAACCTGGACCAGATGGTATACATCTCAGAGTACTGACAGAACTGAAAAATGAAATAGTCCAACTGTTCTTGGTAATTTGTAAACTATCATTAAAATTGTCTATGGTACCTGAAGATTGATGGGCTGCCAATGTAGCACCGATTTTTAAAAAGGGAACAAGGGGTGATCCAGGAAACTATAGACCAATGAGTCTCACAATTGTGTCAGGCAAAAGTAGAAATTATCATTAAAAATGCAATTGTTGAACATATAGGGGTAGATTTTCAAACCCCAATTTTCAAATGGCCCGGCCACGCGTGTAAACCCCGAGATGCGTGTAAGTCCAGAGGCTTGAAAAAGGGGTAGTCTGGGGACAGGGTGGGGAGGGGCTAGAGGCGCCTGGAGCAAAAGGTAAAATAAAAAAATTAGGGAGCGGACTGGGGAAGGCCCCAATGCATCGCTGCTTGTATTTGCTAAAGTTGACCCTCCCTTGCGTGTGCCAACCCGGTATTTTATAACCTGTGCCAGGTAACGTGCGCACATGGACGCGCGGGCGTAAGTTTTCAAAATCTACCCCATAAAGTATATTTAAAGGGACAAAGGCAAAATGGATTTAGCCAAGATAAGTCTTATCTCACCCAATCTGCTACATTTTTTGAAGGTAAACCACTTTATTTATTTATTTTGCTTTATATTCTGCTTTTCACACTTTTTTCAGTGCTTCAAAGTATTTCCCTATCCCCCAAAGGCTTACAATCTAAGGGGAGTCATTTTCTATCAATATCGCACGCGAAAAGTCCCTTTACGCGTGCCATAGCTACATAGGGGCGGAGTTGGGACCAGAAGAGGAGGAGCGGACACTTTGCTGGCGGCTATAAGGTAAGACTGTTATCGCCACCAGTATCACCACCTTTCACGGTGGAGTTATTGGATGCAAAAGCCAGCAGCAATAACACCACAGTGGTGCAATCATTGGCAGCTTTCACAGGCCCACCCCCATGATTCAAAGAGTTCTGTAACATTAGAAGATCCAGGCCTAAGTATGTACTTAAGGCAATGGAGAGCAAAGTCACAACATCACAAGGAGCAACAGTGGGACTTCAACACTGATTTCCTGGTTTGTAACCCACTGCTCTAACCACTAGGCTACTCCTCTAATATCTGGAGTTCCAGAAAGCATTTGACAAATTCCATCATGAGAGACTACTAAGGAACATAGAAAGTCATGGGATGGGAGCAGTGTCCTATTGTAGATTGGAAACTGTTAAAAGAGAAAAAAAGAGAGTAGGTCTAAATGGTAAACTTTCCCAATGGAGAAAGGTGAATAGTGGAATGCCCCAGGGATCTATTCTGGCTCCATTGTTTTTTAATATATTTATAAACAACCTGGAAATGAGAACGACTGAGGTGATCAAATTTGCTGATGACATAAAATTGATCCAAGTTGTTAAATCACAAGAGGATTGTGAAAAATTGCATTGAGAATCTTGCAAAACTGAAAAACTGGGCATGCAAACTGCAAATGAAATTTAATGTGAACAATTGCAAAGTGATGCACATAGGGAGGATGAATTTTCAGAAGCATATAGGCATATAAAACACACAAATAAACTTTTGGAAAATTAACCCGGGGGTTGTATGCGTAATGGGACATATGGAAGTGATGTCATTAATACTTGTATGCATATTGCAAAGATGCATGTCTGGGGGCAGAGCTGAGACAAGGAAATCCTTTAAGCTCAAACCTTTGATTTCCATACTTTTGATTTTCGAAAGTATGTGCACCAATGACTGCCTGGACATTTGCACCTGCTCTCACATTAAGGTATGCACGGGCCTGATCATTTTCAAAGCAGACTTGTGCCATAATTCCAATTTAAAAATTGAAATCCTGCTTTGCACAAGCCGATTTCAGCCCTATGCCTGCTTTTGTAAAATTCTGCTCTTTGTGTTTGTGAAAAGAAAGATGTAAGATAAATGAAAAATTTGAACTGCTCTTGTCTTTTTTTTCCTGGGTAATGATATGTTTTAAAGGTCACTGTGCCTGCTAAAATAGATTAAGTGCTAATAGATTCTCTTTCTAGGTAGTGCATAAGTACTCCCTTAAGGGAGAACAAAAGTTTCTGCAACTCGATTTTAGATACCAGTGAAATTTATCTTTGAACTCCATCATATTGCACTTTGCACGGTTTTTGGATCCACTAAACAAATACCTACATTACTAAAAAAAACTTTTGGAGTTAATTTATGCCTACTTGGGATTTTTAAACAATTCTATTAGAAATGTATTCATTGTTTTGGTAGAATAAATAATTAAATAACTGTATTCTCAGTTTAAGAAATAATGCTGGAGAAAGGAATTGTACAACTGGGAAATCCCAAATAAAGCCCATTTAGGCTACCCCCAGTCTTTGCATAAACTGCGCTATCACTTTTATTTACAGAATACATGGTGATCATTATTCCTTTTCGGCATCAAAGTTGCTCTGCCGACATCAGCAGCATTTGAAATTGGGTGGCGGACATGCTTATGGCATGATGTCAGTGCATAGCAAGGACCAGACGTCAACAATTTTTAATCCATGTGCTATGAAAAATTTATGGGAAAGAAAAGCAGCAACAATGCCCATATTTTAAAAACCTCTTATTTTCTAGGGATATAGGCCTAGATTCATCATTTTGCCATAAAATTGCGAAAAATAGCGCCCGCAATACAAAAGGGGCGTGGTTAGGGTAATTTTCTGAATGCTGCATCGCATAACTATTTTAGCACAATGTGTTTAAATGTGTTGCACCTGCAATATTTTCACGTTGTATGCTGAGAAATACCCAGACAGGCCTTTATTGTATTTTGGGCTGGGGAGAGAGAGACAGAGACAGAGACAAAGACAGACAGACAGACTCTTTATGAGGCTTTCATATAAGTAAACTATTTATACCCCTGTAAGAGGGGCCACTAGCAACTCAGTGTCAGGTTTTGGGAGTGGGATGGGTTCTGGGGGGCAGCTTTACATGCACAGTGATGCGTACAAACAGAACAGTCACCATCAGTGAAGATTTTATGTAATTTGGAGTGATGAAAGTTCCACAAAGATGATAATTATACAATGTGGGGTAGGTTTTAAAAGAAACAAGCACGCATCCATGTGTGCGCGATTCCCGGTGTGCGCACCTGGATGCGCCGATTTTATAACATGCGCGCGCCGGCATGCACGTGTTATAAAATCGTTGGCCGTGCATGATGGATTTTTAAATCCACATGCACATGTGCGGGCAGCGCATGCAGGGGGATGAATTTTAGTAAATTACTTGTGGCGACACAATCAGGCTTTCCCCCGTTCCCTCCCATTCTGCACCAATTAAGGAGCAGACTGGGAGATAACTTGGGTGCATCGCTGCATGTAAATTATTAAAATTCACTGCCCCACGTGATCTACATGCATGTGCAGATTTTAAAAACCAGCGTGCATGTGCGCGTGACATATGTTATTAATGGAGCGGACTGGGAGGGAACTTCCCTACCCCCCTGCTTAAATTTCCTTCCCTTCCCCTCTCCACCATGAACCCTAACCCCTACCTAGGTACCCACATTTTTTTTTTTTCTACTTTCTGCTCCTCCCAAGTCCCGATTTTTATGCGCGCAGCTTTTTGTAAAGTTGCTCGTGTGCTCTCTACCTAGCTTGACAGCAGCTAGATAGAGAGTACATCAAGTTAGGTCAAGAGTACATTGTACAATTCTCATGTTCAGGGATGTAAGTACTAGGTAATCTGGCAGAAAGTATTAGTAGAGGTGTTTTAGATGAACTAGAGGTGTGAATTGTGGCATGATGATCTGTCACTGTGAGGGAGGAAAATAGATGGGGAGGTCCTGCTCCCCTTCCTCTTCAAGGACCAACTCAGTTCTGTAGTCCCTACTCAATGTGTTTAAATGTGTTGCACCTGCAATATTTTCACATTGTATGCTAAGAAATACCCAGACAGGCCTTTATTGCATTTTGGGCTGGGGAGAGAGAGAGAGAGACAGATGCTTTCTGGAAATCCAGGTATTAGAAGAGTAGCCTAGTGGTTAGAGCAGTGGGTTACAAACCAGAAAACCAGTGTTCAAGTCCCACTGTTGCTCCTTGTGATGTTGTGACTTTGCCCTCCATTGCCTCAAGTACATACTCAAGCCATTGCCTCAAGTACATACTCAAGCCTCACCCCTCCTTGAAGGGGAGCAGGACCTCAGAGTTTGAGTGGGGAAGAGTATGTGTGGAGGGGAGATGAGATTCAAATTGTGTGGGTAAGGGAGGGAGCAAGCTGGAACTGTGGGATAAAGAGCAGGAATTCAGAATCATGCCTGTGTCCCACTTCAGCAAACTAAAGGTGTAGGTGTAAGCCTTGTTGTGCTACTGGCTCTCTCCCTATGCTATCTCTGTCTCATAAGGGCCTTGCAAAGTAATGTGTGTAAGATAGAAAGAGAGAGGGAGTGTGTTTGTGAAAGAGAGAGTGTGTGTGTGAGAGAGAGAGGGAGTGTGTTTGTATGTGTGTACATGAATGTTATGGATCTGCTCCCTCAGAGGGGAGGAGTTAGCAGACTGTTAGGAATCAGCTCCTCCAGAGGAGAGGAGTTAGCAACCTGATGTAGATCTGTTCCTCCAGAGAGGAGGAGTAGCAATCTGTTATGGAATCTGCTCCTTGAGGAGAGTCAGTCCGTTGTACTTCTTAGATTGAGTTAGTGATCTGTTGTGGGTTGGCTCCCCACAGAGTGGCAGTCTGTAATGATACCACTCTAGTAGTGTAAGGAATGAACACTTTAATGTAAATTGGTGAATCCTTGGGCCAATGGCAGATGACAGCGCCCCCAGGAGGATATCCTTAGAGGGCCCACCGGCTAGGCTGGAGTATGGAGGCAAACACAGATAGTTCTTTATTAGACAGGAAGTAGAACCACCAAAGGTGGCAGTAGTGAGCTGATGTGCATGGCAGGACTGAAGTCCCTCAGATACTGGAATTGCGATCTCTGGGTTGCTGAGCTGTAGAGAGAGACTATAGGTAGTGAGTAGACAGGGTATGCTGGATACATAACCAGTAGTAGATGATACACTCACAATTGTAAATATCTGTAATGGCTTCTACGCAACAGAGAGTCTTCAGTATATTCAGGAACAGGAGCAGTAGGCGAGTACTGGTTCCTATATGCAGTCTGGAATAAGAAGTCACAATATCTGTGTATGAGATGGCTTCTGGAATAGAAGAGAGTCTTTGGAGGGTTTTAGGAACATAGGCCTCGTGGAGCGAGTACCGGTTCCTATCTGCAATCTGTAATAGTAATTCACAAGACATAGGTATGCAATAGCTTCTGAGATAGAAGAGAGTCGGTGAAGGGTTTTAGGAACATGGGCCCTCGTGGAGCGAGTACCGGTTCCTATCTGCAATCTGCAATAATAACTCACAATCTCCGTACCTGCGATAACATCTTAGACAGAAGAGAGACTTCAGAGATTAGGAGCATAGGCCCTCATGGAGCGAGTACCGGTTCCTATCTGTAATATTCATTTATTTATTTATTTATTTATTTATTTATTTATTTATTTACTTAACGACTTTTTTATGCCAGTATTAGTGGGGCCATCATACTGGTTCATATTTGAACAGCAGGTTTGAAAGTACATATTAACAGGGAGAAAAAAAACGGGGGAGGGAATCACGCAAGTACAGAGTAGAAGTACAGTGCAACAGCAAGATAAAAACTCATTAACATAAGGTGAATGTCCAAAATAGTCGATATAGATGTATTGGAACCCATGCTTTTAAATATATGTAAAAATGATCTGAAAAAGAGCATGAAGCATGATGTGATTTAATTTGCAGATAACACAAAATTATTCAGTTATTAGATCATGAATAGATTGTTATAAATTGTAAAAAGTACCTTGTGAAACTAGGAGATTGGGCATCTAAATGGCAGAATAAATTTAATATAGACAAGTGCAAAGTGATGCATATAGGAAAGAATAATCCAGATTATAGGTACACAGTTCCTTACACTACTAGAGTGGTATCATTACAGACTGCCACTCTGTGGGGAGCCAACCCACAACAGATCACTAACTCCATCTACGGAGTACAACGGACTGACTCTCCTCGGGGAGCAGATTCCATAACAGATTGCTACTCCTCCCCTCTGGAGGAACAGATCTACATCAGGTTGCTAACTCCTCTCCTCTGGAGGAGCTGATTCCTGCTAACTCCTCCCCTCTGGGGAAGCAGATCGATAACAGATTGCTACTCCTCCCCTCGGGAAGAGCTAATCGATAACAGATTGCTAGCTCCTTCCCTCTGAGGGAGCAGATCCATAACACTCATGTACACACATACAAACACACTCCCTCCCTCTCTCACACATACATGCTCCCTCTCTCTCTCACACACACCACACACACACACACACTCTCTCTCTCTCTCGCTCTCTTTCACAAACACAAATACACTCCATCTCTCTTTCTATCTCACACACCCGTCTTCTCAGTACTGACCTCGGCCTGTTCTTGACTACATTGATCGCTGCCTGCCTCTGACCTTCTGCCTGTTTCTATGACCACGTCTACTCGCTGCTTGGAACCGACCCCTGCCTGATTATTGACCTCATCTGCACGCTGCCTGGAACTGACCTCTGCCTGATTACCGACCTCGTCTGCACGCTGCCTGGAACTGACCTCTGCCTGAACTCGACCACATCTGATTGATTCCTGGAACCTGACCTCTGCTTTGGCTGACTACCCACAGACTGACTTCTGGTATTTGACCCCTGCTTTGGCTGACTATCCACAGACTGATCACTGGCATTGACCCTTGCATTGAGTGACCATGATACCTTTACTCTGGCCTTAATACTTGCCTTATATTCAGAGACTCTCTTTTGACCTTCTTAGGCACCCTGTACTTCTGGCTTGAACATCGACCACTCACCCTTGATCGTGGTGGGCACACCTCTGAACTTCCTCTCAAGGAGATCCTGCGAAGCCCACCTAAGACCAGGCGGCCCGGGTAACCAAGGGCTCAACCCGAGGGAACTCCAGGTTGCTAGTGGTGAAGCTCCAGCTAGCCTCTGTCTCCTGTTGTGCTCCGCCTCCTGGTGGCAGGCGTTCTCTGGGTCTGACCAGAGAGCCTACCAATTCTGCACTAAGCCAAGGGTCCACCTGCCGGCGCAACATAATGATCCTGAATCCATGTAAAATATTGTGCAAACTGGGGACAGAGATAAGCAGATAATTCCACTCATATACTAAAATAGTTGCTCAACTCTCCATGGACCCCATATGCACGTGTATGGGGTCGCGTGGACATGTTTGAAAGTTAGGCTTCCAGACTGTAAGTCCTCCTGTGTTGGGGAAATATATACAATACCTGAATGTGACTTGTCTTGAGCTACAGCTGAAAAAGCATTGGCTAAATCTAAATAAATAATGTTTATAAGTCATTAACAAGCAGTGAATTTTAGAAAGACAGAGTTTTTTTTAACCTCACAGACATTCTCCCTGTCCCTTAAGAAATCTGTCTGATTATTTTAAGATGATTATTGTTTTCTGAATCATTGTCATTTACTATAGCATATCCTTAATATCCACTGTGTTACCTTTCCAGCTAAACTTACCAGTAACAAACAAATGCATTTTCAAGGTTTACCTGGAACTTTTGAATCATTTCGCATTGTTTGCTGTGCATTTGCCAACTTTTTCTGTCTTCAGCAGCAATCCAATTTTTCCATTTGTGTCTAAAGGTTAAAATCTGTACCACTGGAATTTTCTATGTACCTTCGATTGTAAACCCTCTAAAATCCAAGCACAGATTTCCCATCTGCCCAATTGATACGAGAAGGCATCAGCTGTGAGAAACTCAGGGATGACTTTTACCAGTAGGTAATGCTAAGCCTCAGTAGCTAGCAAGTCAAAGAAATAATTAATTGAAGAAAAAATTGCTGAAATATTTATAAATCCACATTACAGCTTTAATATATCTGTTTTTTCTTCTTCAGATATTGCACACAGTGATGGACAGTCAATGTTTTGTCAAGGGGCTCTCGTCGATTCTGTTTCGCTCTGTAAAACACTCTTTGTTGTCATATTATAATCTAACAAGGAATTCCCAGGAGCCCTCTGGCAAGCAACTGCTTGCAAATTTCCAACATCCTACCCAGAGGATATTTTTCTTGAGAGGCTAGTAATTACTGCTTTATGGTGCATAACAACTTAATGCGATTTCTGAAAGGGGTGTTACAGCAGAGGCCACAGCCAGGTTCTCTTTAGAAATGGCATACTCAGTGCTGGAGAACAATAACTCACCAATTTTGCTTCAGTGATTCATCTCTGTCTTTTCGTCTTGATCAACATACATGTAACACACGTAGGGTCCCTTAAATAAATCTTGCTATCAAGATTTTATTTTAATGAGATATAACTGAATTTTGGTATTTAACTAAACACTGAACAGTTATTTATCATTAGGTCGATATTCAGTGCTACTTAGCAACTTATCCAGCTAAGGGGCAGCAACTAAATATTCGGCTGCGATTAGTGGTCACCACTTAGCTGGATAAATATTTATGCAGATAAGTAGTTAGCTGGATAAGTAGTGGGTGGGATGTGGGCAGATCAGGAAGGCGTTACTTATCCTGTTAACTTAGCTGGATAAGTGCCAATATTCAGACTTATCTGGTTAAGTTAACTGGATAAGTTAGACCTGCTGAAATACCAGGTCTAAAGTTAACCGTATAAGACTTATCCAGCTAAATAGTGACTTTTATGAGGATATTCAGCAGCATAGTCATGTTGCTTAATATCTCTTGTAATTTAGGCCTAGATTTTCTAAAATCGCAGGCCTTAGTGAATCGCGCGGTACCGGGGGGCAGGGAGTTGAAGCGAGGGGCCGGCCTGCGAAAGCCGGCAGCGATCGCACCACCTCAGTCTGTGCATTAGTCTCTACTACCAGGGCTGGGGAGACACTCACTTTCTAGGGCTTGGGTTTCATGAAGTCCCAGGTGGGTAGGGTATCTTTATTTGGGAAGGAAACCCCCCTCCAACACTGGCAAAAAGGGTAACTTACATTCTCAGCACACAGAATCCCAATATCCTCTCTCCCCAGGGGTTGAAGTCTCTGATTGGGTGACCTCAATAGGTTTCACATTGATTTTACTTACAGTTCTGCTCTTACATTCTTGATCTCTTTTTTTTTTTTTTCCTCTCAAATCCCACATTGGAAGAGATCCTCTCAGGAACATGCAGCTCTCCATATTCCTCCTCAGGCAGGAAGGAGCAGCAAACACTTCCTTCTGGCTTTTTAAACAAAAAATCTGTTTCCCCCACAACTGAGTCCAAAATCACCAGAAAATCCTTGAATCAGGTCACCACCATTCCTTTGGTCCCCTAAAAAGATTGAAAAGGGGTAAGTCTTCCTTATCCTGGGCTCTTCAAGTGCCCTCTCCCCAGGTGAGACTCAGGAGTCTCTCAAGGCTTCTATTAAAATGTTCAAAAAAACAAAAACAACCCAGAGGTAAGCCCAATCAGCCAGCTAGTGGACTGGCAGTGCAGCCTCCCGACCTTTGCTCGGGATCCCTAGACAGGACTTGCCTGGATCCTACAAGTAGGTCCAAAATCAAAACACAGAAAAATGTTCCTGAACCATCCCAGCTCCTTCAGAGGGAGGATCTGTACCAAATGGTGCCTGCCATTTATGCTAAACTGCCTGTCCCTAGCTAAAAGGAGTTCACTAAAGGCCATTTCATCATCATCATCATCATCATCATCATCATCATCACTCCTTTTTTTGCCTCGCTTAATTAAACTAACAGTTAAAAGTTCATTTTTTACCATTACTTTTACTTCTGGTAAATATGTTTTACTGAGAGTAATGAGAATGCTTATGAAACTATTGTTTCCTATCAGGCAAATTGTCAGGTCCTCTCAACGGTAAATCTTGAAAAAGTAGCACCTTCTCTGCCTCTTCCCAATAATAAACAAATGCATGTTCAAAATTTACTCTTGAGAGATCCTGAACTTTTGCCTCATTTGACACTGTTTGCTTTGCAGGAGAGCGCTTGCCAACTTTTGCAGCCATGAGCAATAAACTGCTTTGCTAATTCTATGTTTTGTTTTGTTTTTAACTTGTGAGCAATAGCATTGATTATGTTTTGTCCTGTCCTATGTTGTGAATGTCACACTGTCAGGATATTAGACATGAGACGAAAGAAGCCCAAGTTTTAAAATAAATAGGAGACAACAACATCTGAAGATTCCTTTTCAGACTGAACTGCACATAAAAACTGCATGTTTTAATGTTCAGCTTTAATAAGAAGTTTTTGCATTTTCTAATGAGTGATATGGTCAATTTGTATGTGAGTAAAAGTGTGCATAACAAGATGGAAAGACCAGCATTGTATTCTAATCTGTAACCTTTATCTTGATTTCCCAATTGAATAATATTCTCTTAAGACTTGTAACATTTTGGGTCAGCCGCGGCATCTGGAACAGCCAAGGAAGACAGCAAGACTTGGCTGTTCTGGTCAGGAATCAAGGTTTATTTAAAGGAGTTCAAAGAAACAGCAAAACAAAAACAGTAGCTCATCTCACTTTAAATATCCAAAGGAGTTATACAGTAGATACTCCATACGGATATCCATGGGGTCGAAGCAGCTCTTCATGGCCTACCTAACCCTTCTAAGCCCTGATCCTTTATACTGTTAGAAAGGGATCCTGCCTTTGTGGGTCTGCGACTTATGGTGGACAGGGGCAGATGGTTCTAGCCTTTGTTTTATAGTAGTTTGAGGGAGTCTTATGTATATTCCCTCACAGGGCTACAGTAACTAGGGATGTGCATTCGTTTTGGACAAATTAGACAATTTCAACAAAATTGCCTTATTCGTTTCAGGAAACACGAAAAATGAACGTAATTTTTCCGAAATTTTGGAAAAATTTGTTTTTCGGGTTAGTACGCACTAACGGGAGTTAGTGTGCGCTAACTCCCCATTAGCACACAGTAACATTTAAACATTAGTGCGTGCTAACTCGAAATTTTGGGTTCCCCGAAAAAAAAAAGTCCAAACAGCAGGAAAATGAAATTTCCTGCGGTGGGCTGAAACCAAAGCCTAAACCTGTTGGTTTGGGCTTCGCACATCTCTAACAGTAAAACATATTTTTTTCAAAGAAATAAATGAAAGGTATTTTTATAGATATAGATATAGATAGATACAGATTTAGATATAATGCACTAAAGAAGGTATAGAGAAGAGAGACCAAAATGATAAAGGGAATGGAACATTTCCCGTATGAGGAAAGGCTAAAGAGATTAGGGTGGTTCAGCTTAGAGAATAGTGTTGGAAAAAGGATGCTGGGCTTGATGGACCCTCGGTCTGACCCACTTCTTATGGTCTTGTGTTCTTATATTGAACCAATAATGGTTTTTCAGTGATTTTTGACCCACTACAATAAATGATTTTGAGTTGATTCAGCTGATTTTGAGTGTTTTTAACAAATTGGAAGTGTTCATAAATTGAATATATCACTACAGATACATTTTAACTATGAGTATTTTAACATTATTTAATATTATTGCTGAGAATTTTTTTAGAGGAACACTTTGGTTATTTATTTAAAAATATCCTTCAAATGAACAAATCATGGTGACAATTTACTTATTTATTTATTTATTTGTTTAAAAATTTCTATACTGTCTTAGCAATGTGTGATTGATCAAAATGGTTCACAATTTGGCAACAATAAAAATAAAAATACCAAAATAAAATAAACAATAACACAAACTAACACACAAACCTAGCTAAATTACAAGTCAATTGTTAAAGAGTCAAGGGAATCAACAATTTTAAGGGGTTTTCTATCTAATATTATTTGATTCTGATTTGTTTTTAAAAAGTGTTTCTTCTGCAATAATGACAAGGGTACAATAAACAGTGGTTGGGAAGAATGCAATGGATTGGTGGAATAAACATGGGCCTTCAACCTACCCAAGAGCCAGAAGAGTGAAAAGCTGAGAAGTCATCCAGGCAGTATGAGGTCCAAAGTGAACAAGGAGGCTAATATGCAATGATTCAAAATGTCAGCAAGAAATAGGTTGCATTAATGGGCATAAGATCCATCAAGAGCGGTTATGAGTAGAAGAGAAAGTGTTTAAGAGCTGCAGGAGGCTGCAAGTGTCCAGATAGCATCATGATGTGTCAGGTGAACCAAGAGAGCAGGAGTAGATTGGGTCAAAGCATGTTGATGGAGGTCCAAAAATGAAAGGAATATGAGAGCAGCAACATATGACTGAACTAGTAAATAAGACAATCTTAACTGCCAATGCTATATAGATAAGTAGGACATGGAATAGAAAGACAGTCCTCAGTAAAGAATGGCCACACATGCCGGACACAAACATCATATTGGCAAAGGGCCCCTCCACTAGAAAGCACATGTGGGGAAGCTGGAATCAGAAAGGCAGACCATAGTAAAGGCACACAGAAGATGAGCATGTGCAGAGGGACAACAGCCATGTCTATGAAGGGGATATTAAGTGACATATTCAGCTGCTTCTAGGGGTCACCATAAGGAATGTCATTGATTGTATGAGAGTCAGGTTTGAGGCTTGTGTAGATCAATTGCTCGAACCACCCATAAAGAAAAAGCACACCAGGGGGGCAGCACCAGAGTACTTCTGAGCATAGGAGGCAGCCAGTGTGCAACCCTGAGTGAGAGTACAGGAACCAAGGAATCTAGAACTGAAGGTATCTATATCTTAGTACTCAAGTTTGTTCTGTTTAATTCACAAGAGGGAAACAAGTCTGGTGTTCAACATGGTCTAGTGGCTCTATGCACTAAATGCAAAAAGTGAATATATATATATATATATATATATATATATATATATATATATATATATATATATATATAATGTATGTATGTATGTATGTATAAAACCAATAATCCAAAAAAATTATAAAATACATATCTTATCTGGCTACGTTTAATTGGATAAGATATCCTGGATAATCATTGGGATAAACCTCAACTGAATATCCACGGATAAAGTTATCTGGCTACCTTTAGCCAAATAAATATTGTAGTAATTTAAACAATGCTCACATTGAGGTTCCTTTTGTTTAGCACTGGTTTGAGTTCTGGACATAGTACTCAGTTTTACAACAGGTCCATATACATCCACAAAGAGATCTATCTCAAAATTTCATAAAATTGAACAGAAATTAATGTATCAACTTGGTTCAGTAATGCCGAAGGGTCTAAATCAACAGGTGGTGTGAGGATTTTTTTCTGTGAAGTATTGATAGCCTGTTTCCTCTTGAGCTCATAAAAGATTGTTTGATTTAGGTTTCATCTTTAACGGTGATGTTAATTCTTTGGTAGTATTTAGTGTGGTTCGCTTTAAGTTTGGGTGTTTCATTGGGATATGGAGGGTTAATTTTGATTGGCTGTTTGAATGCAGTGGGGGGTTGGTGGAAATGATAGCATGTGTAGGAGTTTAAATATACATGAAGGAGAAGTTTTTTTGACATAGTTGATAATTGATGAGATGGCGACAGAGTTGCTATGAACAGTAGAAGTTCTGCCAGTTGAAAGCATGAGGTTCATTGAAGTGAGAAATGTAATGTTGATACTTATTGCAAATTAGGTTTGAATTTGGTAAAAAACATTCTTTTTTGGTAATTATATTTGTTTTCTAGTGGTTGGTTATTTCTTGTGCTATTTTGCTGTGTCTGTGGATGGTGCAATGATTCCTCCCAAAACTAGACAGTAATTTCAGAACCAAAGAGGTCTTAATGCCTAGAAGAATGAAGGAGTGACCTGGTGGACTAATTGGTAAACTGCTTAATTTTATTTATTTATTTGCTTATTTATTTGTTAATTTAGGTGATTATATACCATTGTTCCAAAGGAAGGTCACAACAGTTTACAAAATCAGTATTCATATTCTTGATCGACATTCACATTCTAGTTCAACATTCATTCAGCATGGTAGCAAATACATATTCTAGTGCATATTCATACAGGGCCGGATTTTAAAAGGGTTACGCGCATAAGGTACGCTCGTAACCCTTCTAAAACGGCCCTGCGCGCATGGAGCCTATATTGCATAGGCTTCTAGCACGCGCAAAGCCCCGGGACGTGCGGAAGTCCCGGGGCTTTCTTGGAGTGGGCGTGTCGGGGGGCATGACGCGGTCGGTGCTTCATCCGGGGGCATGTCGGGGGGCGTGACACGGTCGGCGCGTCATCCGGGGGCGGTGCCGCTGGCGTGGTTTCGGCCCGGGGGTGTTCTGGGGGCATGGCCACGGCCTCCAGACCAGCCCCCAGACTGGAACATGGTGCGCGGCAGCCAGCCTGGCGCGCGCAAAGTTACGCCTGCCTCTAGCAGGCGTAACTTGTGCGATAGAGGTAGGGGGGGTTTAGATAGGGCCGGGGGGGGGGGGTGGGTTAGGTAGGGGAAGGGAGGGGAAGGGAGGGGAAGGTGGGGGGAGGCGGAAGGGAGGGGAAGGTGGGGGGAGGCGGAAGGAAAGTTCCCTCTGAGGGAACGGGCAGCGCGCGCAGGACTCATCGCGTGCAATTTGCACAATTGTGCACCCCCTTGCGTGCACAATTTTATAAGATATGCGCGGCTACGCGCGTATCTTATAAAATCCAGTGTACTTTTGTTTGCGGGGGTCAGGAGGGTGGGGGGTTTACATTTTTATTTAGGAGGCCGAATAAAACAGAAATCTGTTAAATACGTGGGGAGTCGCGATGCGTTTCACCTCCCCACATATTTAACAGATAGGACAAAATAAGTTGCGGATTACAAATACGTGGAAAACGGATGCACACCCCTAGGCCACGTGCACATGTACACGGAATTTTAAGTGGGCGCTTGCAAGTCTCACTTCTATCACATAAATCTGGGGATTTTAAAAGGGGCACGTGCCAACGCCATTCTCAGTTTTACTAGTTCGGTCCCTGTTCACCGTTAAAAGATAGGTCCTCCAACCTCCCCTGGTTTGCTAGCCTTCACTCCGCAGAGTTAACCCTGGCCCTTCAAACTCTGCAGATCTGCCTATTTTTCTTTATTTTTTTAACTTATAAGGCATTGATACCAGAAGTAAACTTACATGTCCAGGGGCCTCGACATGACCTGGATCATGTAAGTATTTATGCTCAACTCTCAGGTCCACGTTCCAAAATGCCCAAGTCTCACTAAGACCATGCCCGCACCCCACCCTTTTTTGAAAAGTTCTGAGATGTGTGCTCTCTGGGAGATACTCGCATATCTCAGCAACTTGTAAAATCTGCTTGGCGTGTGCAAGCCTGACATATTCACGCATCCCATAATTAATGTGCGCATCGGGCTTTTAATATTCATTTTTTTGTGAGAAAGTTTTTCCAATCATGCTAACAAGTGAAACCAGGAGAATGCCTGTACTCAGGTCTGTATTTCCCAACTCCCTAAAGAATGAAAACACACATCATGTAGGCTGCAGCTTTATTAGCTACTCAACAAAAACAACAATTTTCCTGAACCAAGCTTTATAGGCTGATAACTGCCTGCCTTTGACCCTAGCCTGGTTTTTTGGACCATGTATCCAGTTGTCAGCAGAGACCCCTGCCAAAGTCCTGCCAGCAGTACCAGGTTCTGGCACTGCTAAGCCTCAACTTGGCATGTGGATGTAGCAGCACGACTCCTAAGGGCTGCTTGCATCTCCCTCAGCTCCTCCATCATCATCTCCATGACCTCACCAAACTGTAGTGGGTGTTCCAGATGGTGAGCCTGATTCTCCAGTCAGGCCAGCAGATGACAGTGAACGAGGCAGAGGGTGAGGTGGACCTTCCTCAGGCAGCAAAGGCTGGCCAGTCAGTGTCTCCATATCCTTACTACTCCAGTCCAAACTGGGAGGAGGCTCTACTGGGATGGGGAGAGGGTGCTGTGGCCCGGGCTGCACTTCCTGGAAGTGGAGGACCACCACCGCTGCTGCTTTTCCTGATGGTGGCTTGGATCGGGAAGGAACATCCTCCTCCTCGCCAGCGGCGGCAGCTGCATCAGCAGGGTCTGGGGCTGAGTTGTTACTTGCCTCCTGATGCTGCTGTTGCTCCTCCTCCTCCTCTTCTTCCTCTTCCTCCTCTTCCAGCAGTGAGCTGTCATCAGTGAAGAGGACAGTAAAGTGTGTCATGTTGTGTGCTCCCATTCTCTTATAGGGTATTGTTTTAGTTAGGGAGGTATAGGGGAAGGGAAAATCTAATAGGTATGAGAATATGCCATCCTATATGTGGTGCCTAGAGAAAAATCCGTTGACATACAGAATACCAATCTCTTCTGGCTGTTTTTGATGCTGCTTTGTATGTGCAATGGGCTGTGTGTTTGACTCGGTGACTGGGTTTGAAGTGATAGGTAGTGGTCTACATAACAAGGCATCTGGGTCTATGAGGCTGTACACATGTTTATGTTTATTTTTGCCTGATTAATTGCAATCATCACAAATGTAAAACAAAGCCATGTACATACTAGATGTGTTAGATAGGGCCCATATCATTTGCACGCAAAGAAATGTTAGAGTGGCTGTAAAGATCCTGAAGGTTTCCCAGCAAGACCAGAGGGTACCTTTCAATGAACACCTCATGACAGCACTGCCTGTGACCCCAATGATTTTCTCGATGAATGTGTGAATGAGTATTTTTGTAAGCTGAAAGCAGAGCTAGGGTCATGCAGAGCAGTGGGCCCATGTGTGTGCTGATAGAAACAGGACCTATACGGACCATGTGAATATGGACGATGTCTAGAGAAACAACTTACCTTTATCCACACCCCATCAAGCCCACAGCCTGTTCAGCCACCTCCTCCTATGCAGGCATAACTACGGCGCCTTCTTCTTTAAGTCCTCAATCTGTAGGACGCAATTGGGTGACAAAGTTGAGCGTGCACTATGATTGTTACTGTGCCCTCCATAATGGTATTTCATTCTGTATCCTACCGATGTCTGAAGCTGGTTGCATGGTTCTTCGCACTCCATTACTAAACATAGAAGTAATGTGATGGCACCTACGCAGGCAGCTTTTATGAAGGGCCCTAATACCCTAGGTCTCTATTAAGTAGGGATGTGAATCATTTTTTAACGATTTAAATTATCGCCTGATAATTTTAAAATCATCATTAATTGGTAAGGGACTCGATACAATAGGAATTCCCTCGATTTATCGTGAAAAATCGTTAAATTGAGTACGGGAATTATTTGGGGGGAGGGCGGGAAAACCGGCACACCAAAACAACACCTAAACCCACCCCGACCCTTTAAAACCAATCCTTTACCCTCCCCCACCCTCCCGAACCCCCCAAAATGTTAAATTACCTGGTGGTCCAGTGGGGGGGGGGGGGAGGTGTCCCGGCGCGATCTCCCGCTCTTGGGCCATCGGCGCCATTTTGGCTACCACTAATAAAAATGGCGCCGATGGCCCAATAAAAAAACCCCCACCCCGACCCTTTACAAATTACCCTTTGCTTCTCCCACCCTCCCAACCCCCCCACCAAAAAAAAACCTTTTACATGTACCTGGTGGTCTAGCGGGGGTCCGGGAGCCATCCCTTCAATCATACCCTCGGTGCCGGTGCTGGACTGGTTTCAAAATGGCGCCGATCGCCTTTGCCCTCACTATGTCACAGGGAGCGACGGTCGCTCCCTGTGACAAAGTGAGGGCAAAGGCTATCGGCGCCATACTGGCAGTCGATCGCCTTTGCCCTCACTATGTCACATACATATATATATATATAATTGTCTGTGAATAAAGGTCTTTTAGTGATTGCCTCAGTGAAGGAAATTAACTTAAACATGGTGCGTGAAAGCGATTACAGTAGCAGGACCAGTACTCTGGAATTCAATATCAGAGTAGTTATGGCTAATGAGAGAGCATAAGCGATTTAGGTAAATGCTAAAAACCTGGCTTTTTAAAGAGGCTTATAATATCTAAAGGTAAAAAGACAGGCCTGAAGAGTTAAGCAGCAAGAGGGTTTAGAGGGGAAGGTCAAGAGTCACTTATTTATGTTGTGTGTTTTTTACTATTTTGTATTGGTATTGTATTTTATTTATTTTAAAATTTTATGTATGTAAAACTTATAAACCTCCTTGATTTTCTATACCTCATAGAAAAAAAAGAGAAAATAAAAAAAATAACTAAACAAAAATAAATAAATATGTGCATTATACAGGCAAACATATTTACTCAGGTGCTATATTTTGACCAGTCCTGGTACCCTAGTGCCCCTCATGCACTATATACCCACCCCCAACCTCTAGTGCACCCATGTACAGCATATCCATGCCACCCCGTAGTGACCCTCTGATGCACTACATACCCATCTGCAGCCCATAGTGACTACACCATGCACTATTAAACATCTGATGCAGCTTTTCCCGGGCCAATATGCTACATCTGAGGTTTTATTCTCACAAGCGCATGAAAATAATCTTTTTTCATTAGCTACCACCAAGGATACCAAATGGGCAAAGTCCTGGTGGTAAAATGTTGCTGGTACGCTAGTGGAGACATTCTGTCAGCACACCCTGGAAAAATGAGAAGTGCCGCCTTCGCAGAAGCATACGTGAGCTTGCACATATATGATGTGCATGTGTATAAGGGCATGCACAATTACCACAGCAGAAGTACACATATTTTGCAAGTTGTGCACGCATGTGGGTACGTGAAATAAAATGGCCTCCTTTGCACATGCCCACCCATGTGCGCGTGCTCATTGGCGCGATCACGTATGTTTGAAAGTTACAGTCCCTATGAGCAGTCTTTTCCAAGGGATTTCTAACTCTTAGGTTCTATTTGAAATCTTTGTCATAAAAGTTTTCAAATCACCTGACTAGAACAGGTAAATTGTGCAAGCCAGTTCTATTATTTTTTACTTTTGCTTCATTTCTTCCTTTCCATAGCAATGGATTTTCTTATTTTCAAAGCCTCTTCCATACTTTCACTCACTCACTCACCTCTTAACTATGATGTATTCTTCTAGTTGTTCCCACTATTCCTGTCTCAGACAGCAATGCGTTTCTACTCTTGCCCCGATTCCAAGGAAACAGTTCTAGCTGTAAGATGCTGCCTCTTCTCAAAGGAATAGTCTCTCTCCACTTGTCTAATTTTTTTTCCACACAGAGGATCAATGGCATTGATGATATTTCATACAAAAAAATGTAGTTCTTCACAAGGTTCCATTATACCTTTAAATACTTCTTACTGGACTCCTTTATAAACTTCTTAAGATGACAGGAGTTTGACAATTAATATCATTATATTGGAAACTTCTTTTACATAGTATTACAACTTTCACGGTACACGGTCTCAACACAGCCCCTGTAGATCTTCCACTGGACCGTTGTGTTTTATATTATTTCTGTTTTACCCCTATGTTTTATGCCTTTTATTATTTTACACAGATTATGTATGTTTTAAGATTGTGAACCATTTCGATTAATTTTCAGTTGTAAAGGTGATATACAAACACTTTTAAATAAATAAATAAATAATGATAAACAATTGGACTTAGCGGGAGGTTTCTCTCAGCATGGGTAGCTGAAGTCTGTGAGCATGCAAATTAGTCTGTCACCAGAGACCCACTGACAGGCTGAAACCTTGTGCTTCTGGATGCCTGTTTCAACTCCCTTTTTCACCCATTGCCTTGGCTTAAATCACTTCCTGTGTAACACCATTAAACTTTAGTTTCTAAAACTTTAATAAAACCTCATTTGAAATAGATATTATTTAAGGGAATGTATCAATCCTTCTCCTCCTCTAGCCTGGCATTTGTTTAAATACATATATTTTGGTTTCCCCACAATGATTTCAATTGCTAAAGATCGGTACTGATGTCACTTCCTGTCTCTGTTCACTGCCAGACCCAGGCTGATGCAAAGGAACGCAGTAGCAACAGGTATGCAGGTTTCCCAATCTTCCCAAGGCTCTCTCTGCTCTTTTTTCTTTGAGCCTTGCTGTTTTGGTTTTTTTTTTTAATCCAGTAGCAGGAGCTGTCTCTCATCTGTACTGTCAGTCTTTCCTCCTCCTGTGGCTTCTATTTTCTGACAATCCCCTGCACACCTTTATCAGGCTGTCCTTCACCACAGGAGGTAATCAGCAGCATGGGAAAGATAAAAATAACACAGGCACCATGAGAGGCTGATTCTCCTCTCAGCTTGTCTGTTCACCACTGCAGTATGTATTTTTTTTTTTTTTATTTGGGTTTTTCCCTGAACAGCAACAAAACCATCCAAGATGTTCCCCAGGCAATTCTACATCAGGCACAAAATGTGAGTATTATTTTCACTTATTTACAATACGTGCACTTGTACGTTGCAGGGTAAATATACTTGTCTTTTATAATGGGCCAGATTTTAAAAGGGTTATGCACGTAACCCTTAAAAAAGCCCCTTGCACGCGCTGAGCCTATTTTGCATAGGCTTGACAGTGCGCGCAAGCCCCGGGACGCACGTAGGTCCTGGGGCTTCGGAAAGGGGGCGTGTCGGGTGGGCGGTGCTTCGGGCAGGCGTAACTCTGCCGACAACCGTAGGGGGGGTTTAGATAGGTTTAGATACGCGCGTATCTTATAAAATCCGGCGTACTTTTGTTCGCGCCTGGTTTCTAAAATCTACCCCAATATGCATGTACATGATACGCACATGTTAGAAAATGCTATGGTAAAACTACATGTAGCCATATACACATGTATATGCCACTGTGCATTGTTGTTTGAAAGTTATCCTCCCTGTATTGGCAGGTCCTGAATATTACAATTTTGTGTATATTGAGCTACCATCAACTACCCTTAGACCTTTGCAGGTGATCCAAAATACAGCAGTGTTGGCTTTGATGGGTAAAAGGTATATTTATTCTAAACATTTTATATTCTGCCATATCCCAAACGAGTGTTTCAAGGCAGATTACAGTTGTAAACAAGGAACATTATGGGTGAGCTAATGACAAACAAAACATTTAAAATCCAGAACTGCCTTTAAACCTTCTAAATAAAAGGTAAACATAAACAATAAACTTTGAGCAAAGTAAAATGCTTTGAGCTGTTTTTTTTTTATATTTGATACGCCAAAACTTCATGAACTTCTAGAGGAAATGAATTCCAGAGTGTGGGTCCAGTCACAGAAAATGGCCATTGCTGGATAGTACACAATCCAGCCTCTTGGATGGAAGGATTACATTCACATTAGTTTCTTCTCAGTTTTAATGACAATAACAAGTGAGAAGATTATGATGTCAAAAGATCTTTTAAATTACAGGGATCACCCTCCATGAGAGCTTTGTAAACTAGTGCTACCAGTTTAAAATTGTCCTCTTGTACCACAGGTAATTCTGCAAGATGTGGTAAAACATTAACCCGTGATAAACTGCCAGTGACAAGACAAGAAGCTGAAATGTACTGCTTTTGAAGAGCCCAAAGACAATTTTTGGGCAGGCCGACGTTTAATGTGTTAACAGTAATCCATAGCACTTAAGGCAATAGATTGCACTATCATACAGAAGTCATGTGCTGCTAATATATACTTCATCCTATATAACGTCCTCAATTTATAGACAGAAGATTTTTAGTGCAGCTGGAATCTGAGCTTTTAGAGAAAGCTGTGAATCCAGCACAACGCCCCAGATCACGTACTTCAGTAGAGATCTGTTTCCACATTCTTAAACTGGATTGAGAGGGGATCTTCTGGAATTCCCAGCTTGACTGATCCAAAGAATTTCAGATTTTATTGAGAGAAGATCATATTATCACAGTGTTGTATGCCGTACATTGACTCCTGATTCAATGGAGTATAAAATGTAAACTGGTTATGCTCATACATAAATCTCATTACAGTGATAAAATCACTTGTATAAATGTGGCATTGAATATCTAGAACCCTCCTTTGACTTTGAGATTCACCAGTCACCATCTTCTATATAGGACATTGCCCCAAGTAGTACAGCTTAAGAAAACTCTCTCAAGCAAACATTTGGTGTTGCTAATCTAGTACTCTGGAATTTGTTCCCAGATGATTTAAGAAAAATTGGATGCACACAGTCTTTTAAGAAATGGTTAAAGACCTTTTTTTTTTTTTTTTTTAATAGGCTTTTGGAGCACAATGAGACTACAGTTATGTAATGCCTGGAGCTGCAACTGTAGTGGAGCTAGAAATACTGAGGATAAAAAGATGAGTGCACTGGCATGCAGTTGGACATGGGAGCTGAGGTGTTACATTATTATAAACTAGTTTGTCAAGGATTATGTATTTTTTTTTATGTATTCCACATTAGATTTATTTATTTATTTATTTATTTATTTATTTATTCATTCATTCAAAGTTTTTACTATACCGACATTTGTAGATACATCACATCGGTTTACATTAAAACATAACAATAGCAGAATTTGCTTTACAGAAAACACTGGAATTAAAAACATTAAGTTGTGGCTTCAGGGGGGAGGAAGTTGGAGTAAACTATACACATGACACATAGATATTCACAAAATATTAGAGGCTTGCAGGTTATGGGCTGGCTATACATGTAATGGGAGTTGGGGTAAACAATGTACAGAAAACACATAGATAATTACATCTTGTAGATGTTGGAATGTGCCAGTAAGAAATGTTTTTAAATACAAAAACAAAGGGAATGTAACTTAGTATCAAAGAAAGAGTACTCTCCAAGGTGACCCCAGATCTTCAGACCCCCTTCCCCCCACCATTTGTATAGCTGCAAATTTCTCAGTCTAGAGAACCGTTAAAAACATGGCTTCTTGAATCAACATGGCTTCTTGAATCAATTTTTGGATCTGAAGAACATATCTATGGCCTGTTTCTTGTTCCTGATTTACGAGAATAATTTATTGGAGCTTGTATTTCTATATTTAGTTGTTTATTATGATAGTATTATTATTGTTCTACATTCCACATGTAAGAGGTCAGCTGCTTCAAAGTGGATTACATTCTGGTACAACAGATACCCAGAGGACATATAATTTATGTTTTCTATCTTCATTCTGTTTTACATTTTTTTCAGGGATTTTTTCTTTATTTTTTTGTTTTTTAGGTTTTTCTTTATTTATTTACTTTCTTTTTGTTTTCAGGAAATAGTGTACACTATTAGTAACTAGAGTGCGCTATTTGCAAATAGAGCACGCTATTTCCTTAAAATAAAAAATTCACAACTTTTTAAAAATTTTTGTTTCTTTTGAAATGAAACAAATTTGGCACCTTTGTCACTTTTTACTTTTTTGATTCAAATAAATGCACATTTCTAGTATATACATATGGAATTATGCACATAGACGCATACGCATATATATGTATTTTCATATGTATATACTAGGGATGTGTATTCATTTGAAATGACAGTGTAAAATGGGAGACATGAGCCCATTTTTGTTACATATATAAGGAGAGAGAGAGAGGTATACAAATTTAGATATATAGAGATGTAGAGAGATACATATTTCTGCTTTTGTGTTTGTTGACTTCTCTATTTGATGTAGATGCTACTTATTGCCTCCCTGGCTAGTATAACTCTGGTCCTTTTGTTCAACCAATTTTTTTCTCTTAAAAGTTCCTGACCCTGTATTACTTCAAGGAGTTTCTTGCTGTCTTATCCACTATATATGAGCATTTTATCGAGATAAACAGTTTTGCATACCACATAGTACTATACCTGTACCGCAGTAGTGGCATTTTATAAAACAGAGGCAATGGAAGAAGTACCCTTTTCCATATTGCCTTCTATAGTGTCTCAGTCTTATTTTGGAAGGACTACCATTACAGATGGAAGGGTTATTTAAATTAATGAAATTATGTGGTGGTGTTAATTTAATGGACGCTGCTGCAAGTCAGATTTTCCTTTAACTTACATTCACCTTACTTTTAGTAATTTAATAAGAGTGGCATCAACCTTTTAGCTGCACTAGATTTAACAGATTGGTGATCCCTCTTCACGAGAACAATGCACAAGCATGTTCATATGTGGCAAGGGTTTAAAAAATGCATTTAAAGATGCTGGAAATAATAATAATGGTTCTTACATAACCACCATTCTGCTCTGCACTGTCTGCCAATAAACATATTTTGAAGACGATAGCTGGATATTAACCTTGTCTTACATCCCTTTCCTTGGACTGGCTTGCAGTTTAGCCCATTATTCTGTAGGCAGATTGCACATTCCCGTGTCCTCCAGAGTTCCTCGCCTTCCAAAAACGTAACCAGAAATTGACAGCGAGTTATCATCTTTGCAGGTGTCAATCTCCAATGCCATCTGCAGCAGCGGGTTTTATTTAAAGCTGAAATTGCTGAGGTATGCTTGCATGATATTTCTCATTTCAAACTCCAGATGAAACAAGCTGCTGCCAATTTTGCTGAAGGTTGAAACTGACAAGAAATACAATGTCTGCCAACTCTACATTTCAAGAAGGGAAAAAAAAAAAAATCCTATCTATATAACATTTGGTTTGTTGCAGGGGCACAATAGCAGCAGCACTTTTATCGAGTCTGTGCTGCCATGGAATTCCATTTGAAGCTAATTCTTTTCTTTGCCGCTAAGACCTACAGCGTGGGGAACATTTTCAAATGGCCTGCAAAGCTGTGGAGGATGCTGTACACCCTAAAAGCAGCACCTGCTTTTCCTGCGGGTGGGCATGCATGGTAAAAAGAGCAGATGTTATTTTTTGGGAAAAGTCATGCGCCTGAGCTCTTTCTCCCCTTCCCTGAGCGAAACATGCCCCCGGGCAGGCTGTCTCATGAGCTGGCTAAAATTAGGCACACTGGGGAAGCCCGCGTTCATTTTTAACCAGGCCGAAGAGGGCAACCTTTCGGCTAAGCCATTTTACCTAAGCAAATAGTGATTTCTCCCAAGTCAGTGACTTGGAAAAAGAGCCTCCCTATTTAGAGCTCTTGAAGCTCTAAATAGGGAGGCTCTTATATAAAGGCTCTTATATAAAGATATAAAGGTTAGATTTCAAACCACTGAAATCTGAGGAAGAACCTCATCCAATTCCCCCTTCTACCTCCAGGATCTCTTTTTAAACCAAATGGCATAACCAATTAAATGGAACCTCCAATTTTTTAAATAGCATTATCCAGGATACTTAGGGGGTTATTTTCTGAGCCGCAAAAGACTCTTATCGCGGCAGTAAGATTTAAATTAGGGGAAGGGGAGCAGTCGGAGCAGAGTTAGGGAGGGAATTAAAGAAATCGGCAGCTGCGCCAGCAGCAGCGAGGGGAATAGCTCCACCTTTTACGGTGGCGCTATGCCCGCGATAGCCTGCAGCCGGATTGCCAACAGAATAGCTAGTGAGGGTACAGAGAAACTTTCCAGTGACCAGGAGTCCTGTGACCTGAAGGTCAGCCTTAGAACAAAATCACCAAGATAAACAACTACAAGAGGGAGCATAGAGTAAGTGCACATTGCCCAATAATACTCACAATGATGGAGCAGTGCCTAAAAGGCAAACTGGGCCTAGACGTGTTTGAAGGCGTGGCACCACTGATAGAGGTGGCAGGTAAGCTTTGGGGGAGGTATGAGGGGGGATACAAGAGGGCTAAGGGCAAGAAATAAGACCTTCAGCTTTTAGATTAGAAAGGTGAATATCTTATGTTCTAAAGTTTGGTCCAGTTCATTCAAAAGCTCTTCTGTTTCCTTTCAGACATCTCAGGACCGAGCAGGACACTTAGCTGACAGCAGACAGGAGGAGGCTTGACAGGCAGAAGAAAGGGTCCAGTGATGGACAGAGCCAGAGCCATAGCAACACTAAAGACCAAAGGAGCTGGAGGAAGAGAGTAAAGACCAGGAACTGGAGTCTTTTATCACACTGCTTCCAGGTGACCTGACATGAGAGGAGACAGAAATGGCAACAGTGACAGCCACAGCTATCTCTCCACCGCATGTGCAGGAGGAGGGATAGGGCCAACTTGTACAGCCTGCAGAATAAGCAGATGGGACAGTTACACTACTTTCCACAGCATTGGAAACAGGGTCACTGGCATCAATCCCACATGCCAAGGTGGAACCATAGGCACCCCCCCCCCCCCCAGCTACCAGATTTCTCCAGCATGCAATAAGGCAGCAGCACACTCCACCGAGACCTAAGAAGTCTTCACAGAGAGATGCAAATGCTGATTCAGGCCCAGCAGCAGCAGTCACAGGGACCGAAGACATTAACAGCCTCAGTGAACAATTTGAATACTAACCTCACCACTGTGCTAAACAATTTAAAAACCATCATACTGCAAGCAATGCAACCATTCTAGCAATCAGCCCACAATCCCGCATCAACATCAATAAGTCCCAAGAGCAGCCCCAGACTTGTTGGCCATGGCCTGCAGACAAGAGGCCAAAAAGACCGAAGAGTTGAGCAGAGTTGACCTTCCTAAGGGTTTCCTGTGCCATGTCATCCTTATAGCTGGGACTATCCTAGCTGAAGACTCACAGTGCCTGTGTGATGGGATAAATGTCCTGAAGTGCTACCTACATCATATTAGGAACTGGTGGAGGGTGCTGCCATAAGAATACGGAGGAAGCTGGCCTTACAGCTGAATGTAGTTCAACTGCCCGATAATCTGACAGGACTGCTGCTGAAGAGGAGAGTGTGTTTGTGTGTGTGTGAATGTGTGTGAGTGTGGTGCACAATAGCTGCCTCTAGAAGTCTTCCTTCACAGTCAGCGGACCACCATTGATATACAAATAGCAATGATATTCGGAATGGTGAATAGCAGGTTGGACGGTATGTGGTCTGCCGGGTGTGAAGAGGGTTTAAGTTTCTTGAGAATGTTTTCAACTTCTAGTGAGGACGTAGGTTCTAAGGAGTCTAGTGAGGCATTTCAGTGAGGCCCGGTGTTGAGAGTGGGAGGGGGTTGAGGGCTGGGTGCCATGAGTGGCGCGATGAGGTTGGCAATTTTATTCTCGAAGTAGTCTGCCAAATCTGTGGCTTTACTGGTGGCTTGGTCATCTGGAATGAGAGGTGCAGACGGTTTGGTGAGGGTTGAAACATAGGAGAACAGTGCTTTGGAGTCGAAGATGAAGTGATGATCTTTTTTGAAAAGAAATCCTTCTTTGTTCTGTGGATGGTGTTCGTGTATGCGTTTAGGAGGGATCTGTAGGCAGCTTGGGTTGGGGTGGAGGGATTTTTTTGCCATCTATGTTCTTTACTTCTTAGGTCTTTCTTGAGGGCTTTTAATTCTGGCGTGAACCATGGTTTCCTGTTGTCCTGGTCGGGCTGTAATGTTTTAGAGATCGTTGGGCAGGTTCGTTCAGCTACTTTGTTGGTAATGTTGTTCCAGGATGAGGTCGCTGTGTTGGCGTCAGCAAGGTCGAGTTGAACTAGTTCCTTGACGAGCTGCGTGCTAAGGGTTTCAATGGAGCAGGGTTTCCTGAATGTGACCGTGGTTTTGGGGAATGCGTGGGGAGGGTGATCCTCAATCTTTAGGATCGTGGAGATGATCTGGTGGTCAGACCAGGGGACAGGAGAACAACAATATCCTACACCCCTCACAACATGTTTTTAGAAAAGACCGCAGCACTGAAACCCTACTGATCAACCTATCTAACAAAATAATAAGAAACTTTGACAACAACCTAAGTCACTTATTAATATTACTAGATCTATCTGCTGCCTTCGACACGGTTGACCACAGTAGACTAATTTCTAGTCTAACCAACATAGGTCTTACAGGAGACACACTCAAATGGTTCACCTCCTTTTTAAATGACAGATATTTCAAAGTCATCCTCAATAACATCTCATCCGAACCATGCCCACTAAATACAGGGGTGCCACAAGTATCTGCCCTCTCAGCAACCCTTTTCAATATATACCTTCTACCTCTCTGTAATTTCATTTCAAACCTAGGTATCACTTTCTTTTTAAATGCCGACGATATTCAACTTTTAATTCCAATAACCTCTACCATTGAAGATGCAATCTGCCTCACAAAAAAACACCTCAACTCAATCAAAAAATTTTGAACCAACTAAAATTATGCCTAAACATGAACAAGATGGAATGTATCCTCTTAAAAAGAAACAATCCTGAACAACCAGCTCAAATTCCCCACTTCTCAATTGACAACATCAATATCCAACTGAAGAACTCAGTAAGAGACCTAGGAATTTGTATAGACAATGAGCTGAACCTCAAAACATGCATAGCTACAAAAACGAGAGAAGGTTTCCACAAACTTCACATACTTAAACACCTAAAACCTTTACTATATCCAAATGATTTTAGAACTGTGCTGCAATCTCTCATCTTCTCGTGTATTGATTACTGTAACGCTTTATTCATTGGACTCCCCAAATCTACTCTTAAACCCCTACAATTACTGCAAAATGCTGCAGCACATGTCCTCACTGGAAAGAAGAAATTTGATCACATCTCACCAACCCTGATGAATCTACATTGGCTACCTATCTCCCAAAGAATCAAATATAAGACTTTATCTATTCTTCATAATGAAATATACAAGGATAACAACTTTCCACTTGATTGTATGATTAAACTCCACAAGCCAACACAGTCAACAAGAATCTCTAATAAATTACAGCTAATCATACCCCCTCTCTCCGATGTGAGATTATCTATCACCAGGAATCGAGCTTTCTCTATAGCTGGTCCTATAGAATGGAACTCCTAACCAACATATTTAAGCTCAATAAGGGATACCAAATCTTTCAAAAAAGAACTTAAAACCTGGCTATTTAAGCAAGCATTCTCAGTCTGAACTTGATGTACACCCTCAGAAATTGGAAATTCGCCTTTGAAAGAACCCTAACCCTCTCCTCGTCTCTAAACTTCCATTCCGCTTAAACTTTTACCTACTCTTTCCACCCCTCTTTATTTTCTCCCTTACTTTCCTTTAACCTTCTCTCTCTCTTTAATTACCCAGTCCTTACACTTATAATTTTCAACCTAACCCCTCCTCACCTCCAATCTGACTTTTCCTTACACTTTAGCTAATATCCCCTTTATACATCAGGAAACCCAATTTTAAGATACTTTCCTTTTTATGTCATTTAATGATGTTCGGCATTACTCTGCTTTAGCCGAGATGTTAATTATAATACTAATGTTTTATGTTACAAATGTTCTATGTACAAAGTTGTTCAAATGTAAACCGGAGTGAAGGCTTCCCGCTATACTTCGGTATAAAAAAGAATCTAAATAAATAAATAAATAAAAAAATAAATATTGGGTTGGTAGAATATGAGATGCCCTCATTTTATAAAAATGAGGTCTAAAATGTGGCCCGCTTTATGGGTTGGACTGTTCACTATTTGTCTGAAGCCCAAGTGAGTGAGAGCATCAAGTAGCATTTCGCAATTCGAGGAATATGGCGGAGCGTCCATGTGCAGGTTAAAATCTCCCATCAGGATGGCTGGTTTGTCCGCATTGATGTGTTTCGCTATGAATTCGATAGCAGGCGAGGGGTCGGATTCTAATTTTCCTGGCGGTGCGTAAATTAAACCAATTTTCAGGAAATTTGATTTGAAGAAGGCTAATTCAATACTGGTTGTGGCATATGCGTGCTGTAGAGCTAGGCCTAGCCCTTTTTTTGCAGCTAGGAGCAGACCTCCTCCTCTTTTTTTAGGTCTAGGAATAGAGAGGAAGTCGTATGTTTGAGTGGGGAGCTGATTTATTAGCACTGTGTCCGTGGGTTTTAACCAGGTTTCTGTGATGGCACAGATGTCTGGTTTGGATTCTAGAAGATAGTCATTAAGTATGTGAGATTTTTTGGTGATAGATTGGGCATTGAACAGGGTTAATGAGAGTAGTGATAGGCCGAGTATTTGTGTGACTGGTGACACCATGATGGGAATAAGCCTCTGTTGTCTGGTAGAAGGATAGGCTAAGGGTTTGGGCCAATTGGCCCTGTGGTTGTAGATTATGGGGATAGCGAAGGAGCGCATCTTGGAGATGAAGGATGAGTTGAATGAATTGAGCACGGGGATTAGTTCAGGAAGCGGGACGGCGCAGGCACTGGATAACGAGGATCGAGCAGGACTGTGCCTGAGTGATGGGCCTTAGATCGAGGAATGTATATTGCGAGGTGCACCAGGGGCTGCATGAAGGGGCGCACAAAGGGGCAGGCTCCTTTGTCGTGCTCCTTTGATGCGCAACGCCAGGTGCGCGGCGCCCGGAGCAAGGGCTGGGATTTAAATCCCTCCTGTCGCGGTCTGGTGAGGTAATCAGTGCGCCTTGGTGCTGATTGGAGGGTCGTGCAGTGGAGGCGGCTGGTTTGGAGCGGCGGCGGTGGTAAGGTTAGGCCTCATGGCCGGTGGGGGTCCCTTGGTGGCAGGGCAAGAAGTAGAGGCCTTACCCCGATGGGTCCTGGCGCCGGCTGCGCGGCCCTTTCTCCCAGCTCCTATCGTCAGGTCCTGCGGCGAGGCGAAGAGGGCGCCCAGAGCGAGGGCTGGGATTTAAATTCCTCCTGTCGCGGTATGGTGAGGTAATCAGCGTGCCTTGGTGCTGATTGGAGGGTTGTGCGGTGGAGGCGGCCGGTTTGGAGCGGCGGCGGTGGTAAGGTTAGGCCTCATGGCCGGCGAGGGCCCCTCGGTGGTAGGGCGAGAAGTAGAGGCTTTACCCCGATGGGTCCTGGCGCCGGCTGCATGGCCCTTTCTCCCAGCTCCTATCGTTGGGTCCTGTGGCGAGGCGATATTCAACATGCGCCACAACCTCCTCTATTTCCCCTTAGCTTTCCCCTTGTCCTGGAACAGTGGAGAACGGCTCCCTGGTAGGAACCAGGAAGCACCTGCTCCCAGGGGGCGGAGCACAGGAGGCTAGGAGGAGCTTCACCATTGGAAGCCCGAGGTCCCCCCGGGTGGAGCCCGTAAGGACCCGGGCCGCTTGAACTTAGGTGGGCCTCGCAGGGTCTCCCAGAGAGGTAGTAGAGAAGCATGCCCATGATCAGCAAGGGAGCATGGTCGGACTTCATGCTGTTGACCTGGAGAGACAAGGAAGGCCCAAACAGCGTAGGCGATGATAAGGCAAGGGATAGGCCAGAATCAGAAGACGTAATCAATGGCAGCCTAGGTCAGAATCCGAGGATCAGTCTGAGGAGTAGTCAACGAGGCAGAGGTCAGGTTCCGGAGGTCAGACGAGGTCACAAGGCAGGCAGAGGTCAAGATGCAAGCAGCGGACAGGAAAGTCAAGGAACAGGCTTGGGTCAGTACCAGAGAGACAGTCTGAGGGTACTATGGACAGAAGGATGCTGGAACAAGGCTGGAACAAGACTGGATCAAGACTGGAACAAGACTGTAAACACTGAGACAAACTAGTACACGTACAGTGCCGACCTGACTGCCAAGGCAATGAAGTGCAGGCAGGGACTTCCTTATATCGTTCCATCATTCAGGGCGCGCCACGGAGCCAGGACCTGCCCCTGGCCCTACAAGAGGCCGGGCGGTCGCGCGCACGTAGGGGCATGGCCAACGCCACTGGAGACGTCAAACTCCAGCATGAGGCCTGGTGCGCAGTGGAAGGTCTGGCGACCGCTGCCGCAGGACTCCAAGGACTAGAGGAGATCGTGGCTGCCACTGGGGAGGCCGTCCCATGACCTGCAGAGGAGCTAGCGAGGTGAGCAGGCCCATGCGCAGGCCAGGTGCGGATGGGGTGCACAACAGAATTATCTACTATGATACCTAGATCTTTTTGCTGGGTGGTAGCTCCTAATATGGAAGCTAGTGTTTGGGTAATTGCCAGGTTCTTGTGGCCTGGTTTTGGCCTCTGTTGGAAACAGGATGCTGGGCTTGAGGAACCCTTGGTCTGACCCAGCATGGCAATTTCTTATGTTCTTATGTTCTAACATCATGTAACTACAGGTTGGATTATTTTTCCCTATATTCATCACCTTGCATTTGTCCACATTAAATTTCATCTGATATTTAGATGCCCAATCTTCCGGTCCCTCAAGGTCCTCCTGCAATTTATCACAATCTACTTGTGACTTAACTACTCTGAATAATTTTGTATCATCTGCAAATCTGATTACCTCACTCGTCATATTCCTTTCCAGACCATTTATAAATATGTTGAAAAGCACTGGTCCAAGGACAGATCCCTGAGGCACTCCACTGTTTACCATTTTCCACTGAAAAAATTGACCATTTAATCCTACTCTCTATTTCCTGTCTTTTAACCAGTTTGTAATCCACAAAAGGACATTGCCTCCTAACCCATGACTTTTTACTTTCCTTACAAGCCTCTCATGAGGAAATTTGTTAGATGCATTCTGAAAATCCAAATATACTACATCTACTGGCTCACCTTTATCCACATGTTTATTAACCCCTTCAAAAAAAGGAAGACGATTGTGAGGCAAGTCTTGCCTTGGTTAAATCCATTCTGTTTTCCATTAAACCTTGTCTTTCTATATTCTCTGATTTTGATCTTTAGAGTAGTTTCCACTATTTTTTTCCGGCACTGAAGTCAGGCTAACCGGTCTATAGTTTCCTGGATCATCCCTGGAGCCCTTTTTAAATACTGGGGTTACATTGGTCACCTTCCAGTCTTCAGATACAATGAATGATTTTAATGATGTTACAAATTTTTACTAATAGGTCTGAAATTTCATTTTTTAGTTCCTTCAGAACTCTGGGGTGCATACCATACAGCAGGTGATTTACTACTCTTTAGTTTGTCAGTCTGGCCTACTACATCTTCCAGGTTCACAGTGACTTGGTTCAGTTCATCTGAATCATCACCATTGAAAAACATGTATGGAACCAGTATCTCGCCAGCATCTTCATTAGTAAACACAGAAGCAAAGAATTAATTTAGTCTTTCTGCAATGGCCTTATCTTCCCTAAGAGCCCCTTTAACCCCTTTGTCATCTAACTTCCAACCGACTCCCTCACAGGATTCTTGCTTTGGATATATTTTTAAAGTTGTTGTTATGAGTTTTTGTCTTTATGACCAACTTCATTTTAAGTTATCTCTAGCCTGCCTTATCAGTGTTTTACACTTAACTTGACAATGTTTATGCTTTTTCATATTTTTTCCAGATGTTTTTTGGCTAAAATAGCCTCTTTCACCTCACCTTTTAACCATGCCACTAATCATTTTCCCTTCCTCCCACCTTACTTAATGCATAGACTGTGCTTCTAAGATTGTATTTTTAAACAATGTCCACACCTGTTGTACACTTTTAACCTTTGCAGCTGCACCTTTCAGTTTTTCTCTTTTTTCCTCATTTTATCAAAGTTTCCCTTTTGAAAATGTTGTGTTAGAGCTGTAGATTTACATATTGTCTCCCTTCCAATCATTAGTTCAAATTTGATCATGTCATGATCAAAATTGCCAAATAGTCCCTCCACCGTTACCTCTCTCACCAAATCTTGCATTCCACTAAGAATTAAATATGAAATAGCTCCCTCTCTCGTTGGTTCCTGAACCACTTGCTCCATGTAGCAGTCATTTATTCCATCCAGGAATTTTAAGTTTCTAGCATGTCCTGATGTTACATTTACCCAGGTTATGGAACACTGAGCATAATTTTTATCCATATGGATGGAAAACAATTTTTGGACAGTACATTTGCATGTATTAATCACTATTTATGCAAAGAAATAGCTTTAGAAATTGTCCTGCTTAAGAACTTAGAGAAATAGGACAGTAGATTAACAGTGTTTGTTCCCCTAAACTTGTTCACATATTCATATTAGGGAAGTTTCTCCTACTTAGTCTAAGACCACTTAACCTTGGAATGGAATCTTTTGGGTATGCATTTTACAGCTGTGTGATTTATAGCAAGTTAAGCAGCACATCCTGCACTGCCAGTGGTTTGCAGTGTGATTAGTCTTACTAACTTATGTTACACAACAGACTCAATTTTTGCTTCGTGCATGAGATTTGTTTCAAATCAGTATTGCCCTCATCTTACTTTGGCTGACTAAGAGGCTTGCACCATTCGTTTTCACCCCATTTAGAAAAGGTATAATGAAATGAAAGTGACCCAAATGTAATAGAGCTATTGAAGTAGATAATGTGTCGGTATATCAAGTAAAGCACACTGATTCCACAGGCCTGCCCTAATGGCAGGAAAGTGTATGAAAGCCACTTTAACCATAAGTACTATGTTTATGCATTATTCACAGAAGCCAATAATTGTAGCTTGTCAACAATTCATTTTCCTCTTAAGAACTTCTTTAGATTGGTGACCTAATTAACCATTAGGAAGTAAAAGGAGTTAAGTACAAATATAAAAAGTAGGAGTTGAGTCCTAGTGGTTAGTAATTTATGATTTTCAAATACCACAATCAAAAACATCACTCATATACTCTGTTGTTCTTAAAAAAAAAAGTCTATCTTCAAATTATGACACTTTGTTAGGAAGCAAGCAGTGTGAGTTTTTCTCACATTATTTGTAGCTCAATAATGCAAGCTTATAACAGTACCATGGAAGTAAAGGTACCAAGTAAGGGTTGATAGTTCAGCTCTGAGCTATGGCAGGATACATCTATTTTCCATTCTCATTCATTCACAAGTTTTCCTGTCAAAGTCAAAAAAATCTATAGTGATTTTAATCCAAGAGCTTCACCTTAGATCTAATACCTTATGACTGAGTTTAGTAATAATCAAGCTAAACACATATTGACTTTGCTTATTCTAGTTTGTTGCATTCTGAGAAAGTAAACTTTAAATAAAACATTTCATGAGTATTTTTATATAGTATTGTTACCAAGCTTGTTGTTTTTAAATGTTTGTATGTTTTATAATATCATGTCATACAATAGATTTATTGTTTACCAATCTTAAATTTTGTTTAATATTTATTAGATGATGTTTTTATATTTATAAGTGAACCCTACTTTGAGCAGTTTATTCTCACAAAGGCAGGACAAAAACCTAACAAATATACTGTATATTTTTTTCAAAGCAATTTATTGAGTGGCATGAGAAATACACCAACAACAACATACAAGTCATGGCCAACAACCTGCCTCCCAAATTCTTCTTTATATAGACAACTACTTATCCCCCCCCTCCCCCCGTAGGTTTCAAATCTGAGAAGGGCCACTACTGTGCCAAGGATCATGTCATGATTCAAATTTGGTCAAGGTGATTAAAGTAGTTTCAGAATTAGGTCATAGGCAAACTGTCTGCAACTTGTCCATAACCTATGTCCTGTCATTGCACATCTTAACAAGGAATTTCCATCAATCAACCACTCAAAAAAATATGGAGAGATATAGCACACTTCCAGGGCTCCAAATTAATGACAGCTAAGCTTTTATTTTCAAGGCTGCTTAGTCCTAGACAGAAATGTGCCTTTTCTCATGGCATTGGACAGATGTTGAAATTGAAGAGAAGTGGATTACTTCCTGTTCATTATAATAAAGTGTGTAGCAAGAATTAAGACAACAATTATAGTTTATTACTTTTCCAGCCTAAATTATGCTTGAAACAAAAAGACTTGTTGCTCTAATATATTAAGCCAAAATCAATGTAGGTTGGCAGAATGCCATACTAGGGCATATGGTAACATCTTTGACACCTTCTTGTGCCTAGTCCTTAAATACTGTGTGGCTATAATGTGGCATATTGTAGATTTTATTATGTAATACCTCAAAACTATTTACAAGTGGATGCTTAAAGGCAAATGTTTAAATTCCTATGTGCGCCAAGGACAAGAAATGCGCCCATGTACACGTGTGTCTCCTAGTAGGGATGTGCAGCAGGGACGGATACGAATATCGAGTAAGAAAAGGGAAGTGATTATTCCCTTGTACAGGTCCTTGGTGAGGCCTCACCTGGAATACTGTGTTCAGTTCTGGAGACCGTATCTACAAAAAGACAAAGACAAGATGGAAGCGGTACAGAGAAGGGCGACCAGGAAGGTGGAGGATCTTCATCGGATGACGTATGAGGAGAGATTGAAGAATCTAAATATGTACACCCTGGAGGAAAGGAGGAGCAGAGGTGATATGATACAGACCTTCAGATACTTGAAAGGTTTTAATGATCCAAAGACAACGACAAACCTTTTCCGTAGGAAAAAAATCAGCAGAACCAGGGGTCACGATTTGAAGCTCCAGGGAGAAAAATTCAGAACCAATGTTAGGAAGTATTTCTTCACGGAGAGGGTGGTGGATGCCTGGAATGCCCTTCCGGAGGATGTGGTGAAGACCAGAACTGTGAAGGACTTCAAAGGGGCATGGGATAAACACTGTGGATCCATAAAGTCAAGAGGCCGCCAATGAAGAGTGGGTGACTCACCAGAATGATGGCTACTGCCTGGAGACAATACCCTTATTCAATAAACGTACACATGCTTACTGTGACTCCAACATCATTCTAGCTTCAACAGCAAGAGGAAATGTGGAATAAAGGATCTGCACTCACAAAGGGGGAGTAGCTGGCTTGTTATGGCGGTTACTACCCCAAACCAAATAAGCCTGTTACTTCAATTTCTATGCAAATACAGCAGAGCTCTCTGCTTCAACGGCAGGGGAGAAGAAAAAAGGGTTCACACTCACAAAGCGGGGAGTAGCTGGCTTGTTACGGCGGTTACTACCCCAAACCAAATGTGCCTGATACTTCACTTTCGATGCATATCCAGCATAGCTCCCTGCTTCAACGGCAGGGGAGAAGAAAAACAACCAATAAGGGCTGTATAACATAGTCTGAGTAAAACAAATAAGCATGGGTGTAGCTTGCTTATTGCGGCGGTTACTACCCCTACTACCCCTAACTTATCAGCTAGATATTCACTTGGATGCAGCTCCATCACTGCTTTCTACATTAATGGTGGGGGTGGAAGGGAAATAGAACCAAGAGCTAAGAGAAACAGATAAGTATGAGAGAAAAAAGTGTGTGAAGCTTGCTGGGCAGACTGGATGGGCCATTTGGTCTTCTTCTGCCGTCATTTCTATGTTTCTATGATTCGGTATTTGTATTTGTCGGGACCCAAATCTATTACATCTGTTTTCGGGGGACCCTGATTCATCCATTAGTTATGTCTGGTATTCGTTTCCCATTATAGTTTAAAAAAAAAACCCCATCCCAACCCTTTAAATTTAATTAACTACAACCCCCCACCCTCCTGACTCCCCCAAGACTTGCCAAAAGTCCCTGGTGGTCCAGCAGGGGTCCTGTAGCATTCTCCTGTACTCGGGTCATTGGCTGCCGGTATTCAAAATGGCACCGATAGCCTTTGCCCTTACTATGTCACAGGGGCTTCCGATGCCATTGGTCGGCCCCTCTCACATGGTAGGAGCAATGGATGTCTGGTGCCATCTTGTGCTCCTACCATGTGACAGGTAGGAGCACATGGTAGAAGCACAAGATGGCGCCGGTTGTCCATTGCTCTTACCATGTGACAGGGGCCGGCCAATGGCACCGGTAGCCCCTGTGACATAGTAAGGGCAAAGGCTATCGGTGCCATTTTGAATACCGGCTGCCGACGGCCCGAGTGCAGGAGATTGCTCCAGGACCTCCGCTGGACCACCAGGGACTTTTGGCAAGTCTTGGGGGGTCAGGAGGGTGGGGGTTTTATTTTTTAGTGATACATTGCACTCATGGGGGTTCGCCATACGTTTCAGAACCCCACGAATGCAATGAATAGAGACCTATATGTTGCAGATTGCTCAGTCGTTCAAAATGAATGCACATCCCTATCTCCTGGTATGTGCACAAATGGGAAAGGCAAAACAAGGGACAGGACATAGGCAAAGTCTGGGCAGTCCAGGTATGTCACATGAAATGGATGCATAAGTATTTACATGCACAAGTGCTTGCCGGGTCCCCTACAATGTAACTTTTTGTCTGCATAGGATGGTGTGTAAGTAATGAAACAACAACAACAAAAAAAAAGAGGCTAGTTAGTGGAGTATAAGAGTTGTAGCTAAAATTTAAAAGCGAGCATATTAACTAGGGGGGGATTAGGAAGTCCTTTCCTTTACCTTGGTGTTTGGGAATGAACTGGGAAATTGGTAATTATTCAGCATGCGTGACTAATAAAATCCCCCCACTTACGCGATAGGGCCAGGGTTTGTGCACACATGCACATGTCCATATAAAATTGTGCACACATGTACACGCGTACAACCAATTTTATATCATATGCGCATATACTCTCGCATGTTATAAAATGGCCCATCCTTGGGTGCAAGCCAGCAGACGAGCTTACATGTACGTCCATGTGTCTGCTTGAAAGTCACCGTCTTAGGATTCAGTTCAGTAAATGATTTCAAGTAGGGATGTCTCTTGTGATTTTTTTTTTGTTTGTTTTCCTTTTGTTTTGTGCTATTTTGTGGCCATTTTCAGTTTTTGTTAGATTTCATTAGGATATTTTTGTTTTATTTTGTTTGTAAAGCCAGGGCCCTGACTTCCTCGGTCTGGGATACTGATACACAAACAATTTAAACATTTGCACTAATTTACCTTAGAAGCACATTATAAATTAGAAGGAAAGAGCTCAGTAACCCACATTCCAGTGGGAACACTGAGAGGAGAGGATCACCTTGCTGGTGGCTGAAATGAATCAGTATGTTTTTACTTGGGACATTGTCTTTTTTAAAAGTATTGGGGCAAAGTTAACTATTTGGGAATATTGTTTAGTGTGTTTGTGTGTTTGTGCCTTTAATAGTCAGGCTGTGAATAAACAAGTTAGACTGTTTGTATTTTTAAATAGTCAGTCAATAAGGTAGCAGTAGGTAGGCAGTGAATAAACAAGTTAGACTGTTTGTATTTTTAGTCAGTCAATAAGGTAGCAGTAGGTAGAGTGTTTATTTTTAAAAGTCTGCAGAACTGAGTGTTCTCCAGACTTTTAAAGAACTGAGTGTTTGTATTTAATACTAACTGAGTGCTTGTATTGAAAAAAAAAAAACCCCACAAAAAAAACAAAAAACCAACCCAAAAAGTATCCAGAAGCTAGAAATAAGCTAGGAGCAGTGTATACCTAAGTAAAAAAGTTGAATAGTTCAGCTCAGTTACTCACCTTGGAAAGGTGTTGAGGTAGTGTGATTGGGTTGGAATAGGGACCAACATTTGTTAATCAAGGGAGCAGTGAGTCACTCAGACTGACTAAATGAAGTTAGACTGTTTGTATTTCCCAACCCTCCCACCCCTTGCCCACCCACCCCTAGCTCATCCCTTAATTTATAGGCAGGTGCCACTTTAAAAAAAAAAAAAAAAAATCAACAAAAACTTTATCCAAGGCTCTCGTGCTAAACTTTCAAAAGGGAAACTTTGATAAAATGAGAAAAATTGTTAGAAAAAAACTGAAAGGAGCAGCTACAAAAGTAAAAAATGTCCAAGAGGCGTGGTCATTGTTAAAAAATACCATTCTAGAAGCACAGTCCAGATGTATTCCACACATTAAGAAAGGTGGAAGGAAGGCAAAACGATTACCGGCATGGTTAAAAGGGGAGGTGAAAGAAGCTATTTTAGCCAAAAGATCTTCATTCAAAAATTGGAAGAAGGATCCAACAGAAGAAAATAGGATAAAGCATAAACATTGGCAAGTTAAATGTAAAACATTGATAAGACAGGCTAAGAGAGAATTTGAAAAGAAGTTGGCTGTAGAGGCAAAAACTCACAGTAAAAACTTTTTTAAAATATATCTGAAGCAGAAAGCCTGTGAGGGAGTCAGTTGGACCGTTAGATGATCGAGGGGTTAAAGGGGCACTTAGAGAAGATAAGGCCATCGCAGAAAGATTAAATGATTTCTTTGCTTCGGTGTTTACTGAAGAGGATGTTGGGGATGTACCCGTAATGGAGAAGGTTTTCATGGGTAAAGATTCAAATGGACTGAATCAAATCACGGTGAACCTAGAAGATGTGGTAGGCCTGATTAACAAACTGAAGAGTAGTAAATCACCCGGACCGGATGGTATACACCCCAGAGTTCTGAAGGAACAGGAAGCATTAGAGTCATTATAAGTGTCCTTGCCAACATTTCAGTAGAATCATAGATTGTAATAGCAGTGTGGTCCATTTAGCAATTTGAATGAGAGATAAAATAGTGGACTCAAAGGGTGTGTACTATACATGGGTGTGGTATAGGTATAGAAGAATCAACATTACAGTTTTTCATAATTGATTGTGAGTCTGTAGCATGGTGTATTAAAGAAATATTTTAAATATAAAACCTGTAAATACTGTCCGTGGAACTCAATATATCAAGCAAAATAGGAACAGATGAAAAATAATATAAACAGGGAAAAATAAAAAATAAATATTCTATGTGAATTGGTGTCAGCAAGCCGGGTGAGGGTGTAAGACCCTTTTAAGACAGGGGATTATCCGGTCCTCTCAATCATTCACCCCTGGACAAAAAAGGCCGTATTATTAAAAGTAATAACACAGTCTATTTTTAAGCATAGTTTTCAAAATTGCAAGTAAAAATGCTTCAGGCAAAGCTTAAAGAGAAATCTGCATAATGTAAGAGAAGCAAAACCCCATCAGCTGGCATTTCAGATCTCCTGCATCAAGGGATTTACATTAAGCAGCCTGTATTGTCAAGGAATTGCTCCATCCGGATCGACCAATCTCACAACGCAGATCAGAAATGGGTCTTTTCGGGTCTGTATAGTGAGCATTCATGAGGTTGCTTGAATAATCCTCTCTTTGCTTAAGTGAACTTGAGATTGAATAAATTTAGTGATAACAGATAAGTATTATAAGAAGTATTTTGTATTAAATAAGATGTTTGGTGAAGATTAAAAGTTATGTTAATGAAAATAAAAATATGTGGGGATAGGTAGATGACATTATCCAGTATGCTTTTCTAATGATACAGGCTATATCCCATTGCTGGCAAGAGTCTGTGGATTCAGAATTTTAAGCAAGATTATAATCTGATACCATTCTCTGAAGATTTTTATTGAATTTTGGAGTACCTCTGCAGATGCTTTTTGTATGCATTTCTAAGATTGTAAGAGGTGCACTGCTCTTTGTTGCTTTCAATTATTCCTGAATAAATGGCATAGGCCCATGTTGATCTCTAGTTTTCCCCTCACTCTTCATAATTAGGAATCCTGTGCACCCTTTCCATTTTTGGGGCAGATTTTCAAAGGGTTACACGTATAACTTATGCGCATAACCCCGAGAAAGTGCCCCTGTGCGCGCCGAGCCTATTTTGCATAGGCTCGGCGACGCACGCAAGCCCCGGGATGCATGTATGTCCCGGGGCTTTGAAAAAGGGGCAGGAAGGGGGCAGGGGCGTGGGCTGTGAGCTGGTCCAGGGGTGGTCCAGAGATAGGACCGAGGCCTCCAGCATGGCAGCCGTGCTGGGGGATCACACGCTGGCAGCCGTCCAACGCGCGCAAGTTATGCCTACCTGAGGAAGGCATAAAAAGGACAACAAAGGAAGAGGAGGATTTAGGTAGGGCTGGGGGACTAGTTAGATAGGGGAAGGGAGGGAAGGTGGGGGGAGCGGAAGGAAAGTTCCCTCCAAGGCCGCTCTGATTTCGGAGCGGCCTTGGTGGGAACGGGGAAAGCCATCGGGGCTCCCCTAGGGCTTGGCGCGCGCAAGGTGTACAAATCTACGCCCGCGCGCATGTTATAAAATCTGGCCCTTTGTCTCCAGCTAGGTTTAAAAAGGGGTTTTACAAGTTCCAGGAGGAAATGTTCATAAACGGTTAATTAACCAGGTGCCTCTAGGAAGCCCAGTATTTTTCACTAGAATAAAACAACAAGAAATTGTATCTACATTTCAGGATGGGTCACTGTCAGAGCAAGATGCTGTGCTTGAAGGACCTGTGATCTCTCTCGAATGGCACTTCTTGTATTTTATGTTATTAACTCAATTGAGAGCTTATTCCATACATCCACCACCACCATAACATTCAATTAATTGTGACTGGAGATATTTATTCAGGGTTAGAGTATGAGGAGTAGTATACTCTTGGGTAGGCTGTTGCATCACTTTTTCATTGTATGCCTGTGAAAGACAGACTGATGAGTCTTGAGTTAATAGTATTTCATTCCAAAGGACCTTTAGGTCCTGTTGCTGTCTAAATGACATAGGTGTCTATTCCAAAAAGATGATGAAAAATGCATTAGATGGAAATGTGAGGTTTTGCATTATAGATGTAATACAATATTGAAAAAGGTACTATTACATGGAACTTTCCTTTAATAAGTCTATTTTTATCACAGTGATAACTTTATCAAGTTAAAAAAAAAAGTAAAATGGAAACTGAAAAATGTAAATCACTGAATATCACAAATTCCTGTATATCGGTGACCTAGAATATGCCTGGATTGTAAGTAATACATGCCAGTACGAGAAAGTCGAGAACTGTGTTGTTCAGGGACTTACTCATTAAAATGCAATAAGCTGAGAGAGTTACAACAGAAAGGAAGGAAAACAAGATTTCTAATAGGGATGTGCGGAGGCAAAAATGTTGTTTCAGTTCATTTATTTATTTTTTAGGTCACAATCATTTGCTTGGCTTGTTTTGAAAGAAAAAGGAAAAAAGAATTATATTTTATTTATTTTATATTTATTTATTTAAAACATTTATATACCATCTTAGCAATGTGTCATTGATCAAAACGGTTCACAATTTAGTAACCTTAAAACTAAAAACGTCAAAATAATATAAATCAAGTCATAAACTAACTAAGACATAAACCTACTTCTCAAGAGAGAGAGGCAGAAAAAAAACACAATAACTAAAAGCATAAAAAGAAATTAAGATTGAAGAAAAATACAATCATATTTTAATATTGTTTCCCATTAAACTCAATGGGAGAAGCAATTCAGCCCATTTTGAGCTCCCAAATTTGAGTTATCTAATTATTTGCAAAGAAACTTGTGAAAAAGCATCAATATGTGAACCTTGGACAAAGGATCTCTCAAAAGAGTCCCAAGGTAACCTTTAGAGGAGAATTATAAAAACTCAGGGTGTGCATCAATTGGGGGATGCTCGCACAAGTCGGGCTGACGGGCGGCAACCGAATTTTAAAAGACACTCAGATATGCGTGTATCTCTCACTGCGCGCACATCTTAAAGGGTTTCATAAAGGGGAGTGGCTTGGGCAATGTCTGGGTGGGGCATGGCCAAGAGATGTGCATGCAAATACTTACTCGCCCGGGCACTCACCCAGGTCCAGTGGCACATAAGTTTACTTCTGCTAGGGATGGGGTGTAAGTTAAAAAAATAAATAGAGCCATTTCTCAAGAGTTTCAAAGGCCTGGGGTAACTGGGGGGGAGTACAGGCTATCAAACTAGGGGGGTTTGCAGGACATAGCTGTTAGCTGGGCAAACTGGTATATGAATTGGTGAAACTGGCAATGATGTAGACATGGGCCCCTTTTAAAATTCCCCAACTTATGCGGTAGAAGCGGGTTTTATGCACATAGGTACAGGTTCACTTAAAATCGGACACACATAGGTGCATGGTCAGGCTATTGTATAAGATGCATGCATGTACATGTGCAAGTTATAAAATGTTTGTGTATCTGGGTGCACACATATCAAAGAGCGCAGACACTTCAGTTTGAAACTTACTATCCCTTGTTGGATTCGTGGACCCTTGAGCCGATCGGAGCCAGAAGGTGGAGTGCTGAGAGGATACCCAGCAGCGGTCCCGACCGGGAGGCGGATGAAGCAGACTCGCGGATAGCTGGAAGGGAGGCGTAGAGAGCCCTATGCGACCAAGGGCTCCGGAGACGACTGAAGAGGCGATGAGGCTGACCTGGTGGAATAGGATCTTCGCCCTGGAAGCCGGTACTCCCCCGAGAGGAGCTCGTAAGAGTCCGGCCGCTGGGACTTAGGAGATTCACCCTGGAAGCCGGTATCCCCCCAGGAGGAGCCCGTAGGGACCTGGCCGCTGGGACTTAGGTGGGTCCTTGGAGAAGGGTCATTGCTCACCAGGCCAGGGTCGAATACCAGAGGAACGTCGTCAGCCAGTCCGAGCCAGGCGCCAGAGAATCACCGTAAGCCAATCCGAAGTCTGAAGCCAGAGAAGTACCGTAAGCCAATCCGAAGTCTGAAGCCAGGGAATCAGGAGATGAAGCAGGAAAGCAGGAACGCAGCAACTGGGAACAGGACACACGAAGCACCTGGGAACCTCGTTGCAAGGCCCTGAGGAGAAGGACTGCAAGGCTTAAATAGCCCTGCAGCGTCTGACGTCACCCGAGGGCGGAAGCAGGTTCTCCCGTGCCTGGCCCTTTAAATTATGAGCCAAGACGCGCGCGTCTAGGGGAGCGGAGCCTGCCGCGGCGAGCCGCCGGCTGCTCCGACGGAGCGGGAGCACGGTGGCAGAGGCGGGGGCAGGCCCGGGTGCAGCGCGCGGGCGCCGGGAGAGCGGCGGCACGGGCCTCCAGGGGCCCGTGCCGCCACTCTCCCGGCGGAAGAAGAGGGCCCGAAAACCCACGGAGGTAGGCGGAGCGGCCGGGGCCAACCCGGGACCGCAACAGTACCCCCCCTCCTACGCCCCCTCCCGGGAGGCCGTGGTTTGTCCGGGTGCCGGAGATGGAACTGCCGCAGAAGCTCCTTATCCAGGATGTGTGAAGAGGGCTCCCATGAATTCTCCTCCGGACCATATCCCTCCCAGGACAGGAGGTACTCCCAGCGGTGACGACGGCACCGGACATCCAATACCTCTTTGACCGTGTAGGTGACATCCTGATCCGAGGAGACAGCGGAGGGCACTGGCGGGGAAGCCCGAAATCGAGAGAGCACCAGTGGCTTGAGGAGGGACACGTGGAAGACGTCATGGATCTTGAGGGTGGAAGGCAGTCGCAATCTGTAGGATACAGCCCCTATGCATTCAACCACCGAAAAGGGTCCAATGTAATGAGGCGCCAACCTCATGGACTGAGTCCGCAATTGAATGTGCTTAGTACTTAGCCATACCCTCGTCCCGGGTAAGAAGACCGGAGCAAGCCGCTGAGACCGATCTGCATACGCCTTGGAGCGGGCTGCAGTACTGCGGAGCTTCTCCTGAGTGGTGAGCCAAAGGCGATGGAGCTGGTTGGCCGTCAGCTGCGCCGCCGGGGAGGTGACCGACACGGGTAATGGCAGCAGGGGTCTAGGGACCCTTCCATAAACTAGCTGAAAGGGAGACTGTAGTGTAGCGGAGTGCTTGTGGCGATTGTAAGAAAATTCCGCCCAGGGAATGAGGGAGACCCAGTTGTCTTGGAGCTCCCCTACAAAGGCTCGAAGGAAGGTCTTCAGAGAGCGGTTGGTCTGCTCTACCTGGCCGTTAGCCTGAGGGTGAAAAGCCGTGGTAAAATCCAATTGTATCCCGAATTTCCTGCATAATGCCCTCCAGTACTTGGCTGTGAATTGGGGCCCTCGATCAGAAGCGATATGCAAAGGTAGTCCATGTAATCGGAAAACATGCTGGACAAATAGATCAGCCAACTCAGGAGCCGTGGGTAGCTTGGGAAGAGGGACGAAATGAGCCATCTTCGAAAACCGGTCAACAGTGACCCAAATTACGGTTTTACCCTCAGAGGGAGGTAACTCCACCACAAAGTCTATGGATAGATGGGACCATGGTTCCGTGGGAACAGGGAGCGGCTGGAGCAGACCCCACGGGCGTCCTGGTGGCGGTTTTTGTTGTGCGCAAGTGGGACAGGACTGAACATAGTGCCGGACATCCTCCTTCACACGTGGCCACCAATAGAACTCCGTGAGTAACTCAAGGGTTCGAGAAATCCCAGGGTGGCCGGCCGTCAGGGAGTCGTGTGCCCACGCCAGAACCTTCCGTCGTGAACGAGCTGGAACCACCATCTTCCCTTCGGGTCCCAGTTCAGTGGCTGCCAGTAGAACTTTAGCTGGATACAGAATGTATTGAGGGGTCTCCAACCCATCGTCAACCTCAGTGGTGCGGGAGAGAGCATCCGCCTGAACATTCTTGGCTGCGGGTCGGTAGTGAAGAGAGAAGTCGAACCGACTAAAAAAGAGGGACCAGCGGGCCTGCCGGGGATTGAGCCTCTGTGCATGAGACAAGTACTGCAGGTTTTTGTGGTCGGTATACACTATGATCGGATGTTGGGCTTCCTCCAGCCATTGACGCCACTCCTCGAAGGCTAATTTTATGGCCAACAGTTCTTTGTCACCAATCCCGTAATTCTTCTCTGCTGGCGAAAACTTACGGGAGAAGTACGAGCAAGGCCAGGTCTTGCCGGTCTGGGAGGTTTGGAGCAGCACCGCTCCCACCGCGACGTCAGAAGCATCCACTTCTACTATAAACGGACGTTGGGGATCTGGGTGTCGGAGACAAGTGTCCTGTAGGAAAGCCTCCTTGAGATCCTGGAAGGCCTGTGTAGCAGAGGGGGGCCAGTTTCGTGCATCCGTGCCCTTTCGTGTAAGGGCAGTCAGGGGGGCCACCAGGCTGGAGTAATGCGGGATAAACTGGCGGTAGAAATTAGCGAATCCTAAGAACCGCTGAAGCGCTTTTACTCCCGACGGCTGCGGTCAGCTCTTGATGGCGCTCACCTTGTCAGGGTCCATGCAGAAACCAGTAGAGGAGACAATATATCCTAGGAAAGGCAGCGACTCCTGTTCGAACTGGCACTTCTCTAGTTTGGCGTACAAACGGTTCTCCCTTAGTTTCCGTAGAACTTGGCGCACGTGTTGCCGATGCGCCTCGAGATCCTGAGAATAAATCAATACATCGTCAAGATAAACGATGACCGAAGTGTATAAGAAGTCGCGGAGAACCTCGTTCATAAGATTCTGGAATACCGCGGGGGCGTTGCAGAGGCCAAAAGGCATAACAAGGTACTCGTAATGGCCGTCCCTGGTGTTAAAAGCGGTCTTCCACTCGTCTCCTGGGCATATGCAAATGAGATTATAAGCACCTCTGAGGTCCAATTTGGTGAACAAACGAGCCCCTTGGAGGCGGTCCAGAAGTTCCGGAATCAGCGGCAACGGGTACCGGTCTCGGCGGGTAATTTGGTTCAAACCCCGATAATCGATACAGGGGCGAAGCGACCCATCCTACTTCCCCACGAAGAAAAACCCAGCCCCGGCCGGGGTTTTGGAGGGCCTGATGAAACCCCGGTCCAAGTTTTCCTTAATATAGGCTGACATAGCTTGAGTTTCAGGCAGAGACAGAGGGTAGACTCTCCCACGGGGCGGTGTGGTTCCTGGCAGCAAGTTGATTGCACAATCAAAGGGTTGGTGCTCTGGAAGTAATTCTGCCTTTTCCTTGGAGAAGACATCCTGAAAGGCGTGGTACTGTGGTGGTACCGTTAACGGGGTTGTGAGGAGCGAGATAGTTTGCAGCGGGCGCGTGGGAAGACAATGACGGTGGCACGCGGAGCTCCAGGAAGTGATTTGAAGGGACCTCCAATCAATCACGGGTGAATGTTCCCTAAGCCAGGGTAGACCCAGGATAACTGGATGGATGGATCTCTCCAGAATCAGAAACGAGATCTCCTCCTGATGGAGGACTCCGACCTGAAGCTTCAGAGGGCTGGTGCGAGTGGTTATAGTGCCAGGAAGTGGGTTCCCCTGAATAGAAGAGACCCGCACAGGCGGTTCTTGGGGTTGAACTTCGAGCTGGAGCTGCTGTACTAGTTCCTGGAGAATGAAATTCCCCCCGGACCCAGAATCGAGCAAGGCTAGGGTATCGAACCCTCCTCCTGGAAATCCAAGTTGCACTGGGACGGTACATGGGGAGTTGGGTGAAATGCTGCCTAGAGTCAACTCCCCACTGAGCTCTAGGTTCGGGCGTTTCCCGGATGCTCGGTGCAGCAGGCCAGGAAATGCCCCTTGCCCCCGCAGTAAAGACACAGTCCTTGAGTGCGACGACGCCTCCGCTCTTCCGACGAGAGGGGACCACGGCCCAACTGCATGGGTTCTTCTGTTGAAGGGGTTGTGGCTGCCGGCGGCGAAGACCGAACTCGAGGCGGAGTGGTCCTGCGGGTAGTCTGTCCCTGCGTGGGACGTCGCTCTCGGAATCGGCGTTGAATTCGTCGGTCTACTCATCCGGCTAGCTCAATAAGCTCTTGAAGGTCGTCGGGCAGGTCACGGCCTGCAAGCTCGTCCTGGAGACGGGGAGAAAGACCCTCCATGAAGATGCCGTGCAGACTGTCGGTTCCCCACGCCAACTCAGTGGCAAGGGTCTGGAACTCCATGGCATACTCCTCCAGGGGCCGGTTACCCTGCCGTAGCTGAAGCAGTTCGGAAGCGGCCGTGGAGGCCCAGGATGGTTCATCGAAAACTCTGCGGAAGGCTTTGACAAACTGAACCAGGTTATTCAGTCGGGAGTCCTGACGTTCCCAGAGGGCCGACGCCCAAGACAAAGGTCTCCCATCCAGGAGGGAGATTATATAGGTCGTCTTGACTCAATCCGTAGTGAATTGTGTGGGTAGCAAATCAAAGCGGATGTAGCATTGATTGAGGAACCCCCGGCATGCCTTAGGATCCCCTGAGTACCGGGATGGTGCGGGCATCTGTAAGGGAGCTGCGGAACCCGTATTGGCCTGAGACGTAGATGCCCCAGAACCAGCTGCTGAGGCCCCATCGACACGATCCGCCAGGCGTTGTACAGTCGACATCAACGTGTCGAGGCAGATTTGTTGCTGCTGCAATTTCTGGGCTAGACCTGGAATAGCCTTGAGGCCAGCAAGGTCCGCCGGGTCCATGGCCTTGCAATCTGTTGGATTCGTGGACCCTTGAGCCGATCGGAGCCAGAAGGTGGAGTGCTGAGAGGATACCCAGCAGCGGTCCCGACCGGGAGGCGGATGAAGCAGACTCGCGGATAGCTGGAAGGGAGGCGTAGAGAGCCCTATGCGACCAAGGGCTCCGGAGACGACTGAAGAGGCGATGAGGCTGACCTGGTGGAATAGGATCTTCGCCCTGGAAGCCGGTACTCCCCCGAGAGGAGCTCGTAAGAGTCCGGCTGCTGGGACTTAGGAGATTCACCCTGGAAGCCGGTGTCCCCCCAGGAGGAGCCCGTAGGGACCCGGCCGCTGGGACTTAGGTGGGTCCTTGGAGAAGGGTCGTTGCTCACCAGGCCAGGGTCGAATACCAGAGGAACGTCGTCAGCCAGTCCGAGCCAGGCGCCAGAGAATCACCGTAAGCCAATCCGAAGTCTGAAGCCAAAGAAGTACCGTAAGCCAATCCGAAGTCTGAAGCCAGGGAATCAGGAGATGAAGCAGGAAAGCAGGAACGCAGCAACTGGGAACAGGACACACGAAGCACCTGGGAACCTCGTTGCAAGGCCCTGAGGAGAAGGACTGCAGGGCTTAAATAGCCCTGCAGTGTCTGACGTCACCCGAGGGCGGAAGCAGGTTCTCCCGCGCCTGGCCCTTTAAATTATGAGCCAAGACGCGCGCGCGTGTGTGTCTAGGGGGGCGGAGCCTGCCGCGGCGAGCCGCCGGCTGCTCCGACGGAGCGGGAGCACGGTGGCAGAGGCGGGGGCAGGCCCGGGTGCAGCGCGCGGGCACCGGGAGAGCGGCGGCACGGGCCCCCGGAGGCCCGAGGAGGAAGAAGAGGGCCCGAAAACCCGCGGAGGTAGGTGGAGCGGCCGGGGCCGACCCGGGACCGCAACATCCCTGTTTTTGGGCTTCTAAGGATTCAAAGTTTCCTTGCTAACATGAGGCCAAACTCCGAGACCAGAATATCTCCAAGGCCCTGAGCAATTTTTTATGATTTTATAATTTAAATTTTATTGATTTTCAACCAAGAAAAGTACACTAAACTCCAGCAGAAGGAAGAAATGTACTCTGTTGCTCCACTCCTTAAGAACCTCCCTCCCATCCACTCCTTAAGAACCTCCCTCCCATCCACTCCCTTCTCTCAAGAACTAAAATAAAGTAAATAAATAAAGTAAAATATATTAACTAAAATAAAAATAAAATATCTGAATTGGGTAACAGTTATATAAACCCATGGAGGGATGAGGTGGTTGTTGGCAAGATGGCGGCGTGAGCGGTCGTGTTGTTGGCTGCTCCTGAGAATCGCTTTACCTTTACTAAGATGCCGGCGAAAAGAAAGGGAAAGGTTCGCACTTTTCCCCCTGAGTCGCCCTTACCTTCGGATCAGAAGCGGATTACCAACTTTACTTCCGCGACGGTGGTGAAAACGGGCGACGATGTCCCCGCTGCAGCGTCTGGAGAGGGAGCTCCAGCGCTGCCTGGGGAAGTGACTCTCAGTCCCCCGGACTGTCGAACCCCACTGGCGCCCGTGGCACGGGCAGACTTCCAGCAAGCAGCGGCTTCTGATGACATCACTCGGTCCCCGGATGGAGGACGCCGAGAGGGAGAAGCAGCACTGCCCTCGAGAATCTCCTCAAGCCTGCTAGGAACAGCAGGGGTACCGGGTATAGAAGATCTGGAGCCTTCTTTGTCTCCCATTACCCTTGGAGAGGAGGGGAAGAGGTTGCTGGAAGTTCAGGCGGGGGTTAGCCCAGGACCATCGATGGAACAGGAGAGGGGTGAGTTGATTATTCCCCCCAAACCACCCACGGTGACTCTGGACCTACTATGGGAATTAATGGCTGGCATTGGGCAGTTTGTGAAGGAAGCAGACTGCAGATATAGGAAAGTGGAAGCCAAAATGCAATCCATGACTCTTAAAGTGGACGGCCATTATAAAGAATGGGGAAAAAAGCTTACAGACATCGAGAAAACAACTGTTCAAGTTCAAAATGTGAATGTTAAGCTGATTAAAGATCTTGGAAATCAGTCCAAGAGACTGGAATCGCTGGAGAATTATACCAGACATTTGAACTTGAGATTTTTAAATTTCCCGCGTGCATTGGGGGAGGATGTCCAAAGCACTTTAAAAAAGTTCTTTCTTGAAAATTTAAAATTTCAAGAATCTAATTTGCCCTTAGTTAATAAAGCTTATTTCCTTACCAAGATACAAGGGAGAATCTTAGGAAACCAATTAGGCCTGTTAGAAAATTTGATGCAATTTATAGAAAGCTCTGCTATTGAAATTGTGGGCAGAGGTACTTTATTGGTATCCTTTGTTACAGAAAAGGATATCAGCACCGTAATGAGAGCATACTTTCAAAATATTGCAGAAAATTTCTATGGTCAATCGGTTAAGATCTTCCCCGATTTTTCTAGGCCTACCCAGTTAAGAAGGCAGGAATTTATTAAACTAAGACCACAAGTGGTGGCCTTAGGTTACACTTTTCTTCTGAAATACCCATGCAGGTGTTTCATTAAAGGTAAAGGCGAAAGCTTTATATTTACAGCTGTTGAACAACTTAAATCCTTTCTGAATGCGAGAAATGTGGCTGCCCCATAGTAGGGAATATCGACAGTCAGTAAAGTAAGACACCACTCTTATAAACGTTAAGCCAGTTATCCTCAAATAAGGTCTTATGTTTTCTCCCTAAGTTTTCTTAGTCTTGGCCCCAACTATTCTTTGTTCGCCTGAGATAACATAAATGTGAAGATAAAACATTGAGATGTAATGAAAAGTTGTTATTATGTTTATCCATATTTTCATTTGCCTGGAAGTATGATTATATGTATACTTTTGAAAAAATTAATAAAGTGTGAATAAAAAAATAAAAAATAAACCCATATGGAGAACAAATTTAGAGCACTTATCAGTCACTAGTGGTGGGAACCTTGAAAAATGTTGTTCCTGTTTTGTTTTTGTTCTGGGGATGGGCCATTTCAGGATCGTTGTTTTTAGTTTTGGTGTGCTGTTTTTGTTTAAAAAAATAAATTAAAAAAAACCAGCTCCTCCACCAGCAGACTCCCCAATCCCAGCCTCCCCAGTACTCACCACAAACAGCTAGTGATTTAGTGGAGGCCCAGGAGCATTTTACCCTTCCCGGGCCAGCGGCTGCCCTCATTCGAAATGCTGCCAGTCACTCTTTACCTTTAACTTGTGACAGGGTCACTGTGCTATTGGGAGCTCCTGAAACATGGTAGGGACAACGGATGGCCCGCGCTGTTTGCCTCTAACATTTGACAAGGCTGCTCAGTGGCACCAGGGGCATTGATGGCACATGTCCTCTCCGGGAATTTAACCTGAAATCTGCATGTAAGTATTTACGTGCACATGCATGCGTCCAGATGAATTTGTGCACTTCTATGCACAGCCAGGCTATTTTTTTTTACAAAGACCGTATGTTATAAAATGGACGCGTCGTTGGATGCAAGCCAACATACAAGAACACATGTGGGACCACGTGCCAGTATTAAAGTTACCATCAGTATGCACAAAATACCAAGGCCCCTTTGCTGAAAAAAACAGAGATTGGCGAATTAAAACATTTACTTCCTGAGCAGGTACTTTTAAATATTGTGAGGTACATCAGTTACTGCGTGGTTACAGTATTTCCATGCAGTAACACAAAAATGTTGATTTAGAACAAAATTTCAAGGATTTTTCCTTTATTTTTCGGGTCCCCCGAAATGAGGCGAAATAGACAATTTTGTTGCAAATGTCTTTTTCATAAAAAATGACTGTTCATGCCTATCAGTTCAATTATGAACCACTTTTCTTTAACCACAAGGATAAGATTTCTAGATATTTTCAAATTTAATAAGAGCATCATGTTTAAGAGCAGTTAATTTCCCAATATACAAAGCATAACTAATTTGTCGATATACAATGGGCAATCGTGGCATAAAGAAAATTTCCATGAGGCCACCAAAGAACATTTCATAACCAGAATGACTTGCATAATTAAATGGTTTAGTAAAGCATTAACATTATAGACAAGAAAATCCAGGAGAAACAACTTAAGGTCCTTTGGAACCAAAACATGAATGCTATTACTGATCAAGCCATTGATTCCATCACAAAAGTTTTGGACAAAGGGACACTCCCAACAGATATGAAATAGGGAGCCAACTCTCCACTCCCCCCCCCCTCCCTTCCCCATTGATGCCAGCACTCTTTTGAAACATTTGTAAATATTTTATGTAAACGTTCTGGGGTAAGGTACCATCTAAACAGTAACATATATCCATTTTCCACCAACAACAATGAAATACAGCAAAAAAGCATAAATCCCAAGTTTCTTTATCCAAAAATGCAGCAAGATTGGTTTCTCATGCTAAAAAAATGTCTAGGCTTGGTGGCTAACTTCCCATTCAACAAAATGTAACATTTTGAAATTATCCCTCTAATACTACACACCTAATCACAATACTGTTAAATAATGTTTTATCTCTAATCAAATCCATCTTAACCATTTTTAAATCTATAAAATGTTTCAGTCGCAGGAAAGAAAACATATTCATATTTTCAAGATGAAACCTATACATAAGAGCATCAAAACTCTTCAGCCCCCAGACTCCCAAACATAACCCAATCGAGATAAACCAGAACCATCCCACCTCTGAAATAGAGCAGAAGTGAACCCAGGTATTACACCGCATACTGCTGCTGCTGGACGTTTTGGCCGTACCGCTATCTTGTTGGCCTGCCAGCTGATACTGGCTGTTTGGATTGGTCCCACGACACAACCACCGTTGAGAGCCTGGTATTCTAAACTTGCGTTAACTATGCAGCTGACACGCCTAAATCTTATTTCAACGGGCCGCACTCTGGATGCTACTTCTATGGCTCACTGGACTACTTGTTTTGACTTACTACCTCTGGATATACAAACCCAACTTTTAAATACTGGATATCAGACTGTATGGACATAAATGTGGTTCTCCCAGTGTTATTGGTTCACAGGATTGCTGAAAGTGTGCCCAGTTTCCTTTTAATGACTTCTTATCATTGTAACCGCTTGATTCCATTGTTGTTGGTTCTAACACCATTTCCTGGGGGGGGAGGGGGGGGGAGGGAGTTACAGGGAGGATGGCTGGGTGGAAGGGTGTGAGTGCTTGTGATGGATGTTAGGAGGTATGAGTGGGGGGAGGATAAACATTGGAAAAGAAGGGAGGTATGCGGGGCTGCAATACTTGTATGGTTACATGTATGCCAGCTTCTATTGAGCTATGTTGTTCTTATACTCTTGTTATTGGTTGGCATGAATTGCCTCTATTGAGGCTGTTGAAGCTGTCGGCGCATGTTCCCTAATAAAAATGATTTTGACAAAAAAAAAAAATGGAGTGGTGACATAAAAAAGAAGTTTCTGCCTCCCAACAAACTTAGACTTCCACTTATCCCACAGATTAAAGGTCAAAATAATAAAAAGGGAAAGAAAACAGGGAGTAGTACGCATTCCCTCTTGGGGAGCCAAAATAATACCCTAAAGTATACTGCCAGCCATAGACTGTTTGATATGGACCCACTGTTAGCAGCCTCTTTGTACTAATCTATAATGAACCTCATCACGGACTCCAAAAAATATTTATCAAAATTGGAGACCCCCAAACTGCATTGTATTTTAGGCTGATATAGAATTTTAATAGCTACCCTGGAAGACCTCTTCTTCCAAATATAAGTAAAAATCCTCCTACTTGAAATCTTATCCAGCACCTCAATAGGCAACATCTAAAACAGAAAGCAAGATGTTCATATTAATAGAACCAAGTCTCTTCAGCCACGACAAATTAAAATGTATTCAGTTGAATGAATAAACAGGTTTAGGCCAAGGTGGAATGTTAGAAAATGGCCTCATGCATTGTAACCTAACAGTAGACACATTATCATACCAGTAGATTCCATGATAAAGATTGGAAGCACAGGATTGCTTGTGGATAAAGCCAGTGTGTATTCATTGGGTGTACACACTGTTTCTGCTCTGGTGCATGCATTGATGTGATAAGGATGAAAACAACGAGAACTACATCACCCCCACACATAGATATAGTCTAAGGCTTACACAGCACATCACTCACCTAGACATACAGACTCATTCCAGCAATTTGCTAAACTGTAGAAGAAATGCATTGCTGTTCCTGGCCTGTTCATCATCAAATATCAATGATGTCTGTGCCAAATTTGTCCCTACATGCTAACAAGTTGGTCAGAGTCATTACTATTCACAAACGTTTGTCGACACCAGGCAGCCTGACAGACATCTGTGATTCTTCTTTGTAACAGACATAGGCAGGCACCTCCAGGCCTCAAGTGCCAAAACTAAATGTATTTCAACAAAACACCAATGAAAGTGAAGAAGACATTATGCCTTCCACATGACACCACTAGGAGCATTTTGGCTATACATTTTTCACTGTGGCAGTCTTCATAAAATGGCTTGTTGTATGCACATGAGCTCATCAGATGATAACATTTTCTCTTGCTTTAATGCTATACACAGAGCTGATGATCAAGAGTCTATCAGCAACCTGCCTTACTCTCAGTATTCACAAAGTAAAAAATGCACTAACATCAGAGGATACATATTCTATAGGCCTGCAACTCTGCTATGTTGGCCATAAGTTATGGCAGAACATGACCTTTTCCAACTCCTGGGTGTTAGCCACATGGAAAAGCAATCTGTATATATCTGAAAGATTGCGCCTCTGTTTGGAAGATGATAATTCTGATAGCATGTCTTCCCTGGAGTGCTCAGACTATCTGTTTTAAGGGTGGCCACATATAAGGTAAGGACTGTAACTGATACTATCAATCGGAATAATCAAACTACTTTGTAGATTTTCTGTGTACCCACATAAAGCAGGACAATATGAATAGCCCAGAGCTGGACAGGCATAAGAACATAAGATATGCCATACTGGGTCAGACTAAGTGTCCATCAAGATCAGCATCCTATTTCTAACAGTAGCCAATAAGGCATTTTAGTATGCGAAAAGCCCCATTAACACATGCAAAAGCACCATATCGTATGGTGTGATGCAAATTCAGAAAATAGGGGCAGAGAGCTATCACAGGTGTAAGGAGAGAGAGAGAGAGAGAGAGAGAGAGAGAGGAGAGAGAGAGAGAGAGAGAGAGAGAGAGAGAGAGAGAGAGAGAGAGAGAGAGAGAGAGAGAGAGAGACTGGCCATAATATCATGGCCCATAGGTAGGTATTTGTATCCCTATGGTAGGCCCACCTAGTAACTCGAGGTGGGGTTTAGGTAAGAGTGTAGGGGGTTAGGGGCCACTTTGACATTCTACGTGACACATATGAACAGAACAGTGGTCTCATGAAGATGTGATGACCTTTGGAGTGAGGAAACTCACTCCAAGATGAGATTTGGGCAAGGATCTCTCAACCTAGCTTGATGGACTCTCTACCTGGGTAACATCAAGCTAGGTTAAGAGAACCTTGCCCAAATCTCATCTTGGAGTGAGTTTCCTCACTCCGAAGGCCATCAAATCTTCACAAGAGACCACTGTTCTGTTCGTAGGTGTCACGTAGAATGTCAAAGTGGCCCCTAACCCCCTATACTGTTACCTAAACCCCACCTCGAGTTACTAGGTGGGCCTACCATAGGGATACAAATACCTACCTATGGGCCATGATATCACGGCCAGTCTCTCTTTCTCTCTCTCACTCTCTCCCTCCTGTGTGTCTGGGACCATTAACAATGTTCCCCCAGTGGTTGAATGCAGGAAATATAACAGGTCTGGCACTTATTGCAGAATCTGAAAATGGTATCACAATTTGCACTAACTTAGCTCTTCACAATAAATGCTATATTAGCATAAAACACAGCCCTTTTGCTATCACATGCGGTACTTACACATTTTGATAAATCCAGGCCTAAGTCAGAAGTACCCAAACATTACATAGATCTTAAGCTACTATTGCTTATTAATTAATAGCTATTTATGGATTTTTCCTCTAGGAACATATCCAAAACCTTTTTAAACCCAGTTACACTAACTACCGTAACCACATTCTCTGGCAATGAATTCCAGAGCTTAACTATACACTGAGTGAAAAATAATTTTCTTCGATATGTTTTATATGAGCTACTTACTAACTTCATGGAGTGCCCCATAGTCCTATCTGAATTTTATTTTATTTATTCATTTATTGATTATTTTTATATACCGACATTTGATCTCAATCGAGATATCATACCGGTTTACATTCAGGTACTGTAGGTATTTCTCTATCCCCAGTGGGCTTACAATCTAAGTTTCTGTACCTGAATGAGTATATAACTAATTTACATTAACCTGTTCATGTCTTTTCATGATTTTGTAGACCTCTATCATATCCCCCCTCAGTCATCTCTTCTCCAAACTGAACAGCACTAACTTCTTTAGCCTTTCCCCATAGGGCAGCTGTTCCATGCCCCTTTTCATTGTGTTTGCCCTTCTCTGTACCTTCTCCAGTTCAACTATATCTTTTTTGAGATGCAATGACCAGAATTGAACATAGTATTCAAGGCTTTCTGGGCCCTGATATCTCAATATTTTCCAGTGTTCTCCTTCCAATCAAGGTACTCCATAATCTTCTCTTGTCTAGATGGCTCTTCGTTAGATGTTCCTGGTCTCCTTCGTCTGATGTCCTGGACTTGTTCCTCATCAGAGCTCCTTCATCACCTGTTCCATGTTCTGATGTTCCTGATGTTCCATTTCCCTGAAGTCCCTCACGTTCCATGTTCCTGTTTTCCATGTTCCTTTCCAGTCCTGATCCTGATGTTCCCATCTCTGGCTCTTCATCCTGCTTCCAGGTTTCCTGCTTGTCTACCTTTCCTGGCGTGCCACCATCGTGGTCCATGACCAGCCCATGGAGGTCTATGTAGAGCGCTTTGTGGCATAGGGCCTGTCTTTACGTCTGGAGCACAAGTTTCTGGAAGGCCCTCCCTTTCAATGCCGAGGTCTATTCTTGAATCCGAGTCTTGAATCCTGAGTCTTGAATCCTGTTCCCGGTCTTCAGAGTACCTTGTTTCTGCTTCTGTCCATGCCCTAGACTCCTGCCAGAACCTGCTCCGCTTCAGCGTGGTCCTCAACCAGCCACAGGTGTCTGTGTAGGGTGCGCTTCTGTGCAGGCCTCTCCTGAATCTTCGACATGTTTCTGATTCCAAATCTTCACTTTCTCACCTGGAATCTGCTTCACTTTCGATGTGGTCTGTGACCAGCCATGGGTGGCTGCATAGCGTGAGCTGCGGTACAGTACTCACCCTGTACTAGTGCCTGAATCCTGAAACCTCGTCTGAGTCTTCCAAGTTCCTCAAAACCTTGTCTGAGTCCTCCAAGTATCCTGAAACCTTGTCTGAGTCTTCCAGTACCCTGAATCCTCGTCTGAGTCTTCCAAGTTCCTCAAACCCTCGTCTGAGTCTTCCTCAGTTCCTGAGTTCCATGTCTCATCCTGTTCCTGTCCTCAGCCTCCATCTGGCCTCATGCACTCGTTGTTTCCAAGTGGCGAGTCCGGAAGAGCTACCGAGTGGCAGGAGGGCTACTCTTGAGACCAGAATTGAGTTGCTGGGTCTCACTGATGCATGCAGGTCCAGTGGAGGTCTGAGCCTGCCTTGTTCCAGTTCCTGATGTTCCATGTCTTGACCCTGGTCCTGCCTTGTTCCTGCTCCAGCTTGTGCCTGAACACTCTCACCTCCCATAGAGTGTGTCTTGGGGCTCCTCCCTGAGCCGTGCCATGGCCCAAGGGCTCAAAATCCCTCTTGGGCAAATGACTGCACCTCCACGCTCGCAACAAATATGTTAGCTTGGAATGACCTGTGAGAAGTTTGTGATTACCAGGATATTGTACATGTGCTTCAAAAATGGCTATAAGTGAAGGCCTGCTATATGAGCACTCAGGTGTCAGCACTTCCTCAGAAGTGATGAGCCAGTGCTGTCAATTGTTTGTATGCTCATGTGTCATTATGAATCCGATGTACATGTGGATATATTCAGGTGCACTCAGATGTCAGCTAGGGAATCTGGCGGTAACATGTAAAGTCAGTGATTGTTGATTGTAGCTGCCAGCTTGTAACTTCAGGCTGTGCCCTTAAGCAGCTGAGCTACTTGTGATTTATTGTACAAATACAGCATTCAGCTCTATGTCATAGGCACTGATGGACTTCTATGCCATAGGCACTGATGGACTTCCATCATACATATGCAACTTTCTTGCCAACATGTGAAGGCTAGGAGAAGTTAAAAGGTGTAGCCGAGGCTAGCAAGATGTCACTACATGAATGTCACTACATGAATGCAATGTAGTGCATTCATGTAGTGACATGAATGCACTACATGTCACTACATGAATGTAGTGCATTCATGTAGTGACATCTTGCTAGCCTCGGCTACACCTTTTAACAGTCAGAAAGAGTCAGGCAAGACCTGACTCTTTCTGACTGACATTCGACATGAATATATTAGGATAGCCACTTCTATTTGTTGTTAGGTTTATTTTGTATCAACTTTGTCTACTATTGTTAATTGCAGCTAATAATCTATTTTCACCATGTTGCCTAACTAGGCTTAAGTGGTTTCTGTTTTACACTGACCCAGACAGAGGATCAGTGAGTTTGTGAGAAGCGATAAGGACTCTGCTGGGCTCTCTTCCATGCAGTGGAAAGGACTAGATGATAGAGATGTGAATCTGAACCGGTATCGGTTCGGATTCCGGTTCTGATTCACATCATGAAATTTTTATTTTGCAGTCCGATCGGGCTTTTTTTATCGGCTGCGCCCAAGCCGATAACCAAAAAATACAGCCGACTCTTTAAAATGAGTTTGTTGGTATCCCCCCACCCTCTGGACCCCCCCCACCAAGAATTTTTAAATACCTGGTGGTCCAGCAGGGGTCCTGGGAGCATTCTCCCGTGCTCGGGCCGTCAGCTGCCAGTAAACAAAATGGCGCCGATGGCCCTTTGCCCTTAGCATGTGACAGGGTATCCGTGCCATTGGCCGGTCCCTGTCACATGATAGGAGCAATGGACGGCCGACACCATCTTTAAAAATGGCGCGGGCCATCCAGTGCACCTACCATGTGACAGGGGCCGATCAATGGCACCGATAGCCCCTGTCACCTGGTAAGAGCAAAGGGCCATCGGCGCCATTTTGATTAGTGGCAGCCGCCAGCCCGAGCGAGGGAGAATGCTCCCGGGACCCCCGCTGGACCACCAGGTATTTAAAAAAATTTGGGGGGGGGGGGTCGGAGGGTGGGGGGATACTAACAAACTCATTTTAAAGGTTCAGGTTGTTTTTTTAGGTTGTGTCCTTTCTTCCCGCCCCCCCCCCCCCCATAACGATAAGAAAACCCACTAAATTAATCATGGGGTTTCTTATCGCTATCGGGGACCCCCCAGATATCTGACGATATTGAAAATATCGGACGATATTTTCAATCGTCAGATAAATGATTCACATCCCTACTAGATGATGCATTGAAGCACTGTACAATACTTTGCCAAAATTGGCTGCTAGTCTGTGTGGTCTCCACGGCTTGTACAGAGGAGAAATGGGTGATCCCCAGGTAGAGCTGGAATAAGGTCAACTGGGATGCCATAAACTAGAACAAGATTATGAAATACACAGCAAACAAGCACTATATCTGCTACTCTGGCTGGGGCATACATTAAAGCTCTCCCTGTTTTATCCAAACAGCAAAATCTAATTTTTAAAACTCCAAAGGTGCATTCTATGAAGTAGCGGTTAGAACGTAAGGCCTTGTTGTACTTCGTCTCTGCTGGTGTGTTGGGTATAGAGACAGGTGTGAGAAGACAGGTCCTGGAACCATTTCCCAAATCTCCTGTGGCAAAGAGAGAATGGCTGCATCACTCATATCACCTTGACTTTATTAAATCACTGCCATCCCACAATATGTTATTACACACTAGAAGCTAAGCTATAGCTTGACATGAGCCTAAAAAAGGCTATTTACTAACCCAAAGTCTATGCCGTCTTTTACTGTTATGTTATATATACATAATAGCACTTTGTTATGCTGGGTCAGTTCTTCATGAATGGAAAACTGCATCTGGGGTTCCTACACAATGTGTATATGTCACTCACAGCCAAGCAATCTCTACTCATTTCTAGCACTCCTATAGCACAAATGTTGAACATCACATCTTCTACACGTCAGTGCAGAAAGACTTTAACCTTGTGGTATGATTGTTCATGTCCCTGGCTGTTCTGCAGTTTGTCCTCCAGAGATACAAGTTTGTCAGACATGACAGAGTGAATATGATTGGCCCAAAATGCACATCCACAGCTTCTACTGAACTCATGCACCCCTGTGATGGTTAAGGCAAACTGTGGCTGACATCTTGGCTACCAGAGCACAAGCATTGTAGATAGAATAACAGTACCTGAGGGCTGACAGAGCACTAACAGGGCACACCTAAACTATGAGTCCCTGAACTGAGGACTCAAAAAGGTTTTGGTTGATAAGTGACATTTTAACAGCTGCAAGAGAGAATATTTGAACAGTTACTTGTTTAAAGTTGACGAGTTGAAAGTCTGTGCTGCTCAGTTACACACTGACCTTAGTGGAAACTGCAGTGTATTGGCACACAACATTATCAGGCCTCTACAACATCAAGAGAGAAACCTGGGCCTTGCCAATATAAGTTGTTGACCTAAATGTGCAAACCACTTGTCATCTTACTGATGCGGTCACATACCCGACAGCCCCCCATGTCACTGCCATTTTATATAAACACATAGATGGAGAGGAATGATAGAAAGAAGTTCTGCTATTACCTAGTACCCAACTGTCATCATAGAGGCCATCTTAAAATAGTTCGAACAGCCCAAATTAACTAAGAATAAAGGAATCATGGTTGTTCCTTTCTAGCCATATTCACATGGTCTGTATAGGTCCTGTTTCTATCAGCACACACACATGGGCCTAGTGCTCTGAATGACCTTGCCTCTGCTTTCAGCTTACCAAGATCCTCATTCACACACACACACACATCGAGAATGCACTGAGGGTCACAGGCAATGCTGTCATGAGGAGTTAATTGAAAGGTACCTTCTGACCTAGCTGGGAAAACTTCAGGTTCTTCACAAGCACATACATGCAAATAATGTGGGCTCTATCTAACGCAACTTTATGTACAGCCTCTTGGCCCTAGATACCTTGCAATTGAGACCCCTACCCATTACTAGGGGTGTGCATTCGTTTTGAACGCATATGTAAAACGCAACTTATTTTTTTTTTAACTTAAAAAAGTGATGAGGCGCAACGATCGCGATTTCCAACGTATTCAACATAGCTATGTTGAATACATCGAACCTAAATAAACACTTAAACCCCCCACCCTCCTGACCCCCCCAAGACTTACCAAAACTCCCTGGTGGTCCAGCGGGGAGTCAGGAAGCCATTCCTGTATTCCTTTGCGAGGAGCACGTGACGCGGACGTCACGTGATTCACCGCGCCTCCGCTCCGGGACCCCCGTTGGACCCAACCGGAACTTTTGGCCAGCTTGGGGGTGTCAGGAGTCCCCCCAAGCTGGCCAAAAGTTCCGGTTGGGTCCAACGGGGGTCCCGGAGCGGAGGCGCGGTGAATCACGTGACGTCCGTGTCACTCCGACGTGACGCCGACGTGACGTGCTCCTCGCAAAGGAATACAGGAATGGCTTCCTGACTCCCCGCTGGACCACCAGGGAGTTTTGGTAAGTCTTGGGGGGGGATTAAGGAGGGTGAGGGGTTTAAATTTTTATTTAGGGAACCGGTGAACATATGGACATAGTCTCAACTTATAGAATTCTCCATATGTCCATATTGACCGAAATTGACCCTCACCTTCAACTTATGGACTTATCAACATAAACTTTTTGTCTGCACATCCCTACCCATTACTTCAGTCCCTGTCACAGAGTCTAACACACAGCCCATTGTACATGCAAGGCAGTATCAAACATCAGCCAGCAGAAATAGCTATTCTGAATATCCTATTATCTGTCGGTTAGGTACCACATAGAGGATGTCATAGCCTCATACATATTAGCTTTAACATTGCCCTACACCTTCCCAACTAGAGCAGTACCCTCTGACAGAATGGAAGCACATGACACACTATTGCTGTTTTGCTCACAGAAGAGGAAGAGGAGGAGGAGGAGATGGTGGAAGAGGGAAGAGGATGCTGCCAGCGATGACACAGTCCCAGCCCCTGCTGATGCAGCTGCCCCTGCTGGGGGGGAGCAGGCTGCTGGCGCACGCTCCCCCGGGACAGCGCATAAGTGTGCTGTCCCGGCTGGCCCCTGCCCCACCCCTGCTCCAAACAGTTCCCTCACCCGCGGCCTGCCCTTTCTTCAGCTCTGCACCTCCGTGCGTACCGAGAGAGATGCGCCTGGCCGGGACATTTCACCAATGCGCTCGGCACGTGCATGGCCTAGCCAAGTGTTGATCTCCTGGGATTTGCGCGTGCCCGGCTTTTAAAATTGGGCCCTTAGGAAACAAATTCCTTCTGGGTGACATAAATGTGATTCTCCCTGATCTAAAGGGGTTTGGATTTCTAACAAAGAAAATTGTATTCCCTTACCATGCAGAGTTACTGTGACAGGGTCTAAAGTCAGTTCTCAGAAAGTACGAACGTTTGATTCTTCTGATGTTGTTCCTGCATCTAGGAATGTTATTGAGACCCTGGTAACTGAGAGGTAGTGTGGCGCTCTGCTATGAAGGAAAACTAGGTTGGATTCCCATACTTCTGCACCTTGGCATGATCTGTCTTAGCCATGATGCAGAGACTTCATATATACCCCCTTGCAGTGTTTATGTGGGGGGAGAATGGGATAATTTAGAAATCTCAATCATCGTTCAATGGTGACAGCTTATGATAAGATTCAGGGTGCACACATGCCGTGTTTTGGAAGGAGTTGCGGTCTATGGCCTCTGGCTAAAGATCATGGCTGTGATGACTAGACTAGGTAGAAGAGGAGAGGAGCAAATAGAGAAAAAAAAATCCTAAAATAGTTGTGAATGAAAGACCATATCGCCATAGAAGCAGTGGAGAATGGTTTAAATTGAGGTGCAAGCTCAAAAGAGGACGAGTCAACCAACTGGCCTACATTTAGAAAAGCTTGTTTGATCCCCAGGACGATAATACATCCATATTTGTCCTCTGGAGAAGCTTTACCGTGGCACTTTTTCTCTAGTTTGAGTTCGTGGGGATAATCCTTAGTAAATGTGGTCCAAATATAAAATTGCTGATGGCGCTACAGCAGCTGCTCAGAGACTCAATTTAATAATTAGTGATAGCCATAATAAATCAAATCATGTAATAGAAGGGTTATGATAACTGATTGACACGATGGGATGAACAGAAAAAAAAATGCTGAATATGTTGCACAGATTTCAAGAAAGAAAATCAGAAATAACACAGTGACTTACTTGTTTCCCCCATAGCTGTGTTTTCAGCTTAGAGGCCCAGATAAAGAATTTGGACTCCCCAGGGCTTTCCATAAAAGTCCATCTTTTGACACTTATGCTGTTGCATTCCATCATGAATGTTTAAGAGCATCTCTATCTTTGCAATAAAAACTGTCTGATTCCATTAAATCAGCAATTTAATTCATACGCTAGGTGAGCCTGAGTTGAGCTACTCATATTTGGAAGCATAATGTATTCAATTTATCATGCTCATAATTTATTTATTTTTATTCTCAGCTGTCCTTTCTTGAAATTCTAAACTCATCTCCTCATTTTTATCTTGTTAGATATAATCTTCCATGTTTCAAATTTCTCAGGGCGCATTCAGTTAAGATGATACATTTTCTACCACGTAGTATATACACTGATGTCATGCCAGATATTTTAAAGAATAGTTTTTGAAAACCATGATAAAAGAGTAGAATGAAAAATAATAGGGGGAAGTCCAGAGGGAAGCTATTTCACATTTGTATGTGCAGTATCCCACTTTCAAACCTATTTCTCCAAGAGTACAACGACCTCCTAGTAACATCTGTAAAATATATACGGTATTTTTTTTTTTTACTTTGGCACAACAAAATATATGCAAATAGCAAACACTGATGGGGACTATGAGTGTTTGCTATTTGCATATTATAATTTTTTTTTCTATGAACTTTTGAAATTCCTGGCCAAGATTAATTGTGCACCACATCTTCATTTTTTTTGTATCTGATGATTGATTCTGTGGCTACCCGACTTCGGTTTTGTGTGCCAGCAAAATATATCTCAAACTCCAATTATATTTTCATATCTATGATGACATTTTGACATTTCTCCTTTCTGCTTAGACTGCTGACCAACTGTATTTTCATGGTGTCATCCGCAGGTAGAATTTAAATGTGTGGTATTAAATATAATGTTTATATATATCCAATTTTTAAATTTTTTATATTTTAGCAGTTAAATAATAAAACAGCTTTTATCTTCTTAACCTTGAAGATTTTTTTTTAAATATAGTTTTAAGAAAAGACTTGACGTTTGAGGTTATCTGAAGTCTTGATCAGTTGCTTATTAGAATTATAGAGAAATCAGGAATTCATTTCACAAACTACCAAATAGATCACTTTGTGTTCCATTCAATAGGTTTGTTGGTGGGTTTTTTTTTAAACAATAGATTACAATTATTTAGGTCTGTGGAAATGTTGACATTATAGAATTCAGCAATGATGCAAAAAGGTTTATCATAAAAAATACCGTATGAGTGTAAAATATTCCTTTTATGCTGCATAGAGCAAATTGTACTGTTATCAGCAGGCAAACAGTTTAGTCTATGGCAACATCAAAAGACTGTGGAATGTGCTTCTAGAACGTTATATATAGTAAATTGTTTTTCCCCGTATATGGTAGCTTAGTTGCTAAAGTTCTCTCACAAGAAACAAACATTCAGCATAAAGCACAAAGCAGCTCACACATTAATGTTCTTTTGTAGAGAAAGAAAAAAACTATCGAGATCCCTAAGAAAAATGAGTCCTAAAGGAAATGGTTTGCATCATATTTTTAAAAATAATGACATAGATACAGAATGGGGGAAATGACCATTTACTTACAAAAGATAAATCGTGATTTACATGGGAATAAATTAACTTTAGACCTGCTAGCAGGCACGTCTTTAGCTGGCCAAATAACTTAAATGGCTACCCCCAAATACTGGAATTAGCCAGAGAAGTTATTTAGCCAACTGAAATATTCCTCCCACTGCCCAAGAAAACCCCACAAAATATCCCTTAATTATTTGACTATTGGCTAGATAGACTTATCCAGCTAAAAGTTAGCCAAATAAATACCATGTACATTCAAATGTTTATATTTAGTGTTACGCCCATTGGTTGCAGACGGCTGGGACTGCTGCTGCTCACCTCTTTCTTCACTTCCCTGACTCCGTGGGGTAGATTGGCAGCCTCTGCCAATCTACCGATGGCCTGCCTACCACTCCCTGGCCTCCCAGGGCGGCATGGATGCCGCCAACCGCCATCTTGCCATCAAAATCACTTAGGCACACGCGCACGGGCCAGTCTTAACTACGTCATGGCGGGAACCTCAAGGGCGTCCCCTCCGGATGACATCATCCCTCCAGGATATTTAAACCCACTGGCCCTGCCTACCGATGACTTGGCAAAGAGTTCCATCCTTGATAAATCTGCCTCGCTCTCTGAGGACCCTGCATTCCAGTTCCTGCTTTCTGGCGTAAGACGTCTCGGGTATCCGCTCCTCGGGAGCCCTCTCCTCATCTTGGCTATCCGCTCCTTGAAGGGCCTCACACTTGGAACTTCTGCCTGCCCCATTCCTCGGGGCTTCCCGGGAACCATCGCTACTCTTCTCATGAGTACCCCACTCTGCAGACCACTTTCAGTTCTACCGAGCACCTCTCTGGTGTACCCCACTCTGCGTACCATTACCATCTCTACTGAGGACTCCCTCGGGCCTATCCCGCTCTGTGGGCCTTTACCAACTCTACTGAGGACTCTGTTGGTGTTCCCCACTTTGCAGACCACTATCGTCTCTACAGAGGACCCTCACCGGTGTACCCCGCTCTGCGGGCCATTACCATCTCTACTAAGGACTTCATCAGCATACTCCGCTCTGCGGACCGCTATCATCTCTATTGAGGACCCTCTCCGGTGTACTCCACTCTGTGGACCATTACCATCTCTACTAGGACCTCATCGGCATACCCCACTCTGCGGACCACTACCATCTCTACCGAAGACCTCTTTGGTGTACTCCGCTCCACGGACAACTACCACCTCTATTGAAAGATCTCATTGGAGCATCCTGCTCTGTGGATCATTTCCAACTCTACAGAGGTATCCCCTCTGGGTATCCCCCTTTCCACCGATCCTGTGTTTCTGGGTCTCTGAGACCTCCTTTCTGGCACCCTCCGCTCCGCAGGTAGAGTCACTCTATCTCTTTGTTAAACATATTTTATTGAGGGTTGTCAAAAAGACAGTTACACAAGTTAAACAAATACCAACAGTACAATCCTCAAGTCTTTTCCCATTGACGTGAAGTTCCCACCAATACTTCGAAACCATATAAGGCGCTAACTGAAAAAGATGAAAGAAGGAAGCAATGGATAGCCATACAATTTTTCTTGTGTTCGCCCTCCACCCCCCACCCTCACCCTCCCACCCAGAGAGTCTCAAGATAATGTAAAATAAAATGCTACTAAAGAAATCAACACCATGGATGAAATTACCACATTTTACTGAAACTGTCCTTTGCTTTAGAAATAAAGCGTAACCATAGGGTAGCAGTCCAACCCGCATCCGCAAACCACCCAGATCGGTCCTGAGGAATTAAGATTTAAATAAGGGTGATATTTCTTGTATACACTTTGGTAGAGATTTGTAAAACAGACCCCAAATATCTTGAAAAAACCTCTTCTTCTTAGGAGTGAATCGCCGGAACATTGAGCCATATTCCAAATGAAAAAGATCTGTCATTAAAGTGTGCCATTGCGCTTGAGTTGGGGATTTGGCATCAATCCATTGGAGAAGAATACACTTTCTCGCTATTAGGCATACTTTTGATGCAAATAAAATATTATCCACATTGATACTCGAGTCTCCATTATCAATATTTAAAATACAAAAGGCACAGGACCAATGTATTTCAACGCCTTCCAGGGTAGAGAACCATGTCCTGATATCCTCCCAGAATACTTGCATTGCTGGGCACTCCCACATACAATGGATCAAAGTCGCCGGTGAAAGGGAGCATTTAATACACACATCAGATGAAATCAGGCCTAACTTCTTCGCCCGCGCTGGGGAGATAACCGTTCTGTGAAATATACGTTGCTGTAACTCTCGGAGGGAGACATTGGTCGTGACTTTAAATATAAATAAATAGGAATGTTGAAGCATCGGTACATCCAACTCCTCGAGGCAATCACGGGACCATTTGGGAAGCAGAGAAGGAAATACATTGAAGACTTGAGTTTGGGTGAGATAACCATACATATTAGAGAGACTGCCCATCTTAGCTTTAAAACAATCAAACAATTTTTTACAAAGCTCGGAGTCCATAGGGCTGCTCGTTCCCCTAGAAATTTCCAAAAATTTATCCCTAAGATACCCATAAAGGAGGAATTGATTTGGCCGCATCCCCAAGAGTTGTTGGCATTGAGCAAAAGTAAAAAAAGTATTGGATTCAGTATTGTACAACTCCCCCAACGGCCAGCTATGGGAGACCCCTAAAGAGTGTCGTAGAGGCAGATATAAATAGTCCTTGGGGTGACCCCTCATCGGATAATAAGGGGAAATTGACAGCGATAACCGCAGCAGACGTCTCAAGTATGCCCAAACCTTCCGCATTGTGCGTACCATCCCAAATTTTAAAGATGAACCCAAGAGCTCCCCGGTGCGAGCATGTAACACATACGTGGGTGTATACGGGGCACTAAGATTGCAGATTAATTGGTTATCAGTTTGAACGGAGGACCCCAGTACCCAATCTCCCAAAAAGCGTAAGTTGGCCGCTCTGGAGTATCGCTGGAAGTCGGGGAGCCCATATCCACCCTGCACGTGGGGGGCACACAGGGTAGCATAGGCCAAACGAGGCTTCTTTCCCCTCCAAAGAAGCTGTCTGACATGTGTCCGTATCTGACAATTGTCAATAGTTAACAATAGACATGGGAGCATGGAGAGCATGTAAATGAGTTTGGGAGCAATAACCATTTTCACTACAGCTATACGTCCCTGGAGCGATAGTGGTAACGTCCGCCAGCTCTGCAAGGTTCTTGAGATCTGGGTAATGAGAGGTGGAACATTAAGGACATACCATTTCCTAGGGTCTGCATGTATCTTAACCCCTAGATATTTAATTGTAGGGCCTGCCCATTTTACTGGAAAGGATTCCCAACTACTCTGTAACCGACCCGATAGGTCTAAGGCCTCCGTCTTGTCTAAATTTAACTTAAATCCTGAGAGAGATTGGTAGGTATCAAAAATGTGTAGGGCAGCTGGAAGGGCAGTACGAGCATTGGTTAAGAGGAGCAGAATATCGTCTGCAAACAACAAAGTTGTGTAAGTAGATGTCCCCACCGGGATGCCCGTTACCTCACTGCAGGTATGTAAACAGGAAATAAGAGGCTCCACTGTCATGATGAATAATAAGGGTGATAGTGGGCAGCCCTGTCGAGTGCCCCTTCCGAGGTGAAATTCTGTGGATAACAAACCATTTACCAGCACCCGAGCTGTAGGGTTTGAGTACAGCAGGGTAATGTACTCATAAATCCTGCCTGAGAACCCCATACGCTGTAACATCTTTTTCAGGAATAACCAGGCCACCCTGTCGAACGCCTTCTCCGTGTCACATGTGATCAACAAAGGGTCCTTAAGAGAAAGGAGGGCTGAATTCTCCAAGGCAGCCTGAACCTTATGCAGATTTACTGCTGACCGTCTACCAGCTACAAACCCCACTTGATCATTATTTATTAAGAAAGACATTATGGGTTGCAGGCGCATGGCAATAATCTTCGCGTACAATTTTATATCCAAATTAAGCAGTGATATGGGTCGGTAAGAGGATGGCTGAAGAGGATCTCTGCCCGGTTTTGGGAGGACAACAATAGTCGCAGAGCGCATTGTAATTGGCATTTCACCCTTGGTAGCCATAGACTCAAACAAGGACTGTAAAGTTGGAGTCATTTCCTGTTCCAAAGATTTATAAAATAGGGCCGACATACCGTCCGGGCCTGGGGCCTTACCATCACGTAGGGAACGGATGGCCATCGATATCTCAGTTAGTTCTATGGGGCGATTTAACCGAGATCTATGTAGGTCTGATAGAGTCGGCAAGTGGATGGACCGTAAAAAGGTCTCTAAAGACACCTCATTCACCGGCTCTCCTGAGTAAAGATTATGATAATAATCAGAAAAAATTTGTGCAATGTCCTGGGAGGAAGTTTTAATGTCTCCCTTGGGTGACTGGAGATTAGCAATAAATTTCGAGGGGTCTTGTGATTTCAATAACCGGGCCAACAGCCGCCCCGCCTTGTTACCATATTGGAAAAAGGTATATTGACGATGCTTCAACACCCATGTAGCCCTAGAATGCAAAAGATCGTTAACGGACCTCTGCAATATTTTATATTGAGGAAGTAAAGCCTCCTCACCCAACATCCCTCATTTGTTTCTCCAGACTCAATAACTCTGCATCCATTTTTTTCCTTTTATGGCAAACATAGCTAATAATATCTCCCCTCAAGACCGTTTTTGCCGTTTCCCAAAGGAGAATAGGGTCAATATCAGGGCTAGCATTAAACAGCAGAAATTCCTTCCATTTTTTTTGAAGATATGGGGGAAAGGCAGGGTCATTTTGCAAATGATGTGGGAGTCTCCACTGGGACAATTGCGGGATAGAGGTAAGACTAAAAACTCCCTTCACTGGACAATGGTCTGAGATCACCAGATTTTCTATGGTAGATGTCTGGAACCGAGAAAAAAGAGTTTCAGATACTAATAAATAGTCTATTCGAGCCCTGGACGGGTGAGCTCTGGCAATATGAGTGAACGCAGTTTCCCCCGGATGTAGGGACCTCCATAAGTCAATCAATTGCAAATGCTTACTAAGAAAATGTGTGCCCTTCTTTGTGCTAGTTTGGCTCCCAGTCCCCACTGGCTGTTTATCAAGGAGAGGATCTGCTACAAAATTAAAATCTCCTCCAATCATGATGGGACAGTCGCCTATTTTAGAAAACAGGGCAGTGAGTTTAGTAAAAAAGGAGGGATAATAAGCGTTAGGAGCATAAACGGAAGCAAGCAGCATAGTAACTCCCATCAAGAGTCCTTTTATAAGAATATATCTGCCCTCAGGATCAATTACAGTCTCTTGAACTTTAAAGGAGACCGATTTGTGAATTAATATCGCTACTCCCCTACTATGAGTAGTCCCAGTGGCAAAGAAAATTTGAGAGACCCATTTCTTTCTTAATTTGAGACTCTCCACTTCCAATAAGTGTGTCTCCTGAATGAAGGCCACTTTAGTTTGTAGTTTATTTAGATGGGCTAGAACCTTTTCGCGCTTCACTGGAGTACCTAATCCTGCCACATTCCATGTAACAACATTTAAGGCCATAAGCACTCTAGGTGTGAGGTATGCTGCTGATTCCAGACCATAAATTTGAAAGAAAAGCAATATTTTGGTATTCCCACCCACACAAAAAATATAAGAAGACAGACATAATTCAAGCACAAAACACAGATAGTTTGAGACTCTCTGGAATGACCCCCCCTTAACCCATACCCCAAACTTCCCATATCCGCCAGGAATAAGGAAGAATACTCCCCCCAATTCCAATTAACTAGTATAGTATCCCTTAACCAGGAATGGAGATCACTAACAAGAATCAAGATGTGTTCAGCCACTGCCATACCCCTCCCCCCGCCCACCATGAAGGCATAGCTGTCGAAACTAAGTCAGCTTAACCAAACAAGTCAGAACTCTTTAAAGTCAGAACTATTTAAACAAGGAACCAAAAATAAAAGATCGCTGCAAAAAACCCAGATCTGCCAATTGTAAAAGAGAAAAAAAAAAAATACAAAGTGGGCACGCTCGTGCCTTAGGAACATAATCCCGTGTAAGCTCCAGCAGCCATTGCAGATCTCACCAAAAAACACTCAAATAGAAGTAATACCCTCTAGCAGTATGGTCAAAAGCAAAAAGTAAACTTTAGCCATCGGTACCCGAGGCAGATCCTGGAATTGAATGGACAAATGAGCGTGCTTCCGCCGCGGAAGTAAAAGATGTTGTAGATCCATTATAAGAAATCCGCAGCTGTGCAGGATAGGCAAGCGTGAATCTAATCTTTTTGGTAACCAAGTCAGAACATATGGTATTGAATTCCTTGCGTTTCGCTGACACTCGTGGGGAGAAATCTTGAAAAATAAGAATCTTTGTATTGTCATGCAGGCATTCTTTTTGCTTCCTATAGTGCTGCAAAACTAGAGTTTTATGAGCAAAATGGAGGAAGCGAGCCAAAACTACGCGTGGGCGACGGTTTGCTTCGCCATCCAATTTTCGACCCACCCGGTGCGCCCGCTCCAATAGTCCGCCAGGTGGTGATGTAAGGGACGGAACTAGGCCCAGCAGCCAGGTTTCCAAGTGCTGGGGAAGGTCTGTATCAGAAATAGATTCAGCGAACCCGACAAACCGCAAATTATTTCGTCGAGAGCGGTTTTCGAGGTCGTCCAATTTTTCCTCATTACTTTTGGCCGCTTGCTCCAAAGCAGACACCTTCCGCTCTAAAGCGTTTGTATCATCTTCCACCAAGGCCACTCTTCCTTCGACCCGTTCGATGCGGGAATCAAATTCGCTAATAGAGGAACGAACCTCCGCTATTTGCTCTGATATTTGATGGAGTCTCATATCCAACGCGGTAATCACCGCATGAGAAATTTTGTCTTCAAGTGATTCCTCCTCCATTTGTTCTTCTTCTGGCGGGGCGTCCGCCATCTTGGCTCCCAGGGATTTCAGCTTTTCTCTATCTTTACGCGTCGTACGGGTAGCCATAAAGAGCGGAATCACCCCGTATCAGGTGCTAGGATGATCCAGCGATCGGGCAATAAAAAAAAATTGAAGCCCTTAGCTTGTTAGGCGCAAAGACGGAGGTTTACGGGGCTGGCGGTGGCCGGAGCTCAGTCTCGTGCGTGCGACCGAGTTCACCACATCACGTGATCTCCCACTCTATCTCTTTAATAAAGACTCTAGTCTGATTCTGTGTCTGACATCAGCTGAGATTCCACCTCCCGACGGTGAGGCTCACGGGGCTCCTCCCTGTGGATGGTACCACCTCTCACCTCGGCCCAGGGCCTTCACTAACTAATCCTAACATTTAACTGGATAACCTATGAATTATCTGACTAAAAGGCTTTGAATATTGAATATTGTCCTCAATGAGATCAATATTCAAAAGTCATTTATTTATTTATTTATTTTATTTATTTATTTATTTGGAGATTTTTATATACCGCGGTACGTATAGGTCTACATCACCTCGGTTTACATTAAACAATAATTTAGCCAAAGGCTTTACAAATAACCGGTTATACAGAAGTAAACAATAAATAGCAACAGGCTTTACATATAACAGTTAAAAGTAAGTCAACAGTTAAAAGTAAGTCAACAATCTAAATCAACAGTTTTTACTGAAATAACAAATTCCCGAGGCCAGGAAATAGCTTCTGTACATATAATCTTCGATGAAAGTTTAAACTCAGAGTAACTTAATCCATTAACTTTTAGATGGATAATGAAAGGTTATCCATCTAAATGGCAAAACAGTGGGCCAGAAGCAGGCAACAAGCATTTCAGGGAGGAGCGGAATTAGCTGCATAATTTATGCACATAACTCTGGTCAAGTGGTCATGCCATAATGCTGTCCTAAAGTTAGCCCATTTTTTAGCACAAGTTATTCAGAGAGGTGTATCCGGCTAACTTAACTAGCCGTTCCTCGGCTGAATTTCGGTCCCTATATGTTTTGTATGTTTGCTGAATATCTCTGCTTGAGAGAGCTTAAAATTATTATATTATTTACTAGAATTATATTCATACATAAATTTGAAGAGTATAAAGAACAAAGAAATATATTTGCAATATCTCAAGAGTTTCATGTATGTTTCATTTTCTATCCCCCAAAATATGTCTGAGCAAAATAGTTTCTATCAGTAATAGCGGAATTTCCTTGCTCGTTAAGTTAAAGCAGATACTTAATTATTTCAAAAGACAACCATCCCTCAAATTGCTTTTAACATTTAACCAAGACTGCATATTTCCTCGGAACAGCTGGGATTATATCTACTATGGGCATAGCATTTGTGCCTTTGATGGGAGAGAGAGCCATTGCCGTCATTAATAGTGACACTTAGTAGTCAGGCTCAGGGTACACGTGCACTGGTTTCTTAAACCCTGGGTCACAAATCATTGCTAGAATGACTAGATCAGAGTGTCATGGGTTATAATAGGAAGAAACCCAGGGTAGATGTTAGGGATGTGCATTAATTTTAACTGAATTTGCAAAATAAATTGTGGGGTGCCCTAAATTAAAAGAATCTTATTCATTTGATTCAGTTTAAACTTCAGTCGGTCCTAGGCCCTAAGATGGTGCCTCGGCCTAAATACAATATTGGGAATCTTGGCCTAGGCCCAGGCTGACACTGGAGCCTTATCTGAGAACCAAGCAAGGACAGGGCCCTCCAAATTTTTCCCACTTACCTGAACCATTGGGTATCCATAGCCATGGACAGGCTGGATCCCAATACCTGGGCCTTGGCCTAGGCTAAAGCCTGGGCTCAAGCCCAAGCTGGGTCCCAATGTCTGGTCCTGGCCAAGACCCAATAATGTAGCTCGACCCATAGGCTGTCCTGATGCTAGGGCCATGGACCAGACCCAGACCTGATACCTGGGTCTGATCTGGAGACCGGGTCCTGACACCAGAACCTCAGCCTAGACTCAGGCTCTGTGCTTGGATCTCAGCCTAGATCCATGCCTGATACTGGGTCCAGGCCCAAAGGCTGGGTCCTGACACCTGGAGACTAGGCCAGTGACTGGACCCAGGCTCGATGCTGTGACATGGCCCAGAGGCTGGATCCCAATGCTGAGGCCTCAGCCAGAATCCATGCTCATCTCCCAACCAAGAGGTTGGGTTCTAACACCTGGGCTTTGGCCAGAACCCAGGCCCGATACCAAAAATGACCCACAGGCCAGGTCCTGACACATGGGCTTCAACCCAGAGTCACACCCATAGCCCTAGCCTCGGATTGTGATAGATGCATCTTCTTTCCTCTTCTATGTTTTTGAACTGATGCTGTCTGCTTGAATCACATTGCGTCTAGATCTATGCTGAGGGCCCGGCATCAGAACCCGGTCTCCAGACTAGGGTGCAACATCAGGCCCAAGCCCTAGCCTAGTTTAGGCCCAAGCCTTGTGACCTGACCTCTAGGTTGGAGCCCGGTGTTGGCCCTGGATTTAGGTTAAGGCCCTGACATCAGGACCCGGCTTCTGGGCTTGGCCACAGTGTCGGGTCTGAACCTGGGTCCTGGCCTAGGTCTAGTTCCAAACATCAGAACCTGGCCACTGTACTGGGGCAATGTAAGGCCTGGCCTAGGCCAAGGCCCAGGCATCAGGATATAGCCTCTTAGCTGGGCCCTGACATAGGGCATGGTCTGGGATCCAGCTTAGGTTGAGCCCCAGGCATAGAGACTCGACATTCGGAATGGGACCTGGTGTCAGGCCTCGGCCCGGGATCCATTCTAGGCTCAGATGCAGGTATTGGGACTTGGCCTCTGGGCCAGGCCCCAGCAAATGGCCTGGGCCTGTGCCGAGACCCAGGAGTCCAGACTCAGCCTCCAGATTGGGCCACAGTATTGGGCCATGCCTGGCCTCTGGCCTCAGCGAAGACCCAGGCATCTGGGCCTGGTCTCCAAATCAGACCCTGGTGTTGGTCCAGGGCTCTGGTCAAGGCCAAGGCATTGGAATCTGTCTTAGGCCCTCGCATCATGAATAGGCCTCCAAGACTCGACCTTGCATAGACTCTAGCCTGAAGTCATGGCGATCTACAGCAGCCTTGGTCTTTGCTAGGCTGAGACTTTAACCTAGGCCCAGGCCTTACCAGCAGATCTCCACTGGACCGGGTAAGTGGGGGCTAAAGAGAATCAGGGTGGGAGGTGTTGTTGGGAGGTTTTGGGAGGCCTGGTTTCCTTTTTAGTTTTTTTGGTTTTTTTTTAATATTTGATTAGAATTTTTAATCAAAAGAAACAAATCAAACATTTAATAAACTGATATTTGTGGGGGAAAAAACTCCCATACAAAACCAATATTTTACCCCTGCACAACTCTAGTAGTTGTAAATAGAAACAGAGAATATGACATCAGCTGAGAACTGTAAGGTCAAATTAGTCTGCCAAATGTAATTCCTGATACAATTTCCTAGATCCCAGCTGATCTCCGGTCTTTCTTTCCTTTCTTTATTATTTAGAGGTAAATATTAAACCCGCACACAGACACACATGTGCGTGCGTTTGCCAGCGCACACCATTGACTTGGCGATTTTATAGCATTTGCATGTGTTATAAAATTGGATATTCATGAGTATATGTGCTCACGATTTTATATTGACACACACATATGCACGCAAATGCTGCCTCGCACACGTCATTTCTTTCTTTCTTTCTTTCTTTCTTTATTTATTTTTACATTTTTATAGACCAACAGTAGTTGGGAACATCACATCGGTTTACATATAACAAAATGCAGCAAACAGGGGGAAATAGTAGCTTCGCACACCGATGCTGTAGCCCAGTGTCCCAGTTCTCTCCCAGTTCACCCCAGTAAAGGAGAGGACTTCCTAATCCACCTAGCTACCTGTTGCAACCGTCCTTTCCCGACGGCTTCACTCCGCCTACCTTTCTTTCTTTGTACCTCCTCTTGCTATGGATGGACGCCTGGTTGCCACGGCGTCTGCCTGCCGTGCTCTCCGGCGTCCCCGGACCGGCTTGGGCGCTGCTTACCGCCATGCTCCACTGGTACCTTAGGGCGCGCGCGCCGTGGAGCCCTACCTCTTATTTCCTACTTGGCGCGAACCTCAGGAGCACCCCCTTGTGATGACGTCACGCTGCAGGATATTTAAAGCCTACGATGCTTGCTAGCCTTTGAGTTAGCAAGGGGTATCTTACGGATGGGATTCGCTCTCCATACCCAGCTACTCTGCCTCTCCAATTTTCCATTGGACTCTTAACGCTAACGGGGTACCCGCTCCTCGGGGGCCTCACTTGCTTTTCAGGTCACTATCAGGAAACTGGTACTCGCTCCTCGAGGGTCCATGTTCCCTGACTCGCTGCCTGCTCCTACCTTCTCTTCTGCCTGGAGGGATTTGTTATCTTCAACACTAGTGAGTACTACCATCTTCACCTCAAAGCTGTTCCCTGGAACCAGGTACTCGCTCCTCGAGGGCCTGCCTCCGTTCCAGCCCTAGTGCCATCTCCTACGTGGAACCGCTGTGTGAGTACAGTACCTTCAAGCCTCTCAGCTCTCAGGGATCAGGTACTCACTCCTTGAGGGCTTGCTCTCCCTATCCTGGGGTTCTCCATACTGGGGCTCTGTGCATAGTCCACTGTACTCATTATTCTCAGTTCTTTCCACTACAGCACTGCTACCGGAGGATTCCCTGTTCCAGCACCTGAGGGATACTAGCCCAGCTGGGCTACTTCTGCTGCTCACTACTGCCACCTCTGGTGGCTTCACCACATTGTCTAATAAAAGATCAATCTCTTAATTTCCTTATATTTGCTTCCATATCTGAGCCTCTGTTTGAATTTAGATGATGGGTAAATATTTCCTTTTGATGATGAAAATAATAAGGAGGAAGTTTTTGAACTAATTGTTTGAGTGAATTACTATGAGATTTTATTATTGTTTCTGTAAGTAATGTGGAAAATCAATAAAGATATAAATTAAAAAAAAAAAAGATCAATCTCCGTGTTTGTGTGTCCTGAGCTGAGCCTGACCTGTGTCCCCTCACGGGACTTCCCCCTGTGGGCATGGTCAGCTGCCACAGTGTCCAAGGGTCCATCCAAACCTCACTAATTATAACACTAACTTGCCTCTCTTTTACCCTATTACCCTGACCCTTAAAACCCTGCTGATTACATATTTTTTCTGTTACATGTCTTATACACCATCCAGAGCTGAAGTTATTAGGGGTGTGCAATCGTTTGCAATGTATTGGCAATCCGCAACGTATATGCCATATTCATTGTATTCATGGAGGTCACGAAACATATGGTGAACCCCCATGAATACAACGTATCTCTAACAAATAAACCCCCACCCTCCTGACCACTCCAAGACTTGCCAAAAGTCCCTGGTGGTCCAGCAGTGGTCCTGGAACGATCTCCTGCACTCGGGCTGTCGGCTGCCGGTATTCAAAATGGCGCCGATAGCCTTTGCCCTTACTATGTCACAGGGACTACTGGTGCCATTGGTCGGCCCCTGTCACATGGTAGGAGCAATGGACGGCCGGCGCTATCTTGTGCTACCGGTGCCATTGGTCGGCCCCTGTGACATAGTAAGGGCAAAGGGTATTGGCACCATTTTGAATACTGGCAGCCGACGGCCCAAGTGCAGGATATGGCTCCAGGAGCCCCACTGGACACCAGGGACTTTTGGCAAGTCTTGCGGGGGGTCAGGAGGGTGGTGGGTTGTAGTTAATTAAATTTAAAGGGTTGGGATGGGGTTTGTTTTGGGAAACAAATACATATGTGACTAATGAACAGATTGGGGTCCCCCGAGAACGGATGCAATGGGATTTGGGTCCCGATGAATACAAATACCGAATGGGACAAATCCGTCCCTGCTACACATCCCTAGAAGTTATGTGGTAGGGGACCCCAGCATGTGCTTGGGAATGTAAAATGCATACACACTGGATTCATGCTACAGACCCAGCTCGCCCAGCCCCGCCCATGTCCTGCCCATGCCCTGCCCAGACCATGACCTCGCCCCTTTATGGCAAAAATATTTCTGTACGTGTAACGGGAGATATGCGTGTTACCGTGGGCCTTTTAATATCCACGCGACACGGGGCTGAGACACATGCATAATTCCCGGTTTTGGTACACATAAGGCTTTTAAAAATGACCAGTAAGGATCCTTCTTTCTTATCTCATGTTGTCTTATTTATGTACACATATATGAGGGTTTTTTTTTTAAATTTATATTTACCGTTTGTGTCTCCAACAGGAATGGGTGAGGTCAATCTTTTTGCTAGAGAGCCTGCATGTTTTTTGCTGTAAATCACTTATAAAACAAATCTAAAAATGTATCTGATACCTAGGGGCTGCACTCCTGCACTTAAATGTGAATTTCCTCCCCCCCCCAAAAAAAAAAAATGATAATGCATATGCTTCTAAAACTATGCATGCAGTTTTCCTGCCATTTCAGTATAACCCCTGGGTGGGAAAACAAATGCTAGAGCTAAAGGCTTATAGCTCAGTTTTAGGACCCTAATTGCACAGTTATCCTCATGTTATCACTCCACTCTGGGAGTCCAGGATACTTTGTAGAGGGAAATTTAGTTTCCAGGCCTTTTGTTTTGTTTATTCCCTAACCACCTGTTCATTCTTTTGTAAACTGCACTGATGATCTCCCAACCACCACTTCAGCAATAATCACATTGGAAACAGTCTGCTTATGATTATTTCACATCATATCACAATAAAAGAATAAAGTATACAAAACTAAAACCACATATGACTTCATATCAAAGAATATTCATAGTAAAAAATAATAGCATATTCTTAAGACGACATATCAGAACAAAATAAAATAAAATGTGTAAGAATAAAATAGGAAAAACAGGAGACTTTATTTTAAATATACTCCTTGTAAAAAGGAAGGTTTTTATCTCAGTTTTAAATGTTTTTAAATATGTAATAAAACTTAATGCTTTTGGTAATTGATTCCATGCAGAGAGTGCTGGGACTGAAATGGCACAGGTCGGGTGACCTTCAAATGAGCCTGACGAATGTTCGGTATTTCTAGCAGCGTCTTCTGAGAAGAGGGTAAAGCTCTATTAGGATCATATCTTTCTATTAACGCATCACAACCTGGTGATGCGTTAATAAAAAGATATGATCCTAATAGAGCTTTACACTGGGTTTCAACTCCAATTTACTGATAAGTGAATTGATTGTTCTTTACAGCTCAAATTGAAAAAATAGCCAATAGATTTTTACAGATTGAAATTTAATACATTTGAGACACTTTTCTCTCTTCCAGCAAAATTCCTTCAATTTCTTGAGCCATTTCCTTGGGTAATTTGGCTCCTCACTTGGCCATTAAATGCCCAAACCGATCCATGGGAATTGCAGAAAAGTTATCCCAATTGACTTCCACAGTAAAACACAGTCCCAGTTCTCCTATCTCACCTGAGGTCTTCTCTATTCCTCTTTCCTTCATACCAATGGGGCACCAGTATTCTTATTCCTGCCAGATGACTCTCACTTGCATCCATCGCACCAGATCTCAAATAATAATTGTCAGGTTCCTCCTTTCTGTGAATGGATGGCAGTCCATTCTTAACGGGTGATGCCTCTTCTTTCCAGGTCCTTTGTACGTAAAAGGCACCTCTTTCTTACAATACCCCCACTCTGAGTCTCCAGGCCCTTGGGTTCCCAGAAGATAAACTGCAAACATTTCACTCCAAGGGGAAACCAAATAAGAGGCAGGAAGAGTGGAGAAAAAAAAAACGTTCCTCCTCACTTAACAAAAAGGTTGCCAGCCAACCATTGACAAGAATGGAGGGATAGAGTACTCTTTCTGCTTAACTGTCCCCATCTTTTTTTAAGAGAGAAGCCCCAGAGTCCTAACCCAGGAAAATCATAAACTCAGAAAAGCACGAGGCATGCTGCCCTTCAGGAGGTTACCTCAGGACTCGGAGATAGTGACAGGGGGGTTATAAAGGCTCAGAGCACACCATCTTCTTCTCCCACATGGGGGAGCCAAATCCAAACCTCTACTTAACTAATCTCCGTTCCTCCCTAGCAATTTGGTTCACTCCTGCTGGTTAGGAATCCCATGGAGCCTTACATCAGTAAAATTTAAACTGAGTAATTTAGCACACTTCTTGTTTTAGGAAGGGATTCAGGTTTGTGTCTGAATTCTGTTCTAGACAAAACCTCTGGACTAGCGGCACAAAAAGCTACAATCAATATTCATCTCAAAAAATGAATTAATAATTTGTCACTAAAGGCTCTTTGGAAAGAAATCAATCTGTTAGAGAGATTATACTTTTTACTGTCCCAGACATGGCTCTCACCACTGAATTGATTTTTTTTTTTCTCTTTTTCTCAGATGCTTTCTTCTACAGTATAGGAGAGTGATATCTGTACTAAATGTGTCTCTGACCATCACAGTACCTTGCTCTTATTGTCTATTGAACAGCTGTATACCGCTAGCTTTACTTGCAGTGTGAATCTTCTTCTGGTGGGTTCAGTTGACTTCATGCAAATGATTATAAACCATTACGCTCCCACAGAATACAACCTGGAGCTTAAGTGTGAAATATTTAAGATTGCTATGTGAGGCAAGATTATTGATATGCTAGTCATGAGAACCATAAAAAGAGAGAGAGAGAGAAATTGGCTCACCAGAGGAGACTAATAGACAAAATTGCTACTCTTGAGAAATTGCACAAGTAGAATGTCTTATCCAGAATATACAAAAGGCTGATTCTGCTCACTAGGGCTGAGTTAAAAACACTTTAAATTGATGCTAATGAACAAACTAGAGATTTTTTTTTATGGAATGGAAAAAAAGCCTGGGCTTTGTGACAGAAATCAGTTAAAGTTGAGCAGCAGTCTAACCAAATGTATTATTTGAGAAGCCTGGCAGGAGCCTTGAAAATAGGTGGGGGAGAGTGGAAATCTTGGGGAAACTAGCTGAAAATTGCCTAGCAAACTTTGATTTGCCTTATGTCTTGACAGATCAAGCCAACATTTTAGAGCACCCAACTGAAATGCAATTGATAATTAAAATATTAAGCAGGAAACTGGAGGAGAATGTCCAGGCCCTGTTGACTATTATCTTTAATGATGAACAACATTTCCAGCTGGTTTCATACCCATACTTAATGAGTTTTTATTTTTTCCTGGAGTTCAAAACAAAACTGGGGTCATTACTAGATGATAATAGATCCAGTAGCCTTAACTCTGTGTGTTTGAAGGGCAGGCATATTATGTACTACTATATCTCATACATTGAAGTTAAGGGACTGGATCTTTTTGGGGCCTCAGTGTCATCTCTCTCAATGTTGACAGGAAATCCCCTTCTTGTGGTTCATACTTATAGTAAGGAGACCACTGATTAGTGGAACATGGGTCTTAAGTTTTTGAGGCAGCTGAGGGACGAAGGAGAGACCACTTTTAAATCCTTTGAAGACCTTTGCTATGAGTTTGAATTAAACCAAGAACCTCAGCGATATTACAGGAAACTTGAGATGGTGATTAGGGATCATTGTGAAAGAGAGTACATTCACCTTCTATTCTTGAGCAAGCCTTCTTAAAAGAAGATGTTCCTAGAAAATGTATTTCCTTGCTATACAAAGCTGTCAACAAAAACTTGATAGTTTTTGGCCCCTTCCGTCCTTGTATAGAGAAATGAAATAGAGATCGCCATCTACATCTGGGTGAAGGGGATTGGAAATAAATTTGGCAAAGGGCTCACAAACTATCAATTTGTTGTAGAAGGATAGAATTAATGGTTAAATTACAGCACCATACTTACCAATTTCCTCTTTTCTATGCCAGTTTTTCTCCTGGATTTTCTTGATTATGCTGGAGGGTTGCGGTCTTAAGGGCTCTTATTTGCATATTTATTATTTATTTATTTTATTTTTAATTTTTATATACCGAAGTTCTTGTGGGAATTACAAATCACTCCGGTTTACATAAAACGATGAACTGCCCAACAGCGGATGGGGGCTTTACATAGAACTGTAGAACATAAGGAACAATAAAACCGGATTTATGAGATATCATATGGGATGGCAGTGTCCCTTGACAGCCGCATTTTGGAGGGATCTTTTTCCTGTATCTTGAAGATGGACATTACTCTCACCCCTGGGCTCTGCTTATTGCGGATTTAAGTAGAGCAGGATTTATCAACTTCAAAGCAAATAGTAAAGGATCATTTACTGCATGCAGGGAGATTTACTATAGCATTGTTGTAGAAAAAAAGCTCCCAGTATGGTGGCATGGAATAAGCAGATTCACAAAATCACATTGATAGAACCAACAAATTAAAACATAAGGAAATGATGTACGACAATATCTAGCAGAATTACTAGGAATATTGGGATATATCTGTATTCATGTACTCATATGTGTGTAAGCTACATATTTTGATTTTGCCTTCTCCAGATTTGTGTACTGGAGCAACTAGGAACCAAATGTGCCTTGATGGGGTATAAGGCCAAAAGATTTCCCCATTATTTGCAATTTTTCTTTCCATTTTGTCGCCTTCGAAGTAATGTTTCTGTTCCTGATTGTATTATGCTGACTTCTTTGAAACTGAAAATAAAAAGTTAAAAAAAATAAAAAGACAATGGCTGTGGACTCCAGGGTGCAAACTATCATCATCGTGTCATCATCCAAGCAGAGTCACACACATAAAGGTGTATATGAGTTTGAGTCCCTTTGTTTTCCATGTGGCTGCCATGCAGGGGTAGGAAAAGGTCATGTGGTGACATAACATGTGGCCAATATAACATAGTGACACTCCCATAGGATGTGGTTTCTGGGGTGATTGTGCATGTTTTTCTTTGTGGATAGCGGTTCAAAGGCAGGAGTGTGGCTCCATCATCAGTTTGCAAGAAAAAGTGTTGTCAGCTGATGACTTTATGAGCCAACAACAAGCTTCTTTCTCAGGATTGCACAGTGATGAATGCCTAGCCTAAAATTCATTTCAGGTATCATGTGGGAGGAGATCATTCCAATCATTGATGTTTTCTTTATATAAAAGCTTTATTGGCTCCTGGGGCCTGGAGGTGGCCACGTCTATTACAAGGAAGAATCTGTTAGAATATATGCTTCCAAAAGATGTCTGTCATGCTGCCTGGTCTAGAAAATCTTCAAGGAGTAGTCATGACTCTGACTACCTAATCTGCAGGTAGGGACAAGCTTGGCCCAGATTTCATTGATGCTTCAGGATGAACAGGGAAGGACATGAAATAAATATAATGAGGGAGTTTGCTAACAATTGTTTGATAATGTGTGTGTGAGTGTGTGAGTGTTTGGGAGGGAGTGAGTGTGTCATGGTGACATCCTCCTTAGCAGGCCCATGCATTAAACCACAATGTGCATACTGTGTGCACTGAATTAGCACACGTGATCTTTATCCACCAGCAGCAGTGCTTCCACTCTTTATGATGGAAGAAACAGGTATGGCCATGTGTAGGTATTGAGAAAAAGACATCAGAAATTGTTTACTTTATATTCCACCTTGCCCTGACCCTATTAAATCAGCCAAGGGGGGGAGGAGAACATTGGCAGTGGAACAGCTTTGACATGGTGTGCGACTTTGCCCGTTGAGTATGGGACTGTTATATCCAATATGTAGTCACATCTTGATAATCCCCACAATGTAGGTTAAGAACTGTGCAACAGAAGCAAAGATCTACATAGTTATGAGGCAAAATGGCAGCTGAGTGGGTAATGTTGTGGTCTTGCAGGTTATAAGTGGCCTTTGAGATGTGCTGGAAACGTAAACCACATCTTGCACCCAGATTTTTAAGTTCTCACATGAAATTGATTGTGTGCATCCAGAGCAGCTCGCTGTGTTACAATGTGAAATATAATGGCCTGATTTGCATAGAGTTCACATGGTAGGGTTCAAAAATGTACTCACTTACCAAAACTATATTCTACGTGCTCACATTCCCCACAAAGTGTATACATTTTTAGTAAATTGACTGTATCGGCAAGCCTGGCGACGCACACCCCTAGTTGTTTAAAGGGAGCCGTCTGGACTTCTAATCATTTATGGTCAAACTAGGTCTTTACCAAATTTCTTACTAATGTTCAAGTTTTTTTATATTTTTTATATATTCAATTTTTATATGTTACGTTTTTTAAGGTATTTTTCATTTTGAATATCCCATGGACAAGAAGAGTAGGCTCGACATCCGGCCGATGTTTCGCTTCTGCTTCTTCAGGAGCGTTATACAATCTAAACTCTCCCGCCTGTACTTCCAATTTGGGCACTCAAGGCACCTTCGCTGCTTGAGCGCCCAAATTGGATGTGCGTTCATGCACCTTCGCTGGTGTTTGGGCGCTCAAGGGTCAGGGGTGACGTCACAAGCTGCAAGATGGCGCTGGGGAGGCAGTGAGCGGCGGAACAGAGGGAGGCAGGCAGGCAGGCGAGCCGGAGCTGCCCCACATGCAGGAAAGGTAGGGGAGCCGCCGCCCTGCCCCCTCCTGCGCACCCCCCCCCCCCCCGGCCCTGGCTCCGCCGCTCTGGCAATCTTCCAGTTGCCTGCCTGCAACTTTTTTGGCATGGTGAGCTTGCACCGCCTGTACGTCCCATTTGGGCCCTAAAGCCAGCGAAGGTGCCTTGAGCACCCAAATTGGAAGTACAGGCATGCGTTCATGCATCTTCGCCGGCGGGGGCTGCTGGAAGCCACCTTGCGGAGAGCGCCTAATCTGCCCCGGGCTGCTGAAGCGGGAGAAAGAATGCTGAAAGAGAAAATGAAGGGACAACATGAGCCAAAGCGGAAGAAGGAATGCTGGAGGAGAGAGTGAAGGGTTGTGAGCCAAAGCAGGAGAAGGCATGCTGAAAGAGAAAGTGAAGGGACATTTGTGAATCAATGTCCCTGTCCCTGTCAGTGCGGGCCCGTACGGGAGACCGGCACCCATGGATGCGGCCAGGGCAGGTGAGCGGGGGCTGGGGGAAAGTTTGCCCATGAAATTTCATGGGCAAACTTTACCGCCTACTCTCTAACACAGGGGTAAGGGTAGGCGGTAATTTAGCAGGTTAAAGACGTGGCTAAACTGCAGGTTAAAAAGGCAATAGTCGGGGCGCACATTACTGTATGGGAGGGAATAGCTAATCGGAGTGTTTACATATCATATACATGCCTCGGGTGGAAAGGGTTACCCTTTGATTTAAAGAAGCGGTAAGGATGGGTTAAAAGGGATAGTGAATCGCGGGTTGGACTTATGCAGCCAAATTGCGGGTACAAAGCGGGTTAGAAATGGGGTAATCGCGGCTGCGCTTTACTGTATCGGCCTGTGAGTGAGGCAAGAAGGCCTGGAAGGCTGCAGATCAAGGCAAGGAGGCCTAAAAAGCCACAACGCAAGGAGAAGGTCAAGGTAGGCCACAAGGCAAGGAAATATAAGGATGCAAGGATAGCCAGGTCAAGGAGCCGAGGTGACTTGATGAAAAGGCAAAGATAGAATGGACAGGCTGTGTTAATTAAGGCTAGAGATGCCAGCTCATGGGATCAGTGAAAAGGTGGATAGAGCGGCTGTGAGGGAGATTTGCTGATGTCCTGGGTTGGCAGGGGAGGGCTGCTTAGCAGACAAAATCATGACAGATGTAATCAAGAGGTAAGACTTTAAATTGCAGCTTCCAGCTGACTACTCTGATTGTAACAAAGAACAAAGCAGTTTCAGTTATAACATGCATGTATGCACACATGTTATAAAATAGCCCGGCCGTGAGCACATGTCTACCAGATTTTAGGTGGGCGCGTGCATGGGCATGCAAATCCTGCTTCTACTGCTAAACTCAGGGATTTTAAAAGGGGTGCGTGCTCACACCATTCCCAGTTTACTACTCTGTCCACCAGTTCACCCAGTTAACAGCTAGGTCCTCCAACTGCCCATGATTTAAAAGCCTACACTCCCCCCCCCCCCAGTTAACCCAGTCCCTTTAAACCCCAACAGAAATAGCTCAATCCTTTTATTTTTTGACTTACACGTCATCCATAGCAGGTCAAGTTACCCAGCAGGACCTGGGCACACGCGGGGGATGCATAAGTATTTATGTGTGCATCTCTTGGCCAGGTTCCAAAACGCACATGCCCCGCCCATACCACTCCCATACCTTGCCCCTTTTTGGAAACATTTTAGATGTGCGTGTCGCAGCATTTTCGCATATATATATGGGCACTTTTTAAAATATGGTAATCGCACACGAGCCTGACATCTTTGCGCATCTCCCAATTGATTTGTGCATCAGGCTTTTAAAATTCACATTTATCATTATATGGCTAATTTAGTTGCAGGGAATTTCAGAAGATTTGTCAGGTCACCTTTTTAGCAGATGCGAGCTGCGATTTTGTCTGTACCTCGGCCAGAGGAGTGGCTTTGGTGGTAGTGGCCAGGCGTCAACTATGGTTGTGGAATTGATCAGCTAATGCAGCCTCCAAAACTAATCTTATGAAAATAATTTGTATAATGGCTCGCTCTTGTTTGGAAGCGAGTAGGAGAAACTGGCCAGTAAGTGGGACCTCCAGTCCCTCAGTTGCTGGAGGATAAGAAGCAGTTGCAGTGCCCCTCTGGTATGATGGGACGTCTCCAGGGTTCCAAGCGTTTTTGTCTCTTCTGAGGGTCGACTTTTCAGAGGACTCGGCTTTTTAGTAGGTCTCAGTTCTTTCATCCCAGACAGCCCAAAAGAGAAGTGGGCTCGGGTGGTGAATCCTCCTGAGCTTCCCAGTGAAGGTTTGCTGATCCACCTTCAGGAACAAGAGAATGGGGGATTCTCCTCTCTCTCTCTCTCTTATGAGAGATGGATTGAGATCACATTGGATCGGTGGGTACTGGAGGTGATATAAGAAGGATATTCACTGGAATGTCTCAGTATTCCTCAGGACATGTTCATGGTGTTTATTTGCCTCTCCCTGCAGAAGAAGCAGGCAGTGCAGTCTATGCTTCTAAGGCTCCTCAGGCTGTGGGCTGTGGTTCCTGTGTCTATGTCTCAAAAAAGTATGGGGAGATATTCCATTTATTTTGTTGTGCCCAAGAAGGAGGGTTCTTTCGATCCATCCTGGATCTCAAAAGTGTCAACCATCATTTGAAGGTGACTCATTTTCGCATGGATACCTTACACTCTGTGATAATGGCCAATCCAGGGAGGTCATAAATTCCCTCAGCTGCACTAGAAACAGTGTGGATGGTATAAATTGTGATTGGTCAGAGCATCTTGTGCAGATAGAATGAGGAATCTCTATAGGACCAAGTTGATACCCATGCTTTGAAGGAGCATAGGTACTTTTATACCTACAGACGGCCAGGTCACTTTTCAGCTTCTGATTTTGATTGGGTAACTTTCTGGCTACACAGGTATAATTGTTTGAAATTTCCTTATAATACCGGATCAGACCAAAGATCTATCAAGCCCAGGATCCTGTTTCCAATAGTGGCAAATCCATGTCACAAATGCCTGACAGGATCCCAAATAGTAGATAGATCCCATTGTGTTTAAACTTAGTGATAAAAAGTGGCTTTCCCCAATTTTACCTGGCTATGGTTTATAGACTTTTATTCAAGAAAATTGTCCTAAACTTCTTAAAACCCAGCTACTCATCTATTCTGGACTGATGTGGTACAAAATAATTGTTTATTGTTTTTTTAAGTATACAATCTTATAATATATTACTTGTATCTTACATTGTTCTCAACAAGGATTTTTTTTGGATGTATTAGGAAATGTGAATAAAGAAATAAACAATTAACTGACTTTACCACATCCTTTGGCAATGAATTACAGAGTTTAATTGTGTGTTAAGTGAAAACATATTTTATACAATTTGCTTTAAATGTTCTATTTAATAACTTCATGGAGTGTCCACTAGTTTTTTTTTAAGAATAAACAACTGTTCTCTTCCTAATAAATCCTAATGTTCTGTTTGTTTTCTTGACTGCTGCTGCTGCACACTGAGCCAAGGATTGCAAAATATTAGCTGCAATCATGCCTAGATCCTTTTCCTTGGTGGTGACTCCTAAAATGGAACCAAACATTGGGGTACATTTTAAAAAACAGCGCGCACGCGTACTTTTGTTCGCGCACCAGGGTCGGCGCGCGCAAGGGGGTGCACATTTGTGCAACTTGCCCGCGCTGAGCCCTGCACGCGCTGCCCATTCCCTCCAAGGCCACTCCGAAATCGGAGCGGCCTCGGAGGAACTTTCCTTCCACCCCCGCACCTTCCCCTCCCTTCCCCTACCAAACCCACCCCCCCGGCCCTATCTAAACCCCCCCTACCTTTATCACACAAGTTACGCCTGCTCAAAGCAAGCGTAACTCGCGCGTGCCGATGGCCCTCTGCCGCGCCATCACCCGACCCTGGGGCTGGTCCGGAGGCCTCAGTCATGCCCCCAGAATGCCCCCGGGTTGGCACCATACCCCCCGGAATGCCCCGAACGTCACGCCGCCCCCCCAACACGCCCCCTAGCAATGCCCCAGGACTTACGCGCATCCTGGGGCTTAGGCTCGGCACGGGCAGGAGGGGGGTTTAAGGGTTACGCGCTTAACTTAAGCGCGTAACCCTTTTAAAATCCGGCCCATTGTGTAACTAACGTTTGAATTAATTTTATCTACGTGCTAGGGATGTGCAGGGGAAAAAATGTCATTTTCATTTTTGGGTTGTTTTAAGGAGGTTATTTTCTCATGAATTTTGGTTCTTGGATTTCTTGATTTGTTTTATTCATGTGAAAAATAAAACAAATTAAAAATTAAAAAACACTAAAACAAAATGGTCAAAAATGAAAATGATACCTCCCTTTTACCATCCTGGATAAATGCCATGGCCTGGATATTCCCAACCTCCACTTACGCAGTCCAATTGAGATCCACTGGCTAGGACTAGGCCAAAGCCAAGGATTTGTGTAGGCAGAGGCAACGATAGGTCACAACAGCTTCAGCCTAGGCCAGAACCTGGACATAGGCCTGATGCCACGGCCCAGCCTGGAGGCCAGGTCCCAACGCTAGAGTCTAGGGCCAGACCCAGCCTTGGGACCTAGAATGTTGAAGAGGATGCTCATTTGTTTTGCATATCTGATATGCATTCCTTATTTTTACTATCCTTCTCATTTAGAAGGCTGGATACAATGGAGTAAATTTTCCAAATATTTGTGAATATAAAATTGGCATATACATATGTTAGTAGTGCGTATGCGCATATTTTCTATTTCGTGAACATCGTGCATACGTGTGTGCTTGTGGTTTTACATGTAAATGTAAACAAGGGGAAGAAAGGGGGAGGTTTAGGGGTGTTCTAGAGCAGGATTCAGAAGTATATGCACAAGCTACAATTTTGTAAATATTAGAAGTGCATACTTTACCAAACGTGTCCGTTCGCTTTTGCACCTGCTAAATACCTCACAGAAATGCAATTGCACCAGTCTTTTGTCAGGTTTGGATTAAGAGGTGGGGATCAGGGCAAATTGCTTCAGGGTCCTGCATAAACTAGTGATAGGAATTTACATGCACAAGTATTTTCACGAGCAGGGTAAATTCATTCTTTATAAATATACATACCCCCCCTCATATAATTCAGGGATTTTAACACACACATGTTACAAATTTTGTATGTGCAAAATAAGTAAAAAATGTTGCAAATTGGGTAAGGATAGTATGCATTTTCTTGCATTGCACAGACATTTATTTATTTAAAATATTTATATTTCACCTACAGTGGACCAACCATGATCTGCAGATGACATAAAACATAAACATCTTATAAAACAAAGAGCAAATGTAACACAAATGGACCCAATGAACCTAAACTAATATGGCCAAATCAAGTGCAATAGGATGTTATATTAGAACTTGCCCAGGAGAAAAGCATCTGAGAATTCCGCATAGCAGGCCCTACCACTGAAAAAGCACAACATTGCATCTCCTGCAGATGTACCTGTTAATAACCAAATAAGCACATTCTGAAATATATCTATCTATATATATATATATATATATATATATATATATATACACATTTGTAGCAAAAATACACAGCATTTTTAAAAACTATGAAGGTCCCATCACACACTTCATAAAATACTAGCATAAATCACTATGGTCCCTCTTACGTGCTCATTAGGTGACTTTTGCGGACTATTGATGATCGGGCTTCCTCGGAGCTTGTCGCTAGGAGGACATAGATGGCTCAGTATCACAAGCCTTTGGGAGGTAAGCAGAATGAGCTTCAGTGATGACATGCAATGCCAAATCTGCTGTTACTACCCATCTGGTGAAAGGTGTGTGGGAGGAAGGGCATATCCTGCTGTTTCAGCACAGGATGCTAAATTCTCTAACACTTACATTTAATATAATGCATGAAAATTAAAAAATGTGGTGTCATATAAATATTATCACTGTGAGCAATTTAATAGCATTTATTTATTTATTTGGAAATTTTATATACCGACATTCATGTGCAAAATTACATATCACATCGGTTTACAGTGAAACGATAAAAGCAAACGAATGCATTACATCAAACAAAGGATACGGTAAATGGGATCAAGGTTAAAAATAAATACTAAGCTCTTCATGAGAGCACGAAACTAAAAATGCACAGTATCACATGATGCGTCATAAGATTTCAATGGTGTTTTTTCCTAGGAACCACTTTTGGAGAGAGGCTGTGGGCTTGACATAAGCTTTATATGCAAGAGTGAGCTAAGAAGGTTCCTTTGATGATTTGGATATTCTACCAAGTGGTCTCCTGAAGCAGGTGAACTTTGAGCACTGAAACACTGGTGTCATGTTTCGGTTTAAAATTGTATTTGACTGCTTTTGGAATTCTGCTAATTCTCCTGCTTGATTACGTATTTAGAAGAGATTATGCTCTTTAAACATGTATTTGTTTAGTTTTCAATTTTGTAAGGAGCACCTTTTTGATGTTTTGACTGACTGTTTTCAGAAAGACTGGATGATTATATTAAAGTGCTTGCTTCTACTATCAGTTTGCTCAAAACAACAGTTTTGAGAGATCTGTGGGCTGTAATAGCCTGCAGGCCAAGGTAATGCAGACCCAGGCGCAGTCGGGAGCTGGCCACGCCTGGGAAGGGCGTCCTGAGGAGGGAGGGGGTCCTAGAGGTGAGCGAGGTCAGGCAAGGGTGAGAGGTTCGAGAGGAGTCGGAGAGAGGGGGGGGGGGGCAGCTGGTAGAGGAGGAGAGGGGGATTGGCTGTGAGCTGGAGTCCTCTTGGTGCTGGATGGCCAGGATTGGTCGGCAGCAGCTAATGGGGGCTGGGCTAATGGCTGGGGGGTTCGAACAGCGAGGCGCGATAGGGACTGCGGCGCGCTGTTCCGGGGAGAGAGGCAGCAGTTTCCCTCCCACCCGCCCTTAATTTGGTTATTGTTGTGTGTGATGTGTTTCGTCGCAGCAGATGGCCCGAGCCAGTGCTGCTTATACACTGGTTACCTGTTGGTATGGAGTTACCTGGCTATTGGGGAATACTGGACAACGTGGAGTTGTTGGTGGCAGACTCCTTGCTGGTGGCGGCGGTGGCCCACCGGGTTGGCTCCTTTGCTGGCAGGTGGTGGGAGTCTGAACTTGGTGTGGGGGCCACATTGGTCGAGCCGCGTGGCTGGAAAGGACCGTCTTGCTGGAGAAGCGGCGGACGGTTAAAATGGAGGTGCAAAAAGTTGTAATGTTAATTTATTGAGGCTCGGGCCTCCAGGTTGTAATAAAGCTGCGGCCCTGTTAACCCAATAGTAGTTGTCGTGTTATAATTTGAATGTGAAAGAGCGGATGAGAGTGAGTGACGTCCTGGATGCCTGTATTATGCACATTTTCCAATCTTTACAGTTATACTTTTTGACCTCATGCAGGTACTTTACTATTCTGTGGGAGTCATGCACTTTTTATTTGATTATTGAACATAATGTAACATTTAACCCCTCTTTTTTCAATATTTGATCCTTAGATGATCTTGATATGTCATTACACTTTTGAAACAATAAGACCTGGAGTGCTGGACTGAATATTTTCTCACAGAGCAATCGTTCCTCGCTCTCCTCTTCTGTCAGTTTTGGTTTAGGATCTCTGTTTCAAAGCCTAAAATGTGAGTTAACAATTGCTGGATTTCCTTCATTCGGATTAAGCAAATGCCATTATTTTTTTTCTTCTTTTGCGAGTTGTATTTTGCCCACAATATTTTACTTTTCTATAATACCTCAATTGTAAATTGCATTGTGCTTCAATAAATAGTTTTAAAGAAGGAAAATAATAAAGACAATTCACCATCCAAACCATCTCTCACAAAGAACCGAATGCCCTGCGCAGATGTCGTCACCGTTCTGAGTGTATTGAAACCAATGTTGAAAAATTAAATATGGGATTGTCAGTCCTGCAAGACTTTCTTCCATTCAGCTTGTAGCACTTGTAAAATCATTGCTTCATTTGCCTTAATGCTTCTCATCTAATCTGTTACTCTTATCTGCAGTACAAGGAAGTAAAGGAAAAGGGACGCTTTTTTTCTGTTCAAAGTGCTGCTTATTTTTTTATTTGTTTTATTTCTCTCTCTCTCTCTCTCTCAGATAAATAGAAGTAGAAAGGACAAGCAGTTTTGATTAGCATTCAAAATGTTGTCAATTTTTAATGAAAGTGTAACCTCAAACTATCAGCTTCATACAAGGTTTGCGAAATGAATGTTAATATGCTTGGAACATTTTTGCAGGTTCGCCCCTTTGCTGAACTGCCTTTCTTGTTAATTCATGTCAGACTGTATTAGTGGATTGAGCACCATAACCTTAAAAGGGCTGGTGCACACATTTCATAGCAGTACTGGCTGCTTGCAAACTGCTTACAATATTTTGTGGTGGTGTTGCCTCCGTACGACACAATTTTACCCGCGCCCTAGGAGATCAATGACTTCCTTTTAACTCAATTTAACTTGAAGTGACTCAGAACACCATTCAGCAGAACATATTGCAGTGCCCTTTAAAATAAAACGATGCTCCCATTGTACCGGGTAGTTTTTTAATGCATACATGATGAATACAAATACTCAATAGCAATTGTAAACATTACTGTTACAGAATCATTTTAGCCTTACTAACTCCAAAAAAATCACTGAAAGTGAAATACCATTTGTGGGTGTGAAGTTATAAAATACACTGTAGTGTTCTAAACTATGTATGTGTGAAAAAGCAAGATTTTTAAAAATACTTTGCATCAAAACATAACAACATCATAGATTATCAACAATACAAATGTTAAAACACATACAACAGACTTGGGGGGCTATGCACTAAAATCAGTGCTTAGATTTTAGCAAACATGGTAAACATTTTAGCGTGCAGGCTAAAACAGCTCTTACTGGGCGATGTACTTTTTTTTTTTTTTTTTGTAGACCTGCTGAATTATAACCTCTTTAATGTGTAGCATCTACACTAGGGGTTCCCAACCTTTTAGGGAGTGTGAACCCATTTTCAAATGTCTCAAATTTTCCAGACCCTGACATGTGTCTCTTTAGCTTAGCATAATTTTTTATTGAGCAATATAAGTATTCTTGAGAGGTGCTGGATGCCATTTCTCTGACAAACTGACCACCAGCATCTTGTTGTATACATGAACTGATTATTATGACCACCGGCTGCGGCAAGCCGCGACCGGGGCCGGTCACTCACCCTAGCACCAGGGATGACCGCCAACGCTGAGGCCGGCGTCGGTGGTTCCTTCAGTAGCAGCGACTGCTGCCTCAACATGGCCACGGCGTCTTCCCCGTGTGGCTAAGCTCCCCCCCCTGAAGTTCCCTAGGGCCGCACGGGTGGCTATAGTCTTGTTTTAAAGGAACACCTACAGGAAGTAGGTTGGTTCCTTCCTGCTAGCCCCAATCTTCAGGGAACTATTTATGGCAAGGTCTGAGCCCTCAGACCTTGCCTTGGCTTCTTGGCTCCTGTGTTTGTTCCTGATCGTGGTTCCTGCTTGTTTCCTCCGTGCTTGATCTCTGGACTGGCTGCTGTACTTTCTGGCTCTCGACCCTTGGACTGGCTGTGATACTTTATGGCTCTCGACCCCTGGACTGGCTGAGGTACTTTCTGGCTCCTGACCCCGGGATTGGCTGCTTTCTGAGTCTGGCTCTTCGACCTGCTGAAGGCTTCAGCGTCTGCTCTCTCAACCTGCTGGAGGCGCCAGCTCTGCTCTCTCGACCTGCTGGAGGAGCCAGCTATCTGGAAAACACGACCTGCAGGAGGCGCCTGCATCCAGAACTTCTTCAACCCTACAAGCAACTCTTAGGACTGGCCTCGCCTTCCGACGCGTAACCCTTTTAAAATCTACCCCTTAGTGAATTCACTAACACATTTAAAGGATGTTAATTAGACACATTCCTACTCCCATAGCAACCTAAAACTTAAGTAGGAACTGAACAAATTTGAGATGAAGGCAGCAGTCTAGCAGCAAAAGGGGGGCTTCCCATTCTTTTGCATCGAGTGTCACATGTATGATTTTTTACCAGCCGGTGAGAAATTGAACAAGTACATGCGATGCAAAGAGCTCCTGGATCTCAGAGAATGACTCCGATCACCGGAGGCTAGAGTGGCAGAACTGGAGGAGCTGAGGCAGACAAAGAGGTCTATAGAAGTGACCTTCATGGACATAGTAGCCAAGTGCCAACTTCAGACTGGCAGCCCTGGCGCTGCCTTGGAGTAAGAAGGTTTCATGATGGGAGAGCATCAACCTGGTGCAGCAGGAAAGGATCCTGTAGCAAGGCCCTGCTGTCCAGGTGGTGCGTTATCCTTTCACACTGAGGATATATCCCCAAGGCCTACTGCCCAGGAGGGAAGAGTTAGGTGGCCATCATAGTTGGTGATTCATTTATTAGGAAAGTAGACTGCCCGGTGGCTGGTTGGTGTGAGGATCGCCTGGTAATATGCCTACCTGGTGTGAAGGTGGCAGACCTCATGCATCACCTAGATAGGATTTTAGACAGTGCTGGGGAGGAGCCAGCTGTCGTGGTACATGTGGGCACCAACGACATAGGAAAATGTGGGAGGGAGGTTCGTGAAGTCAAATTTAGGCTCTTAGGTAGAAAGCTGACATCCAGAACCTCCAGGGTAGCACTCTCTGAAATGCTCCCTGTTCCACGCGCAGGTCCCCCGAGGCAGGCAGAGCTCTGGAATCTCAATGTGTGGATGAGACAATGGTGCAAGGAAGAGGGATTCAGTTTTTTAAGGAACTGGGGAACCTTTTGGGGAAGGGGGAGTCTCTTCCGAAGGGATGGGCTCCACCTTAACCAGGGTGAAACCAGGCTGCTGGCGCTAACCTTTAAAAAGGAGATAGAGCAGCTTTTAAACTAGAAAAAAGGGGAAAGCTGACAGTCGCTCAGCAGTGCAGGGTTCAGATGGAGGTATCTTCAAAGGATACTAATGATGCATTAGAATCAGGGCATCCCGAGAGTGAGGTTCCAACAATAAGAAAAGTAGTCCAAGTGCCTGTAACTAAAAACTCACCTGAGTTAAAAAATTCTAACTTATTGCTATCAATTAAAGAGCAGAATGAAAATACAAACAAAAAACAAACTTTGAAATGTTTTTATGCTAATGCCAGGCGATTAAGAAGTAAGATGGGAGAATTAGAATGTATAGCAGTGAATGATGACATAGACTTAATTGGCATCTCAGAGATATGGTAGAAGGAGGACAACCAACGGGCAGTGCTATACCGGGGTACAAATTATATCGCAATGACAGAGAGGAGCATCTGGGAGGTGGTGTAGTGTTTTATGTCTGGGATGACATGGAGTCCAACAGGATAAACATCTTGCATGAGACTAAATGCACAATCAAATCTTTATGGGTAGAAATCCCTTGTGTGATGGGGAAGACTATAGTGATAGGAGTATACTACCATTCACCTGGTCAAGATGATGAGATGGACAGTGAAATGCTAAGAGAAATTAGGGAAGCTAACCAAATTGATAGTGCGATAATAATGGGAGATTTCAATTACCCCAAAATTGACTGGGTAAATGTATCATCAGGACATGCTACAGAGATAAAGTTCCTGGATGGAATAAATGACATTTTTATGGAGCAATTGGTTCAGGAACTGACAAAAGAGGGAGCAATTTTAGATCTAATTCTCAGTGGAGCACAGGAGTTGGTGAGAGAGGTAATCGTGGTGGGTCCACTTGGCAATAGTAATCATAATATGATCAAATTTGAATTAATGACTGGAAGGGGACAGTAGGCAAATCCATGGCTCTCATGATAAACTTTCAAAAGGGAAACTTTGATAGAATGACAAAAATAGTTAGAAAAAAAATGAAAGGAGCAGTTACAAAGGTAAAATTTGTACAAGAGGCATGGTCATTGTTAAAAAATACCATACTAGAAGCATAGTCCAGATGTATTCCACACATTAAGAAATGTAGAAAGAAGGCAAAACAATTGCTGGCATGGTTAAAAGGTGAGGTGAAAGAAGCTATTTTAGCCAAAAGATCTTCATTCAAAAATTGGAAGAAGGATCCAACAGAATAAAAAAGATAATGCATAAGCATTGGCAAGTTATATGTAAGACATTGATAAGACAGGCTAAGAGAGAATTTAAAAAGAAGTTGGCCATAGAGGCAAAAACTCACAGTAAAAGCTTTTAAAAATATATCCGAAGCCGAAAGCCTGTGAGGGAGTCAGTTGGACCGTTAGATTATTAAGGGGTTAAAGGGGCACTTAGAGAAGATAAGACCATCGCGGAAAGATTAAATGATTTCTTTGCTTCGGTGTTTACTGAAGAGGTGTTGGGGAGGTACCCGTAATGGAGAAGGTTTTCATGGCTAATGATTCAAATGGACTGAACCAAATCACGGTGAACCTAGAAGATGTGGTAGACCTGATTGACAAACTGAAGAGTAGTAAATCACCTGGACTAGATGGTATACACCCCAGGCTTCTGAAGGAACTAAAAAATTAAATGTCAGACCTATTAGTAAAAAATTTGTAACCTATCATTAAAATCATCCATTGTACCTGAAGACTAGAGGGTGGCTAATGTAACTCCAATATTTAGAAAGGGCTCCAGGGGCAATCCGGGAAACTACAGATCAGTTAGCCTGACTTCAGTGCCAGGAAAAATAGTTGAAAGTGTTCTAACTATCAAAATTACAGAACATATAGAAAGACATGGTTTAAAGGAACAAAGCCAGCATGGCTTTACCCAAGGCAAGTCTTGCCTCACAAATCTGCTTCACTTTTTTGAAGGAGTTAATAAACATGAATATAAAGATGAAATGGTAGATGTAGTGTATTTGGATTTTCAGAAGGCATTTAACAAAGTTCCTCATGAGAGGCTTCTAGGAAAAGTAAAAAGTCATGGGATAAGTGACAATGTCCTTTCGTGGATTACAAACTGGCAAAAAGACAAGAAACAGAGAGTAGGATTAAATGGACAATTTTCTCAGTGGAAGGGAGTGGGCAGTGAAATGCCTCAGGGATCTGTATTGGGACCCGTACTTTTCAATATATTTATAAATGATCTGGAAAGAAATATGACAAGTGAGGTAATCAAATTTGCAGATGATACAAAATTATTCAGAGTTGTTAAATCACAAGCAGATTGTGATAAATTGCAGGAAGACCTTGTGAGACTGGAAAATTGGGCATCAAAATGGCAGATGGAATTTAATGTGGATAAGTGCAAGGTAATGCATATAGGGAAAAATAACCCATGCTATAGTTACACAATATTAGGTTCCATATTAGGAGCTACCACCCAAGAAAGATATCTAAGCGTCATAGTGTATAACACATTGAACTCATTGGTTCAGTGTGCTGTGGCAGTCAAAAAAGCAAACAGAATGTTGGGCATTATTAGAAAGGGAATGGTGAATAAAACAGAAAATGTCATAATGCCTCTGTATTGCTCCATGGTGAGACCGCACCATGAATACTGTGTAAATTCTGGTCGCCACATCTCAAAAAAGATATAGTTGCGATGGAGAAGGTACAGAGAAGGGCAATCAAAATAATAAAGGGAATGGAACAGCTTCCCTATGAGGAAAGACTAAAGAGGTTAGGACTTTTCAGCTTGGAGAAGAGACGACTAAAGGGGAATATGATAGAGGTGTTTAAAATCATGAGAGGTCTGGAACGGATAAATGTGAATCGGTTATTTACTCTTTTGGATAATAGAAAGACTAGGGGGCACTCCATGAAGTTTGCATGTGGCACATTTAAAACTAATCGGAGAAAGTTCTTTTTCACTCAACACACAATTAAACTCTGGAATGTGTTGCCAGAGGATGTGGTTAGTGCAGTTAGTATAGCTGTGTTTAAAAAAGGATTGGATAAGTTCTTTGTGGAGAAGTCCATTAACTGCTATTAATTAAGTTGACTTAGAAAATAGCCATTGCTATTACTAGCAACAGTAACATGGAACAGACTTAGTTTTTGGGTACTTGCCAGGTTCTTATGGATTGGATTGGCCACTGTTGGAAACAGGATGCTGGGCTTGATTGACCCTTGGTCTGACCTGGTTTGGCATGTTCTTATATTCTTCTATTTATTTATTTGTTTATTTATTTGTTTATTTACTTATTTGGATTTATTACGTATCTTTTTAAATAAAAAATTAATTCAAGGTGGAGTATAACATATTCAAAGAGTGTAATATTGTCTGAAGAACTCGTAACAATTCTAGTTTGATGGAAACTTCAATAAGGACCAAACTCAATATCCATTAATGGCAGTACTAAACTAAATAAAATGTAGAATAGGTCTTAACTTGAAATAAGTCAGCAACAAATTAAGAATAAAACACATTTTAGTAAAATCAACACAGGCTAATTAGATATGAATACAAATATCTCAGCTCAACAAAAGATTTATTTATTTACGTATTTAAAACATTTATTTCTCACCCATCCACCATTCTGGGTGAGTTACAAATACATCCCTAATTTTTTTTTAACATAAATCTATAATCCAATAGCATGCCGATTATTGTTCATATAGATTTCAAAAACATCCATTAAAATAATATGAAATCAAACAGCCAACACTATAGCAATAAGGTAAAGAGTAATTCATAATCACAGGCTGAGCAAATAATTTAAGTTGTAGAAACATTTTTAATGAATTCGTATAAATGCAAACATCTCAGCAAAACAGGTTACAGCAGCCAAGCTTATAAGGGGTCAAGCATTTTACAATATTCCCTCCTGCCCGTCTCCCTCTTAAGGCCCTTTCCAAGTGTTTTCACTCCTATACTCTCCCTCTTCTCCTCTCCTCCCTATGCTTCCTTCTCCACATCTTTCTGCGTGCTGATCCCATTATGATCCCTTGTCCCTTCTGCCATTCTTCCCTCCAGCTCCCTCCATGGTCATAGCATGCCCTCAGTGCAGCTTTTTCTCACTACTTACCGGCCCAGTAGGACAGCCAGGAGCACATGTGGCAGTGGCCAGAACTGCTCATCAAAGTCATCATCACCCTGCTTGCTGCTGCCTCTGGTCACACGGAGGAGCAGCTGTTGAAGGTGCTGGTGCTAGCACTGCTTCAGATTCCTCATGTTGGTAATCAGGCACACTCTTCCCTGCCTCCTCTTGCGGCTGCAATCTTCCTTTTCTTGGCACCAAATCAGGCAACAAGATTAGGTAGCCAAAACCTTAGAGCAGAGCTCCTCAGAGGTGAGGTCAGCCTGCTCTGTTTCTCAGCCACTGAATTTTGGTTGCCTCCCTTCTGGCTGCCCCCCCACCCCTGAGATGGTCTTGTGGGATACAGTGATGTACCTGCTACTAGAGATGTGAATCGTTTTCCATATCGTCTTAACGATAGAAATCATGTGGCAGGGCAAGAAAATCGTGTTAGGCACGATTTTTTAGTTAAAAAATCGTTAAAAATCGTTTTTTCGGATTCGTGCGCACTAACTCGAGTTAGTGCGACTAACGGGAGTTAGTGCGCACTAACTGGGAGTTAGTGCGCACTAACTGAAAATGATACAATTTGACACTTTTCAGGTCAGTTAAGGTCAGTTTAGGAATGAATATGTATTCCTATTGGCTGCCCTCTAATTTATTCATGTTACCAAGCTTCCCACTGACAGTATATGGGGGATGGGAAATGGAAACAGTTGGTAGCTTGACAAAACAAGTAATGTGATCAGTCAATGTGACTAGAACTTGTGCCCTAACCCTGATACCAGGGGTATTGTGATCTTCCTGCACACAGTGCCATATCCCTATTAATACCAGGAGTGTTGTGATCTTCCTGCACACAGTGCCCTAACCCTGGCACCAGGGGTGTTGTGATCTTCCTGCACACAGTGCCCTATCCCTATTAATACCAGGAGTGTTGTGATCGTCCTGCACACAGTGCCCTAACCCTGGCACCAGGGGTGTTGTGATCTTCCTGCACACAGTGCCCTATCCCTATTAATACCAGGAGTGTTGTGATCTTCCTGCACACAGTGCCCTATCCCTATTAATACCAGGAGTGTTGTGATCTTCCTGCACACAGTGCCCTAACCCTGGCACCAGGGGTGTTGTGATCTTCCGGCACACAGTGCCCTATCCCTATTAATACCAGGAGTGTTGTGATCTTCCTGCACACAGTGCCCTAACCCTGGCACCAGGGGAGTTGTGATCTTCCTGCACACAGTGCCCTATCCCTATTAATACCAGGAGTGTTGTGATCTTCCTGCACACAGTGCCCTAACCCTGGCACCAGGGGTGTTGTGATCTTCCTGCACACAGTGCCCTATCCCTATTAATACCAGGAGTGTTGTGATCTTCCTGCACACAGTGCCCTATCCCTAATACCAGGGGTGTTGTGATCTTCCTGCACACAGTGCCCTATTCCTGATACCGGGGGTGTTGGGATCTTCTTGCACACATCCCGGTATCAGGGATAGGGCACTGCATGCAGGAAGATCACAACACTCCTGGTATCAGGAATAGGGCACTGTGTGCAGGAAGATCACAACACCCCTGGTATTAGGGATAGGGCACTGCGTGCAGGAAGATCACAACACTCCTGGTATTAATAGGGATAGGGCACTGCATGCAGGAAGATCACAACACCCCTGGTATCAGGGATAGGGCACTGTGTGCAGGAAGATCACAATACCCCGGAGGAGTGAGGGTCAGGCAGCTCCCCCCTGTCTGTGAAGCCAGCCTCTCACTAGTAATGCAGGGAGGGAGCTGTCTCAGACTTCACCATCCTCCCCCCCCCCCCTCACCCACACACCAATCACTAGCTGGGACATGGGGGAAGTCAGGAGTGAGGGTCAGGCAGCTACCCCCTGTCTGTGAAGCCAGCCTCTCACTAGTAATGCAGGGAGGGAGCTGTCTCAGACTTCACCATCCTCCCCCCCCCCCCCTCACCCACACACCATTCACTAGCTGGGACATGGGGGAAGTCAGGAGTGAGGGTCAGGCAGCTCCCCCCTGTCTGTGAAGCCAGCCTCTCACTAGTAATGCAGGGAGGGAGCTGTCTCAGACTTCACCATCCTCCCCTCCCCCCCTCACCCACACACCATTCACTAGCTGGGACATGGGGGAAGTCAGGAGTGAGGGTCAGGCAGCTCCCCCCTGTCTGTGAAGCCAGCCTCTCACTAGTAATGCAGGGAGGGAGCTGTCTCAGACTTCACCATCCTCCCCCCCCCCCCCTCCCCCACACACCATTCACTAGCTGGGACATGGGGGAAGTCAGGAGTGAGGGTCAGGCAGCTCCCCCCTGTCTGTGAAGCCAGCCTCTCACTAGTAATGCAGGAAGGGAGCTGTCTCAGACTTCACCATCCTCCCCCCCCCCCCTCACCCACACACCATTCACTAGCTGGGACATGGGGGAAGTCAGGAGTGAGGGTCAGGCAGCTCCCCCCTGTCTGTGAAGCCAGCCTCTCACTAGTAATGCAGGGAGGGAGCTGTCTCAGACTGGTATCAGGGATAGGGCACTGAGTGCAGGAAGATCACAACACCCCTGGTATCAGGAATAGGGCACAGGTTCTAGTCATATTGACTGATCACATTACTTTTTTTGTCAACTACCAACAGTTTTCATTTCCCATCCCCCCAACCATCACCTCAGTTGGAACCTTGGTAACATCAATAGATAAGAGGGCAGCCAGCCAATAGGAATACATATTCATTCCTAACTGACCTTTACTGACCTGGATAGTGTCAATAATTTGTATCATTTTCTGTTAGTGTTCCTGAGTTTCCATTTCCATTTCCCATCCCCCCAACCATCACCTCAGTGGGAACCTGGTTAACATCAATAGATAAGAGGGCAGCCAGCCAATAGGAACACATATTCATTCCTAACTGACCTTTACTGACTGGAAAGTGTCAATTTGTATCAATTTCAGTTAGTGCGCACTAACTCGAGTTAGTGCGCACTAACTCCCAGTTAGTGCGCACTAACTCCCGTTAGTGCGCACTAACACGATTTAACAATTTTTAACGATAAATCGTTAGAATTTCTATTGTATCGTGTTCTATAACGATTTAAGACGATATTAAAATTATCGGACGATAATTTTAATCGTTAAAAAACGATTCACATCCCTACCTGCTACTCTACCGGTGCACTAAATAGTGTGTGGCACCTGCCAACCATAGGACTCGTATTCTAACCCAAGTGTCCTCCGTCCTCTTTGCTCACACCTCTACCTCTTCGATTGAAAATTAAGCCCAACATATGGGACTGTTAGTCAGTGCTGATGGAAAACAAAGGAAGAGCTAATGGACTCCAGGGAAGAAAATGAAAACTTGAAAACACAGACCAATCACAAGTGCTTTCTATGCCAACTGAGAAGGAGGAATCATGTAGAGAGATCCTAGAGCGGGAGCCTGGAACAAGTGCTGCAGAGGAAGGCATACAACCATACCAACAGAAGCAAACAACAAAATTCAGGAGCTGATACTGGAAAAATTCAAATGTGCTTCTTTAGGGGAGACTCTACATGTAAAACCCTTGTGTAACCATACCCTGGTGTCACTGTCCTGCAGGGTAAGGCCATAATAGAATTTGAAAACTCTTTGGGGAAGGAACCCTAGCTAGCTCTTCTCCACTGCTCTTGCCACAAGATGTGGATCCTTTTCAGAGGGGAAGATTTACTTTCAGGGCCCAGTGCTGGGGTAACTGATCTCCTTTGGGTTATCCCTGGGAGAGGGGCAATTTTCTTCACTGTGTAATGTTGTGTGACCCAAAAAACCACACTGGAAAAACTAGGTTAGTGTTCAAAATAAAATCTTTACTGTCAAACACTGATGAATAATGGCACAATAAATATGACTGAGTAGATACTCTTTTTAAACATTTTTGACGATTGTACTAATGAAATGTTCAAAAATGACGTCAGATAACTATCTTTCAAAATTTTTCACATACACACGCAAAACTTAGCACCCGGATAAATTCTTACATATTACTAATTTTTCTGAATTTTTCTTAAGTGACTTTCATACCGCCCCATAACGTCATTTTTGAATACAATAAATATGACTTCAGCACCACAAACTTCATTGCTTTCTTTACAGTCCTCTTTCTCTGTCTGTGCAGGAATAACTTATTACAGGGTCTAAGAACCTCTAGCCTCAGGGTTTTGGTTACCAGAGTTCCCAGGTGGGCAGAGAATCTCTTGGTTGGGCGGGAGACCCCTTCCAAACTGGCAAACTATTTAAAAAAAAAAAACCAAACCCAAAAACCCTGTCTGTGCACAGAGAATCAAATCCCTCTCTCCCCAGGGGGTGAAGACCAGATGGGTGTCCTCAATGATCTTTGTAATTGCTTTACTCACAGTTAGAAGAGATCTTTTATATCCTTTCTCAGTTCAGTCTTTCCTCTGGATTCCTGATGGGAGGGATCCCTTGATTCAGGTGACTTAACCTGCTCCTGGAACTTTTAACTTAATGTCCTTTTCCCTTCAAACAAGATGAATCCTTGCAGCAGGTGACTGCCACCCCCGTCTTCATTGCCCTTGAGGTGGTGTACAGGCTTTCACAAGGATCGTACCACAAAAAAAACCTTAAAGCCTGAAAAGAGGGATATCCCAACCAGCTAATGAGCAGACTATAAGGAAAACCCTCTTCATCCTGGTCAGGATCCCCAAGTTGGGATAGCCTGATTCCTCTGACTGGGCCTGAAAAAATACAGATCAGGTGACTACCTCCTAATTCTTCAAAAACTATGAAAGACTGCTCCGAGCTCACTCTTACAAGCTGCTTTTGTTAACTCTCAGGAGGCAGACCATCCCAGCATCCTCAATGGGAAAGGCTGCATTCAAAAGGAATCTTTCCTATTTCTAATTTACACTAAACTGCTTTATAAATATAGGAATACCTAGGGGTTAATGGTGATGTAACTGCAGGGTCCATCACACCTACAAAAAAGGAAAAGAATAGCATCTAATGTTAAAGGCCTTGGAGTCACCCTCATGACATTAAAATTAATTAAACATCACTATCAGGATATCAGTTTCCTACAATTCAGGTACCTTTAGTTTTTCAAAGCTATTACAGAGTAATACCCCTTTCTAAAGCTCCAGCAACTTAATTAATTACATCATGACTTACACAATGATACACAGACACCACTATCCCGACCACCACCCTATAATGTGTTAAGCTTGCCGTCCACGGCAGACCCGTGGCACGGCCCTCTCACCTCTCTGCAGTAACTCCAGCTCCTGGTTCCTCATCTCTGGTGGTGGTGGGCCGCCAGCTGCATCCTTGGGCCTCCCCTGGTGCCTCCGGCTCAGCTACAGTACCTAGTGTTCCCGGTCCAGCCACTACCTCCAGTGTTTCACGTCGGGCCTCTCCACGTGGCACGCGGAGAGACTCTGCTACACGGCGCCTTGACCCTCCCTAGGCATGCATGCATGCATCTCCAATATTTAAGTAGGGCCCATTGCTGGAACTGAGACGCGGCCCTGGATGATGACATCAGCGGAGCACCGGTACTTAAGCCCGGGCTCTGCTCCCTAGCTTTGCCTTTGCAACAGGTCTCCTCGCTGGTCGAGTACTCGTTGCCTCCTGTGAGTTTCGTCTTACTCCCATGTTCCTGATTCCTTGCCTCTTCGTTCCTGTTCTACACATTCCCTTGAATTGCCTACATGGACTTTGACTTTACTTTGCCTGACCATGCCGTTTCCTCTCTCCAGACCCAGACCTCTGCATTGCCTGACCACACCATTGCATTTCTCCAGACCCAGACCTCTACATGCCTGACTACACCGTTGCCTCTCTCCAGACCCTGATCTCAGCATTGCCTGACTATGCTGTTGCCTCTCTCCAGACCCGGACTTTTGCATTGCCTGACTACATCGTTGCCTCTCTCCAGACCCAGACCTTTGCATTGCCTGACTACATTGCTGCCTCTCTCCAGACCCAGACATCAGCATTGTTTGACTATGCTTGATCCTCTCCGTGTTCAGACCTCAGCCTTGCTTGCCACTACGTCCAGTCTGCCGCCAGCCCTGTCTCAAGCCTGTTCTTTGATGCCTCTTCAGCCTACTTCCTGGACTTGGTCTATTCAGGCTTCGGCCTGCTCTTGTTCGGGCATCCCATGTCTGCCTACGTTCCTTTGGCGCTCGAGTTCCCAGGACACTACCTCGTCCAGTGTAAGACTGTACCATCTTCTCTCTGCTGTCTCTGGGCTGATTAACATCTCTTTGTTGACGTCATACAGAGGCCCACCTGTCCAGCCAGCCCTGTTACCCAAAGTCTCAACCTGCGGGGAACGAGGGCTGGTATTGGTGAAGCTCCAGTTGGCCTCTGTTCATCAGCCAACTCTGCCTGCCATTAGTGGTGACCCGTAGGCACCTGCTTATGGGTTGCATCAACCTCACCTCGGCCCAAGGGTCCACCTCTGGTGCAACATAATGCTGGAGCTCCATCCTCTTCATCCTTTAAGTTCCCTCCATTCATTGAACCTTCCTCATCCCTTTCCCATACTTCTGGAGCATGTCAGAATTACATTTAAAGCTGAAGTAGCCAGGACGGATGTAGACAAAGAGCACACAGAAGTTAATGAGTCTACACTGCTTGAATAATAAGCAGGCTGTGAATACAAAGAGAAATTAAAGTACAAATAAAATCATACTTTAAAATTTCTTTTTAAGAATGCAAGAAGTCTGAATAGACATGGTGAAAGGAAGATAACCAATAGGATACTCTGATACCAGGATATTAATTATATTGCAGATCAAATTGGTGTGTGTGTTGGGGGGGGGGGGCACTATGAATAAAATATGGCATAAAGCATGATAATAATCCTGCAAGAATATAGATGCACTGTGGAATCCTATATGGATAGAAATTCCATTATAACATGTAAGGGTATAGCAGTGGGTGTATAATACCAGCTACTTAGACAAGATGAAGAAACAGAATGTGAAATGCTAGATGAAATTAAAAAAGCTAATACATTTGGCAATACAATAAGAATGGGAGACTTCAATTACCCCAATACTGATTGGGCTAATGGCTTTTTGAGACATGCTAGAGAGATTACATTTCTAAAGGACATAAATGTCTGCTTCCTGGAGCAGCTGGTCATAGAAATGATGAGATGAGCACCTATATTATATCCATTCCTCAGTAGAATGTGCAACCTAGTTCAAAAGGTTACTGTGGTGGCGTCGTTAAACAATAGAGATCATAATACAATAAAAATTCACATAATCATTGGAGAGAGTACATTAAGTAAAACTTGGAAAAGGGAGACTATGATAGAATGAGGAAATCAGTAAAGGTTAAAATAAACAGATGCAAAAGTTAAAATTTGACATGAGGCATAGACATTGGTTAAAAGTATCATTTTGGAAGTCCACATAAAATGTATTTCATGCAATAAGAAAGGATGAAATATATATATAAATGTAACTATATAAATGAAGCTCAGATGTCCAATTTGAATACTGATCCTCACAAAACATAGTTTACATGCTGCCATGTTTTGTATGTTTCATTATAAGAAACATTGGGGTAGATATTTCCAAGCTGTCTAGATGGCTTGCCTGGTTAAATTCAGCCCTTATCTGGCTAAATTGTAGATGAGTAACAAAATGGGCATTTTAAGGGTGTTCTGGGGAGATAGCTGGCTAACCTAGTCAAATATCAGGTATATATGACTAATAACTTTATGCCTTGCTGTTGCACCCATTGGTCGCAGATGGCTGCGACCTCTGTTGCTCACCTCCTTTTTCCTAGCTTCAGTAATCCTCGGACAATTGGTGACCTCTGCCTCTGTATGCCGCTCTCCTCAGCATTCCTGGGACGGTGTGGGCAAGCCTGTCCTCCATCTTGAATCGGGGATTACCTATTGGTGCAAGGTCCCATCTTATACACGTCATGGCGGAAACCTTGGGGGCGTCCCCTCTGCAAGACGTCATCTGCCTGCATGTATTTGAGCCAGCCAGTCTGAGCTACCTACGAGTTAACAAGGACTTCCTTCCTGCTGAATTCCACTCCTTCGGAGACACTTACTTTGCTACGCTGAATTTGTTCCTGACCCAGAGATTTGAATGCTTTAGATACCCGCTCCTTGGGGGCCTTGTCACATTCTGGCTATCTGCTCCTCGGAGGGCCTTCCTGCCTGGAATCTCTCTTCATCTACTCTGGGCTTTGTCTGGTTCAGCCTTGTGACTTCACTACCTTCAGCTAACAGAACCTCCAGTGTACCCCGTGCCTCGGGCCACTACCTTATTTGCCTCAGCAACCTTCCTTGCACACTTCAGAGTGAGTACCATATGCTATTCAGCTCTACTGCCCTCCTGCTCTATTCTCAAAATTCTCCTGTGATTCTCAACGTACCGCACGCTAGGGATGTGCAGCAGGGACAGATTTGTCCCATTCGGTATTCGTATTCGTTGAGAACCAAATCCGTTGCATCCGTTTTCGGGGGACCCCGATCCATTCATTAGTTACATATGTATTTGTTTCCCAAAAAAAAACCCAGCCCAACCCTTTAAATTTAATTAATGACAACCCCCCACCCTCCTGCCCGACGTCACATGGTAGGAGCAATGGACGGCCGGTGCCATCTTGTGCTCTTACCATGTGACAGGGGCCGACCAATGGCACCGGTAGCCCCTGTGATTTAGTAAGGGCAAAGGCTATTGACACCATTTTGAATACTGGTAGCCAATGGCCCGAGTGCAGGAGAGGGCTCCGGGGGTCAGACTTGCTAAGCATAGTGAAGTAACTAAACAGAATACCGGTGCCATTGGTCGGCCCCTGTGACATAGTAAGGGCAAAGGCTATCGCGCCATTTTGAATACCAGCAGCCAACAGCTCGAGTGCAGGATATGACTCCAGGACCCCCGCTGGACCACCAGGGACTTTTGGCAAGTCTTGGGGGGGTCAGGAGGGTAGGGGTTTATTCTTTAGTGATACGTTGTATTCATGGAGGTTCACCATACATTTCATGACCCCCCACAAATACAAAGAATATAGCATATACGTTGTGAATTGCCAATACGTTGCAAACGAATGCACACCCCTACCGCAAGCTGTGGGCCACTACCGGGGATATCACCATTGAGCTACCCATTCCTCTGGACTGTGTCTCTCTCTCCCACTTGGTGGGATTTTCTAAATTCCAGTACAATAAAGTCTCTTTGCTGTTGTGTCCATCTCAGCTGAGGCCATGCCTATCGTGGTGAGTCCCCACAGGGCTCCTCCCTGTGAGTGGAGTCAGCTCTCACCCCGATTAAGGGTCTACAAACATACCAGATTATAACACTTGTTAAGCGTAGATCTAAAGTTATGTGGCCTTATATGGCCGGATAACATGCTGCTTAACCAGATATTTTTTCAAGATACTATGTAGTAGTGACGTACGAAGCCCGAACCTTTTGGTTCAGGCTTCATTTTCGGCCTGACGCCTGATAGTGCACACTAACATTTTTAGGTTAGTATTCACTAAAAGGGAGTTAGTGCACACCAACCCCAAAAACAAATTTTTTCCGAAATTTCGGGAAAAACTCATTCGGGTTTCAGGATCCCCAAACCAGGACAAATTAGGCAATTTCAATCCTAGACGAATGCACAACCCTACTAAGTAGCATTGTTATCTGCAAACGTAAAAGTCCAAATAAGCTGGGCAATCTCCTCCCTCCCTCCCCTCCAAAGGAAAAAACAGTGCTACATAATATTCTAAAACCCTTCCCCTGTACCCTAAACCTTTAAAAAAAAAAAAAAGCCACAATTTGCCTGCTATTGGATTCCTGGCTCCATTGCAATTAAACCTTTAAAAGGAGCTTATCCTGCCTCGTTCCCTTCCTACCCTCCCACCCATCCACAAGAAAAAAGGATAGCTTCTGCAACTCATCCCCACTGATACCTTTGTTGTCACTGCTGGGAGCATTTATATTACATGGTTTTGCTTTTGATGACTAGAATTTGATGTTATTATTTCATCACTTGCTTATTTACACATTTTACCAGGCACTGTGGCTATCCCCCTACAAACACCACCTTGCAACCTTGGCAACACAAACAAGTGACTGAAAGCCAATGGGAATGCAGAACCATTACTCTAGCTAATGACCTGATCCCCCAATTGACACTTTTTAACTTATCCATAACATTTTCAGATAGTATACGCTAACATCCAATTAGCACACTATCACAAAATACCATTTTTCTTTCGTTTCTTGGCACTCTTGAATCAAAACGAAATAGGCAAGTTTGTTGCCATTGTCTATTTTGTATAAAATGAATGCATATCTCAACTGAGCTGCCCATATATTCCTTGGAGTATACATGTAAAAATTAGGGATGTGAATCATGTGCCCGATCGTCTTAACGATTGAAATCATCTGGCAGGAGAAGAAAATCGTGTTTGGCACGATTTTTTAGTTAAAAAATCAGTTTTTCCGATTAGTGCGCACTAACGGGAGTTAGTGCGCGCTAACAGAAAATGATACAATTTTACACTTTTCAGGTCAGTTAAGGTCAGTTTAGGAATGAATATGTATTCCTATTGGCTGCCCTCTTATTTATTCATGTTACCAAGGTTCCCACTGACAATATATGGGGGATAGGAAATGGAAACAGTTGGTAGCTTGACAAAAAAAGTAATGTGATCAGTCAATGTGACTAGAACTTGTGCCCTATCCCTGATACCGGGAGTGTTGTGATCTTCCTGCACTCAATGCCATATACCTGATACTGGGAGTGTTGTGAGCTTCCTGCACACAGTTCCCTAACCCTGATACCAGGGGTGTTGTGATCTTCCTGCACACAGTGCCCTATCCCTGATACCAGGGGTGTTGTGATCTTCTTGCACTCAGTGCCATATCCCTGATACTGGGAGTGTTGTGATCTTCCTGCACACAGTGCCCTATCCCTGATACCAGGGGTGTTGTTATCTTCCTGCACGCAGTGCCCTATCCCTGATACCAGGGAGTGATGTGATCTTCCTGCACGCAATGCCGTATCCCTGATACCGGGAGTGTTGTGATCTTCCTGCATGCAGTGCTGTATCCCTGCTCGGTGCAGGAAGATCACAACACCCCCGGTATCAGGGATAGGGCACTGCGTGCAGGAAGATCACAACACCCCTAGTATCAGGGTTAGGGCACTGCGTGCAGGAAGATCACAACACTCCCGGTATCAGGGTTAGGGCACTGTGTGCAGGAAGATCACAACACCCCTGGTATCAGGGTTAGGGCACTGCATGCAGGAAGATCACAACACTCCCGGTATCAGGGTTAGGGAACTGTGTGCAGGAAGATCACAACACTCCCGGTATCAGGGATAGGCACAAGTTCTAGTCACATTGACTGATCACATTACTTTTTTTGTCAAGCTACCAACCGTTTCCATTTCCCATCCCCCCAACCATCACCTCAGTGGGAACCTTGGTAACATCAATAAATAAGAGGGCAGCCAGCCAATAGGAATACATATTCATTCCTAACTAACCTGAAAAGTGTCAATTTGTATCATTTTCTGTTAGTGCCACTAACTCCCGTTAGTGCACACTAACCCGATTAATGATTTTTTAACGATAAATCGTTAGAATTCCTATTGTATCGTGTTCTTTAATGATTTAAGATGATTTTAAAATTATCAGATGATAATTTTAATCGTTGAAAAATGATTCACATCCCTAGTAAAAATACCCTCAACCACGTCAGAGTGTGGTGGAGTCAGTTTGGGAAGGGGCAGCACATTATGCTTGTTTTTCAGGAAGAGAAGAGAGTGCTGGGGTCAGACTGGGGAGAATAGTCGAAGTGTGCTTGGTGTATGCTGGGGTTGCATGGAGGATGGGGGAAGAGTGTTTTGGTTGGGTTAGGGAAGGGGGTCAGAAAGTGTATTAATCAGCTTTTAGAAGGTTCAGAATGTGTTGTAATTGGGCTGGAGAGGGGGGGGGGGTTGTGTATTGGTGTCAGGCTTAGGATAGGGGAAGAAAAATCTAGGACAAGGTTCCAGAGGAGGATGGGTTGGAATGTGCTGGGATTGGCCTGGAGAGAGAAGGAAGAGAGTACTGGAATTGGGCAAGAGAGGGGTCAGAATGTTCTGGGGTTGAGCTGAGGAAGGGCAGAAGAAAATGGAGGGGTCAGTCTGGTTATGAGTATGTGCAGGGGTGTAACAAGAGTGCTGGGATCCAGATGGGGAGTGATAAAAAAGAATATTTGGATCCAGATGGGGAAGGGTGGAAGAGAGTGTTGGGGATGGGCTTGGGGAGAATAGGTTGAGCACTACCAATCTGACATATCCTCCACTGAATATTCAACTGACATCAGATAGTAGATATAAATATATGATACTCATTATGTTTTAGTGTACAGAATAACCATATATACAAGATGTAAACACATTTGCTCTGGAAATGCAAGGGAGCATGATGATTTAAAATGAACAAAGATGTGGAGGAAAATATGAGGACTGCCTTTAAGGGCCATGCTAGATTTGACCTTGTAACATTGAGTGCTTTAAATCAGTGATGATTCTGAGTGTAATGAATAACAACTCTTACTGATGTTTAATCACTTCTTATAGTGACTGCTGAAAACCAGTCCAAAAGGAGAGAAATGTGCATACACAGACACATGCACACATATACTCAAAAAGAAATGAAACACAAATCTCTCCTTGCATATGAAAACTATGGCCAAACATTGTATTTCATCTTGTCTTCTAGGAAGGCACAAATGGTAATTCAGTGTTCACTGATGAAAGGAAATAGCTTTTAGATTTGCTTCCAGCTGAAACCTTCAGAGCAAAGATAAGAAAACTCATTGATCAGTTGCTTTTTTGTTTAGTTATCGCTTTCCCTTGTATGATCCAGTGAGGATGATTTTTTTTTTGGCTTAAAGGTCAGGGAAAAGACATTTTATGGATTTATTGCTGTAATTATAAAGATGTTTTCACATATTTGTTGAAGAAATTCAGTGCTAGGAATAGCAGCAGGTGATGTAAAGAAATACGATAAGCAGTAACTATCATTGAATGGCCACCATACCAGAAATTCCTGAGTGAATTGATAGACCCTATAGTTTTGCATACCACAACTGAAAGAATGAATGCTGGCACTAGACCAACAAAATTAAAATCGGTTGATGTGCAGCTAGTTTTGGAATGGGATGCTCTATGCCCTTCAGAAGCCTCAGGTGAAAGATTCTAATATCTGTCTGCATGTACTGGTGTCTAAAGTACTTCTATCAGGCTCTCACGAAGGTAGTGATAGCAAATGTTGCTTACCTGATGTAACAGGTGTTCTCACAGGACAGCAGGATGTTAGTCCTCACAAATGGGTGACATCGAGGATGGAGCCCACCACGGAAAACTTCTGTCAAAGTTTAAACAGAACTTTGACTGGCCCCTACTGGGCATGCCCAGCAAGGCACTGACCCTGCAGCCAGCAGGGGTCTCCCTTCAGTCTGATTTTCAAAGCTACAGGCAGTGCCTAGAAAGTAAAAACAAAACGAACCCAACACCGCGGGGTGGCGGGCGGGTTTCGTGAGGACTAACATCCTGCTGTCCTGTGAGAACACCTGTTACATCAGGTAAGCAACATTTGCTTTCTCACAGGACAAGCAGGATGGTTGTCCTCACAAATGGGTGAGTACCGAGCTGAGGATGTCCTGACTTGCACCAAATGCACCCAACGACGTGCAACAGGCAGTACAAGTGGGGTGGAATTTGGGAAAGGGCATCCGCACCCTACCGGGAAGGTGGAAGGGTGTTGGTACATCAGGTTGGAAAAAGGTTACGCAAGACAGATTGGCCGAAGATGGAGTCCTGTCTTCCAGCTTTGTCCAAACAATAGTGGGCTGCAAAGGTATGGAGGGAACTCCAGGTTGCAGCCCTGCAGATGTCAGGAAGCGGCACCGATCGAAGGTGTGCCACTGACGTCGCCATGGCCCTCACAGAGTGTGCTTTGACACGGTCTTGGAAAGGAATGCCAGCCTGCTCATAGCAGAAAGAAATGCAGTCCGCCAACCAGGAGGAAAGAGCCTGCTTACCCACAGGTTGTCCTAACTTGTTAGGATGGAAAGAGACGAATAATTGAGTGCTCTTCCTGTGAGAAACTGTACGGTCTAGGTAAAAGGCTAGAGCTCGTTTACAGTCTAGGGTATGCAGGGTCTGTTCTCCAGAGTTGGAGTGGGGCCTGGGAAAAAAGATAGGTAGTATAATGGATTGATTGATATGAAACTCAGAAACTACCTTAGGTAAAAATTTAGGGTGAGTGCGGAGTACCGCCCGGTCCTGCAGGAGTTTAGTGTAAGGCGGATAGGTAACTAGGGCCTGTAATTCACTAACCCTGCGAGCTGAAGTGATAGCCAAAAGGAATAACACTTTCCATGTGAGATACTTTAACTCACAGGAGTGCAGAGGTTCGAAAGGAGGTTTCATTAGACGACCAAGAACCAGATTAAGGTCCCAGGATGGGGCCGGAGGCCGTAAGGGTGGCTTCAGATGGAGCAAGCCTTTAAGAAAACGTGTTACTAGGGGTTGTACTGAAATAGGGACACCCTGTACACCTTTATGGAAGGCGGCTACCGCACTGACATGCATCCTAATGGAAGAGGTTTTAAGACCTGATTCAGAGAGATGCCATAAATAGTCCAAGAATTTGGAAATTGGACAGGAAAGGGGATCAAGGGACTGAGAAGTGCACCATGATGTGTACCTTTTCCATTTGTATGAGTAAGACTTTCTTGTGGAAGGCTTTCGTGAAGCTATCAGGACTCGAGAAACGGAATCTGAAAGGTTGAAAGGCTGAAGGACTAACCTTTCAACATCCATGCCGTCAGGGACAAGGCTTGGAGGTTGGGATGGAGGAGGCATCCGTCGTTTTGAGTGAGCAGATGCGGGTCCTTTCCCAGAGGAATGTGCCTGCGGATGGAGAGATCCTGGAGTATTGGAAACCATACTTGGCGTGGCCAGTAAGGTGCTATCAGGATCATGGTTCCTCCGTCCTGGCGTAGCTTCACGAGAGTCTTTGACACAAGAGGAAGTGGGGGGAATGCGTAGAGCAGACCGGTTGTCCACTTGAGGGAGAATGCATCCCTCGGCCGAGAGTTCTGGCTCCGAATGAGAGAGCAGTAATCGTCCACTTTGTGGTTCTGAGGGGACGCAAAGAGGTCTATGCGGGGAGAACCCCACTTGTGAAACAGAGAGGTCGCTACCAGAGGATCGAGTGACCACTCGTGCGGTCGGAAGACACGGCTCAGCCGGTCTGCCAATACATTGTCTACTCCCGGCAGGTAAGTGGCCCTGAGGTACATAGAGTGGGAGAGGGCTTCCGCCCAGATCTGCGCAGCTTCCTGACACAGAAGGAAGGAGCCTGTGCCTCCCTGCTTGTTTATGTACCACATGGCCACTTGGTTGTCCGTCTGGATTAAGATTATCTGATGAAGAGATGATCTTTGAAAGTGCGGAGCGCATAGCGGATTGCTCGAAGTTCCAGGAAATTGATCTGGTGTTCGGCTTCCTCGTTGGACCATAACCCTTGGGTTTGAAAATTGTCCACATGGGCCCCCCAACCGATGTGGGAAGCGTCGGTGGTTAGGATAACTTGCGGATCCGGTGGAAGAAAGGGTAAGCCCTGAAGGAGGTTGACCTGAGTCGTCCACCAAGTTAAGGATAGGCGCAGCGCTTGTGTGACTGTGATTATGGAGGACAGAGGCTGAAAAGCTTGAATCCATTGTTGTCGTAGAGTCCATTGTGTTACCCTCATGGCTAGTCTGGTCATGGGAGTGACTTGAACCGAGGATGCCATGTGTCCTAGGAGAACTAGGAATTGGCGAGCTGTGGCAGTGTCTTGAGACTGGAGCTGGTGAGCTAGGGACATGAGAGTTTGGACCCGTTGTAGCGGAAGGTAGGCCTTTGCCTGTAAGGTGTCCAAGTCTGCCCCAATGAAAGATAAGGTTTGAGATGGGACGAAGCAAGATTTCTCGTAATTGACAAGAAACCCTAAGGAAAGGAGTGTGTTGATTGTCAATTGTAGGGAGGACCGGGCAATCTGAGGGGTGGAGGCCCTGATCAGCCAGTCGTCCAGATAGGGGTATACGTGGACACCTTCCTTCCTGAGGAATGCTGCTACAACTACGAGGCATTTGGTGAAGACCCGTGGAGCAGATGCCAGACCGAAAGGCAGTACTCGGTATTGATAATGGTCGCGGCCTACGAGAAACCGCAGATATTTGCGATGGGATTGTGTTATCGCAATATGGGTATAAGCTTCCTTGAGGTCGAGGGAGCACAGCCAATCCCCTTTCTGCAGCAGAGGGAGTAACGTGCCCAGGGTTACCATCTTGAACTTTTCTTTTTGCAGATACTTGTTGAGGGCTCGAAGGTCTAAAATTGGACGTAGCCCTCCTGATTTCTTTGGAATTAGGAAGTATCTGGAATAGAATCCCTTGCCTCGTTGAGAGGGAGGAACGAGTTCTATAGCATTTGATTGCAGAAGAAGAGATACTTCCTGTTGTAATTGAGCCAAATGGCTGGATAGACTCCACGCTTGAAGCGGCGGGGAGTCTGCCGGAAGAGTTATGAAATTGAGGTGGTAACCCTGTGCGATAATCGCCAGCACCCACTGGTCTGAGGTAATCCGTATCCAATGCTGTAGAAAGTGGCACAGACGACCCCCTACAGGGATGTGGGGGAGTGGGATATGGCATGTGCTCCGAGTCGGGAAGTCAAAGGCCTGCCGCAGGCCCAGGGGGTGGGGCTACAGCAGGTCTTTGTTTCCGAGGTTGGCGTGGCTGAGGTCTGGTGGAGGATCGAGCCGGACGAGGCCTAGTCGACGGAGGGTAATAACGACGTGGCCGAAAGAATGACTTTTTGGAGTCCTTCTTAGGTGGTGGTTTGGAGGATACCTCAGATGGAACAGACGAAAGTTGTTTCAACGTCTCGTGGTGATCCTTCAATTCCGCCACAATTTGTTGAATCTGTTCTCCGAACAGATTATCCCCTAAGCAGGGTAAATCGGCTAGACGATCCTGAACCTCTGGGCGAAGGTTGGATGATTTTAACCAAGCCCAACGTCTGGCTGAGATGGCAGTAGCTGAGACTTTCGTGGAAGCATCGAAGATATCGTAGGCCGTTCGGATCTCGTGCTTCCCAGCTTCAAATCCTTTGTGAAGGAGGGCTTGAAGCTGTGGCTGGTATTGGTCCGGTAAGGTGTCAGCGTAGTCCTGCATTTGTTTAAGGATAGCTCTGTTGTACTGAGTCATATAAGTTGGTATGAAGCTATACGAGATATCAACATAGCCCCATGATACACTTTCCTTCCCACACTATCAAGAAATTGGTTGTCCTTGATAGGGGGAGTGGAAGAGTGTGGCTTTAAACGCTTGGCTTTCTTTTGCGCAGACTCAACTACAACAGAGCGATGATCCAGTTGAGACTTCTGAAATCCTGGTGCTGACTGAACGAGGTAGGTTGAGTCAGCTTTTTTATTGACTGGTGACACAGATGAAGGTGATTCCCAGTTTTTCTTTAAAAGATCCAGAAATACTTGGTGAATGGGGATGGAAGCGATGATCTTGGGGGCATCCAGAAATTGGAGCAGCTCCATCATTTGGTGCCTGTCATCGGTCTCAGATTGCAGCTGAAAAGGCACAACTTCTGACATCTCCTTTACAAAATTTATAAAGGAGAGATCTTCAGGAGGAGATCGTTTTCTACTCTCTGTAGGAGATGGTGGGGATGGTAAATCTGTATCTGAAGATGAATCATCACCCCAGGTATCATAAGGGTCATGTAAGGTTTGCTGTCCTGAAGGACCTGGTAGAGGATCCAAAGGCATCGATGGAACCGGTGCTGCAAGCGGAACAGTGAACGGCATCGAGGGCTTCGGGGCCACCGATGGAATCGGTGCCGATCTTGGAATCGATGGAGCCGAAGGATAAATCGGTGGAAAGGTATGTGAAGGCACCGATGGAACGACACCGGACGGAGGAATCCGGAACGGTGTTTCTCCTGTCGATGAATGTCCTTCCGGAGATGATGGTGTAGTCGGTGCTAATGAAATCACCGATGGAAGGGCGCGCATAAGTGCCTCCATACGATTTAGTATCGGTGCCAACGCTTCCACTATAGGCTCGGTGGTCGGTTCCATCCTCGGTGGCAGAGTCGGTGCTGAGGTCGGTGCCTGAGGCGGTGCCGGAATCGGTGCCGGAGGCGGTGCCGGTGGAGGCTGGAATCTTCGCATCGCATTCTCGATGGCCTCCTGGACCAGCCGGTCCAGTTCTGCCCGGAGACCAGGGGTAAGCATACCCGGCTCGACGGGAGAGGGAGGCTGAGGCAGGGCCGGAGGGACCACCGTAACCGGTGGGATCACGGCCCCCGCACCCCGGGAGGGTGAGGGTTTCCTCGGTGCCTGCGAACGAGACGTGGACGGTGCCAGGTCCGACCGAGGCTTTTTCTTCGGTGGCTCGGCCTGTTCAGAGGTCGATGGTTGCGGATCCTCGACGGGCCGAGATTTGTGCCGTCGATGGCGATGCTTATCCTTCCGATCTCCTCGGTCATCCGGGGAGGGGACAGGAGTCGACGGCCGAGAAGTCATCGATGGTGGACGGTCACCGGCGGGTTGGCGATGGTGGTGCAACTTCGACGGTGCCGGTTCCGATGACGTCGATGCTATCGATGGCGTTGGGGTGGGTGCATGGAAGAGGAGCCCCATCTTCTCCATCCTGGCCTTGCGACCCTTAGGTGTCATTAAGGCACATTTGGTGCAAGTCAGGACATCATGCTCACTACCCAAACATAAAACACAAACCCTATGGGGGTCAGTGATGGACATAGTCCGGGTACAATCCGGACATCGACGGAACCCCGTCGCCATGGCTTAAGGCCAAATTTAGGCGCGGGCTCAGTAAGTTCCCACAGGCCTCAAGGGCCAAAATCGACGGCCGCCGATTAAAAAAGGGAAAAAACTTACCGGTTTCCGCGAAAGTGACAAAAATTTGTCGAAGGGAGACCCCTGAGGGGCAAATTTTCTTCGGATAGAAAAAAACCGAATTCCTGTCAGGAACGTGGTAAGAGAGCTCCTTTCACCGCGTGGCAACTGCTGCGCGGAAAAAAGAAGACTGAAGGGAGACCCCTGCTGGCTGCAGGGTCAGTGCCTTGCTGGGCATGCCCAGTAGGGGCCAGTCAAAGTTCTGTTTAAACTTTGACAGAAGTTTTCCGTGGTGGGCTCCATCCTCGATGTCACCCATTTGTGAGGACAACCATCCTGCTTGTCCTGTGAGAAACCTCCCTTACCAAGGATAAATCTACCTCTGTTCAAGCTGATGCCAAAGCCACTCTGTTTTAATGGGTTTGGTATGAAGTATTATGTGTTTTCTATCTTATTAAGTAAAAGATTAGGCTTTATTCATATATGGGCCTTATCGCAACCATAGTTTCTGCCTCTGTGTGAGCTGGGATGTTACATCCCTGCAGCGGAAGTGTACTCCATTCTTCTGATGCAACCTGACAAGTGAAGCTCAATCTGTTACATTAGCTTTAAGGCAGAAGAATGCATGATAACTGCAGATTTTTAACAAAGCAGTTAAATCTAGATATTTTATGTATCAAGGTAATAATATGCACAATGAAGGGGCACTAAATGTGCACGTTAATTAATTAAGCATTTGCTTCAGTAACTTAATGCATGCATTAAGGGACAGGCATTTCTTATTGCATTTCTTCTTAAGCATGCACTAATTAACATGCAAATGCACTTTTTTAGCATATGAATGGTCAGGTTCCTCTTCACCTCCTTCTGAAAACTATAAAATCCTACTCTCCACTTCCAGTCAGTGGTGTGAGGTGGGTAGTGCACTCTGGACTAGGCACCAGAGATAGGTTAGTGATTGCAGAGAAGAGGATGGTTGTTTTAAGCAATTGAGCGGTTTCTTTGGTTTTCAGTGTTTCCCTTTCAGTGTTTGTATGAAAACCCTTTTGATCTTGTCTGTCCTAAATGGTGCTAGTTGTATTAGATAGATTGTGCAAGAAAGGAGCACATGAGCATGACAAGTATGAGGACAGAAAGTGGCAAACGTGGGGCAAGGAGACATGCAAGGGTTGTGCCAACTGAGCAGGAGGCTAGAAACACTGCTGTGGAGGAGAGGGAGCATGAACGAGCCCCTTGGGGAGGCAGAAAGGAGTACAGAAGAGTAGGAACAAAATCTTAGGAAGGAGAGCAGGAACAAGGCCAGGTGGGAGATAGACAGCAGTAGTCGGAAGACGGAAGTCGGTGGAGTGGAGAGGCATGCTGGTAGACAATAGGGATGTGCATTTGTTTGCAACGTATTAGCAATCCACTACGTATATGTCCCTATCCGTTCTATTCATGGGTTCGCAAAATGGATCACGATCCCCCATGAATACAAACATATCATACGTTTCATTCTTTTGGCTCGCAGTGATTTGATTTATTAGCGGCCATTTGAAATAGGAGAAGACCATGGGGGAAGTATCCATAGCAAAAACCAGCCTTTTCCTGTGAGTCATAATTGACATCACAGCCCTGTCACAGAGAGGGTCAGACAGGTTGGCAAGGAGACCAGAAATCAACCTATCAGAGCTAAGCATTTCTCTAATGTGGCCAATCGCTGCTCTCACTCAGTGCTCTGTAGCGCTATTCCTAATGATACAGCACTATCTATACGGTAAGCACGCAGTGTGCCACGCAATTTATTGGCAAGGATGGTGTGGGGAGGTGGCTGAACGTCTAAAATCAATATTCAGTTGCTAGCTACTATAATAGAATTTTCCATTGGAAAAGATATTTGTTCGATTTGGCTGCAGTGCTGCCACTAGCTAGTCATACTATTTTTTGACCGCACTTTGTTTTATTGGTCTGGTACAGCAGTGCTCTTTTAAGCCAAGGATGCACTACCTCGTGGGGGTCTGTGGGCAGTTTTCCAGACTCACCTATATTAGTACAGCAGAGCTCTTTTAAGCCAAGAAGGCGCTGCCTCATGGGGGTCTGTGGGCAGTTTTCCAGACTCACCTATATTGGGACAGCAATGTTCTTTTAAGCCAAATCCCCAGTAGACCTCTTTTGTAGTTACCAGTTTGTTGTATGCACACAAATTACATTAGTGCACATCAAGGCACTGTGCCTGTGGGCAGGCAGTTTAGCAGACTCATGTATATTGGGACAGCGGTGGTCTGTGAAGCCATATTCCCAGTGGGCCTCTTTTGGAAATAATTCGTCTAACTGAAATGCCTAGTAGGCAGTGACATTAAATCCATAATGTCAGGGAAAGCTAGACGTGGTCGATTGATTGGGACTGGGAGACAAGACACCTCAAAATGGAGTGCCAGTCCCCCATTAAAGTTAAAAAGGGACCTTTTCCAATCTAAAATCTTTGGAGGGGCAGGCAGTTCCATCTGGAAAAAAATGAAATCTAAAGATGATGCATCGCCACCACCTGTTTCTGACCCTGTAGTTTTGGAGGTGAGGGAAGGGGAGGCTAAGTCATGCAAGACAAAATGGCGACACCCAAAAGCAGCAGTGCGACAGCAGTCTCGACTTAGCATTGACAATGTAGCGCAGGCACTGTTTGCTTCTGATTCCAATGAATAATCATCTTCTGTGGGATTCTCATCAGACATGGAAGAAGTAATAGCTGACAAAGGTTTAGTCCTGTCTTAGCCTCCACCAGTCTGCAGGGGAGAGATGAAACTGATGATGATGAGGAGGAAAAGCAGTCAGCGCAGGCACAGAATGTGACTGATGCCCCTGGCATTGCTTCTCAGGGTGCACCCACTACTTCAGCTCCAGTGCCAGCATCTACCCCGAAGGCTATAGAGAAGGGATCATGAAAGACATCTGCGATCTGGAGCCACTTTAAAGTGACAGAGGACCCGTGTTTTGCTCGCTGTAATTACTGTGGCAGGGATATTAGCAGAGGCAAGCAAATGGGACATCTATCTAATTTTGGCATGACGCATTATATGAAGAGGCAACACCCAACAACAGTACTGCCATCTGGGGATGGTGACAGTACCAGTCAGGGGACCCCTTTTTCCAGACAGCATAAAGTGGTTGAAAAGGAGCAGAGTCACCCCACACCCTCAGCCCCTTCTAGCAGTCAGGTGGCAGGCGAGGATTCCCCTGCCATTTATTTATGTATTTTATTTATTTATTTAATTCTTTTATATACCGACCTTCATGACAAGGGTCATATCAGATCGGTTTACAATGAACCAAGGGTTAACATACATTATCAACTGTTTAACAATAGGGCTTTAACAGGAGTCAGAAAGTTACATTTAACAAGCTGTATCAAAAACTTGGACGCAGGAAGGAAGAGGAAGGGAGAGAATTACCATTTGTATAAATAAATAACCATTTTGTGTAGAATAAAGCAGGGTTAGGTACATGTCTGGGAAGGAAGTAAAATAAAAAGGTTTTTAAAGTCGGACCTGTTATAGGAAAGCTTGGCGGAAAAGCCACATTTTAAGTTTTTTCCGGAATGTTTGTAAGCAGGGTTCCAATCTGAGGTCCATGTGGCAGAAGCGACAACCCACCATGGAGGAAATGGGGTGGAGTTCGGTAATGCTATCCCGGGGTAGGAGGCAGGTAGCCTCAAAAGTTGTAACCAGAAGCATTGGAGCATTGGAGATACTGGAGAATGTGGGTTTCAAGCATTTTCTGAAGGTCATACTTCCAAATTACAAAGTCCCCTTCAGAACCACATTTACCAGAAAGGTCATCCCCAGCCTGTACAAGCAGTGTCACAGTCGCATCCAAGCGCTGCTAGCTAAGGCACAGGGGAGTGTGCATTTCACCTGCGATATCTGGACTGCCATGAATGCTGCACACTCGTACCTCTCCCTGACAGCACACTGGTGGGACCTGGCTGAGGCAGGGGCAGGCAGCAGCTCTATTAGGGAACAAGTATTAGAGATGTGCTTCGTTTTTTCTACCGGGTCGTTTTTCGGTTCGAATACTTCGTGGTATAATTCGGGTGGTCTCGTTTCGTTTTCGGGTCGTTTGTCCGAAAACGAAACGAGAAACCCGAAACCGGGCCGAAAAACGAATCGGTAAACGAAGCAAAAAAAAAAAAACAGAACCCAAGCATTTAAAAACATTTTCCTACGTATATGCACCCCCCCCATCCCGATCCCTCCCCAAGACTTACGAAGATCCCTGGTGGTCCAGCGGGGTCCCGGGTTCCATTTGCCCTGATGCCCTCCGTGCCCGGTGCAAGCCGTGCGCCTCAAAATGGTGCCGAATAGCCCGAACTACCATGTCACAGGGGCTTTCGGCGCTATTGGTCAGCACCTGTCACATGACCATCGGCGCCATCTTGTGCTCCTATCATGTGACAGGAGCTGACCAATGGCGCCAAAAGCCTCTGTGACATAGTATGGGCAAAGGCTATCGGCGCCATTTTGGTTACTGGCAGCCAAAAACGAAATCGCTCGCGGACCCTTGCTGGACCCCCAGGGATTATTGGCAAGCCTTGGGGGGGGGTCAGGAGCCCCCCTCCTGACCCCCCCAAGGCTTGCCAATAATCCCTGGGGGTCCAGCAAGGGTCCGCGAGCGATTTCGTTTTTGGCTGCCAGTAACCAAAATGGCGCCGATAGCCTTTGCCCATACTATGTCACAGAGGCTTTCGGCGCCATTGGTCAGCTCCTGTCACATGATAGGAGCACAAGATGGCGCCGATGGCCATGTGACAGGGGCTGACCAATAGCGCCGAAAGCCCCTGTGACATGGTAGTTCGGGCTATTCGGCACCATTTTGAGGCGCACGGCTTGCACCGGGCACGGAGGGCATCAGGGCAAATGGAACCCGGGACCCCGCTGGACCACCAGGGATCTTCGTAAGTCTTAGGGAGAGATCGGGATCGGGGGGGGGGGGGGGGTGGTGTATTATAATTAATTTAAATGTTTGGGGTGGTTTGGGGTGGTTTTTAATTTAAAAAAAAAATTTGTGCCCCTCTCCCCAGGCAAACCCGAAAACGAAATTTCCCCGAAATTCTGGGGGGAAATTTTGTTTCCGGTTTCGGTGCCTCCGAAACAACGCCGTTTATTTCGTGTTTCGGGGACTCCGAAACACGAACGAATTAGGAAATTTCGGACAATTTCCTAAATAGGGCGAAAAACGAACCACATCTCTAACAAGTATGAGGGTGCAGGTGGGCTTTACTGCACACCCACCTGACGGACCAGGCCCATACAGCCACCAATATTCCAGCATGCATCAGACAGATGCTGGTGGGCTGGCAAATACACCAGTGAGGTACATGAAATGGGTGATATTTATCACTCTCTCAACACAATTGTAAACAATGCATATATTGAAAGAGAGAGCAAATTTTTATTATCACAAAAAGTTTTAAATTACCAAACAAGTGTGTCATAAAATACTCATACACTCACACATTCACTCAATTAAAATCACAAATTGAAGCATAGTGAAGTAACTAACCAGAATACCTGATGTAACATTTACAAAATGTAAAGAGATATTTAGAATGCAACTAAAAACATGTATTTATACATCCTGTGGTTATATAAAGCCACTTACAACTCTATAAATGCTTTTACCTTCCAATACAATTACCTAATTATTCCCTAGTTTTTAAACATGTGATCTTAATTACCACACTATTATATAAACCAATGTACTAAATATATGTGTGCACCTATATATCAAAGCACTTAAACACTTGAAATTCTCTTCATCTGGTGTTCTTCACTATATGCTTCTAGGGATGTGCAGAGCAAAAGTTTAAGTTCATATGTCCATATGTCCAAAGGGGGTCCCATTTGCGGTCAATATGGACATAAACAGAATTCAATGAGTTGAGTATATGTCCATATGTGCAAATAAAAATTTAAACCCCTCACCCTCCTTAATCCCCCCCCCCCCCAAGACTTACCACAACTCCCTGGTGGTCCAGCGGGGTCAGGACGTCATTTCTGACCAACTTTGTAAGGAGCACGTGACTTCGGCGTCACGTCGGAGTGACGCGGCGTCACGTGATTCCCCGCGGGTTCGCGCCGGAACGCTCGTTCGGCCCAAAACGCTCGTTCGGCTCGTTAGGCCAGCTTGGGGGGGCCTCCTGACCCCCCCCAAGCTGGCCAAAAGTTCCTTTTGGGCCGAACGAGGGTGCCGGAGGGAACTCGCGGGGAATCACGTGACGCCGCGTCACTGCGACGTGGCGCCGACGTCACGTGCTCCTCGGAAAGGCTTTCAGAAATGGCGTCCTCACTCCTCGCTGGATCACCAGGGAGTTGTGGTAAGTCTTTGGGGGGGGGATTAAGGAAGGTGAGGGGTTTAAATTTTTATTTTGGATCAACAATCGCGATTTCCAACTTATTCAACATAGCTATGTTGAATAAGTTGGAAATCCGATCGTTTATGTCTTATCACTTTTTTAAGTTAAAAAAAAAAATAAGTAGCGTTTTACATTTATGTTCAATACGAATGCACACCCCTATATGCTTCTCTTCATCAAAATATAAAGGCAATGCTTCATTTTTCACCATGGTATAACCCTGACATGAGGCCCTTGTTTCTCTGATACCAGCTTCATCAGTGGGATGTTGACCATCTGGGAAAACAAACCGACACGTCTTCACCTTAAGTAAACACAATACCATGTTAGAAAAGACACTATCCAAACTGCTTAAAAAACACTTATCAATCCTGCTTGTGAAAAGATATTTTCAACAGACCCTCCACATTATTCATGGGCTGACTTACTTCATGATATTCTCCACCAACTTTATATATGGAATTCTCACGGACTAAATTCCAGGATGTGCTTATCTCATTCTCAAAATGATTTCTCACACGTGCTGCCCAGCAAAGCCTCTAATGATAATACATAATTGACTAACTCCCAACAAAGGGAGTTAGTCAATTATGTATTATCATTTCAAGTGTTTAAGTGCTTTGATATATAGGTGCAATAATAATGGTATATAGGTGTATAATAATGGTATATAGGTGTATAATAATGATGCTTAACTTACCAGCTCTCTAACCGACATACCCATAACACAACCAATACTATTACTGAACCCACACCACACCTACCTGGTAACTGCACCAACTCCTAATAATTTCACAAGAAATACTGCAACGTCTGAATCCTGGGACTTAGACCAACAAGACTGCACTGCTCCACAAAGAATACAGATAAAACTGCTCATTCATGATGCTTTTGAAGGCTTTTTAATACTGCCACCACCTAGCATGTGCAAACGGCGTGCGAGCCAACGCCCGAACACATGCCTAAACGTGCCTCAATGTCAAGTCGCTATGCATGTCACTCACAATATCTTTGGACTATGCTTCCCGTTTTTTATAATCATCGGTAACCACAACATTTTTTTTAAGGCTTTCGCTCTTTTAGTGATTATGCAGATACAACTAAACACTTATCTGAACTTTTCAGGACAGTTTGTAATAACACCGGCCCAACCCCAGTTATTACAAACTGTCCTGAAAAGTTCAGATAAGTGTTTAGTTGTATCTGCATAATCACTAAAAGAGCGAAAACCTTAAAAAAAAATGTTGTGGTTACCGATGATTATAAAAAACGGGAAACATAGTCCAAAGATATTGTGAGTGACATGCATAGCAGCACGCTAATACGCTGCAGAACCCGAACGTGAGGCGTTTTAAGTTTTAAATATAGCCCATGTGAAGTTTATGAGGTATCCACAAGATACATAAAAATACTACATTCAGCGCTTCCATATTGGTGTTTTTGTATTATTATATTCTGAGTATACACCATAATATACTGTTTTTGTTTGAGTGTCAATGTCAAGTCGTTTATGCGTCACATGAAATACGTAGCAAAGTGTGCTAACGCTCTCAAGACGTAAGAGAATCTCAATGTTAGTCCCAAAGCACTATAGAGACATTCGAAATACTCCCCCAAACAGTAGCATCACCCCAATCACACCAACTACACAAAACAACAACTCACAGTCAAACCATTTCCTTGTAGTTGTTGAAGTCAGGAGTCAGAAGTACAAAGACAGGAACCTGGAGAAGGGAACAGCAACTGGAAGCTCTCAGAAGAGAGGGAACCTCGTTGCAAGGCGAGGCATAGCTGTGACTGCCGGGTTTAAATAACCCGGCAGAGTCTGATGTCACTGGGAGGCTGTCCCAGGGTTTCCCGCGCTGGCCCCTTTAAATCAGGCGCGTGCGTGCCTAGAGGGCGGGGCCAGCTGCGGATCGTTGACGGCGTCTCCCTCTCAGGGAGAACGCTGCGGTAGGCCGCGTCTCAGGACTGGGAGCCGAAGAGGAGGAGTTCCCGTGGCCGGGTCAGGGCCGCATGGTGAGTGAAGGTCCCAGGGCACGGCCCGGGACCGTAACCGAAAAGGAGCATACATGATAGTATGATGTTACTTATTTGGTCTTCTTTTTCATTTTAGAGCTCCTGATAAAGAGCTTCTAGCATCTGAGGCTCCTGACTTATCAGTCAACAGTCAAGTCTCTGGATTTATTACAGGCTGGTTAATCCAGCAATGAGGAGATTTCTGAATATGTACAAGAAAGGAAAATGATTTTGAAGCCCCCTCTCCTGCCACCTATATAATGAGCATGCATAGGAGATAGTCATAATTGAAAATGTACCCTACAGGATCTCTTGTGGTCACCTGAATCCTTTGCATTCAGCACACTGTGTTCCACACCAATGCCAGTTGCTGTTATCCCTCATTAATATGTGAGATTCAGAGCTAGTGAAGAAGTAAATACTGGGGGATCCTGAACTGTTGGAGTTACAAGACAAATTGGACCTGGTTAAACCATAGCCCCAGTCAGAAGCCAATCTCAAGTAACATAATGTGGCACAGCAAACTAATTATGCCAGCATGGTGCAACATGAAATAAGTTCCATGTGCAGACAGTACAGATAGGTGACCTCAGTGTTATTGCCGAACATGGATTCAATGACATACGCCACCATTTGAAAGATAAATGCAACACTACACCAGAACATTGAAACCATGAGGCCATCAAAGGATATGACTACCTCTTTCACCTCCACTTCCACTTCCACCACTTCATGAAGCAGTCCCAGATGAAATGGCAGGACTAAAATTGGAAGAATTGGTGGACTAATGACACCAAAAATCAGAATTCATTAGAGACCCATAATGATCCCAAGATCAATGAATGATTACCTCTACCACCAAGCAGGGCCAGTGCAAGGGTCTGTAGCGTCCTAGGCAGACCCATGTACCACTGCTTTCCCCAACCCACCATGAGTTGAATGTGCCCTTATACGTCATATCGGTTTCTGTCACCAAAGGAGGTGACCCCAGGGCTTTCTGGGCAGGCCAAGATAAAATCACTGGTTTTAAAAGTGATACATGGAATGTATTATGTATTCCCAGCACAGGAAGCAGCCACAGCTGATGCATCAGGTAACAGCGAAGGGTCCAATGTATCTAGGAGCGAATCTCTGAGATGGAATTAGAAGTTGGATATATCGAGTAATTAACCAGATTTTCTGGCCAGGGAGAAATTCAGGAGTTGAGCGAAGTCGACTGTCAGCAGTTCTCTTGGCCCAGGAAGCGGCCTGAGACAAGTGGACATTTGCCTGCTCCCATAATGTTTTAAGGGCTTCTGCAGTAGCCTGTACCACAGGGGACAGCACAGATAGAGCTATGGATAGTGGTGGTCATAGTTGTTTCCCATAGACAACTGAAAATGGAGATGTTCCAGTGGCAGTGGCGATGTGGGAGTTGTGAGAAAACTCCACCCAGGATAAGAGGTCTGACCAGTTATCTTGATGGTCATTGATGTAAGCATGCAGGAAGGCCTTCAAGGAGTGATTCATCCGCTCAGCTTGCCCATTGACTTGGGGATGATACGCGGACTTGAGGCTGATGTTAATGCCGAACTTTCAGCAAAGGGAGCGCCACAAATTGGCACCTGGCAACAAATTGAGGACCTCGGTCTGAAACAATGTCCGTGGGTAAGCCATGTAGCCTGAAGATATGGTGGAAGAATAATCATGCTAGCTCTGGAGCAGATGGTAGGCCCGATAGAGATACAAAATGGGCCATCTTTGAAAAATGGTCTATGGTGACCCATATTATGGTATGATCCTTAGAAGGTGGCAGGTCCACGATGAAATCCGTACATAAGTGAGTCCACGGTTCTTCGGGTGCTGGAAGTGGTTGTAAGAGGCCCCAAGGTTGTCTGACTGGGGGATTTTGCTGTGCACATAGATTACAGGATTCGACGTATGCTTTCACGTCAGAGACCATGGTAGGCCACCAAAGGAACCGCTGGAACAGTGCTATGGTTCGCACTCATCCTGGGTGAACAGAGAATTTGGAAATGTGCGCCCATCTGAGAACTCTTTCTCGGAGTCGTCGGGGCATGACTATCTTCCCAGCTGGAACTGGATGAGTGGCAGATAAGTAAATGCAGGTCAGGTTGATTATATGAGTTGGTTCTTCCAGAGTGTCTGCCTGGAGGTTTTTATCGGCTGGGCATTAACGAAGTTTGAAGTCGAATCTAAAGAAGAACAAGGCCCATCAAGCCTGGTGGGCATTGAGACGTTGTGCTTGACTTAAATGTTCCAGATTCTTATGATCAGTGAACACAATGAATTTGTGTGATGTACCCTCTAGCGACGGGCGCCACTCTTCAAGAGCCAATTTTATGGCGAGTAGTTCACGATCCCTGATGCTGTAATTTTGCTCTGTGGATGAAATTTTAGAGAATAGAAGGAACAAGGAACTACGGTGCCAGAGGCTCTGCGTTGACTTAGGACCGCCCTAGCCCCAATGGCGGAGGCATCAACATCGACTAGAAATGGGCGTTTCGGGTCAGGATGGTGCAGACAGGACCCCTTCTGGAAATCTTCCTTCAGACGATGGAAGGTGGTAATAGCTTGTCTTGGCCTTTATGGGTCAAGGCTGTCAATGGAGCAGCCAGGGTAGAATAATGTGGGATAAAGTGACGATACTAGTTGAAGAATCCCAAGAAGTGCTAGAGTGCTTTGAGGCCCACAGATTGTGGCCAATCCCTGATTCCTTTAGTTTGGCGGGATCCATAGAGAAGCCCTGCCGAGAGATTATATAGCCCAGAAAAGGTAGACTGGATTTCTCAAAGAGGTATTTGTCCAATTTCGCAAACAGATGGTTTTCACGGAGACGCTGCCACGTCGGCGCGATGAGTGTCAAGGTCTTTGGAAAGGACGAGAATATCATCCAGATAGGCCACAGGTCTCTGAAAATTTTGTTTATCATTCGTTGGAATACTGCGGGTGCATTACAGAGGCCAAAGGGTATCACCAAGTATTCGTAGTGCCTGTCCTGGGTGTTAAAGGCAGTTTTCCAGATGTCATTGGGATGAATTCTTACCAGGTTATATGCCCAATAAATCCAGCTTTGTAAATATAGAGGCACCGTGGAGACGGTCAAACAATTTGGATATTAATGGCAAGGGATATTTATTCTTACAGGTGATGGTGTTGAGGCTGCAGCAGTTAATACATGGCCTAAGTGACCCGTCCTTCTTGATCACAAAAAAGAATCCTTCTCCAGCAGGAGACATGGACAGGTGAATGAATCTATTTACAAGATTTCCGTGGCCATATTCCATAATTGCCTTTGTCTCGGGCAGAGACAGAGGGTAGATGCATCCACGAGGAGGTGTGGTTCCTGGAAAGAGGTCAATTGGACAATCAAACCTTCGGAGAGGCAGAAGGATGTCTGTCTTTTGTTAGAGAACACATTCTCAAAGGCCGCATACGGAGCTGGTATGCCAGAGGACGTAGTAGCCAGAGGGACAACAGGTGGTGGTGTCCTTTTCTGAAGCTAGGACTGGTGGCAAGTGGAACACCACTCCACCAGTTGCAATGAACCCCAGTTGAATTGGGGAGAATGTTTATGTAGCCAGGGAAGTCCAAGCACTATGGGATGGATGGATTTCTCCAATACTAATAATTCAAGTTCCTCAGTATGTAAAGCCCCAGTGCGTAACTGGACGGGTTCTGTAGTCAAGGAAATTCGGCCGGGTAATGGCTCTCCATAGATGGAAGCAATGCATAGTGATGTGTCAAGTGAATGGGTCTTTATACCCAAGAGCTGAACAAGGTCCTTGAGAATAAAATTACCTCCTGCTCCGGAGTCTAACAGAGCAAGAACTGGGAAGGATCGAGAATTCCAGATCAGAGTATCTGGTACAGATAACTGAGGGGCCAGAGAAGTCGCACCCAAGTTCAGGACCCCTACTGAACTCAGGCCAAGGAGTTTCCTGGATGTATAGGGCAAGTCTGTAGATGGTGGCCAGGTGCTCCACAATACAGACACAGACCAGATTGTCTCCACCTGGGGCACTCTTCCGGAGTCAGCCGCCCACGACCCAACTGCAGTTAACCACGACTGTCTCATTGACAGATTAACCGACATCGGCATCAAAAACACAGCCTTAAACTGGTTTAAATCCTTCTTCCAGAACAGATATTACAGAGTCAAGATCAACAGCAAAGTATCTTTTCCATTCAGTTCCACCCTCGGAGTCCCTCAAGGTTCATCGTTATCACCAACATTATTTAACATCTATCTACTCCCGCTTTGTAAACTCCTCTCCGAGCTCAAATTAACACATTACGTATATGCAGACGACGTCCAAATCCTCCTACCGATAATAGATTCTCTGGACAGTACTTTACGTCGTTGGAACACCTATCTATGCTCTATTAATAACCTCCTTTCAAATCTTAACCTGATTCTCAACACAAACAAGGCCGAATTCCTCTTAATCACACAGGATGGTAACTTTTCTCTAAACAACCTACCCCCTACAACTCTCCCAACCATCTCTCCCAAAGTCAGAAACCTAGGGGTAGTCATGGACACTCAATTGAGCTTCACAGGCTTCATTAACAACACAATAAAGGAGTGCTACTTCAAACTTCAAGTATTAAAAAGACTAAGACCCCTCCTTCATTTTCAAGATTTTAGGTCCGTCTTACAAGCGATAATTTTTTCAAAAATCGATTACTGCAATGCTCTTCTTCAAGGCCTTCCAGACAACTCCATTAAACCTCTCCAGTTGCTTCAGAATGCAACTGCAAGGATACTCACAAAGTCTAACAAAAGGGACCACATAACACTGATCCTTAAGAAGCTCCATTGGCTCCCAGTCAAATTCAGAATCCTCTACAAGCTTTTAGTAATCACCCACAAAGCCATTCTTAACATCTCTCCGCTGGACCTATCGACCCCCCTGCAACTTCATACTTCAACCCGTCCTCTGAGATTAGCGCAAAGAGGGACTCTTAGAACACCTACATTCAAAACCTCCTTTAGTAAAAGAGCCTTTTCCACCGCAGGCCCCAAACAGTGGAACCTGCTCCCACCGGACCTTAGGCTGGAACAATGCCCAATTACATTAAAGAAGAGACTTAAGACCTACTATTCAGACAAGACTTCCCATAACACTTGTCCTTGCCTCATCCTCCACGGACCTTCTCTTCCTAAGCTCAGATGCCTAAGCACTTTTTCTTCCGCTGACTAAGCTATTTAATATATGTATATTAGTTTCATTAAATCTATGGTAACCCTCCGCTACCCTCCCCCCCCCCACCTTCCAACCCCCCTTCCAACCCCCTTACAATCCCTCATTCCTACCCCCTCCCTCGGAATACCTTGTTACCCCAAAAAGCCAACTCTTATCAGTTCTTACCAGTTTTGACACGTTACTCCCCATGCTTAAGCTGTATCCACGTTTTTCTCTCCCTCTGTTCTATGTAAGACAACTTTGTCACTGTTTTATGGTTGCAATGTAAACCGGAGTGATAATTAACTCTATTATTTGAACTTCGGTATAGAAGTTATAAATAAATACATAAATAAACTGCATAGGCTCTTCCAGCTTGACCACTCTAGTATCACTGCTGAAAGCAGGGTTGGAAGTGGGTGGTGAATGGGAGTGAACCTGCGTGGGTTTCTTGGGCTTCCGGCTCTCCCAGTGAAGCTCTTGAAGATGATGGTCGATTCGGCTTGCCAAGTCTATAAGGTTCTCCAATGAAAAAGGGAGCTTCTGTACAGCCAGCTAATCTTTCAGCTGTGGGGAGAGTCCATCCAGGTAGATAGCTTGGAGGCAGTCTTCCTGCCAAGCGAGCTCAGTAGCTAAAGTCCGAAACTCAATGGTATAATGAAAGAGACTTATTTGATCTTGTCGAAGGTGTAGTAAGCTGGTGCTTCTCACGGCATGTCTCCAAGGATCATCAAAAGTTCACCTGAAAACAGCCACAAATTGAGCCAGTTCTTTCAGCAAAGTGTCTGAGTGGTCCCACAGGGGAGAAGCCCAGGACAGTGCCTTCCCTTCAAGGCAGGAAAGGATAAAGGTGACTTTAGTCAACTCATCCTGGAAGACTGAGGGCTGTAGAGAAAATTGCATGTAGCATTGTTTTATAAACCCTCTGCAGAGTCTCGAGTCACCATTGAAGGTGGGAGCGCTGGAAGTGCCAACAAGACTTGAGTCATTGATGGTGGTGGCTGTGGATGAGGAGGAGCCGAGGTAGAAACAGAATCATTAGGATGATCAATAAGCCAGGTATGAAGATATCCAATGGAGGTAGCCAGTGCCTCCAAGAATTGCTGCTGTTCTTGTACCTTGGATGCCAGGTCAGTTACCTATACCAGCCCTCATTCCCCGCGGATTGAGCCTTTGGGTGCTGGGGAAGGCAGGAATTAGGTGGGCCTTGAGGTTGGTTTGTGGAGTAAGGCAGTTCAGCTCAGAGACAACTGTTGATAGGTGGCATAATCCTACCCTGGACTGGGTTGGGTACAAAAACTCAGGCACCAATGGATCAGGAGGTAACTGGAGGCACCTGATCAAAGAAAGGCTGAAGCCCTGTAAGTCCACATCCAGGAAATAGGCTGAAGGAGGCATCACTGACAGGCTGGAATCAGGGCTGGCAGCAAGCGAAGGTCGTGGCAAGTAATGTAGAACTCTGGACATGGAGTAATCTGTAGCGTAGTTGATCAAAGCAATGTTCAGGGCACGGAGAAGGCAGGCATAGTCAATCAAGTCAATGGTCAGGGTGCGGAGAAAGCAGGCTGAAGAGTAGTCATACGTAGCAAAGGTCCGGGGTTGGAGATAGGCTGAACAGTAGTCAAATGTAGCAGAGGTCCAGGGTTGGAGATAGGCTGAAGAATAGTCAAACAAAGCTGAGTTGAAATCCAGAGAGTCAATCCAACACATAGACAGGGCAGGAACGAGGAAGACTGGAACCGGGAACCACAAGAGACAGGAAGACAACATAGAGACAATTCTCTATCAGCAATGAGTACTCGGAGTATGAGGAGACCTGTTGCAAAGGCAAAGCTATGGAGTGAGGCCTGAGCTTATATACGCTGAAGAATCTGACGTCAGCATCCGGGACTGTGGACAGGTTCCCACCGTGGGCCCTTTAAAAGAATCAGTGATGCATGCGCGCCTAGGGGCAACACTGGGGACCATGGCAGAGCTGGAGGCACCAGAGGCAACCCGAGGTCGGAGATGGCGGCCCACTGCCGCCAGTGAAGAGGAACAGGAGCTGGAGTCCATACAAGAAGGTGAGAGGGCTGTGCCACGGGTCTGCCGCGGGCGGCACATGTAACAAAATGTGCTGAGACAATCTTTCTTAAAGAAAAATTAGGCAAAACTGAACATGTCTCTTTGCCCGAAGACTGTAACATAAAAGAACTTGAGAAGGATGCTGAATATAAATATCTAGAAGTAGTAAAAGATGCAACAATCTAGCAGAAGTTACTGAAAGAAAAGACTGTCATACAATGCTATAAGAGACCATATAAGCACAGAATGAGACAGAAGCTACCAATCATCAGGCAAGCCCTGCACTTTCCTACAGATTTTAATTGTAGACTGGGCTGATAAAGATCTGAAACAGCTGGATGTATGAACATCCTTAAAACTCCTCAATGGCCACCAATTAATCTTCTTGAACAATTGTTTGCCAAGATTGTAAATTAGAAGAGCTGAAGGCAGTATGGGCCTTATAGAAATAGACTATACATATAGAGCTGCTATTATAGGTTTCCAAGCATTAACCTAACAGCATTAACAGATTCAAACAAACACTCAAAAAGAGCTGAAGTATGAAAGTGAATGGCGAACATTAATTTCCATCATTAAACTCGGACCATTGTTTTGAAGAATTTACCAGCACACTTGGGGAAAGAGGCAGCAGAATTTGCAAAACAAGAAACAATATCTTTAAAGATCTGGACTGGCAAAGAAGAAAACACAATAGGCTAAAGCACAATTGCAACAGAGAGTTACTTCTGCAAATGCAAGTAGATCAAGACCTGACACAGAAATAGTTAAGGAGAGATGATCTTAGACCTAAAGATGAGAGATTGATAATCCCAGCACAGGACAGTGGACTAGGGACAAGATGGTTTACAGCTATCACAGACCCCCTCCCTTCTCCCGAATAAAACAGATAAATATAGATTCTGTAAAACAGACCTGGGAATGATTAAACATCTTGCCACTGGATGTAACATCCTGTTACCAGAAGGCAGGGCTTGCGCAAGGCAATCGGCATCCTGAGGTGAGCAATGAGTTGGTCATTCATCCATCCTCCCTAAGGTGTGGCATAGGTCACCTCACTGAGAGAGCCAAGTGCAAGGCAGGGGGTCCCATGGAGTCTGGCCCTTGTGATTATTTGAAATGAAGTAGAACAGGAGCGGCAGATAGAGTGTCAGTGATAATATTTCAAGGATGCTGACAACCCTACCCCACCCCATAGGGAACCCCACCACCTGCTTCTCACCCTTCCCCAGTGAATGGTGGGGGGTCTGAGTGTGGCTCACTCTCTCAGGACTAGTGCAAAGATATTATTCTCTTTTGCAGGACCAAAACTTTGGAACACACTACCTGGTCCTTTAAGAATTTTAACAGAAAAAAAGAAATTCAAACAAGAACTGAAGGCCTGGCTTTTCAAAAAAGCCTACAAACTAACATAAATCTTTCATCTTTACACTGGTTAAAGATTTATACTCTAATATATCAGAACCTCTTCCCATCCTTTTTTGAACACTTTAACAAAAACTCTTACCTAATGAATTGTGTTGCATCTTCCAACTAATGTTATTGAACATATTAATATTATAACTGTTACTTAACCATTATTTCTTCTTTAATGAATATGTAAATCTTGTGATATTACACTGTACTTATATGCAATTTATGTAAACCATTGTGATCATTCGCTGGAACAATGGTATATAAAAAGGATAAATAAATAAAATAAATGTGTCTTTGGTGAATCTTACTGCTTTGCATCCACACACACTCCACTAGCCCTCCTCACACACAATTAAAAATTATGCATTTATTTGTTATGTAATTACTTATTAACAGGTTCCCTGACCCAAAAAAGGGAGATTTTGCATGAAAAAGGATATTCTAGTACAACATGTATATTATATTTTCATGCACTGCTGTGGTGCCAACCAGAAAACCCTGTAAAAAAAAAGACACTTGGAACCCATATGGTATTAGGATGTTATGTTTGTTGTAAAAGTGTGAACCCTGGGCTGAGGTGAGAGGTGTCTCCACCCACAGGGAGGAGCCCTGTGAGCCTCACCATTGGTAGGTGTGGTCTCAGTGGCCTAGGACACAGCTGTAAGAAAGAGACTTTATTATGCAGAAAAGGAAAGCAGAGCCTGCGGAACGGGAGGTGTAGTAAAGTTCAGTTCTGAGCTGAGGGATAAATCCCCGATGTGAAGATCTGGTTCTGGCCCACGGAGCAGGATACACCAGAGAGTCTCTTCAGAAGTGTAGCAATACCTCAGACATGCAGATCCGGTAGTGGCCCACAGAGCGGGGTACACCATGGATGACTGTTCTGTGGAGATAATGAGAAGATAGTCTGAGGTGCAGGAACCCGGAATGGGATCCTGTAGATGGTGCGGTAATAACCTGCAGTGCAGGGTTTACAAGAGCGACTTCTACTGGGGAGAATAAGGTAGTGGCCCGAGGCACGGGATACACCGCAGAAAATCCCACAAGAGGTAGTTCCAGGATAGGGTACTGGGGAGCGAAACTGGAAACAAACCAAGGCAGGAAGGCCATCTGAGGAGCGGATAGCCAAGAAGGTGGAAAGGCCCCCGAGGATCAGGTACCCAGAGTGTCTTACGACAAGTAAGCAATCTGGAACTGGAAGTCCAAAGATGGAACGGATTCAGCAACAAGGGAACTCCTTGCTAACTCGTCGAAGCGTAGAGCCAGTCAGCTTAAATACAGCAAGGCAGTGATGTCATGTGGAAGGGACGCCCCTGAGGTTCCCTCCATGATGTGTACAAAAGGCAGCCCGTGCGCAAGCGCGCTTAGGTAATTCCTCGATCAAGATGGTGATCAGTACTGCCTACGCAATCCCGGGGACGCCAGGGAGGTCGGCGGTTGTTGGCGGAGGCCACCATTCTTCCAAGGATTGACGATGCAGAAAGAAAAGAGGTAAGCATGAGAGGTTGCAGCCATCTGCGACTGACAGGCGTAAAATAGACCTATTATAAAGCATATTAGATATGGGATTTGCCCTCAGACAACCATGTGTAAGCAGAATTACCATTAAAATATAGTAAACCTCTCATACCAAAACAGCACTAACTTCCTGCACTCAAACAATAGCAACCCTACTTATGAAAAGACAACACTGAAAATATTACATCACCAATACACCTCCTATTAGGAAAACAGAACAAGTCAAGCTGCTATAGAACCCTATACAGAAACTGCATGCTAGCAGTCACCTTGGTTACACATGTGGAACACAGGCAGACTCTCACCAAATACAGAGTAAAGAGGTCATAAAAAACAAATAGAAATATGTGAGAAAAACTAAACTGGAAATCACAACAAGCAAGAATATGTATGCAGTGGAAGAATGGAAAAATAGAAGCATCAACTTTACTAGAAAAACAATAAAATAAAAAATATAAAACAATAATCATAAAAGTAAAACCATACTAATAAAACAAATAAATATTTCAAAACAGCTCACAAATAGTGCTTCCCAAAATTATACTCATATTTTTTTTAATTTCTCAAAAAACAATAAAATATGTCAAAATAGCAAACAAAAGAAATAATATGCAATAATTAAAACTAATAAAAGATTTTAAAAAAATCCCTTTCCATACTTGAGAACTTTTGATTTCCAGATTATCATGGATTAGCAGGGGGAGAAGAAGGAGTTTCTTAGTCTCAAACATTCTCTTCTTTTTCTCTCTCTCTTTCACACAACACACGCTCGATCACAGGGAGTTGCTCTCTCTCTCTCAGATGCACACATATGCTCACTCACATGAACATGATCTCTCTCACACATATATACTCTCATACATACTATCTCTATATATATATCTCCCTCACACACACAGGCTCTCACACATATGCTGTCAGACACACATGCTCACACACAGGCTCTGACATACACTACTTTTCTCTCAATAAGTACAGGCACTCTATTCCTCTCACACACTCTCAGGGTTTCCCCTCTCTTCTGGGCCTTTTCTTCAAGGCTCTGCCAGGCTTCTGAGTCTTCTTGCACAGTGCTCCCCACTGGACCTCCGGGTCTTTTCAGGCTGTGACAGGATGGACTCCACTGTAGCCAGACCCCAGTGTGCCATTAAGAAAACCCATTCAAAACAGGGACAAACTAATTACCTATGACTGTATAGTTTCAGGACATTGCGATTGGCACTTGCTGCTGCATGCAAGAAGTGTCTTGTCAAGGGGAGAGGTTTCAAGATACCTTCCATATCACTTCAAACCTTTGTAGGTAACAGTTGAAATCTCTTTGATGGCCTAGTACTTCAGCTTCCCATAACAATATTAGCCCCGCTATTTCATTCTCCCTATGTGATCTTAAGAAATGCTTTATACTGAGGACTGAGCTGGGAGAAGGAAATGCACACTCCAGCATTACATTTCTTAGCTACAGAGAGAAAAAAAAAATGGAAAAGACTATGAAAAGGAGGACAGAATAAATCAGAATGTGGAACATTAGTTTCTACAGCAAGAATTCTCATTATTTACTTTCAATAATTCTCCTAAATAAGTGTTTTTTAAGCTGCAAAGGTTTTTTATTTTTTTCTAATTCAGTACTACGTTAGGGATAATTTTGCTGACTTTCAGCATCAAGGGGACAATTGTGATGATTATCCCTGTAGAAGCAAGAGCAAAGGTCACTGCTCAGCTAAGCTATCTTCCTTTCCAATGGGAGTAGATGGCGTATGCTGGTTCCTGTAGCAGCAGGTTTCTTTTTCCTTTTTACTAGAATATATAAAAAAAAAAAACATTGTTTTTTTTTTTTGGTCTATGTCCCGGGAGACCAGTCACTGCTGTTTATGTTTTAGTACTGCTTGACAATGGCAGTGAGAAATAGGGAAGCACTTCATCTAATAATGATTGCCATCTCTCACATAGAAACATATAGAAACATAGAAACATAGAAATGACGGCAGAAGAAGACCAAACGGCCCATCCAGTCTGCCCAGCAAGCTTCACATTTTTTTCTCATACTTATCTGTTTCTCTTAGCTCTTTGGTTCTATTTCCCTTCCACCCCCACCATTAATGTAGAGAGCAGTGATGGAGCTGCAACCAAGTGAAATATCAAGCTTGATTAGTTATGGGTAGTAGGGGAAGTAACCGCCGCAATAAGCAAGCTACACCCATGCTTATTTGTTTTACCCAGACTGTGTTATTCAGCCCTTATTGGTTGTTTTTCTTCTCCCCTGCCGTTGAAGCAGAGAGCTATGCTGGATATGCTTGTAGTATCAGTTTTTCTTCTCCCCTGCCGTTGAAGCAGAGAGCTATGCTGGATATGCGTGAAGTATCAGTTTTTCTTCTCCCCTGCCGTTGAAGCAGGATATGCATTGAAAGTGAAGTATCAGGCTTATTTGGTTTGGGGTAGTAACCGCCGTAACAAGCCAGCTTTGTGAGTGCGAATCCTTTTTTCTTCTCCCCTGCTTTTGAAGCAGAGAGCTATGCTGGATATGCATGAAGTATCAGTTTTTCTTCTCCCCTGCCGTTGAAGCAGAGAGCTATGCTGGATATGCGTGAAGTATCAGTTTTTCTTCTCCCCTGCCGTTGAAGCAGTGAGCTATGCTGGATATGCGTGAAGTATCAGTTTTCTTCTCCCCTGCCGTTGAAGCAGTGAGCTATGCTGGATATGCGTGAAGTATCAGTTTTTCTTCTCCCCTGCTGTTGAAGCAGGGAGCTATGCTGGATATGCGTGAAGTATCAGTTTTTCTTCTCCCCTGCTGTTGAAGCAGGGAGCTATGCTGGATATGCGTGAAGTATCAGTTTTTCTTCTCCCCTGCCGTTGAAGCAGAGAGCTATGCTGGATATGCATTGAAAGTGAAGTATCAGGCTTATTTGGTTTGGGGTAGTAACCGCCGTAACAAGCCAGCTACTCCCCACTTTGTGAGTGCGAATCCGTTTTTCCACATTTCCTCTTGCTGTTGTAGCTTAGAGCGATGTTGGAGTCACAGTAACCATGTGTATGTTTATTGAATAAGGGTATTGTCTCCAGGCAGTAGCCGTCATTCTGGCTAGCCACCCACTCTTTATTGACGGCCTCTTGATTTTATGGATCCACAGTGTTTATCCCACGCCCCTTTGAAGTCCTTCACAGTTCTGGTCTTCACCACTTCCTTTGGAAGGGCATTCCAGGCATCCACCACCCTCTCCGTGAAGAAATACTTCCTGACATTGGTTCTGAATCTTCCTCCCTGGAGCTTCAAATCGTGACCCCTGGTTCTGTTGATTTTTTTCCTATGGAAAAGGTTTGTCGTTGTCTTTGGATCATTAAAACCTTTCAAGTATCTGAAAGTCTGTATCATATCACCTCTGCTCCTCCTTTCCTCCAGGGTGAACATATTTAGATTCTTCAATCTCTCCTCATAAGTCATTTGATGAAGACCTTCCACCTTTTTGGTCACCCTTCTCTGGATCGCCTCCATCTTGTCTCTGTCTCTTCGGAGATACGGTCTCCAGAACTGAACACAATACTCCAGGTGAGGTCTCACCAAGGACCTGTACAAGGGGATAATCACTTCCCTTTTCTTACTCGATATTCCTCTCTCTATGCAGCCCAGCATTCTTCTGGCTTTAGCCACTTCTGATAAGGAAGAGTACCCAGATGCCCAACCCATAGCCACTGAGGAAGAAGCGGCAGTGCCTCAGCTCATGTACCACCTGTGCCAATGTCTTATGACCCCAGAGGAACCTAGCAATGCAAATGTAATGCATTGGAAGCATGTAGAGTGTGGCAGAAGAATCTGCCTAGGATATGAATTCATTTGAAACAAATGGGAAACAACAAATCAGTGCATACTCATTTCATTTGTGGTCACTTGAAATGGATGGAGGGGTCATTCAAATGAACTTAAAAATATTTGTCTAAATTGTTCATGTTTCCATTCAGGTCTTTGGCCCATTGAAGTCTACAGCAGTGTACCGTTGAACACAAAAAACAACTGGTATTGATAATACCCAACTCTTTCTATGTGATATCACAGCCTTGTCAGCAGTGGCGTAGCCACGGGTGGGCCTGGGTGGGCAGGTGCCCACCCAACTTAGACCCAGGCCCACCCAACTGGCACTGGAACTGCAAGGCTGTCACGGGATCCCATCCCCGCAACAGCGAGCAAGAGAACCCACGCCTCGCGCGCCATCACGGCACACATGGGGAAGCGCTGCTGCGGCCGTATGGCCAACCGGTCTTCCTGTTCGGGGGGGGGGAGCGGAAGTGCCGCGCGCAGCTTCCGCTTCCTCCCCCCAATGCAGGAAGATCAGCTGCCTCTCCTGCTGCCACCCGTTCTCCTGCTATCTTCGGGCCAAACGGCCCGCCGAACTTCCTGTTTGGGGGTGGGGGAGCAGAAGCGCCGTGCACAGCTTCCGCTTTCTCCCCCAAAGCAGGAAGATCAGCTGCCTCTCCTGCTGCCACCGGCCTCCTGCTATCTTCGGGAGTCAGGCCGATCTTCCTGCTGGGGGGGGGGGGGGAAGCGGACGTTGTGCGTTGCGCTTCCGCTCCCCCCCCCCCCGACAGGAGGTTCGACGGGCTTTACGGCCCGACGCCCGAAGATAGCAGGAGTCCGGTGGCAGCAGATCTTCCTGCCCTGGGGGAGAAAGCGGAAGCTGTGCACGTGCTTGAATGTGTATGTGTGGATGAGAATGGGAGTGTGTGTGGGTGAAAACTGGAGCCTGGGTGTGTATGTGGGTGAGAATGGAAGCTTGAATATGTGGGTGAATGGGAGCTCGAATGTGTGTATGTGTGGTTGAGAATGGGAGCCTGGGTTTGTGGGTGGGTGAGAATGGGAGCTTGAATGTGTGTATATATGGGTAAGAATGAGAGCCTGGGTTTGTGTGGGTGGGTGAGAATGGAAGCTTGAATATGTGGATAAGAATGGGTGCTTGAATGTGTGTATGTGTGGGTGAGAATAGGACCTTAAATGTGTATATGTATGGATGAGAATGGGAGCTTGAATATGTGTGGGTGAGACTGGGAGCATGGATTTGTGGGTGAGAATGGGAGTCTGGGTTTATGTGTGTGGGTGAGAATGGGTGCCTGGATGTGCGTCTGTGTGTGCATAAGAATATAAGCCTGAGGAGGGGTGAGAAAGTGAGAACTTGTATGTGTGTCTGCAGAGAATGTGAGCTTGTGGGTGGGGGGGGGGGGGGGGAGAGCATATGAGAGTGACAGCTTGAGTGTGTGAGAGGGAGTCTGTGAGAGAAAGCGTGTATGTGTGTGTGTGTGTGTGTGGAAGGGAAGAAGACAGTAATAGAAGAAAGACACTGAAAAGGAATTAGGAAATGAGCTATAAGGGAAAAAATGGGAAAAAGAGACCAGGACCAACTGATTAGAAAAATACAAAGATCAGACAACAAAGGTAAAAATATATATCTATATTTTGAGATGTTAGCAATTTAAATATAAGCAACACAACCGCTCTCTCAAAATTTATGGACAGGTAGGAGCCGTGTATAAAATTGTAATAATAAGAAGGCTAAAGTACCACAAATCACCATGAATTATGTTTGTATCATTAAGTAAACCTCATACTTAGGCGTAGATGTGAATGCTATGCTGCATAATTTGGCATTATTTATCAGTAAAAAAACAACTAGTAGACCTGCATGCCTAAAGCCCACCCATGTTAACCTTGTGCCCACCCAAAAAATCAATTCTGGCTACGCCACTGCTTGTCAGAGCTGAGTCAGAACAAGTTGGCAAGAAAACCACACAGAAAACAAATCACAATGAAGCATCTATCTAAACTAATGTATAGCTGCTGTGTGGATCAAGTGACACTAACATCCTCCCACTGTAAAGTCTGAGCTTGTGCAAAAAGCTCTGAATTTCATCTCTAGCTCTTGGCAGAGAAGGATGAGCTAATAGAAGCATGAACCATACACACAGGATATAAAATTGCAACTTACGTTTGTATATGTTGCCTTCACCCTGGGATGTAGGGGTGTGCATTCGGTCCCTACATATTGGCAATCCGCAACGGATGTGCCAATATTTGTTGTATTCATGGGGAAGCGAAATGTATCGCGATTCCCCACTGATACAACAAATTTTCGCCGAATTATTCGGCCGCCAATTTAAACAACCCCCTCCACCCTCCTGATCCTCCCCAAGACTTACCAAAACTCCCTGGTGGTCCAGCAGGGGGTCTGGGAACCATCCCCTGCACTCTCACACCCTCGGTAGTAGTTCAAAATGGTGCCGATAGCCTTTGACCTGCTATGTCACAGGGGCTACCGCTGCCATTGGTCAGCCCCTGTCACATGGCATTCGGCGCCATCTTGTGCTCCTGCCATGTGACAGGGGCTGACCAATGGCGTCCGTAGCCCCTGTGACATAGTAAGGGCAAGGCTATCGGCGCCATTTTGGTTCCTGGCACCCAACAGCATTATTTATTTATTTAAAAACTTTTATATACCGGTATTAGTATGCATACATCATACCGGTTTACAATGTAACTTTAAAGGTAGAAATTACAATGAACAGGGAGGGCGAACAAGGAGGAGTATACAAAGAGCAGGAGGTGGAGGAATTAAAGCAATAAATAAAAACTGCAATGGACTATTTACAGGAATATACAAGGCGTAGGCAAGATACTTGCAGAAGTCGGTGTACTTAATCAGGGTAGGCTTGTCGGAAGAGCCATGTTTTTTTTTTTCTGAACTTGGCGTAACATGGCTCTAGCCTGAGAGTGGTAGGGAGGGTGTTCCATTGTTTAGGGCCTGCAATGGATAGTGCACGGTCCCTAGTAGAGGAGAGGTGGGCTTTTTTCAAAGGGGGAATGGAGAGGGTGCCTTTGTTGACAGTGCGAGTGGGTCGTTCAGTGCGTATAGGACAAAAGGGTTCATCCAACCAATTGGAATTGTGCGAGTGGATGGACTTGTGCACTATGGTTAGAATTTTGAAGAGAATTCGGGATGCGATGGGGAGCCAGTGGAGTTCTTTGAGTATTGGGGTAATGTGATCAGCTTTCCTTGAGTTGGTGATGACCCTGGCGATGGCATTCTGGAGCATTTGTAAGGGCTTGGTGGTGGAGGAGGGTAGGCCAAGGAAGAGGGCATTACAGTAGTCCAGCTTTGAGGAAAGGGTGGCTTGGACGACGGTGCGGAAGTCATGATAGTGGAGGAGGGGTCTGAGTTTCTTCAGGATGTGAAGCTTGAAGAAACCTTCTTTGAGGATGGAGTTGATCTGTTTTTTGAGATTGAGTTGTTGATCTATGATAACCCCAAGGTCTCTTACTGTGGGTTGGGGTGTTATGACGTTGAAAGCTGGATCGTTGGAGATCGGTGGTTTGGGAGGGAGATCGCTCCCAGACCCCCGCTGGACCCCCAGGGACTTTTGGCCAGCTTGGGGGGGCCTCCTGACCCCCCCAAGACTTGCCAAAAATCCAGCTGGGGTCCAGGAGTGACCTCCTGCACTCGGGCCGTATTGCCAGTATTCAAAATGGCGCCGGCGCTACCTTTGCCCTCACTATGTCACAGGGGCCGAGGGTCGGCCCCTGTGGCATAGTGAGGGCAAAGGCTAATGCCGGTGCCATTTTGAATACTGGCAGCCGCTAGCCTTTGCCCTCACTATGTCACCAACCGTCAGCCCCTGTGACATAGTGAGGGCAAAGGCTAGCGCCGGCGCCATTTTGAATACTGGCAATACGGCCCGAGTGCAGGAGGTCACTCCTGGACCCCCGCTGGACTTTTGGCAAGTCTTGTGGGGGTCAGGAGGCCCCCCCAAGCTGGCCAAAAGTCCCTGGGGGTCCAGCGGGGGTCCGGGAGCGATCTCCTGCACTCGTGCCGTCGGGTGCCAGGAACCAAAATGGCACCGATAGCCTTGCCCTTACTATGTCACAGGGGCTACCGACGCCATTGGTCAGCCCCGTCACATGGCAGGAGCACAAGATGGCGCCGATGGCCATGTGACAGGGGCTGACCAATGGCACTGGTAGCCCCTGTGACATGGTAGGGCTATCAGCACCATTTTGAACTGGTATAGAGGGTGTGAGAGTGCTCCCGGACCCCCGCTGGACCACCAGGGAGTTTTGATAAGTCTTGGGGTGGTCAGGAGGGTGGGGGGTTGTAGTAAATTTAATTTTAGCCGGGTAACGAATAGGATTAGACGTATAACCGTATTGGGACGCCATTCGGACGTATACAACGATTCTGCCACCTGACGAATACGTATCCCGAATGCAAAGTATGGCGTCCCTCTGCACATCCCTACTGGAATGGCCCTGACCCACCCTTGCATTGCTACTTGCTCATGTAGGTGCGATATTTATAAAATAGCCCTGTTGTGAATAAGTGCTACTTACATGCTTATCTGCTATTTTCTATGCATGCATCTCTTTTAAAATTCTTCTTTAAATTTTATGGGGTTCTTACAGGATCCTGAGAGGGGATACTGAGGAAGCTCAGAGATGTGCTGGCAGGTCTGCTGTGTGACCTGTTCAATAGATCCCTAGAAATGAGAGTGGTGCCGAGTGATTGGAGAAGAGCGGTAGTGGTCCCGCTTCACAAGAGTGGGAGCAGAGAGGAGGCTGGTAACTACAGGCCGGTTAGCCTCACCTCAGTGGTGGGAAAAGTGATGGAGTCGCTGCTGAAAGAAAGAATAATGAACTATCTACATTTGGGAGAATTGCTGGACCAGAGGCAGCATGGATTCACCAGGGGAAGATCCTGTCAGACAAATCTGATTGACTTTTTCAACTGCGTGACTAGGGATTTGGATCAAAGAATAGCGCTCAATGTCATCTACTTGGATTTCAGTAAGGCTTTTGATATGGTCCCGCACAGGAGGCTGGTGAATAAAATGAGAAGCTTAGGAGTGAGTGCTAAGGTGGTGGCCTGGATCGCAAACTGGTTGACGGACAGACGACAATGTGTGATGATAAATGGAACTTACTCTGAAGAGAGAGCGGTGTTAAGTGGAGTGCCGCAAGGATCAGTGTTGGGGCCGGTTCTGTTCAATATCTATGTGAGCGACATAGCGGAGAGATTGAAGGTAAGGTTTGTCTGTTTGCAGATGACACTAAGATCTGCATCAGAGGGGACACGCCGGAAGGAGTGGAGAGAATGAGATGGGATTTAATGAAGCTGGAAGAGTGGTCGAAGATATGGCAGCTGAGGTTCAATGCCAAGAAGTGCAGAGTCATGCATATGGGGTGTGGAAATCCAAAAGAACTGTATTTGATGGGGGGTGAAGGGCTGATGTGCAGGGAGCAGGAGAGAGACCTTGGGGTGATAGTGTCTAACGATCTGAAATCGGCGAAACAATGTGAAAATGCGATAGCTAAAGCCAGAAGAATGCTGGGCTGCATAGAGAGAGGAATATCGAGTAAGAAAATGGAAGTGATTAGCCCCTTGTACAGGTCCTTGGTGAGGCCTCACCTGGAGTACTGTGCTCAGGTCTGGAGACCGTATCTCTGAAGGGACAGAGACAGGATGGAGGCGGTCCAGAGAAGTGCGACCAAAAAGGTGGATGGTCTTTATCGAATGACTTATGAGGAGAGATTGAAGAATCTAAATATGTACAGCCTGGAGGAAAGGAGGAGCAGAGTTGATATGATACAGACTTTCAGATACTTGAAAGGTTTTAATGATCCAAAGATAATAGCAAACCTTTTCCATTGGAAAGTAATCAGCAGAACCAGGGGTCATGATTTAAAACTCCAGGGAGGAAGACTCAGAACGACCAATGTCAGGAAGTATTTCTTCACGGAGAGGGTGGTGGATACCTGGAATGCCCTTCCGGAGGAAGTGGTGAAGACCAGAACTGTGAAGGACTTCAAAGGGGCGTGGGATAAACACTGTGGATCCATAAAGTCTAGAGGATGTGAATGAAGAGTGGTTGGCTCGCGGGAATGATGACTACTACCTGGAGATAATACCCTTATTCAATTAACATACACACGGTTAATGTGACTACAACATTGCTCTAAGCTTCAACGGCAAGAGGAAATGTGGAAAAAAGGATTTGCAGTCACAAAAAAAGAGGGGAGTAGCTTACTTGTTACGGTGGTTACTACCCCAAACCAAATAAGCCTGATACTTCACTTTCAATGCATATCAAGCATAGCTCTCTGCTTCAACGGCAGGGGAGAAAGACTGATATTTCACGCATAGCTCTCTGCTTCAATGGCAGGGGAGAAAGACTGACACTGCACTTTCAATGCATATCCAGCGTAGCTCTCTGCTTCAACAGCAGGGGAGAAAGACTGATACTTCACTTTCAATGCATATCCAGCATAGCTCTCTGCTTCAACAGCAGGGGAGAAAGTCTGATACTTCACGCATATCCAGCATAGCTCTGAGCTTCAATGGCAGGGGGTAATGAAGAAAAGTGGATCTATATACAGACAACAACCAACAAGGATTGAATTACATAGTCTGGGTAAACAAATAAGCATAGGTGTAGCTTGCTTATTGCAGCAGTTAATACCCCTAACTAATTAAGCTATTTCATAGAGATGTGAATCGTGTCCTCGATCGTCTTAACGATCGATTTCGGCTGGGAGGGGGAGGGAATCGTATTGCTGCCGTTTGGGTGTTTAAAATATCGTGAAAATCGTTAAAATCGTGAGCCGGCACACTAAAACCCCCTAAAACCCACCCCCGACCCTTTAAATTAAATCCCACACCCCAAATGCCTTAATACTTCATCAACTTTTGGAGGGAAGTACTTACTTGCCCTAAACCAATGGCAGGAAAACCGGCACACTAAAACCCCCTAAAACCCACCCCCGACCCTTTAAATTAAATCCCCCACCCTCCCGAACACCCCCCCCAAATGCCTTAAATTACCTGGGGGTCCAGCGGCGGTCCGGAACGGGCTCCTGCAATTGAATTGTGTTGTCTTCAGCCGGCGCCATTTTGCAAAATGGCGGCCGCAAAATGGCGGCGGCCATAGACCAACACGATTCGACTGCAGGAGGTCATTCCGGACCCCCGCTGGACTTTTGGCAAGTCTTGTGGGGGTAAGGAGGCCCCCCCAAGCTGGCCAAACGTCCCTGGGGGTCCAGCGGGGGTCCGGGAGCGATCTCCTGCCGCGAATCGTTTTCCGTACGGAAAATGGCGCCAGCAGGAGATCGACTGCAGGAGGTCGTTCAGCGGGGGTTCCGGACCGCCGCTGAATGACCTCCTGCAGTCGATCTCCTGCCGGCGCCATTTTCCGTACGGAAAATGATTCACGGCAGGAGATCGCTCCCGGACCCCCGCTGGACCCCCAGGGACTTTTGACCAGCTTGGGGGGGCCTCCTGACCCCCACAAGACTTGCCAAAAGTCCAGCAGGGGTCCGGAACGACCTCCTGCAGTCGAATCGTGTTGGTCTATGGCCGCCGCCATTTTGCGGCCGCCATTTTGCAAAATGGCGCCGGCTGAAGACAACACAATTTAATTGCAGGAGCCCGTTCCGGACCGCCGCTGGACCCCCAGGTAATTTAAGGCATTTGGGGGGGGTTCGGGAGGGTGAGGGATTTAATTTAAAGGGTCGGGGGTGGGTTTTAGGGGATTTTAGTGTGCCGGTTTTCCTGCCATTGGTTTAGGGCAAGTAAGTAAGTTCCTGCCCTCCCCCTTCCCCCGATTTACAATTTTTTAACGATAAATCGGGGGAATTGGTATTGTATCGTGGCACTAACGATTTTTGACGATTTAAAATATATCGGACGATATTTTAAATCGTCAAAAAACGATTCACATCCCTACTATTTCACTTAGATGCAGTTCCAACACTGCTCTCTACATTAATGGCGGGGGTGGAAGGGAAATAGAACCAAAAGATTACTAAGAGTCAAGAGTAACAGATAAGTATGAGGAAAAAAAAAGTGTGAAAGCTTGCTGGGCAGACTGGATGGGCCATTTGGTCTTCTTCTGCCATCATTTCTATGTTTCTATGTTTTGGATCCACATATATACAAGGATGCATGTATGTTTCTTTCTAGCTTTTATGCCCCACCCCCCAATACTTTCAGTTACATCTGTGAGTTCCTTGTTCATTGTAAAGCCTGTTGCTGCTTTTTGTTTCTTGTTAACCTATGAGATGTTCACAACGACCATCGGTATATAAAAACAGTCAAACAAACAAACAAACAAATAAATAAATAAATAAATAAATAAATAGATGTTTACATGACCTGGGAAATAGGTTTCATTAGATCTATCTGTAACTTTGTATTCTTATTTTGATAGAGTAGATCTTTGAGATTTTGATATTACATTATATTTTTTTAAGTTTTATATCTTGCTTTTACTCTTTCACTTCAAAACAGATTTCAAGAAAAAGGAATCACAAACATAATACATTATAAGATTCCTGATAGTATGTTTCTTGCAATTATATCCAAATAATCATGTCAATGTCTTTATTTAACTATATTTGCAGTTTCACTCAAGTTGTTACTCTGAATATTATTCTTATTAATGTTCTTTTCATTTCTGCAGCAGCCATAAAAATAACTAATGAGTGTGGGAATATAAACCGTATGCTTAGTCAGGCAGAGGTGATAATTAGAACATTCTGTACTACTCAGTAGTCAGTAAACAAAACTATTATTGAACGATGGAGTTCTTTAAAGAATATTTTAAAAAATTATGTAAATAATATACTTTCCTTGCTTGACTTAAAAGCTCAGTGTATAAAACAACAAATCAAAAAAAGATTTGAAATAATAACTCTGGAGTAGATTTTATTTCTGCTAATTATATTAGAAGATGGAAGTCCAGATTGACAAACTGAAGAGCAGCAAATCACCCAGGCCAGTTGGTATACACCCCAGGTATTTAAAGAAATCACAAATTAAATTTTAGACCTATTTCAAGTAATTTGTAACCTATCATTACAATCATCTGTTGTACCTGAAGACTGTGAAGTGGCCAATGTAACACCGATATTTAAAAATGGCTCCAGAAGTAATTTGGGAAACTATAGAATGGTGAGCCTTACTTCAGTGCCGGGAAAAATTGTGGAAATTATTATAAAGAATGAAATCATAGAACATATAGCTAAACATATAGCCAGCATGGTTATACCCAAGAAGTCTCGCCTCAAAAATCTGCTCCATTTTTTGGAAGGGATGAAAAACATATGGATAAATGTAAACCGGTAGATGTGGTGGTTTTGGATTTTCAGAAGGTGTTTGAGAAAGTCCCTCATGAGAGGCTTCTAAGAAAACTAAAAAGTCATGGGATAGAAGGAGATGTCATTTTATGGGTTGCAAACTGGTTAAAAGACAGGAAACAGAGAGTAGGACTAATGGTCTGTTTTCACAGTGGAAAAAGGTAAACAGTGGAGTGCCTCAGGGATTTGTTCTTGGACTGGTGCCTTTTAATATATTTATAAATGGTTGGGAAAGGAGAACAACAAGTAAGGTTATCAAATTTGCAGATGACACAAAATTATTCACAGTAATTAAATCACAAGCAGATTGTGACAAATTACAGGAAGACCTTGTGAGACTGGAAGATTGGGCATCCAAATGGCAGATGAAATATAGTATGGACAAGTGCAAGGTAATGCATATAGGGAAAAATAACCCATGCTGTAGTTACATGATGTTAGCAGGCCTGGATTTTCTAATAGGCACACTTGGCCTATGCCTAGAGCAGAAAAAGTCCAGGGGGTGGGGGGCAGCAGATTATTTGAAGATTTTCTGTCTGCCACTTGTGCTGAATCTCACTCAGCAGATAACAGCCTTCTGCTTCCTGTTCTAGCCTCTTCCCTTCCAGTGGAAAGAACAGGAGGGGATGAGTAAGTCTGGCAGGCACAGAGCAAAAAATAAAAAAAAACTACTCTATTCTAGTTCCTCCCTTCCTGTACTGTACGGGGAACAAGCAGAAAGAGGCAAGTCCAGAATACACAGCAGGGAGCAAAGAAAAACCACTCTGCTTCTCAATTCAGTCTCTCTCCTCCTGTCCTTCAGACAGAGGAGAGCAAAGAAGGCTGAGCCTTAGACCTTCTGCTCTGTTATCCCTCCTTCAAGGAGGAGTGGGTAAGGGGAACGACAGTGCCTAGGGGAGGTAAAATCCTAAATCTTTTACTGCATGTTAGGTTTCATATTAGGAATTATCACCCAGGAAAAGATCTAGGCATCATAGTGGATAATACATTGAAATCATTCTCTCAGTGTGCTGTGGCAGTCAACAAAGCAAGCAGAATGTGAGGAATTTTTAGGAAGGGAATGGCAAAGAAAATGGATGATGTCATAATGTCTCTGTATCGCTCCACAGTGAGACCAAACCTTAACTTAGAAACATAGAAACATAGAAATAACGGCAGAAAAGGCTCCATGCAGTAGGGATGTGCAGAGGGACGCCATACGTTGCATTCAGGTTTCGGATTCATCGGGGAGCAGATATGTTGCATTCAGCCATATGGCACCCCAATGCGTTAATACAGCAATTTCTATTCGTGTCTCAGCTAAAATTAAAATTAACTACAACCCCCCACCCTCCTGACCCCCCCCCCCCCCCAAGATTTACCAAAACTCCCTGGTGGTCCAGCGGGAGGTCCGGGAGCCATTCCCTGCACTCTCACACCCTCAGTGCCGGTTTCATCATGGCGCCGATAGCCTTTGACCTACTATGTCACAGGGGCTACCGGTGCCATTGGTCAGTCCCTGTCACATGGTAGGAGCACAAGATGGCGCCGATGGCCATGTGACAGGGGCTGACCAATGGCAGCGGTAGCCTCTGTGATATAGTAGGTCAAAGGCTATCGGCGCCATGATGAAACCGGCACCGAGGGTGTGAGAGTGCAGGGGATGGCTCCCGGACCCCTCGCTGGACCACCAGGCCATTTTGATTACTGGCACCGATGGCCCAATGGTAGGAGATTGCTCCGGGACCCCCGTTGGACCCCCAGGGACTTTGGCCAGCTTGGGGGGGCCTCCTGACCCCACAAGACTTGTCAAAAGTCCAGTGGGGGTCCTGGAGTGACCTCCTGCACTCCGGCCATCGGATGTTAGTACTCAAACTGGCAGCCAATAGCCTTTGCCCATACTATGTCACAGATGCTACCGGTGCCATTGGTCAGTCCCTGTCACATGGTAGGAGCACAAGATGGCGCCGATGGCCATGTGACAGGGGCTGACCAATGGCACCGATAGCCCCTGTGACATAGTAGGTCAAAGGCTATCGGCGCCATGATGAAACCGGCACCGAGGGTGTGAGAGTGCAGGGGATGGCTCCCAGACCCCTCGCTGGATCACCAGGGAGTTTTGGTAAGTCTTAGGGGGGTCAGGAGGGTGGGGGGTTTGTTTAAATTGATTTATTTAGGCAGCCGAATAATTCGGTGAAGATTTGTGTATTCGTGGGGAATCGCGATACGTTTCGCTTCCCCATGAATACAATGAAAATGGCAACATCTGTTGTGGATTGCCTATACGTAGGGAGCGAATGCACACCCCTACCTTGCAGTCTGCCCAGTAAACTTATGGTAATATCTGCTGCGCCTTTTAGGTTACTCCATACTTATCAGTTTCCCACACTATAAAGGTCAGGGCCCTTGTTGATCGCTGTTTAAATCAAATTACGGTATCTGTTATGCCTTGCAGTTGAAACAGAAAGCAATGTTGCATTAACAGTATCAAGGCTTATTAGCTAAGGGTAGTAACCACCGCATCAGTCAATTATCCCCATACTTGTTTCCCAGACCGGAAAAGTTGGGGCCCTCATTGGTCACTATATGAATCCAGTTCTACCTTTCCCCCTCCTGTTGAAGAAGACTGTGCAATTCTGATCACCGCATCTCATAAAAGATATAGTTGCACTGAAGAAAGTACAGGGGAGAGTGACCAAAATGATAAAGGGTATGGAACAGCTCCCCTATGAGGAAAGACGAAAGAGGGTTGTTCAGCTTGGAAAAGAGATGGCTGGGGAGATATGATAGAAGTGTTTAAAATCATGAGAGGTCTAGAATGGGTAAATGTGAAACATTACTTACTCTTTTGGATAATACAAGGGCTAGGGGGCACTCCATGAAATTAGCATGTGGCACATTTAAAACGAACTGGAGAAAATTATTTTTCACTCAACGCACAATTAAGCTCTGGAATTTGTTGCCAGAGGATGTGGATAAGGCAGTTAGTGTAGACTGGATTACAAAAGGTTTGAATAAGTTGCTGGAGGAGAAGTCCATAAACTGCTGTTAATCAATAGGGAGTAGCCACTGCTTGTTGCTGACATTAGTAGCTTGGAGTCTATTTAATGTTTGGGTTCTTGCCAGGTACTTGTGACTTGGATTGGTCACTGTTGGAGACAGTTTACTGGGCTTGATGGACCCTTGGTCTGACACAGTATGGCATATCTTATGTTCTTATATTTATATTATTGTTACAGTGATCGTTGTGTATATTGTTAATCTCATTATAATATGGTACAAAATCTTTCTGTATCATCTACTTGTTATTGGAAATAGAAGACAATCAGAAATGATTACAACAAAACCATGCAATGTTATTTTCAGCAATGGGTCAAACCAAAATCTGTGATAGGTGATTTGTTGGTAGGGTTATTTTATAGAATGTGGGCACCTGCTCTTTGTAGGGCATAACATCTTTATAAATAAAAAAGTGTGCTAGGACCCAACTCCACCCAAAAACTACCCCAGACCACATATCCAAATACATTTAAAAGTATGAGCAAAATTGGGTTATGTGTATACTTTTACTGACACTGAAAATGTATGACAGCCATTTATGGGCATAAATCAATGTTTTATGCATGTAAATTGTTTCTGAAAATTCAGCCCATACTGTAATAAAAGCAAACTGGTGATATGCAAATCATCTTTGTTGTTTTAAATCTTATCGTGGATCCATAATGTAGGTTGAAAATCCTACACTGAACTGGGGAAGTATATTTTGGACGGAATTTACGAATTAAATAATTGGGTCAGATGTACTACGTTGATATCCCATAAACACAAAATGGAATAAACTCTTTAGTATACAGGCCACTTTAACAAGCAAAAACAGTAAGAGGTCCATATTCAAAAGCCATTTAGCTGGATAACTCAAAAGTTATCCATCTAAATGGAAAATGTGGCAATTACAACCACTGACACTTAGCCATCTAAATTATAGCTGGATAAGTATTTATCCAGGTATAAATTAACTTAAATAAAGGGGCATTTCAGGGCATTCTTGGGAGAGGCTGAGACATCTCTAGCCAGGGCCAGACGCATACATCAAAATGGTGCCCTCTACTGGGAAGGATATGCCATAGTTAATTAACTCTAGTGCCTTCCATGCAGATGGCATCATTTCATTGGCAAAGACAGAAAAAGGAAGAAAGAAGATGACGCCTGAGGCCTGAGTGCTAGACCTGAACCTGACCCTTAACTGAGGCCCCAGTGTCAAGCCTGGTCTGGGCCAAGACCCCTGTGTTAGCCCTGGGTCCAGGCTGAGGCTCCAATATTGGGACCCAGTCTTCTGACTGGGTTCTGGCATCAGGCCTGGGTTCTGGCCTAGGCTGCAGTACAGGCATCGGGACCCAGACTGCAGTTCAGGCCCCAGTGTTGGACCTTGGTCTGGCCAAGACCCAGGTGGTCAGTACCTGGGTTCTAGGATATGCCCCAGTGTTGGCCTGGGTCTGAGCCGAAGCCCTGGCATTAGGACCTGGTCTCCTAATTGGGATCCAACATCAGGCCTGGGCCCGGTCTAGATGTTGGGACTCGGTTTCTGGTTTTGGGCCCCTCTGTCAGGACTGGGTCTGAATCCCTGACATCAGATTCCTGTCTCCAGACCGGGCCCTGGCATTGGGCTTGGGCCTGGACCCTGACCTAAGCCAAGGCCCACGTATCGGGTTCAGACCTCAAAGTTTAGGCCTTGCGTAAATCTTAGGCCTTGGCATCAGATCCTCACTGGATCGGGTATGTTGGGGCCATAGAGAACCCTGGCCCCGGCATTTTTTATGTGGGAGGACTGGGTGGAGTCACGGGAGGCCCCATTTCTTTTTTTTTTATTGTATGTATTGGTTTTTTTGAACTACATAATGAATAAACATTGGATGAAATGAAATTTGTGGGAAAACAGCCCTGCAAAACCTAAATTAAATTATTTTTTTCCCTTTCCACCCCTAGAAAACAGTGGCACTTATCTGATTTTAAGCACTTTAAATATCATCAAGATATTCTGAAGAGGAGTCGAGAGATGCTATCCAGATACATCAAGGGACTTAAGGAGACTGAAGAAACAGTATGAACTCTACTCAATACATCTGAGTTAAGGTATGAGAAACGGGACTTTGAATTCTCATCTAGACCAATTCAAGTATTCATATCCAACATTTGGAAGGACACTCCAAAACTGCCTCTTAAATTTGGATGGTATGTGGAAAGAAAAGATCAAATGAAACTATTTTTACAGAGTCTCAGAGTTATTGGAATAGGATTATGTAATAGACTGTATTTAACAAGGATTTGTAGATTGTCATTCACTACAATTTAAATTCAATTATCAGTAAAGTTATGTTGGAGCCATATTTTGAGTCTAGTGTGCTTTTTACTGTGAATATTAAAGACTGTAAAAACTACTACTTGTATATACTAGAGAAAATGAAATGGAACCATCCACAGATGTGTTTAAGATTGAACCAAGGACCACTATTTCACATTTATTCTTTTAGATTGGTTTTCAAAGCTCAATATAGAGCAAAATCTTTTTCTGTGGCAGTGCCTATTCTGAGGAATAAATATTGCCAGCTGATTTTAGTCATGAAATAAATGATCTTACCTTGCTTAAAAAGGTAAAACATAGCTGTTCCCCGATAACCTGGTCCATAATTGTACTGGTCCTGAGTGATATAGCTAGGCAGTAGCTGTTTAGATGAGTAGGCAGCTTAGTTTTTATTTTATTGAATTGCTAAGAGTCACGGTTTGGTTAGAAAGAGTAACTGAGGGTAACAGATTATATTTGATTTTATTTATATTTTAGTTTGTGTTTCATGCTATACAACATTTTGGATGATTACTTTTATTCAATAAAATGATATGGAAGAATTTAATAAATAAATAAATAAATAAATAAATAGAATTGTTGGCTTTTATTTGACAGCCTGAGACCTGAGCCCCAAATACGTTTACTCCTTTTTTAGAGCAGAAGCAAGTCACAGTGGCTTCTCTTTTACCCACATCATGTACAAAGCAAAGTATAGAAAAAAAATTGCATTGACCCTGGTAGAACACATGGGACCCATCAACAAAGTGTGTAGACCCTAACGATCTGGTCAACAAAGAGCAAAGGATGCCTGCCTTTCTGTTGTGCTTAGGCAAGACAAATAGATGTGGATCCTTTAAATGCTGGTGATGTGCCTCCTTAGAAGCTGTGTTGGATAGAGTAAACACATGCACTCATGTTGCTTTGCTAGCCAAGAGCCAGATATGACCAAGACCTCCACTGAAACCCCTAGCTAATAGTTTCTTAAGTTGGTTCTCCGAGAATGCAAATGGGACAAATAAACTACATCTAGAAACATATAATATAACATCATTTAAGACCATAAAGCAATGATAGCCTGCACACTTTAATTCTTTTTGCACTGCCATAGGGTCACTGTTATTTTCTGTCCTCCCCTCTACTCAATTCTAATAAAGGCTCTTCCATGCTTAACGCATGCAATCTTGCATTTATTGTTGTTTTTGTCTCTACTAGGGAAGTGCACTCATTTATATTTATATAAAGAGAGGAATGAATCCATTTTTGGTTTGGTTCGTTGCATCTTAAACAAATTAACAGTGATTCAGAAAATATACAAATATTTTAATTTTATTCATTTTCGGATACATTGTAGTCTCTGGGGCAAGCAAAAGTACATTTTTTTTCTCTTTTCAACCCAAATAGAAAAGATCCAGGATGGGAAGTGACAAAGAATGAGCAGGATAAATCAAGGAATGCATTAGTATATGGAGTAGTAATAAAAAAAATTATTAAAGAATTAATAAAAAAATATAGGCGGTCGGGAAGGAGGTAGGTTTATGATTACATTAAAGAAATATCTGCAAGCAAGGCCATGGAAGCAAGCAACAGATTGTGTATGAAACCTACCCCATCCCATATAACAATTTATTAGATTGAATTTTGAGCGAGAGTGGGGTTATATTAATTGTAGGGTGGGAAAAAAAAATAAAAAGCCACAATGGCAACTACACTATCCTCAATTACAAATTGTTTCACACCCCTTTTCTCCATGTGCAAAAATTAAAGACCAAGGTATATGGTTAGATTCTGCACTTATAATGAAGAAATATATTAGTATGGTAGAAAGGGCAAGCTTCTTCCATTTATGCAATATGAAATATCTCCGCCTATACTTGGGTCAGGGTGCATAGTAGTGCAATTGACTGTCACATGGCAGGATGACAACTGAAATTCACTTTGCTTGATCTCCAGAAATAGCAAATTTATAGGCTCCAAATTATCCAAAATACTGCTGCTGACTGCATCACTACAAGGTTGCTGGATGATTATACTGCATTCTGAAAACAATGCAAGGGTTGCTTTTTTAAAGAAAGCCTTTATATACATTTATCATTTGCTATTTGGTGTTTGTAATAAGATTAGTCTTTATGTTGATTATACATCGCTTTATAGCCCTATGGGAAGAGGCAATTCATAATTATGAAAAATAAATAAGCACGTTTTCAACCATTCTATCCCAATGTGACTTCCTCTTTCTTTTTCTTTTTTCAACCCAAAACTAAAAGAAAAACTTAATTTTGAGCAGTTGCCTTTTTGCTCAGAGTTATTTCTCTGTTGAATTTCAGACAGGGAGGAGAGAGGTTCTGATGCTTTTTTTTTTTTTCCTGGGTGAAAGAAGTGATTTATTGAAAGAGTTAAAGAGGAGAAAGAACAGCGAGCTGTCGCAGGTTGTCACTGTGTCATAGGAGATACTGTAATCTCTCTGTTCATTGTTACAGGGTTAAAGAATCAACAGGGTAAGAACTGGGCCACCTTGCTGTGCCTTCTGTAGAAAGCCTTTGGACACCAACCCATTACATTCAGTAATGGAGTGTGCAACCTTTCCCAGTTCTGTTTTACAGAATTGCATTTGTTCGCTGTACTATTTTTAACCCGGATGGCTGTGAACCATATTGTCTGCTGTCCTCTATCTTGGGCTGCAATTATCAATCGCACATCTTTAGGTTTAACTTCACCTCTCCTTAGGCATTGTGGTGTCAAGTTTTGAGCAACATGGGGTTTCTTAAGTAACTCCTTGTGCTTCCCATTGTATTTGTGCTTCTGTGAGTTATTTCTCCTTGTTTTCTGCTCTGATGCATTAAAGATTTTTTTTTCTCTTGTTTTGCATCTCCTGTTGCTTCTTTCCTCTTGTGCACTGGTGATTTCACACTTATTTCTTCCATTTGCTTGAAAAATTGTCCAAGCTTAAGAATACAGACCAAAGGTGGTTGTTCACTTTCAAACTTCAGCACTTTATGAGCATTTGGGTCTTTTGAGATGCCAGAAGGCCTAAGATGATTGTCCTGTATAATTTGTCTATTTCTTTAAGTCCCATACTGCCTTCTTGATACCTTACAGGTTGATTTTAAACGCATTGCTCATGCAAAAATGTTCACATTTGAGTGTATGTGGGCTGCGCATGAGCAATGTGGCTTTTAAAAAGCCACAAAATACACACATATGTACTCATGCATGCATGAGGAATAAAGGGGGTGGAAAAGGGTAGGACATGAGCATTCCAGGATGGGGCCATGATTTATATTTGTAACTGCTAATTTTAAAATTGGATATTGTGGCGCACATCAACTTGTTATCCCGATAATTTTTACTGCTGCTCCAATTGAGGTGCAAGTCTGTAGATATTGCATTTTAGGGCTTGAAGGACAGGGTGAGGAGTCTGGGTCGACCGGGGGGCATGCAGGATGAAAGACCAGAGGGGCCTGGAAGACCTCAATATTAATTGAGCAACCAGTGGGCTATTTGTAAAAACTGGATTCTCCCTCACACGAGCAAGTTTTAAAATTTGCTGACATATGTGAGTTAACCATATGGGCCAGATTTTCGAACATATGTGCGGGCGTAGATTTGTGAGCGCAACCCGGCACGCACAAAGCTACGCCCGATTTTATAACATGTACGTGCAGCCACACGCATGTTATAAAATCCGGGGTCGGTGCGCGCAAGGGGTGCTCACTTGTGCACCTTGCACACGCCGAGCCCTAGGGGAGCCCCGATGGCTTTCCCAATTCCCTCCAAGGCCGCTCCGAAATTAGAGTGGCCTCGGAGAGAACTTTCCTTTCGCCCTCCCCCCCACCTTCCTCTCCCTTCCTCTATCTAACCCGCCCCCCAGCCCTACCTAAATCCCCCTCTATCTTTATTATTTAAGTTGCGCCTGCCTCCGGGCAGGCATAGGTTGTGCGCACCAGCCGAGTGCCGGCGCGCGATCCTCCAGCCAAGCGGGCCTTCAGAGGCCTCGGGCCACGCCCCACCCCTTTTTTTGAGCCCCAGGATATACGCGCGTCCCGGGGCTTGTGCGCATCGCCAAGCCTATGCAAAATAGGCTCAGCGCGCGCAGGACGGTTTAAAAGGGTTACGCGTGTATATTACGCGCGTAACCCTTTTAAAATCCGCCCCTATGTGTGTGTGGTTCTATTGAAGACACACGCACACTAGCTGTGCTCAAGTACCTCTTAAAATTAGAAGCATACTTATGCACGTTTGGTGCATTTTAAAACATACACGCATAAGTGTGTATGATTAAAAATTCTAGCATATCCTTGCTTGTGTGCCTATACATGCATGTATGGATGCAAGCGTGCTCATTTTAAAATTGACCTATTATGGGGCTTTCTCCACTGCTCCAGCTGTATGTGAGGTTCCCTCCAAATCCCCTTCCTTTGTGGTACTTGCCAACTCTTGATCTTGCACTGGTCATACAAAGCTTTACACAGGCCTTACTTAACCCCACAATTTTAATTTGCACATGGATCTCATTCCACTCTCATCCAGCTGTGACAATTTTTTTTACATCTATGAAAGCTATGGAATGGACTCAGCTTGTTCATTCATCTACACACAAACTAGTCCACACTTAAGATCAAGATGTTATTGGTAATGACTGGATGTCTGGTGAATCCTTTTTTTTCATTTTTCTATTCTGGTTCCTTGGTCTGACCAATATCTAATTCACTCTGTCATAAAATTCCAACTTGGGTCCATCATGCTGCTCCTGTCTCATTCAGAGTTCAATGTCGACCACATCTTGAAGCAGATCAACTGCGTGCCTACTGGTTGCCTAACCTCATTTATTTATTTATTTACTTAGCTATCTGTTTATTCATTTAAACATATTTGTTGGTCACACAATCCAAAAGTCAAAGCAATTTACTAATCCAGATGTAGAGAACTTGGTTAATAGTTGGCAGGAAACTCTTCATTCTGCTCAAGATATATTCATGCCATGGTTCCCTGCAGATTTGTGGCTGCTTAAAAGGGTGGTAAGTAGGGCTGAAAACATTGGTGAAAAATTAAAATAGACATTAACTTGGAGTTCTTTTTTTATAGAGAGAAAGTTTATAGAAAGTGTTAAGAAGGAGTATTTTTCTAAGTGTATCATATTTATCACTTCACATCCACCACTTCACATCCTCATGAATTATTTCATGTAGTATACTCACTTGCTCAGGCTCCATCCTGTGGCCTCTTGGATTCCTCTACTTTGATATGTGAGCATTTTGCTGCTTATTTTCATAATAAGATTGTTGGCTTAAAAGATGGTCTGACTGTTAGGCCACATGTCTCCTCTTAGTTAAAATCTTTTGGTCGAGACCTGAGAGAAGCTTGAGTTTGCTTTCCTTTCAACATCTGAGGTCTGCTTGGTTTTGAGTCAAATGAAGAATACTTTTTGTGCATTTAATTCCTGCTCTGTTGCCTTTACTAAAGTGCTGTGTTCGGATGTAGAATGTATTGTTTAAGCTATTGTACACACTTCTTTAACTCAAGGCATGCTGCCGGCTTGTTTAAACTCTGTAATTGTGTGTCCCACTCTTAAGAAGCCTAATTCTAATGGGTTCAACATGTCAAATTACCACCCTATGTCCTCCCTCTGCCAGTTGCAGGAATTTCAGAACGATAATAATCTTTTACATAAATCCCAGTTTGGACAGAAACTGTTATCTAGATTTAACCTGATTCAATGGGGTGTCGAAAAAGATGCCAGATATTTTCTAATTCTCTTAGATTTCTCTGCCACTTTTGACATTTTAGACCATTCTGTCTTATGTTAGGTTCCATATTAGGTGCTACAACCCATATTAGGTGCTACAACACAAGAAAGAGATCTAGGTGTCATAGTGGATAACACATTGAAATTGTCAGTTCAGTGTGCTGCGGCAGTCAAAAAAGCAAACAGAATGTTGGGAATTATTAGAAAGGGAATGGTGAATAAAACGGAAAATGTCATAATGCCTCTGTATCGCTCCATGGTGAGACCACACCTTGAATACTGTGTACAGTTCTGGTCGCCGCATCTCAAAAAAGATATAATTGCGATGGAGAAGGTACAGAGAAGGGCTACCAAAATGATAAGGAGAATGGAACAGCTTCCCTACGAGGAAAGACTAAAGAGGTTAGGACTTTTCAGCTTGGAGAAGAGATGACTGAGGGGGGATATGATAGAGGTGTTTAAAATCATGAGAGGTCTAGAACGGGTAGATGTGAATCGGTTATTTACTCTTTCGGATAGAAGAAAGATTAGGGGGCACTTCATGAAGTTAGCATGGGGCACATTTAAAACTAATCGGAGGGGGAGACAAAATGGCCGCCGACGAGTGAGCAGCGGAAAGCGGAGCTCCGTGGCGATTTTTGTTTTTCTTCTTTCTAAAAAGATTTCCTATTACTTTTTTCCTAAAATTTGGTAGTGGTACCATGCCACATACGAAACGAAAGGCGAAAATCAAAGAAGTTACCTCTACCCCGATCCAAACCTTACATCAACCACGGATAGAGGAGCTTTTTGCTGGCCTGTTGCAGCAAACGCCGGAAGGAGGGGCCGTTGGAGGAGATGACGGAGAGCAGCCGTTGAGCCTTCTGGCCACAGAAATATCTCTGAGCCCCGGCGTGCCAAAAATCCCTGAGGCACCGCTTAAAGAACTAGAGACCGACGCTGACATCTACGCACTGCTGGAGAACAAAACAACTCTCCAGGTAGGAGAAGCCCAGAGAGGAGGGGAAGGATTCCCAATTTCCTCGGTGAGCTTAGAGGAGTCTAACTCCGGGGCCCTACGGGTTGGTAAACCTCAGGAAAACAGCGAAGGTAACCTTTTCTTTAAGCCTGAAATGAGGAAAGAGAAAGAAATGCGGGTTGTTTGCGACTCATTACACTCCATAACCCCTAATGTGACTTTGGAACATATACTCAATGCTATTTCCACAATGGAAAAATCTATTGCCTCCCTGACGGTCACAGTCAGGGAAAGTATTGACTTGAGTCATGGTTTGGAAAAAAGGCTGGAGAAAACTGAATCCATAACATCTGTATTGGAAAACAAAACAACAGAAATAGAAAAGATTCAGATGAACCTGATTAAATCTGAGTCTATACAAATGACTAAAATGGAAAATCTGGAAAATCTTGTTAAAAGGAACAACATAAGAATTTTAAATTTTCCTAAGATGAGATTATTGTCACACCATGAATTGCTTAGATGTTATTTCATCAACGTTTTAAAATTCGCTGAGCAGGATATTCCTAAAATAAAGAGAATATATTATATACCCCAGCCAAATGAAGGGAAATCGCGATCAGATCACAGGGAGAATATGGAGGATTCCCACGATTTAACCAATATCCTGGAAAAATCCTTTGAACTGGAAGTAAAGGAGAGAGCTACTCTATTTGTTCAATTAGATTCATCTGTGGAAAGAGATGTGATCCTGAAGTTGTTTTTTCGAAATCAGAATCAAAAATTCTACGGCTTTACCGTGAAAGTTTTCCCTGACCTCACCAAAATAACTCAACTAAGGAGAAAAAGATTCCTGGAAATGCGGGGAGAGGTTGTGTCTAGAGGGGGGAAATTTCTTTTGCGATTCCCATGTCAATGTTTAATCATATATAAAGATTCTAGGTACAAGTTTAAAGAGCCGGAACAATTACGTATATATCTCGATTCTCATTCCAGTCAACCTGAAGGAAATTAGGCATATAGAAATGTGCACAGGTTAACTCAGAAGCTCATGTTTATTGTTTAAGATTACCTTTAATTTACTGCTTTTTATGTCAAATTGTCTCTCCCCTATTTCCTATAATTTTTGTGGGCTAAATGGAAGGGATGTTTTCCTTTTTCTCCAAATATATTTGTCTTTAAATAACAATTGTTTTTCCCTTCTATTGTGAAATGCTGATACTTATCTGTAATAATTTGTGAAAATTCAATAAATAGATATAAAAAAAAAAAAAAAACTAATCGGAGAAAGTTCTTTTTTACTCAACGCATTATTAAACTCTGGAATTTGTTACCAGGGGATGTGGTCAGTGCAGTTAGTATAGCTGTGTTTAAAAAAGGATTGGATAAGTTCTTGGAGGAGAAGTCCATTACCTGCTATTAAGTTCACTTAGGGGCGGATTTTAAAAGGAGCGCAAATAGGCCTACTTTTGTTTGCGCTCAGGCTACTAAAAAACCTGGATCGGCGCGCTACTAAAAAACCTGGATCTACTAAAAAACCTGGATCGGCGCGCGCAAGGCTATGGATTTTGTTAGAGGATTCCCTCCGAGGCCGCTCAGAAATCGGAGCGGCCTCGGAGGGAATCCTCTAACACCCCTCCCCTCACCTTCCCCTCCCTTCCTCTACCTAACCCACCCGCCCGGCCCTGTCTATACCCCCCCCTTACCTTTGTTGGGGGATTTACGCCTCCCAGAGGGAGGCGTAAATCCCTGCGCGCCAGCGGGCCTCCTGCGCGCCGGGCCGCGACCTGGGGGCGGGTACGGAGGGCGCGGCCATGCCCCCGGACCGCCCCGGGCCGTAGCCACGCCCCAGTACCCGCCCCCAAAACTCTGCCGACATGCCCCGAAAACGCCGCGACGACCGGGACCGCCCCCCGACACGCCCCCCTCGGAGAACCCCGGGACTTACGCGAGTCCCGGGGCTCTGCGCGCGCCGGTAGGCCTATGTAAAATAGGCTTACCGGCGCGCAGGGCCCTGCGCGCCTAAATCCGCCCGGTTTTGGGCGGATTTAGGCGAGCAGGGCTCTGAAAATCCGCCCCTTAGAGAATAGCCACTGCCATTAGCAACAGTAACATGGAATAGACTTAGTTTTTGGGTACTTGCCAGGTTCTTATGACCTGGATTGGCCACTGTTGGAAACAGGATGCTGGGCTTGATGGACCCTTGGTCTGACCCAGTATGGCATTTTCTTAAGTTCTTATGTTCTTGAATCATTGGGAATTTCATTGACTGTCTTTTTTTGGTTTTCCTTGTGTTTTGTCTTACCGCTCTTATAAGGTGGTTATTAGGGATGTTAGTCCAAGATCCCAAATTCTATTCATACATGTTCTGCAATTTTTGGCTCTCTCACCTACTTTCTTCAACATTTATTTGTTTTCATTGTGTAAGATTTTATCACAGATGAACATAGTATTTAAATTATATGCAGATATAACATTCTTCTTCCCTATTACTACATCTTTTGACACTGCTTTGAAAAAATGTTCTAATTGTTTCTGCAAATTAGAGCTTAGCTATATGAAAATAATCTGGTTATGAATGACAGCAAGAAAGAGATTTTATTGTTATCAGAAATAGGTGGGCCCAGTGCTGCATGGCCGGACCCCACCCTTGACGGTGGCATGCATGGCGACAGAGAATGGAGGGGGGAGGTAAAAGGAAGAATGGGGCGGCCCAGGAAACCCCCCCCCCCCTTCCTGCCCTCCACACCTGTTTTAACGGGCCAGGAAAGGGCTGAAACGAAAGCGACGTCATGGCCCTACCCTGGGGCCATGACGTCAGTCAAAAAAGGGGCGCCGAGGGTGCCCTCTGATGACGCTCATGGCATCTTAAAGGGCTGCGGCACACTCTGAGTGATCCTTTCTGGATCGATCAATCAAGAAGAGCAACAGCTTAATGACGGCATAGCAGCAGAGTAGCATCGATCGGGCCCGAAAGCCTGCTGAGCCCTCAATCCCTCCGGGAAGATCAGGCAGAGCCTGATAGAAATAACAGCTCGACTGCGGGATCGGATGCCCCACAACTTCAGGGAGGCACTGTCCCCATCCAGCCCTCCAAGGACATGTGGGACATCCGGTCAAAACGGACCACGTGGCGGCAGATACAGGCGTTACATAGCAAGTATTATTATACTAAAAAATATATATACATAAAAAATAATAATTATTAAAAAAAAAAGATGATTTTTTGGGAATTTTGGCCAGGCAGTATCCATGTGGTTGGAGGGAGGGGTCGGGATCAGCGGCCATGCGGCCCGCATACCAATGGAGGGTTTGGATCTGCGGCCATGCGACCCTCATGTGGTTAGGGGTCGCAGTGGATTTGCCTCCACGTGCACGGGGGGGGGGGGGGGGGGATCAGCGGCAATGCGGCCCATATGCTGATGGGGGGTTGAAGGGAATTTAATGCCATGTGGATGAGAAGTCGGGACCTGAGATCATGTGATCCACATATAAAGGGGGGGGGGGGGGTTGCAGGGGATTTGGCTCCATGTTGATAGGGGGTTTGGATCAGCGGCCACGCGGTCCACATGCAGATGGGGGGGGGGGGGTTGCAGGAGATGTGGCCCACACACATAGACGTACAAAAAAATATATTAAAGGGTTGCAGTAGGTGGGAAACAGTCACTGCTATTAATTTCATTAGTGGCATGGGATCTGCTGGGTGTGTGATGCCAGCGCTTAGGGGGAGATTTTCAAATACCGCAAATAGGCGTACTTTTGTTGGCGCTCCAGGCGCAAACAAAAGTACGCTGGATTTTAGTAGATACGCGTGTAGCTGCGCGTATCCGCTAAAATCCGGGATCGGCGCGCGCAAGGCTATCGATTCCGTATAGCCGGTGCGCGCCGAGCCGCGCAGCCTACCTCCGTTCCCTCCGAGGCCGCTCCGAAATCGGAGCGGCCTCGAAGGGAACTTTCCTTTGCCCTCCCCTCACCTTCCCCTCCTTTCCCCTACCTAACCCACCCGCCCGGCCCTGTCTAAACCCCTCACTTACCTTTGTCGGGGGATTTACGCCTCCCGGAGGGAGAAGTAAATCCCCGCGCGCCAGCGGGATGCTAGCGCGCCGAGTCGCAACCTGGGGGGCGGGTCCGGAGGGCGCGGCCACGCCCCCGGACCGCCTCGGGCCGTAGCCACGCCCCCGAGCCCGCCCCCGGAACGCTCCCGACATGCCCCGAAAACGCCGCTGCGCTCGGTCCCGCCCCCGACACTCCCCCCTCCGAAAACCCCGGGACTTACGCGAGTCCCGGGGCTCTGTGCGCGCCGGTAGGCCTATGTAAAATAGGCTTACCGGCGCGCAGGGCCCTGCTCGCCTAAATCCGCCCGGATTTGGGCGGATTTAGGTGAGCAGGGCTCTTAAAATCCACCCCTTAGTGCGCAATTGATTGATCCACTAGGTATATTAAAAACAATTATATATAGACTAGCTGTACCCTGCCACGCGTTGCAGTGGCAGAGCCAGATTAAGTGGAAAAGAAAGAAAAGAGAATGGGGATAACCGCCCCCTGCCCCCCCCCCCGAACATGGATGCAAGAACATCCCCACGCCCCCCCCCCCCTGCAGGCCCACCGATACCTGTCAAAAATGGTAGTCGGTGGAGCGGGCGTTCGTTCCGGCATGGAAGTATTGGCGCCTGGCCCTCTGCAGCCAGCACTGAAACTGTCTCCGACGGCTGTTAGAACTTACTCTGTCAGTAGGGTGGAGCAATGGGAGCGGTCGTCTCGCTCAGATAGTAAGGGCGAAGGTGCGCCGGTTGCCAGTCCAGAGAATGGCGTCGAAGGGCCCTCGCCCTTACTATGTCACATGGGCTACTGCCGCCATTGGCGTTCCCGAGTGTCCTAGTAAGGGACAGAGCCGTCGGCGCCATTTTGATTGCTGGCAGCCGACAACCGTAGTGTATGCAATGTGTCACGGAGCGGTGTTGCCCCCCCCCCCCCCCACACACTGGAGCAGCCCGAACTATTCTGCCGTTTTGCGTGCATTCTAAGGTGTGGGCAGTAAGTAGAAAAGTCATGGGTGTGAGGAGGGTGTTTTTGTGTGAGTTCGTAGGGTGTGGGAATAGCAAACATGTGGCATGTGAGTGGCCTCCCGGTGTAGCATGCTGGAATTTTGTGGGGTTTTGTGTGTTTTGGGAGGGTGTGTGAAGTAAGTACAATTGGCATGTGTGCGGGGGGATGTGAGGAGAGTGGATTTGTGTCTGGTTGGAGGGTGTGTGAATCCCAAACATTGGTCACGTGTGGGTGGGGTGTGAGCATTTGTGCAAGGTGTAAGACCTTGCGCTTATGTCCAGCAGATGTCGCTGTTTTGTGGAACCAAATTTAAAAACTTTTTTGCCAGCCCCTGGTGTGACATATATGTAACGTAAGTGTAGAATAACCTTGCCGTGTGTGAGGTGAAGCTTGTGTCCAAATTTGAAAGCAATCGGTTCAGGCGTTGCTGTGGCTGAGCCTGGTTAAGTTGAAAAAACAGAACAGAGCAGTAAAGGTTACAGTTTGTGTCGGTTTTTTTTTTTTTGTACCCCAAATGAACAGCACCAGCAAATAATAGTTTAAATATGCAAGCACACCTTCCTGGCCCCCCCCCCCCCAACCCGGTGAAATAGCGTAACCCACGCTACAGCTCCCCTCTCGGGAGATGTGGAGAATGAGTGCCCCCCCCCCCGTGAAAAACGCGCGGCAGAAAATAAGAACTGTCCCCCACTGTGCTCCTCCCCGGCTACCTGTATAAACTGCCAGCCGGTGGCGAGGGTGTGTGCTAGAGTTTGTTCCGCCGGCTGCCATGTCGCAAAACTTCACCGGTGAAAGATGTGCGTCAGGATTCCTGACCTAATAAGGGCAAATGTCCGCTGAGGATATGGCGCCGACGGGCTCTTGCCCTTACTATGTCACATGGTGTACTGACATCATTGTTGTCTCCTTATAGCATAGTAAGGGCAAGGTCTGCCGGCGCCATTTTGGTTGCTGGCATCCGACGGCCCTACTGAATGCGATGTGTCCCGGACCGTTCCTGTGTTGCCGGCGGAGAAGCACGGCCTTGTTTCAGGTGTAGTGTGTGATCGGAGTGCAGTGCGTGGGTGGGTGGAAGAGGGTACTTTAATTTAAATTCGGAGGGTGTGTGAAATGCGTGGCTTCCCAATGTAGCAGCCAGGAATCCGTGTTTTGGTGTTTTTTGGGAGGGTGGGTGAAGTAAGTGACATTGGCAGGCGTGTGGGTGGGGGTGTGTGGTGTGATGAGTGTGGATTTCTGTGTGTTATGAGGGAGTGTGAATGAAAGACAATAGCCCTGTGTGGGGGTGGGGTGTGGTGTGTGAAAGGTGTAAGAGGTTGCGCTTGCGCCGACGGCCACCAGATGTCGCTGTTTTGTGTAAGCAATTTTTAAACTTGTATTACCTGTCACAGGTGTGACCTATACGTAATGTAAGTGTATAAGATCCTTCCCGTATGGGAAGTGAATGTTGTGTGCAAATTTGAACGCATTCGCTTAAGTGGTTGGCGAGATTAGCGACGACGTACAAACTATTTAACATTTTTATTTATATATATATATATATATATATATATATATATATATATTTACATAGAGGTGGGGTCTTTGACAGCGGGGTAGCCTAGTGCCGAGAGCAGCCAGCGCTAAAGCAGGGTGAATTCCTTTCTAATCCCATGCTGCTCATAGTGACTGCATGTCTTGATAATGGAATGGGGTCTCCTGCTTGCCCCCTCAGTTAGGGGAAAATTTTAAAGCAAGTCGGCACCAGGCCATTAGGTTTAAAAAAAAAAAATTGGATGATAAATAAGAATAAGCGAACACGTTAATTATGGAAGACACAGTGGGAGCACAGACCATGCAGGCAGAGCAACATGCAAATATAAGAGATGAAAAAAGGACAAGAACGACAAGGAGTAGAGGAAGAAGTCGAAGTGTCAGGGGTGCGAGTTGTAAGGAGACCGAGAGGCAGGCGACCGGTACCGGGCAACAGCAAGAAAGTGAAGAAACAGTGACGGGCTCCACTACAGTCGAGGACGCTGTTTCAGCTCCACAGCGGCACACCGCGGAGAGAGGGACAGCGAGTAATGCGCCAGGGCAGAGCGCCCGCGAAAACGCACAGCCTCGTGTCGGCAGGAGTGTGGATCAAAGTCCTTCCTGCAGGGAAGCGTACCCGGCGCAAAGCGAGGCAAGTTGGGATCAAGCTCCCGCCGTGGTATGAAGATGATGTTGGATGGTACCAGAGGCCACCATGGGACAGCCCGGTCCCCGATCCATTTCCAGATTGGGATCAGGAGGAAAGACGAAGGCAAGGAGGCCAGCAATGACGAAGGAGCAGACAACCTACTACCAGCCTCCTAGGTAGTATTGGCAAGCACTACCACAGGCAACAGTTCACAATCAGGAGACAGGGCAGGCCTGGTGGCCGACACCAGCTTCTGATCAAAACTCATCAAACAGAATGGCAGAGGAGAATATCGGTGACATAGATGAGTCAGCGGCAGGTCAAGACATCGAGTCTACAAGGCAAGGAGATGTGATGCTGCCACAGGACAGCAGAAGCGATGACGAGAGGCCATCTACCAGCTGCCAGTCCAATCAAAGGCCATGCAACAAACATTGCAACATCAGTGAGTCAGGAGTAAGTGGGCAAAAGACTGGTTGCATAGAGGCAGAACAGGTATCGATGATAGCAAAATCAAAACGCAGGTCAAAGCGCAATCGCAGGTCTAGTTCTAGCTCAGGTAGCTCTTCCTCAACATCGTCTTCTGAGTCCTCTAGCGACAGCGACCAGCAGGTAACAAAGACATTAGACAAGGAGTGCAGGGGCCCACCAGCACTGACCACTCTGTGGGAGGGCATGCCCAGGAGAATGAGAAAAAAAATCAAAAAGAGGAAGTATATAGACATGTTTACCATCCTGCATGGACGGCGAACAAGCGGACTGCTTACAAAGAATGTGGTGTAGATGTCAGAGAAATTAACAATAACTATACAGAAATCAAAGATGGACCAAGAAGGACGAGGAACTACATTATCACTTAAGAATGTTCCAACGTGCGAAACTTGTCCGCTATACAACATGAGAAAGTATTGGGCAGTGCGGCAGAAGGGGGGAGTGCACCTGCTGATACACGCGGATGGTACTCCACTTACCAGATTCCAATTCTCTGCAGTACTGAGAGCATCAGTAACAGAAATGAAGTTGGACCCAAAAAAGTTCACCATACACTCATTCCAAATTGGTCCGGCCACAAGTGAGGCACAGGCTGGACTCAAAACAGCCACAATAAAGAAAATTTGATGTTGGCGATCCAAGGCGGTCGATTCATATATCCATTTAGAGAGAGTGGACATGGCTAACAAGAATTGTTAATTTTATCTTACAGATGTGCAGCAGCGACAGAGTATAGCATGGATTATCGATCACTCTTACGTACGAAGGGTGGCTAAGAGAGCATGCGAACAGCCATACGGACAACACTTGGCTCTGGTGCCAAAAGGTTAGGTCGTCGAATGGATGGGAAAACCAGGCATGCTATGGAAACAGTTATTGCACTCGAGGGCAGCTCTGGATGTAACAATATTGCATCTGGAAGGCAATGACTTGTGTTCATGGACATTTAAGCACTTGGTAAAACAGGTAAAAAGCGAACTGGCCAGGATATTGGAGCTATACCCGAGTGCCGTGGTATGCTGGTCAGATATCATACCCAGACCAAAATGGAAAGAATCAAAATTATGGGGGCGTGGGAGAAAGAAGGTGAATAGACAAATTGGCATATGGATACAAAAAATGGGGGGGACAGCAGATAAGACATCAGTGGGCTGACAATATGTCCCCAGGGCTGTTCAGACTGGACAGAATACACTTATCAGATATTGGATATGACATATTCAATAATACCCTACAAGATGCCATTGAAGCACAAGACAGGTGAAAAGGCCGCAGCTTATATATTAGTGGGGGAACACGAGGCAAGGGCCCTCCCTACCTTGTGTCTTGGCGGGTACCCGGGCCGGTTGGGCCGGATTACAAGTGATGCTGGTGACATCACATGATGGCGGGGTAGCCTTCAGTGCCGGGAGGCGAAAAAGGCAATGGCCCCCTTGCTCGGGAACAAGGTGAGGGGCCCACGGAGTCAGGCTGCCTTGCTTGGTTCACATGGGGGGGCAGCGAGAGAAAAACATACTACCAGTTCGGGTATCCTGAAAAGTTATCATGTTATGTTTAAAATAAAAGCTGCGGCCATTTTTATACCAAAGACAGAATATGTGTGATTACTATTATAGAGGATAATGACCAAAAGGGTGTTAATGTACTGGTAAGGTAAAACTCAAATGGACGACGGACAAAGAAGTAAGTGGCAGCTGCTAGCATTAATAACAGTTGCTGATGCTCTGACCTGCTCGTCATTTCATTGGGCTTTTATCCCTATCGAGTCTCAAGGGTAGGATAGGGGTATAATAGTGGATTCTGATTTTTTTTTTCTCTCACTCTATGTCCACACATTCAAACATTTGTGCTTTTTTCAAGCTTTGCCTTTTGTGTTCCATAAAACATTTTTTTATTGATGATTATCTGTCTGTTTTACAGACCTTAATTTTGTCTTCATTAGATTACTGTAATTCTTTACTCTCACTGTAGGTCTCCCTTAGTCATCAATAAAGTCCTTACAGTTAAAATAGAACTCTATCACACACCTAGTTTCTGGGTGCCCTTTGCATGTCCATATTTCTCCAGGGGCTTTTGGCAAGTCTTGGGGGACCCTCCTGACCCCCACAAGACTTGCCAAAAGTCCAGCGGGGGTCCGGGAGCGACCTCCTGCACTCGGACCGTCGGCTGCCAGTATTCAAAATGGTGCCAATAGCCTTTGCCCTTACTATGTCACAGGGGCTACCGGTGCCAATGGTCAGCCCCTGTCACATGGTAGGAGCACAAGATGGCGTCGGCCATCCAGTGCTCCTACCATGTGACAGGGTCTGGCCAATGGCACGGATACCCTGTCACATGGTGAGGGCAAAGGGCCATCGGCGTCATTTTGATTAGTGGCAGCTGACGGCCCGGGAGCGGGAGATCGCTCCAGGGACCACCAGGTACCTGTAAAAAGATTTTGGTGGGGTCGGGAGGGTGGGGGAAGCTAAGGGATTAGTTTTAAAGGGTCGGGGTGGGTTTAGGGGTTATTTTTGTGTGCCGTTTTTCCCACCCTCCCCCAAAATGATGAGAACCCCCACGATCAATATTGTGGGGTTTTCCTATCCTTTTGGGGGTGCCCCCGATTTCTGACAATTTTGAAAATATCGTTCGATATTTTCAATCATCCGAAGCCCGATTCACATCCCTATCAGTTACATCTTCAGGGATGGCCAGTCCTCAAAAGCCACAAACATGCTTCAGAATATCCACAATGAATATGCATGAGATATATTTGCATAAGATGGACACATCAGAGGCTGGTGAGGAAAGTTGCAGATGTGTGACTTCTGGGGCAGAAACTCATCATCCTCTATAGGAGAGAGCCATGTGCATGACATCATCTCTTAGGTGCTACATGCCCCATAACATCAAGAGGGCTGTAGTGCGCAGTAGCCAGCACGCTGCTGAAGCTGCATGCCAAAGGGGCATGTCCTTTCTCTCATTTTATTTCTTCCTCTTTTGTTTCTCCAAGGGAAGAACGTGGAAATCCAAACTCTCCTCTACATCTGCAATTTCTACCCCAGTAAGTGGACCCATGGACTGTTTTGTCCACCATCCAAGAGATAAATCAGATGATATGAGTGGGAGCTGTGTAATATCCTTGAACCCAGGACAACGGACCCCTCTTGCATCATGTCAGGTGTTAGTTTCATCTTCTTTACCTGATAAAGAAAATCCTTACAATGCGCCGAGTGGAGAAAGCCCTCAAATGTGAACTATCCCTGCGCCTGTTCCTGTGTGCTACTGCCAATATCACGGGGACTGAAGGCAAGTGGCATAGCTTCTGAGCCGGTTAACTTCTCCACATGGGATGTATGGCAAGTAGTATCTTGAACCGAGATCACCTTTGTGCTAAATGTGACCCAATTATGCGACTTCTCAGCAGGAGTTTCACTCAAATTAACTGAATTTGAGAGTCATTTAGAATGGGTACAGCTGCAATCTGATAATTTAAAAAAGCAAGATGCAGATTTGCATGCCTCTCAGGCAACTAGTATCAAAGATAATTTGTAATTACATAATAGGTTGGAGTCCCTAGCATGTTTTTTTATACAATCTAAGAACTTACGGTTCTTAAATTTTCATAAAACCAGCTTTTGTCTGCTTTTGAGTTGTTTAAAAACTATATACATGAGGTGTGACAGGTTACTCAAGATAAAGTGATCTCATGTTCAAAATGTTATTATTTGCTGCTTTATAAAGAAATGCCTGCTAATAGGGAACGGGAAACAGAATTATTTGCCTGTTTTATAGTAGTGATGTTTCTGGTTTTTTACAAACTTCTAATGATAACATTTCCACAAGGGCTACTTTGCTTGTATCTTTTCTGCATTCATCAGTATATTAAATATAAAGAAGTTATTTTGAGGGCAAAGGTTACATGTTTTTCCTGATGCTTCTAAGCCAATGAAAGTAAAGAGGAAAGTTTTCCTTCAAATGGAACAATGTGTATTAGATATTGGGGGCAGGTTTTATCTGAGGTTTCCATGTAAGTGTTTGATAACATATCATGGTAACAAATTAGTTTTTTATGATCTCTTTCACCTGGACTGTTTTCTGTTGGATAAAACTCCTTGCCAGGAATAGATAGGAAGGGATGGAACTGAGGTCAATATATAATGTATTAGTTAATAAGATGGCATAGTCACGATTCCTCACGTGCTATCCTTGATGTGGACTTGAAAGGGTTTATAGGTATTTGATTTCCTGTTTTGATTGTTGTGGGCATATGTGGTTATAATTGCCTTTTTCTTTAGTGTTTTTGATTTATGTCATACATCGAAAATCTAATTAACATATAATTGAAAAAAAAATGAACACAGTTCATGCCAGTCTGTCTCATACATTCAGAATTCATTATGGATTTCCAGATAACCAGGCCTGTTTGTGGATTTTGAGGATTGGAATTGGCTACCCTGCTCTACTTGTAAGCTTATTTACTTTGTCAGCAGCATCCTTCACTGTCAATACTTGTCAATGCTATTACTTAAGGTGCATCGTAAAGAAGCAAATTGACAGCATCCTACAAAAAAACCCCAAAATATAGTGTAGTGCACATTGGAAAGTCATCAAAAATACATATTTTCATTCACCAGACAAACATAAACATTGATTCTTCTACCAATAGCCAAGACCCCTGATTTCCTTGTGTGAAACTAATTTGCTCAACAAGCTGCAACCTTAAAAACACCTCCTGGCCTCACCCCGCTTGTTTATCGCTCTTCATGCCTGCTTACTGGATTGACGCCCTGTTTCAGGCTGCATCCGTCAAAGGTTTTCTGAAAATTTAATTTCAGTTTTCCTTGAGCAGCTCCCCCTCTTAGTTTGGCAGTTTGACTTTCTGAAGTCTCCTTTCAGTCAGTTCTCAATGTCAATCTAAACTTCTAACATATCTCAGGCAGACTTTTCTCCAGCTAAGACTCTGAATTCCTTAATGTCAGCCTGAAGCCTCAGTCTCCTAGGACCCTTCCTCTAGTCGGCTCTAAATCCCATACTTGGGCACCTTGCAGTTTCATTCTCAGGCATTTTCCTCTCCCAGTAATATTTCCTCTCGGTGTTATTCATTTGACAGCAGCTTGACTGTAAACCGGACCTGCAGCTGTTTCCTCAGACATATGGGCCTGTCTCAGAGGAATAGCAGCTTCAAGCATACACACCTCAGATTGTTTCTTGTATTTGAACTAAGTTTCAAAATGCCTCCTTGGACAAACTTTGCTAGTAGACTGGAGAATGAACTTTTCAAATCACACCTCCTTGAATGTAAAGTACCTTGTGAAATCTTCAACTTTCATTCTAATTTACAAAGACCTTTTTTTTTTTAATTTTTCCCATTCCGTGTCTATGGGAAAAAGCTTAGTAAATCAGTCCACTAGTTCTCTATCTAGCAGCTGTAGAAAACACGTTTCAGCACAAATACTGCTTCCTTCCTTATTTCACATACAGTAATGCCTCCCCTTTGTGTTTACTGCAAAGAACTAATGAATATTCAATATCTACTGCTGTCATCTGCAACAAAAAACAACCCCAAACAAACATATATTACTGTTTCCTTTAGTAGAGAATTCCCCTTAAAAGATTTTGCTTACATGTATTGTTTATGTATCACAAAAATAATTGGGAGCATAAAGTCAATTTTTAGGATCATGCAGACTCCTATCAAAAATCATAGAAATCTCTGGCAAGGTAAACTTTGGTGGCTCAAACGACCGGCAAATGCTTATTCTTTCCCTTATATATAACTTGTTCAAATCTGTCTTAAGCTGATGGTGACTAAAAGTCATCACTATTAGATGTTCACTGAGTAAGTTATTGATCTTCACTCTAATGCCAGTAGATAAATATCAGCATTACAAAAATCATGTTCACAATTCTCATTCTACTTTTCAGTCTGGGGCTTATCTGCGTTGAGAACTAATGGATTATTCTTATAAACTGTTCAAGGTTCATCCACATACAAAATAGAGAAAGTTCTTTAATACTATAAGTTTAGTTGTTTAATATAATATTGATTCTGTGACAAAAGTATAGGCATGTTATCTTTAAAAGTGAGCCTGTTTAATGTAAGAAAGCATAGCACCACTGTCTGAATTTTCAAGAGAACTCATCATGCAGGAATGCGAGCAGAAATTTTTATGGGTTAAGATAACTGCACGGGGTGGCATTTGCTACCTAGGTAAGTTTGTCGGGCAGACTGAATGGACCATTTGGTCTTTCTCTGCTGTCATTACTATGTTACTATGTTATGTTACTATCTTACATTAAAGTGAAATGCGTTACAAACTGAATAACCAGTTGTCCCAGGGACAGTGACGTTCAAACCAGCGTGTGGGTGCACATTGGCGCATGGGCGTCAGCTCGTGCCTAGGGACACAGCTGTTTTATAATTTGCGGGCATTTATGTGCACATTTTTATAAAATGGTCTGGCCCCTTGCACGCATGCACCATATTTTAAGTGGCGAGCAAATCCCACTTGTACCGCGTAAGTTTGTCCATCAGTTCACCCAATTAGCTGCTAGGTCCTCCAATCCCCCCCCCCCTCTGGCTTGATAGCCTACCATCCCCCTAGTTACCCCAGGGTAACTTGGAACCCCTCTCGATCCTTTTATTTGATAACGTACATGTCAGCCATACCAAAAGTAAATTTACGTGGCAGGGGACCTTGCCGCACACCGGAATGTGTAAGTATTTATGGATACATTTCTTGGCCAGGACCCAAAATGCCCATTCCCTGCCCACCACCATGCCCATTCCCTGCCCACCACCATGCCCATTCCTTGCCCCCTGTTGGAAATCTTTCAGATGCGCACATCTCTGGGCCAGTGCGCGCATGCCTGACTTCTTCGCGAATCCCCTAATGGTTGCCCACGCTGGGCTTTTAAAATTTACATTTAGGGGAATAGAATTAACAGGATGTGGAAAAACATTGCCGGAATATATTGTTGTGATCTCTGTTGGGCAAAGAGAAGTCTTATGTTCTAGCAGACAAGCTGAACAAGAGCACTGAAAATTTGCACCTTACCAGAGTTATGGCTAACTTGGAACTGCAGTTCATTATCATGCTATTTTTTTTTTTATCTGGTATAATCTGAGTGCAAGGCAAATGGCACTTGCTAGCTCTCATTCCTCCTTGCCTTCCCTCTTATATTTGCCTTGTCAATGAAAAATATGATTCATTGTATCTCTGTAATGTAAATTCCTAATAATTATTCAGAAATGGAAGTCTGTGTAGTAAGGTTCCTATGAGTGCTTCAGTTGTTTTATTGACCTTGCATACCTAAAAGATCCTGTAAGAGTGAGGAGATTACATTTCTGACAATTTATGCAAAGTGTCTTCTAAAGTATACTTTCTAAAATGTGGCTTATCTAGTTTGTTTATAAAAACAAGTTTGAACATTTCATTCTGCTAGGGGAAAAATGATATCACCATACCATTTTATGTTAGAAGAAAAGCTCACAAATTTTGCAAAAATTACAGAGATGTGAAAGGGAAGAATAAATGATTTAAAGAGATTAAGCTTAAATTCTGTTTCCTAGGTATGTGTGAGGTTTATTTCTTTGTATATTTTTGGCCTGGACTGGAATCTGAATAAATGTTCAGTGAAGCAAAATCTAGATAATTGATAGCTCCATCTGTAAATAGAAGAAAGACATTTTGGAGGTACCTTGAAATAAATAAATAAGAAATAATATATATGTATTCGTGGCAGTCATGGACATTTGAGTGGAGTCTTTTTCAAGCAAGACGTTATACTTCACCAGTGACTATCAACTTGTCATTCTCTTCCTCTGTGAAGCATTGGTGAGGGATCCATGATCTTGCCTGTTGGGGTGGGAGAGCCGGAGAAGGGCTGCTATGGCACAATTTGATTTTCTGTCTTCTCCTCCCATTCCCTTCTCCCAATTCTTCTCATCTTTTGTTATTGGTCTCCTCTTTTCTCTTCTGTTGCCTTTAAGCTCTTTCTCTGCTCCTTCTCCTCCTCTTCCTGCTTATTCTCCTCCTGTTGATATTCTTCCTCCTTCTCCCACTTCTGTCCACTGATCAGCTTCTCCAGATCATCCCTCCACCGTCACTCCTCCTTCTTCATACTCCTCCTCTTACTATTATTACTAAATCCCTCCCACCTGTTTCTTTTAATGACTTCACCTACTGCTGACTTTCCTGATAATTCATCCTGCTGATCACTCTTTCACCAAATACTCTCCTATCACATCAATGCTCACCCATGGTCACCCTGCAACCCACATGCTCCATTCTATCCAGATTCATGTACAGTCATTCTTCTCTTTCCCTCTGTAAAAAAACAAACAAACAAAGAAGCAGACAAGGATATATATAGTACAATAGACATACTTCCACTTACATGAATAACCAAATAGGAATAGAATGGGTCAATCAAACATAGGTAAGAAAGAGACAAAAAATAGCAAAATGCATCATTCCTAATTTTACTGTTCATGGGAATAAAATCCTTCCTCCTCTCTAAGGTCCAGATGCTTCCTCTTTCCTCTATATTATTTGAGCCTAAGTTTGTGTGCAGAAACTTTGTAACAAATGCTACACTGCTGTGTCAGATCTTATGCATATCCATGAAATGGAAGCACATTGGGGCACATGCAAGCCATGCATTTTATGCCATTACACACATGCATTATACAAAAGATTTACATGGCTGAGCATAATGGGTGTACTTTTGAAGACTCCTGTATGTACAGTCATTTTATTTTTTAAATCACAAGAAACTTAAGTTCTGTGCATATCCTGTGCATTTTGTGCTGCTCAGCTAGGACCTACTCCTTATGGTGGATGAAGTCCTAATGCCCTGCTATCTCACTGCATAGTCAAGATCAATGGTGGCGCGGTAATTTTGTAACTGCTCACATTGGCTGCAAAGTCAATAACCTATGGACTTTTCACCAGTTTTCAAAGTGAACTTATGTGCAGAATTTCACTTTGAAAATTAACCCAGGAAAGCTACCTGTAACTATTTATACCTGTTAATTTGTGTAATTTTGTCAAGGAATAATATCCACATAGTTCTGAAAATCCAAAGAATGCCATAAGTGCAAACCCTCACCAACCCCATCGCCTAGGAATGCCTCTGCTGACTGTAGGTAAACTTACATGCATGCATAGAGGCTTTAGATATATATATATATATATATATATATATATATATATATATATATATATATATATAGTGCAGGCAATTTTCTAAAATGTCATTTCTATGGGTAAAGTAATGTTTTAAAATTACCCTTCCTATGTATAGTACATAAGCAGTGAGAAATTGAGGCACGCTGATTCAAAAGAAATCAGTGACTCCCCTTATATTTTCCCATCTAGTTCAGTCTGGGATGATACATTAATTGGAGCAAGAGGTTCCAGAAGAGAAATATAGAATAAAAAAAAAAAATACTTGATAACATTTTGTAAAGTCATTAGAATTCATAAGAACAGTATTTCTCTGAAGCTTATTCACTTTTAAAAAGAAATTGATAAAACTCCCACACACATTCTTACAGTTTGGGAAAATCATTCACTCTTGCTGGCATTGAAGAGTTTTTCCATATTTTCCCTTGCTGTCAAAAGCAAAAGTCTCTAAGCCTATAGAAACCATTCAGTGCATTCACATTCATATTTAGTCGACAAAGTCAAGTAATCTTGGAACAGGAGCTAGTGCAATTTGTTAGGTAATGTGCTGAGACAATCCCTATATATGCTATCACATCTCATGATGGATCTTATAAAAGATCATAAATTACTATCTGCAGAAATCTACGAATTTAATGGATTCTATTAATACACACACCTGAACATAAGAGAGACTGCGGCATACTGTCAGTAAGCATTTACTAGATGGAACATGGGATATAATGTACAGTGTTTCAAACTTTAGCTATTAGCTACCGCATTACTAGTCACTGATCTATAGAGATGCTAAAAAGGACCATTACATAGATAAAAATGCAAATCTAGATATGGGGTTTTATTCATTTATTTAGAGGTCAGAAAGGAGAATGGTTACTTGGAAGACATGGCAGAATATTTGAAAAGCAAGTCTGAGAGTGTTGAATAGGTCAGTAATGGGGCCTATGCAAAAGCCCTTAGATGAACAAAGTTTTAATGTACATGACAAAAAAAAAAAAAAAAACCAACCAGGGGGTAGTTTTCAAAAGGATTTATACCTTTAAAACCGGGGTTTATGCATGTAAATGTACTTTACCCATGTAAGTGGTCTTCTGAAAATTGCTACACTATATGCCATTGAATTGCCCATAAGTTATACACATCTCAGTGTACTTTATGCACATAAATGGCTTTTTAAAACTGCTACAATAGCATGTTACATTTGTATGCATAACTCCTTTGAAAATTACCACCAGATTGTGTATGCTAAACTGGCACTTAATGCTCAATGCACTACATTTTAGTATATATACTAAATGCAAAAAAAAAAAAAATTAGCCTTCAAAGCACATGAATACTCTTATTGTTCATGTTAACCCATAAATCTGTAGCTTCCATGATTGTAGCACTTGTGTGATAAACAGCATACATACATTAAACTGGTCATGTACAGTCCTTTTCTTCTTATGGCGCAGTCTCCTTGTTGAACACCCATGCAAAAATATGCCAGGAATATGGAACTGATTATCATTTTTGAATAATCAGGGCCTCTGGAGCCCAGGGGAACAGATAAAAGAAAAGACTTCCAAAAGAGGACAAAAAAAAAAAGATCAAAATAATGTAACTCAGATGTCCACCAAGAAGAAGGACTGGAATCAGAAGGTACCTTAGACAACTCCAGAATATCTATCCCATGGACGCCAAGATCTGCCAGCCTACAGTCAGAAGGGCAATGAGATCTGACTGTCCTTCTTGTAAGAGCACCTGATAGGGTGAAATCCAATCAGGGACTTGAACCAGGGTCAGTCCTACGGTACAGAACAGGAGTCCTAACCCTCAGACCAGCTGGGATCTGATGGAAAGGGAAGCAGTAGAGAAGAAAACTGTTTCAGGTAGCTCCCAAGGCCACACTTCTAGGTATCAGGGAATAGCTGGTGCTCAATACAAAAAAATGTTTCAGAGGAGCAGCAAGTTGTTCGCAGCAACATGAAGGATGTTTACCCTCTTACTACATGCCAAACCTTGACTCACTAGACCTTTTGTGTCAAAATATTGGTTCCAGTCTGTCACTTCATTCTTGTAGTTCTAGTGTTCCTTCCTGCAGTTCTACCAATTCCAGTATTTACTAGTCCTGCTACTGCTTATGACCCGTTTTCTGACTTCAGTTCCTGATCCGCAATTCCAGCTTGCTTCTAAGTACCTGCTCCAGCCATGTAACCTGCCTGCTGATTCCACTTTCTGGCCTACACCAAAGCTACAGAACTAATTCTACTTCAGGTCTTGCTACCTGCTGACTTCAAGATCCAAGCTTCCATCTACCTGAGTGAAACTATTGACTCCTGGGAACCTCCTGGCTGAAAAAGAACAGTCTTAGGATCGCCCCACAGTCTTGATTAGCTCAAGGAAAATTGACATTCCCTTCCGAATTCTGTATCACATGGTTTTTCTTGAGCCTCAGAGGTGAATCCAACAATGGCACTAGTATCTCCCTATTCTCAGATTATCCTTTTACAAGCAAGATCAAGTGTCTTTTTTTTTTCTAATTTGGGACCATGGGCAATAGAAATGAACCCTGAAAGTGATTCTAAGTTCCAGAAAAAACAAGTGGAGGTGCCAAGAGGACAGGGGAGATTAAGGCCCTGAAGAATGTTTGTGGAACTTGATAGGAAACATTAACACCTTAGCAAAGACGTGTGGGTTCTCCCTTAAGTACTCCCATAAACCATGCCTTAGGTACCAAGAAATCACCCTGAGGAGGGAGACAATGTTAGGTGGAACCTAGACAGCATCTTGACCCAATATTAATTCCAGGGTTCAGGATAGGAGTCCAAAACCTCAGACTAGCTTGGGGCCAGAATAAAGGGATGCATCAGAGAAGACTGCTTCAGATAGCCCCCAAGGCCACACCTCTAGATACCAGGGATTGGCTGGGACTGTCAAAAAGGGTTGCAGAGGAACAGGAAGGCTGACTCCTTCTCTTGCTATCAGAATTGCCCTTACTATGTCACAGGGGCTATCGGCGCCATTTTGAATACCGGCAGCCGACGGCATGAGTGCAGTAGATGGCTCCTGGACCCCCGCTGGACCACCAGGGAGTTTTGGCAAGCCTTTGGGGGGGGGGGGGGTCAGGAGGGTGGGGGGTTTGTTTAAATTCGCTCCTTTAGACGGCCGAATAATTTGGTAAAGATTTGTTGTATTCGTGGGAATCGCGATACATTTCGCTTCCCCACGAATATAATGAATATGGCCCTATATGTTGTGGATTGCCAATATGTTGCAAACGAATGCACACCCCTAACTATTACTGCTAATGAACAATCAGCTCTATTGTAAAGCTGTGCCAATACTTATTTACCTCTTAGTCAATATCAGCAGTCACTTCTAGCCCTAAAACAGACAGACTTTCATTGAGGTATGTCCCTTTTTAAATTTTGTCTCTTGGGAATGATTTTGTAGGAGTCTAAGTGAGCAAGACTTCTGAATTATAGCAAGAAGCAGGCCCCTTTGATTTGGTTTCTAAGCTGTGAATATAAGAACATAAAAAATTGCCATACTGGGTCAGACCAAGGGCCCATCCAGCCCAGCATCCTGTTTCCAACAATGACCAAACCAGGTGACAAGTACCTGGCAAGTACCCAAAAACTAAGTAAATCCCATGCTACTGAAGACAGTAATAGCAGTGGCTATTCCTAAGTCAACTTGATTAATAGCAGATAATAGACTCTGCTCCAAGAACATATCCAAACCTTTTTTAAACCCAGCTACACTAACTGCACTAACCACATCCTCTGACAACAAATTACAGAGCATAATTGTGCGTTGAATAAAAAATAATTTTCTCCAATTAGTTTTAATTGTGCTACTTCCCAACTTTATGGAGTACCCTCTAGTCCTTCTATTATCCGAAAGAGTAAATAACTGATTTACATCTACCCATTCTAGAACTCTCATAATTTTAAAGACTTCTATTATAACCTCTCTCAGCCATTTCTTCTCCAAGCTGAACAGCCCTAACCTCTTTAGTCTTTCCTCATAGGGAAACTATTCCATCCCACCACACATTAAGAAAGATGGAAGGAAGGCAAAATGATTACCGGCATGGTTAAAAGGTGAGGTGAAAGAGGCTATTTAGCCAAAAGATCTTCATTCAAAAGTTGGAAGAAGGATCCAACAGAAGAATAATAGGATAAAGCATAAGCGTTGGCAAGTAAAATGTAAGACATTGATAAGACAGGCTAAGAGAGAATTTGAAAAGAAGTTGGCCTTAGAGGCAAAAACTCACAGTAAAAACTTTTTAAAATGTATCTGAAGCAGAAAGCCTGCAAGGGAGTCCGATGGCCTTATCTTCCCTAAGAGCCCCTTTAACCCCTCTGTCATCTAATGGTCCAACCGACTCCCTCACAGGTTTCTTGCTTTGGATATATTTAAAAAAGTTTTTATTATGAGTTTTTGCCTCTATGGCCAACTTCATTTCAAATTCTCTCTTTGTCTGTCTTATCAATGTTTTACACTTAACTTGACAATGCTTATGTTTTTATCCTATTTTCTTCAGATGGATCCTTCTTCCAATTTTTGAAGGATTTTGTTTTGGCTAAAATAGCCTCTTTCACCTCACCTTTTAACCATGACGGTAATCGTTTTGCCTTCCTTCCACCTTTCTTAATGCAAGGAATACATATGGACTGCGCCTCTAGGATTGTATTTTTAAACAATGTCCAAGCCTGTTGAACACTTTTAACCTTTGCAGCTGCACCTTTCAGTTTTTTTCTATTTTCCTCATTTTATCAAAGTTTCCCTTTTTAAAATTTAGTGTTAGAGTTGGAGATTTACTTATTGTCCCCCTTCCAGTTATTAGTTTAAATTTGATCATGTTATGATCACTGTTGCCAAGTGGCCCCACCACCGTTACTTCTCTCACCAAATCTTGTGTTCCACTAAGAATTAAATCTAAAATAGCTCCCTCTCTTGTTGGTTCCTGAACCAATTGCTCCATGAAGCAATCATTTATTACATCCAGGAACTTTATGTCTCTAGCAAGTCCTGATGTTACATTTACCCAGTCAATAATGGGGTAATTGAAATCTCCTATTATCATTGCACTGCCAAATTGGTTTGCTTCCCTGATTTCTCTTAGCATTTCATCATCTGTCTGACCATTTTGTCCAGGTGGACGGTAGTATACTCCTATCACTATACTCTGACCCAACACACATGGGATTTCTACCCATATAGATTCTACTGAGCATTTACTCTCTTGTATGATCTTTATCCTGTTGGACTCTGTACCCTCTCGGACATAAAGTGCCACACCCCCACCAAGTTGATCCTCCCTATCATTGAGATATAATTTGTACCCTGATATAGCACTGTCCCATTGGTTATCCTCCTTCCACCAAGTCTCTGTGATGCCAATTATGTCAATCTCATATACACTGCTATACACTCTAACTCTCCCATCTTACTTCTTAGATTTCTGGCATTGGCATACAGACATTTCAAAGTGTGGTTTTTGCTTGTTTTAACAACCTGCTTTTCAGTTGTTTGGGATAATTCGGAAATCATTAGCTTTGGTGATTTTTTATACATAGGCATATGAACTATGTTTGCTTTTAATGGAACCTCTCTGTTGGGATGCCCTAACTCTCCTGTTTCATTAGTATCCTTCAAGGATACATTTCTCCGAACCATGCACAGCTGAGTGACTGTTGGCTTTCCCCCTTGTTCTAGTTTAAAAGCTTCTCTATCTCCTTTTTGAAAGTTAGTGCCAGCAGCTTGGTTCCGCTCTGGTTAAGGTGGAGCCCATCCTTTCGGAAAAGTCTCCCCTTTCCACAAAAGTTTCCCCAGTTCCTTACAAAGCTGAATCCCTCTTCCCTGCACCATCATCTCATCCACACATTGAAAATCTGGAGCTCTGCCTGCCTCTGGGACCTGCACATGGAACAGGAAGCATTTCAGAGAATGTCACCCTGGAGGTTCTGGATTTCCTACCTAAAATCATATAATTACAGTTTTTGAACACTTTTCCCTTCGTGCATCACTGTGAACTTGTCCATATTAAATGTCATCTGCCTTTGAATGCCCAGTCTCCCAGTCTCGCAAGTTCCTCCTGCAATTCTCACAATCTGCTTGCAATTTAACAACTCAAAATCATTTTGTGTTATCTGAAAATGTGATCAACTTGCTCACTATTCCTCTTTCCAAATAATTTATAAATATATTAAAAAGCACTGGTCCCAGAACAGACTCCTGAGAGACTCTGCGGTTTACCTTTCTCCACTGAGAAAACTGACCATTTAATCCTACTCTCTGTTTTCTATCTTTTAACCAGTTTGCAGTCCACAACAAGCCATTACCTCCTATTCTGTGATTTTTTGTTTAATTTTCTCAGGAGTTCTCGAATGGGGGACTTTATGAAAAGCATATTCATTGAAAATCAAAATATGAAACATTCACCCCTTACCTTTATCTACATCTTTAGTAACCCCTTCAAAAAATGTAGTAGATTGAAGGGGCAAAACTTCCCTTTCGTAAATCCATGCTGGCTGTGTCCCACTCAACCATGTCTATCTAAATATTCCATGATTTTGTTCTTTAGAATAGTTTCTATAATTTTTCCCAGCACTGAAAGTCTGATCTGTCTTTAGTTTTAGGGTTCACCTCCGAGCCCTTTTTAAAGATCAGGATTACCTTGGCCACCCTCCAATCTTCCTCAATTTTATGCAAATACATCTTGTGCATATTCATTAGGAATGGCCTGAAAAAATCCTGGTTTGCACCCCCTGCAAAAAAGGATTAAGTGTTTATTTTCCTGCTGTCACTTGTAATTTCTAGATGTCAAGGTTTACTCTTGATTGTAACAATTGCAATAAATAAAAAAAAAATAAAAAAGGATTAAGTGGCTTGATACATTTTGACATAAGACTGATGATGTACTATTTTATTCAAAATGGGAAACAATTACAAAAGCTGCATAAATGACATGTATATTACTTTTTTTTTAAAGATATACAGGGCCTTCCAGCCATAATTTAGTAATGATTATTTTTATTTGCCAAAGTTACCAAATAGCTTTCTGCTGGATCATTAATTTTGGAAAGTATTCACTGAAATTCATGATAATTATCTGCTTCTCTTGGGCATTAATCCCATGAGTTTCTACTTTTCACACAAACTTGCAACAGATTAGGACCACCTATGCATTTAATGAGATAGTTAATTTTTCACTGGATGTTATATAGTGCCTGGATTCTTATCTACACTGATTTATACAATGAGAACTTTATTTTATCAGCACCTTACTTATGACTCTGTACTCTTGATGTTATGAATAATAATAATAATAATAATAAAGAAAAAATGAAATCCTTAAAATGTATGCTTACCCTCTAGAATAAACAAAGAACAGAAGCAGATTAATTTTATGATTTAGGAGAAACATTAAGTATAATGCCTTTGAATATCACAGAAGACATATTTCTTCCCGAAGTCTCTGTGTCAGACGCATAAGTAGCAGTCATAGCAGAATGCAGCAGTATAATACGTCTTGTGAAATTCAAGAACAAAAAAATCATTACTTAAGGAAAATTAAAAATACTAAAAGTAATGAGCCCATTTGCTTTCTTAGCTCAGACACAATAATTCAGTTCCTATGCTTCCAGCTTAATATCTTGGCCTGCATTTGTATTTATTTTACGCTCAGCCATTACCAGCTTACATTTTGCCCTTTGCATGGTGTCCTGACCAGCGTACCTGACCACAGTTCATGGCGTTGGAGGAGATCAAATTCAGTGGCATGGAAACGGTGAAATCCAAGTCAATGCTAATACAGAAGGGGGTCACAAGTCTTGCAATGGACTGCCTGTTTCGGGTCTTTCGGATCAATTAAGCCTTTGTACTTCAGTAAGGATTTGGATACGGTCTCAGATAGATTGTGGTATTAGTGTCTGTTGTGGCTTTAAAAACTCTAAAAAAAAGGCTGCAGCTGAACTAGAATGTGGCAGTAAGGCTGCTGTCTGGTAGAAGATGTTACATCAGAACTGAAATCTCTGCAATGGTTACCGGTGCAGTACTGAGTGCAGCTTAAAAGTTCTAACCCTCACATTTAGAGGAAAAGTGGACAAGAACCTAAATATCTCCAGCATCACTTACAGTTGTACATTCCTGGAAGTACATTGAGATCTGTTATGGAGTTACAATTTGTGACTCTGTCAATTAAAGAGTTCAGGTTAACTAATACCAGAAAAAGGAACTATAGTTATTGAGCACTGAACATAAAATAAACTGCCCAAGGATTTGCATTCTATTTGAGATTATGGCTTAAGATGAGGCTGTTTGTTCAACCCTTTCCTGTAGCTAATTCATGGTTTATTGATCATAATTGAATGTAAACAAATGGAGATATCAGAGATGATACAGTTTGGGTCTCTAGGTGGTGGAGTGGTTAATGGATTTGGTTGAGGAAGGAATAGTTTTGATGGGAATCACTGGAGGTGTTGAAATGGAATTGTTTGGATGTATTATTTTAGGTTGTTGAATATTGTAATTTGGAGGGGGAGGGATTTTGGTTTTTTTTGTTGTACTGCTTTATATTATATTATGTTGAATCATGCTTTGTATGCTTTTTGGCAATAAAGCATGTAAGAAAAAATTATTATTATTATTATTATTATTATTATTTAGAAGGAACAGAAAAGGAGAGATAGGCCTATAACCACAACCTCCAGTTGCCTGTAGCGGGATTTAGGAAGTCCTATGACAAGTTTATGAAATTCCTCAGCAATTCTATCCTCAGCAATTCTAATGTTAGGGGCACTGGCCACGGAGGCCGCAGCCGGCTCCTTCCTCTTACCGGTGTCACACTGGCATTCCCTCACTCCTGGCGTCATGGGCTTGCCGGAGAGCCACAGCGGATGCGCTGCCTCCTGCGCCACCCACCCTCTGCCGACGCGGCCCTCTGGCATGGAACAGCCTCCTCCTGGCTGCCTTAGGCATGTGCGCTTCCTCCCTTCCTTTAAAGGGATAGCAGCAGGCGCTGCCCCTATCTCCCATTTCCAGTACTGGGCTATATCTAGGCAAGGCCTGCCCTCAGACCTTGCCTTGGCTTCTCCTGGCTCGCCTTCCATTTGGTTTCCCTGGACCCCTGTCTTCTCGCTGGATTCTCTGGATTTGGACCCCTGCCTGACCTTTTGGACCATGAGTATCACCACCTGACCTGACCCTTGCCTGACCACTGGACCATGAGTATTGCGGCCTAATAGTAGAGGTTTCATATTTTCGACTACCTTATTCAATATTTAACAAAGTCTTGCATGTAAATTCCTTGCAGCTTTAAGTCTGTACTATAAGTTATATGCTGATAATATTCAGTTTGTCTTTCCCGTCACATCTTCAATACTGATTGACTTATCCAGCACTGCCATTTATTTGAATTCTATTAAGGGGTGGCTAACAAATGACAAATTAATTTTAAATGTTCCTAAAACTAAAATCATCATATTGAAGGTTACCATAATGCAATCCTCATTCTGATTTTCAGTTAGATAAATGTACAATCTCTGTTGTCAATCAGGTTAGAAACCGGGAAGTGATGTTGTACTCAGATCTTTCTTTTCATTCTCAAATTAAATCGAATGTAAGAAATTACTTTTTCTTATTTTGACTTTTATGTAAACTCAAATTAAATCTAAGCTCTGCTGATTTTAGTACAGTATGGCAATCATTTGTATTAACAAAACCTGTAATTCTGCTTATCTCGGTCTTCCTGCTGCTGCTATAAAAGCCCTACTAATAAATCAAAAATCAGCTACACGACTACTCCCTGGTACCACGCACACTGACCACGTTATCCCTGTCCTGCAGCCCCTTCACTGGCTGCCAGGCCAGTGCAGGATAAAGTTTAAGATTTTGACTCTCGTGCATAAGGCTCTAATCAATAACACACCTTGATGTATTAGCTCCTTTATAAGAATCTGCAGGCCAGCTAGGGATCCAAAGTGTGCTGGTTGTTGTCTTCTTGATGTTCCTGTTATACAGTTAGTTTAACTCGTGAAGATCCATGAGAGGATCTTTGCAGTTACTGGCCCTTTTTTTAAATGGAATTCTTTGCCTGAGGATCTTTGGAGGGAGTCGTGCTTCAGTACTTTAAAAAGCACCGGAAAGCAATTTTGTTCTAAGAAACTTATCAATCACATTAGATCTACTAATCACTATTTACATTACATCCTGAGTACCGCAGTATACACTTTTAGTTCACCTAAAAGGGATGTGCATTTGTTAAAAGCAAATGCTAAAAATACAATGGAAGAGTTCATTTTTGGTTTGTTCCAAATAAAACAATCTGAAAATAGCCTCTGATTAAACTACCAAAAAATAGTTTGGTATTTTCATATTTCTTTTAAACAAATGGCCTGCCTGTGTCCCTCAAGGACCCTCTCATCTCCAAAAAAGCCAGCTGGGTCTTCCAGGCCCTCTCTGACCCTCCTCTCACCCCCACAAAAAATGAGGGCATGGACCTACCCAGCTGGATTTATCCAAGACTGGTCGTGCTTCCCTGGGCTTCTCTGATCCCTTGACCCCCCCCCCACCCCCCAATAAATGCCGGGGCTGGAGAAGTACACGACCCCTACCTTCCACTGTGTGATTGCCTCTGGGATCCAAAGGATGCCACTGAGTACAATAGAAAAGCAGACTGGTTTCCCTGCATACTGGAGAACATGGAAAAGGCAAATATCAAAACTATGAAATGACTGGAAGTAATAATATAAATGCAGCTAGATTCCAGTTAAACAGAGCTCTGGCACTGATGGTCTCTTCATCAAGACCTATCAAACTGCAAAATTCAATCGGTTAGAAAGTGAGAATGAACATCACAATGCTTAATACAAAAAGAACACTTCTCCTTCTAATCAGAGACCCACTAATTTACCTACAATCCACAAGCTGTTCAGTGCATTAGATGCAGATAGAACATATGATCACATAGACTCCAGTAACATCATGGTGATAAAACAGTAAGATAACAAAAAAGAGGAGCATAATGCAACCAAAGACCAGTTAATGCTAACTGTAAGAAACATCAAAACCACCTTATAGCACAAAGTGACAGTAAGAAAGCTTTCAAAAGCATCCCACGCTCTTGGATAATAAATTGTTTTGAAATGCATAGCGTGAATCTTGGCTTGAATGCGTTCTCACCAAATTGACCATGAAAATGTGGCAAACTATATACACACCATCTGAATTATGAAGATGGACAATCTGTGATTCTTCTCATTAAGATCCAGCGAGAAATATGTCAGGGAGCTTCCCTGGCTACTGACTTCTCTAACTTTTTGGGATATGGATTTGGCCTTAATCCGAGAGATACTAAGTTACAGAGAAAAATTCACCTACCATTTTGTACATGACTTGAAGTTTTGCAGTTCCTGTCATCATTCTTTAAAGGAACAAGTTGTAGTAGTGCTTGAACAGCTTTGCAGGGGACATCAGGATATTTGGTCTGAACAAATGTACTAAGGCAGTCTTTCCTAGAAGAAAACTAAGCAAAACTGAAAAACAACTATTTGACTGAAGACTGCAATTTAAAAGAACTTGATTAGGAAGGCTTATATAAATATCTAAAAGGTGCCACACAATCCAGCACACATTATTGAGAGAAAAGATCAGCAAAGACTGGAAATGACATTGAAATGTGGTTTAACAGCATGGAATAATATAAAAGCCATCAATTAGCTTTCAATCCTGCACTCTCATACATCTTTGGATCTCTTAAAGATCTTGAAAAACTGGAGATAAAAACAAGAATAATTCTCTATGCCAGTCAGGTAATCAATAAAAAAAAACAGTGTATGCTGAGATAATACATCCCAAATTATGAAGGTGTTAGGGGTCTTATAGGAGCTACCATCACAGGCCTCCAGAAATACTTAACAGCATCAACAGACACAAATACTAAAGAAACATTGGAGTACGAAAGTGAATGCCACATTTGTTCTCCATCCTTTAACTTGGACAAGCATTATGGTGAACAGAAAGAATGAGTAAGAATCCAAAGTGCACTTAAAGAAAGATGCAATAGAATTTGCAAACAAGAATAAAAAGTCTACAGAATTATATCTGCAAACAAGGAAAAATAGTTGGCAAAAGCTCAGAATCGGGGGTCATACAAAAAGTTACTCCAGCCATCACATGTGGATCAAAATTTGATGCAAGAATGATTAAGGAGAGAGAAACTTAAACTAAGGATAAGAGACTGATAATTGCAGGACAAGGACAATGAACTTTGAACAAAATGGTTCACAGCCAACAAAGAAAAAAAATGGTAAAACAGACAAATGTAGAGTCTGTAAAACTATTTGTCATTGGGTATGAAATGTTGATGTCATTGATTATTGCAGCACAGCCTGGTTTGGTTTGCCTCTCATCACCATTAAGGCACTTCAGTTCTTGCAGAACGCGGATGCACGGTTGTTATCTGCCTGCAACATTAGCTCTCACATTTCTCCTATATTGTTTGACCTCCACTGGCTACCAGTGCAGTGGAGGATAAAATACACAAATCCTGTATTAAGCCATCATCATTTGGCTATAGGTTCATTGTCCTGGACTAACACTTTCCTCCGTATATACAACCCTGGGAGATCATTGCCCTCCTATCAAAGAGGGGTGCAGGATATTTCATCAGTGCACCATGCTAGGCTCGCTGACCCACGAGATCGTGCATTTTCTGTCACTGCTCTAATTCTTTGGAATACTCTTCCACAAGAGTTGCAGACCTTTAAAATAATGGCCAAACCATTCTTTTTTTTTTTGCCTGGCATTTCTATAGGACCATCTTTGGAGCTGGCCTGTCTTCAGCTGTGAAAGTGTCTGCCTTCCAAACTGCATTAATAGTTACATGCCAGGATGAGGAATTTTGTCTACTTTTCCTTGTTTGTTAAATTTTTTGGTTAGTGTACGTTTATCTTGTGCGCCACCTAGAGCCCTTGGGCTAGGCAGCATATAAATAAATAGATAAATAAATAAATAAATAGATAAATAAATAAGTAAATAGTTAAATGTCAGAAGGTTTGCATACAGAGAGAGCAAAATAATGAGGCCCAGCTCATCCACAGGAAACTGTGTAAACACTATGAGGTCCACATTCAGCCTCTATTTGACTGAGCAATTTATCCAGATTAATTTATCCTGCTAACTTGGCTGAGATATTCAGCAGCACGGCCAAGCCACTAAATATATTTACCTATCTAACATTTAGCCAGATAAGCGTATCCAGTTAACTTTAGACAAGCTGAATAGCGGGTATAACTTATCTGGCATCACCTGGCCAGATAAGTCCAAACTTATCTGCTAAGTAGCACTGAATATCAACATCTATAAGATCAGTGTACCAGAATTGTTTTTTTTTAAGCGTTTAGCATACTCCCAAGTGGGCTAAAGAGAGCTAAAAAGAGTAGGATGTCAGGATTTTATTAGTTGGATGTCTTCTTATTAATGTACCTCTGCTTCAGTTCTTCAGTCAATCACAGGATTAGCATGTCTGTGTGTAGCTGCAAAAAAAAAAGAGGAACATCATATGAGAGTAAATATTCAAGCCATCTCTTCAAGCATACCTATTCATCTAAAACATACATTTTAATATAGTAACTAGAAAGAGAAATGAGAACAAGTAGATTGAGCAGCATGTTATCTAGCCTTGGTTCTAGTCCCAGTACATTTCTTATTGCAATATTCACAACTTTGCCCCCTCCCATGCCCTCAGTAAGCACCACCCCTTTCTCCCTCGTTTGAAGCTAAAATGGTCTGTCCCCAATTACCTAGCTCCACACCAAGGGGCCGATGCAAAATAAAAACACTGAAAGTGGGCGCTGAGTGTTCAGTGTCCGCTTTCCTAACACACCCCCAGACACCTATCTTGGGGGCACCATGCTATATTTAAATTAGGGGTCACATTGTCAAGGAAGCAATAGGGTCGATTGCATGTCCTTTAGCGCCTCCTTGACAACTGGCACCCACGAGCAGTTGGCTGTCAGCGGCCAGCCACCAGTTAAGAAAACAGACACTGAATTTACCGGCTTCCATTGTCCTAATCGGCACTCAGCCCCAGGTTCGGAAATGGACGCTTGTTAACTGAGCATCCGTTTCCTGAACCTGACTGCCGGCACTTTTTAAAAACTTTTTTTTTTAATCTTTAGTTCCTCCTACTCGCAATGATGCATTTGCATGTGATGAGCACTATTAGTTTCGTCAGGCATTGGATGTGGATTGTGGATGCGCTAATCCCCTTATTAGGTTATTAGGGGATTAGGTTGTGCCTACACAACCCCCGCGTGCGCTCGGCTGAGCATATTGTATTGCATCAGCCCCCGAGTTTGGTTGGCTAGGTCGGGGTCCAGCTATTTAAAAGTTATGGGAGGGAGACATGCACAAAAATACAGAAAAAACAACACACACAGACATCAGAACAATCTGACAAGCCCCTCTTCATATTGATCTGAGGTTAAAGAAAAGAGAGATGAAGAGAATGGCCTAGCAATAATAAAGAAATACATCAAAGAAAACCAGAAAGACAGCGGAAAGCAGAATTTTACAGCTATGGAGCAGTAATGTATGTAATATTGCTGTGCCATTTGGGATGCACTTGTATTCACCACTTTGAATGGTTATATTACTGGTGAAGCAGTTTATGATGATTCTAACTAAATAAATATTTCAGTGAAAGCAAAGACAAGCACACTGGCAAAGAGAAAACTGAAGCAGAATCCTAGTTTCCAGAAGCCATTCTGTGGTAAATTCAAACTTTAGAAAACAAGCCAGTAAGAGTGGGCGTCCCAGTGCTACACACATTTTTCTGTCTGTGAGTGATAACCAAGAGGCAGAGTGCTACCTTCTGAAGAAGAAGAAAGTGGCTTTTAGAAAGACTGTCATGCCTGGGAGCTCGGGGGCCTTAAGCACTGGTAAAACACATTCTCTTCCGCATGGCTCCTAAGACAAGAATTCTTAAAGGTCAGGGAGAGTGCGTGGCCTCCCCCTCCCCCATCTCTCCCTCTAATACAGTGGAGAACTTTGGTGCAAATGCTCATGGCACTTAAATGCAGCCTCAAATCAAATGTTTACTTCCTAAAACAGCCCTGTAGCCTCTTTTCCAGCAGACTTTTCTTTTTCTTTGTATTCAGCAGCCTGCAAAGGCTTGGACATATTGCAACTGAAGGAAACGTACTGAGGCGCAGTATACACCTGACAGGAAACAGAAGAAGCCCATTCCTCCCTTCAACAAACGTATGTAGGAATGCATTCCTGAAACCATGCCACTGCATGCTATCCCCACTTGTTTTACGTCCATGTATACGTCTGAGAAATGCAGGTCATACCCCAGATGAGCAGTTCTGACCCTGAAAGGCAAGCATAAGATAGGGTTGCGCTCGGGGGGGTCAGCGGGCTGCTCCCGTCAACCACTGAACTCATCTCCCAGCAGGGCCCCTCTCACTGGTTCCTGGCACGGCCCGGTCTCTTGGCATCCTCCCGGCATGCTGCTGCATGCCAGCGTGGCAGGATGCTGCCGATTAGCTCCCGCGGCAGGGGGCCGTCGACAGAGCCTGACTGCGCGCTTCCTAGGCTGCGCAAGTGCCTGACATCGTCAGTTTTAAAGGACCCGTGGTGGGAAAGGGCTGGAGGCGTCTCTTGATGACATCATCCCCTCAGGCATGTAAAAGGCCCCTGTGGACCTGTTGACTCAGCAATAGGTCTCCCTACTCTTCAGTAGTGTGTGTTGTTCCAGCATTCCTGGTATTCAGTTCCACCGTTCCTGGTATTCAGTTCCAGCGTTCTGTGTCTTCAGTTCTTCAGGCCAACCTCTATGTTTTCAGTTCTTCCGTCTTCCAGTTTGTCTTCCCTGCCTGCCCGCCTATTCTGCTCCTTGCCTTCCTGCCCTGCCTAACTGTCCTGCCATTCCCTTCGGACAGGTACCTTGTATTGACCTCAGCCTAATTTCTGGATACTCCTGATTGCCGCTTCTCACCGACCAATAACCGCCTCTGGATTCTCCTGTTTGCCGCCTGCCACTGATCTTTGCCTGCCGCCAGATATGCCTCGCCTACTCCTATTCTGGCCCAGCTACCTTGATAGATCTCTCCACCTTCGGCAGAAGTCCCCACCTAAGACCTGCTAGCCCCGGCACCCAAAGGCTCAACCCGAGGAGAACATGGGCTGGTAAAGGCAAAACTCGAGTGGGCCTCTGCCTCATCCAGGTCCACCTGCTGACAGTGAGGACCTGCAGGTTGTATCAACCACACCTCACTCTAAACCTCCACAAACACAACAGATAGTTTCTATATAACTAAAATACTTTATTTCAATAGCTTTTTTTTTTTCCGTGACTAATTACTTAAAGGTCTCATACTGCTCCAAACAAATAGATACTCTTTTCACTGAGGAAACACTTAATGAAATGGTCATTAATGCTTTCTGTCTCTTTTGTTTGGGAGCAGAGATCAAAAATAAATGATCCTTCTCCTGTCCATCCCTGGACAATGCAGGCTGGTGTCATGTTTGAGGATAAGATACATTCTGTGAGCGTTAAGCAGAAAGCCAAAGTAGTTTCAGAGAAAGTAAGTTTATAACTCTTGCATTTCAAAAGTCCATGCTATGAGTATTTTCAAACTGAACTTATACGCATAAGTCTGCATTGAAAATTATCCAAAATAATTTACACACACTGACCTCAAAAAGTTACAACTTCTCTTTATAGGGCATTGATTTATGCACAGGGATGGTAACTGTCAAACTGGTGCACATGTGCACGTATTTGTTAGCCTGCACCCAAGGATGTAGCTCGTTTACAACTTATGTTGTGTTTATGTGCACATGGCATAAAACAGCCAGGCAGCGTGCACATGTGCCAAAGTTTACGTGGGTGCATGCAAGTGCATGCAAATACCACTTCTACCATGTAAACTGGGGGATTTTAAAAGGTGCATGCCCCAAAGCCATTTCCAGTTTTACCAGTTTATCCCCAGTTCACCCAGTTGACAGGTTTTCCAAATGCCCTGGTTTAATAGCATCACTCCCCCAAGTTATTTCTGATCCTTCAAACACCACCAATCTGCTCATTTCTCTTTATTTTATAACTTATACAGAATCCATATCAGAACTAAAGCTACATAGTGGGGCATCAAAACCAAAATGCTCATCCCCCACCCAGACCATGCGCAATGCCCTTCCCCCTTTCTTAAAACGTCCGAGCTGTGTGCGCTACGGCATTTACATGCATACCCAGCCATTTTTAAAAATCTGGTCGGCACTTGTGAGCTCGATATATTTATGCACCCCCCAATTAATATGCACATCAGGCTTTAAAAATTCATCTTTTAATTTTTAAAATGAAAAAAAAAAAATCTGCGTGCCAATCCAAACACTGTCCCAGGTCCCCCCGAGAATGCACATAAAGTAAGCATGGAATTGGGTTATGCAATACTTGAATGCATGTAAAACCTGAACAATTTTATATCAAACCATTAATATGCATAAATAGTTTTGAAATTTGCTCCCCAACTGCTTGTTTGCTACCGCGTTTTTGGTTGATATGGTGTATCTCACTCTCTTTTTCTCTCTCTCGCTATATATTTATATGGAAGATTACTTTATATGGAAAATGTAATACGTTTGCTAAACACAAGCACTACGATAGGCAGATGCTCAGCTTGTCACCAACAAAGCTTCACTTGGAGACAATAAAACAACATCTCAAAGAGGAAGCAAGCACTTATATTATGATGTTTGTCAAATGTATTCACTGGGTTGCTTTGCATTCACCTCTTGGCAGGCACAGAGTCAGACAGATTGATAGGAATACAGGTTTCCAGCTGATTGCTAAAGATGTTTCTTTGATTTCTGTGCAGTGCAGCATGGGGCTGCTATCAGATAAGTAATGCAACAAATGGAATGGAAGGACATTCTCAAGGTTCTTCCAAAGCTGGATACAGTACCTGATGTGAGCTTGCCTTAAACTGTTGATTAAGTATCGTGTAGCCATATGTCTGTAGTCAGAAGATGCTATTTTCACATTCTGTCGGCCTTATTTAAAAAGGTGTTTTCCCCATTCAGTGCTTGTGGGGGAAATAAATCATTATTGATTAAGGTCATATGCCTTTGAGAGAAAGTTCTCATTCTCGTCTCTTGTATGCTCCTGAGACCACCACCACCACCACTACCTCTACCTATTATTCCACCACCATCAAAAGAGGTGTTGCTATCATCAAAAGCTAATATTTTTGCAGTGTCTGGTGGAAGGAATGCAATGTATAACTGAGACGTTTTGACTGCCCAAATGAAAGCAAAATAATACATCTTCCACCGGCAGAGACATCTCTCATAGCAGCTATGTTTCTATAAATGTATTATAAAGTGCCTATAAATTTCACATTTTTATGTGCATTGTAACCTTGTTTTTACACGATGAAAACAGTGAAATAGAGACAGACCATATCTTGTTGAACAGATCAGTTAAAATGAAATTTCAAAATACATGGAAAGAAAAACTAATAATATCATGAAGATATGTGCTGTCCATGCTTTGGAATTGCCAGTGGGAATCTATTTTTCTTTCACAGCAAAATATTAAGTGGCGGATTTGCCCCATAGCAACTTGCTTTACATATTGACATGATGCATGGCTGGCTGGCCTTTACCATGAATGCATTTCATTGTTATGGAGGATTCTATGGCAAAAAAAATACCCAGCCACAAGATCAGACACTGAAAATTATTATTATTTTTTTATATTATTAATATTGCAGGAAAGGACCTAAGATATAACTTCCATAATCTGTCAAGGGGCAAAAAGTTTAGTCCCATGAGTAATAGGAAGCAGGCTGCCTACTCCATATTGTGATGAAGAGGGTCACACGACAACTTAATCCAGATCCAAGTCAAGCAAAAGGTCTACTTTCCTGAGGGAACGTAGCCCTCAGTCATGTCTATAAGGGCATTCTGTGAACAAGTGGCCTGATTGGGTCTGTTTTTGTTTAATGTTATGCATTTTTATTTGGCATTGTTAATGCTATTGTATTTTTGGTGATGCCCCTTTAGCTCTGTTTTTTTGTCCAAGTTAGTTGAGCCTATTTGTAGACTCCTTTGATGTAATTGTTAGAAATAAGTATTCTTTGCAAACACCTTTTAATTGGCAAGTTTGTTCTCTCGGTTAAATTACTATCGCCTTTCCACTACTCCAAGTTGTGTTATTTCCCTGTTTTATTGTGACTGCTACTTTTTCGTTCAGCACCAGTTTATGTTCTTATTATATTCCCTTTGTCACACCTTGTTAAATTGTAAACCGGCATGATGCGATTCCCATCACGAATGCCGGTATAGAAAAACTCAAAATAAATAAATAAAATAAGTAGTAGTAGTAGTGTTCGTTTTCAGATTCCATGCAACCACTGTTTTACCAATTGGTGGTGTTAGATCATGTTTTTATCTTTAAAGTTATTATTAAGGAATTAGATTGGCTGAATTTGCCTACATGATCCTCTGGCGGGTCATTTGAATTTGCTTTTCTCAGCAATTAAAAGAACTCTCCACAATGGTCTCTTTCTAGAGCTGTGTCCAGCCAATTGGTTATATGCACTGGGGTAGATTTTAAATATTTGCGCGATCGTGTACTTTTGTTCGCGCACCAGGCGCGAACAAAAATATGCTGTATTTTATAAGATACGCACGTAGCCACGGGTATCTTATAAAATCCAGGGTCGGTGCGCGCAAGGGGGAGCACATTTGAGCAATCTGCGCGTGCCAATTTCGGAGCGGCCTCGGAGGGAACTTTCCTTCGCCCTCCCCCCACCTTCCCCTCCCTTCCCCTCCCTTCCCCTACCTAACCCACCCCCCCGGCCCTATCTAAACCCCCCCCACCTTTGTTGGCAAAGTTACGCCTGCTGAAAGCAGGCGTAACTTTGCGCGCGCCGGCCGGCAGCCCCGCTCCGTCCTCCAGTCCCGGGGGCTGGTCCGGAGGCCTTGACCACGCCCCCGGGCCGGCACCACGCCCCCGGGCCCGCCCCCGAAATGCCGTGGCACGCCCCCGAAACGCTGTGTCATTTCGGGAACGCCCCCAGACACGCCCCCAGACACGCCCCTTTTCGAAAGCCCCGGGACTTACGTGCGTCCCGGGGCTTTACGCGCGCCGGCGGCCTATGTAAAATAGGCGCGCCGGCACGCAGGCCTTTTAAAATCCGCCCCATTATATGAAAGTTGTTGACAGCTATGTTTTTTGTGTTATTATACTTTGGTATTTTGTGGCCTTTTATTGATTTGTCCTATTAGCATTTATAGTTTGTCATTCAAATGCAGCCTGATTGTGAAACATGGATCATTTTCAGAAATTTCACCTTGGATTGTTTGGCTTTTGTTATGAATTTATACATGATAAATTTTGAATAATATTTTTTTTTATTATTTTGGACTGAACTTAAATACTATATTACTCCACACTTTCTTACTGTTTTTTATTTTTTTTATTTCCCATGACCTTTTTTTTTTTTAATTTATATTTTTATTAAATTTTTCAGCAGTTGTTACACTTCATGAAAAAAGAAATTAGCATCTCAATGTGATAACATAATTTGGATATCATTTTCATAATATCCACTTAATAGTAAATGAAAAAAATATTTATAAAATTCACATTTTACTAAACCCTATAATTGGAGGAGACGAATACATAATATATATTTAAAGAAAATTATAACAATAATACCAGGAGTGAGGAGTAATACGATTCTAATTGGCTTCTGTCTCTGATACAGAAACTTGACTTTTATCTGATATAAAAGTTTCCAAATGAATTGGATCTAGAAATCCATATCTTTTCCCCTTATAATTCACTAAACACAAAGAAGGGAATTTCAAGAAAAATGTGGCACCTATTGCTAAAACTCTGGGCTTTAATGTCAAAAATATCCTCCTTCTTGCCTGAGTGGCACGAGCCACATCAGGAAAGATTTGGACACGGTGTCCACAAAATAATATATCTTTCACTGCAAAAAAATTTTTAAACACTTTTTCTTTTTCCTGTTCCATTACAAATGAAACTATCAAGGTAGCTATGCTATTAATCAGGTCTATCGACTCTTCTAAAAAGGTCGATAGGCCTGGTGAGGAAGGTTCTTCCCTTTCAGCTTGTCCTCTAGATATTCCAGAGGGTTTTTTTTTGCAAATAATAAATTTTGGAAAGTTTAGGGATTTCCTCCTCCTCATATAGCAGATTTTCTTTAAGAAATTTTTTAAATAACTCCCAAGCTGAAAGGAGTCGTGTTAAAGGGAAATTTATAATCCTTAAATTCTTTGCTTTAAACATGTTTTCCATGTACTCCAGATCTTTATGGATAATCAGACTATCTCTGACAAACGCATCTCCAGAATTTTGTATTAATTGTAACTTATTAGTAACCACTAACATATCTTTCTCACATTTCTCTAATTTTTTCCCCTGAAATTCAATAGACATCTTTTTTTCTTTAATAACTGATAACAAGGAATCTCATCTTAATTATATTCCCATCAAGTTTCATTATCATTTTCCCCAAATCCTCTAAGGTTAGGTTCCCCTGAACACCTCCAGGAGAAAATCTAGCATTAATACCCGGAGAATCTTTCTCTAACACTACCGAGGTAATATTTTCCTCAGTCCAATTAGTCTCAGCCTTATTTCTCGGGCTGAAATCTTCTTGGACTAATCCTACCGGGTTTCCAGCTGAATTCATTGTTATTATTCCAGCTGGCTGTAGGGGTGATGTTGGGCCATCGCCAGGACTCAAGGAAGCAAAGGATGCTGCTCCCAAACTATCCTCTTTTGGCGATTCTGCCATCCTCACCACATGATAGTCCATTGGTCCTGTGCAGGGGTGATGGCTTGGAGAAGAGGTTAAGATCCGAGCCTTCCTCTTTCTCCCCATTAAGGGGAAAAAGGTGTCCACCTAGAAAAAACACAATTATAAAACCAAAATTTCACCGGCCTACGGCCTTCTCCGGCCTAAGCCGGCCAAAGCCGCGCGCCCCTTCGGCGCACGCGGCTTAGGTGGGGAACCGCTCCTCTTCCGATTTTAACTGAGGGCTGGGGGACGTCGGACTGACGTCACAAGTCGGCGACCACTTCGCCGCAGCTGTTCCACCCACCGGCACAATGTCTGAGAAGGAGCGAACCTTCTCCCTCAACTCCTTCGCGTCTCCTCTCAGCTTGTGGAGCCCTCTCCCGATTTTAAACTGAGGGCTGGGGGACGTCGGACTGACGTCATAAGTCGGAGACCACTTCGCCGCAGCTGTTCCACCCACCGGCACAATGTCTGAGAAGGAGCGGACCTTCTCCCTCAACTCCTTCGCGTCTCCTCTTCCCATGACCTTTAAATGGCTTTGCAAAATTAAAGTTTTAAATAGGCGCAAGGCTCATCACAAAATGGGTATCTTAAAAGGGTTTCCATCCATCTGCACCATACTTTAAAACCTAAATATGTGACTCTAAAATACTGATCCTGTTTATTAGTTTATATGAAAAATGCAAGATTTTAAATATAAGAATTAGTTATACATTTATATTCCTGCCAGTCTTGCTGTCTCTCAGTAAATATATTTTTATATAAAGACAAAAAGTACTCGGGTGGAACCTGAAATGGGATATGACCAGCTAGATATGGTTTCCTTGCATGTAGGGCCACAGAGTGACTTAACCAAGGTAGGCTCAGAGAGAGGTTAGCATGAATGGCATTGCTGGGAAGATCACAGTGTTCTATCAACTTAAGAGCTAGGAATTGAGATCCATTGAGCCACTGGTCCCAGAAATCCCTGTGAGTGCTTTTACTCCTATATCTATTCCTATAAGTATAAGTGTATTGTGGAAATCTCATTATAGTATTGTGAAGTTTGTCTAATTCTGTCAGGTATGTAGATGCTGATACTAGATTAAATAACTCAGAATGGATCTTAGATTGTCTTTACTTTATAGGGATGTGCATTCATTTGAAAAAATGTTAACACACAACAAATGAGTCCATATTTGTTTCATTTGTGCAAAAACAAATAAGGAGGAGGGTTCCATGAATAAAATAAATAATCTTTGTCAAATTTATCTTTCCACTTCATTTCTATGGCACATTAAATTTCTACAGTTGTGTACTGTTAAGAAAAAACAAACAAACCTGGTAACTATAGCAACCAGCTCTTGACTTTGGGACCACAATACCTTGTCAGAACTATGCCTGAACAAAGGCATGACAAGTTGGCAAGGAAATTACATAGAAGACAAATCACAATGAAGACTCATTTTAAACAAGCCTGTAACTAACATCTGCATCAAATGATGCTGATATTCTCCTACTTTAAACTCTGAGCATGTGCAAGGAGCTCTGTATTTCTAGCAGTTGTTAGGGAATGACTTGTGCAAAGAAGCTTTCTCAGAGTTTAAAAAAAGCTTGGAAAGTTTTAGATTTTGCACTGGTTTTGGCTGCTTCTGATCTTTTCTGTGCTACAGTGGTCTCACTCTCACTGTACCAGGAAGAGAGTCAGTGCACTGTTGGTTTTTCTCTTCACTGGGGGAGGGTTGGGGTAGGATTCAGTGTGGAAGCAGTTACAGCTATGCTATTAATAGTGATTTATTTAGTCTCTGTCTGGACACCAGTGAGGTGAGCAGCCAGTGCACACACACAGACTGAAGAGAAGAGTCATATCAGGCCGCCAGTCTATTTGGTGCTAATAGTGTTGAACAGGATTTCTTGTACGTAGAGTTAGTCAACATTAGTGCATGGTTTTGTTGTATATCTCTAGGATCCCAGTCTAGTTTCCCACCTTTCTTCTTTCTTGGTTATACTGAGGTGTGTTATCTCCAAAACTCTTAATAAGAATGAAGGCACGAGTCACATCGGGAAATGAAAGCTTTTCAACCAAGCTTTTCCAGGAACATAAGCCCCTTGTTTGCATACAGCCTGCTCAATCCTCTGTCTTTTCCCACTCTCTGAGCGCATTAAGACTGCTTTTTGGCATGCTGGACCCTTCCTGTATTCTCCTCGGTAATTTAATGATTGTTACTCACCCAAGATGTTTTTTTCACTTATCTCCCAATATTAATGTGCACACTTCTTCATGTGGTTAAATGTTGCTTTCTTGACTATAGTTTTGCCCTATCCCAGTTTCCTGTATTCCTTGTTCCATGTACCGCCTCCGGGCGAACTCGTTCTCAGTTTAAATGTAAATCAATGTGATTTGTATGTCATACAGGCACACCGGTATATACAAATTAAAAATAAATAAATAAATAAATAAATGTGCATAGGAGAGACCTTTATATGTTCTAAATGTGGTAAAGATTTCAGTAGAAAGAGAGAACTAATGCAACACCAGAAAATCAACAAAGGGAAGAGACTATTTTCAGCTACAAAGTAATATATAGGAAAAACGTTCTTAATTACATTATCAGGAAAGCCACTCTTAAGAGAGACCATTGACATGTTCTGATTATGTCAAAAGTTTTATTTGAAACCCCAAATTCTACTCATCAGCAAGTTCAAATTCAAGTAGGGAAAATAATAAATGCTTATGTCACTGTTATGTGTGCCATCCATGGCAGAACCGTGGCACAGCCCATTCACCTTTCTAAAATGACTCCAGCCTCTGGTTCCTCCTCACTGATGGCGATGGGCCATCAGCTTCGTCCTAGGGCCTCCCCCAGTGCCTCCGGCTCTACCACAGTCCCCAGCATCCCCGGCCCTGCTTCCACTTCTCATCGGGCCTCTCCATGTGGCCCTTGGAGAGACGCTGCTACTTGCACCATTCCGCTCCCCAGGCGCGCGTGCGCATCATTGACTCTTAAGTAGGGACCTCGGCGAGAACCTAGCCGCAGCCCCAAATGATGATGTCAACTTAACCATAGTATTTAAGTTCATGCTCCGCTCCCTAGCATTGCTTATGCAACAGGTCTCTTCCCTGGTTGAGAACTCGTTGCTTCCTAGAGATTCGTCTCAACCCTGCGTTCCTGTTCCTCATTGTTCCTGGTTCCTGTCTCTTTGTTCCTACCCTGCTTATGCTTCGGATTGACTACACGGACTTTGACTTTGCTTTGCATGATGTTGCCATCGATTATCTCCAGACCCTGACCTCCGCTTCGCCTTACTTCATTACTGCCTATCTCCAGACCCAGACTTCTGCTTCGTCTGACTACGCATTGCCTATCTCCAAACCCAGAACTTCGCCTTGCTTGTCTATGCTATTGGCTATCTCCTTGATCAGACCTCAGCCTTGCTTGCCACTGCCTTCGGATTACCACCAGCCCTGACTCAAGTCTACCATTGGATGCCTCTTCTGCTTACTCCCTGGACGTGGTTTCTTTGGGCTTTGGCCTACTTTTGCTCGAGTGCCCCCTGTCTGCCTTCGTTCCAGTGGCGCTTGAGTTTCCAGGGCATTACCCAGTCCAGAGTAAGACTGTACCATCTCTCATCTGCTGTCTCTGGGCTGAACCAACTCCCACCCAAGTCCTGCCGGCCCCAGCACCCAAAGGCTCAACCCGCGGGGAACGAGGGCTGGAATAGGTGAAGCTCCACCGGCCTCTACCTAACAACTCACTCTACCTGCTGACGGTGGGGACCCATAGGTCCTTACTTACAGGTTGCGTCAACCCCACCTTGGCCCAAGGGTCCACCTCCTATGCAACAGTCACAAAGTGATGCTAATGACAGATCATTCTTTTTACTAAATCTGATAAGTGGCAATAGGGCCACTTTGCAAGGCCCCCCCAAGCTGGCCAAAAGTTCCTTTTGGGTCCAACGAGGGTCCCGGAGCGAACGCGCGGGGAATCACGTGACGTCCGCGTCACTCCGACGTGACGCCGACGTCACGTGCTCCTCGCAAAGGAATACAGAAATGGCGTCCTGACTCCCCGCTCGACCATCAGGGAGTTTTGGTAAGTCTTGGGGGGGGGGATTAAGGAGGGTGAGGGGTTTAAATTTTTATTTAGGTTCAACAATCGCGATTTCCAACGAATTCAACATAGCTATGTTGAATAAGTTGGAAATCCGATCGTTTACGCCTCATCACTTTTTTAAGTTAAAAAAAAAAAAAGTTGCGTTTTACCTATAAGTTCAAAACGAATGCACACACCTATGGTAAAGTGACTTGCCCAAGGTCACAAGGAGCAACAGCAGGACTCATATCCTGGTCTATAGCCCTCTGCTCTAACCACTAGGCTACATCTCCACTCTACTTGTGGACTCTCTACCTGCATGTCTGCATACCTGGGTATCTGCCTACAGACTCTCTACCTAGGTAACATCAAGCTAGGTTGAGAGAACATTGCACAAATCTCAACTTTGTGTGAGTTTTCTCACTTCGAAGATCATCAAATCTTCACAAGAGTGCACTATTCTGTTCGTACATCACACTCTGCATGTCAAAGTAGCCCCTAACCCCTACAGTAATACCTACACCTCACCTCAAGTAACTAGGTGGGCCTCATATAGGGGTATAAATACCTACCTAGTATGAGGACATTATGGCTAGTCTCTCTCTCTCTCTCTCTCTCTCTCTCTCTCTCTCTCTCTCTCTCTCTCTCTCTCTCTCTCTCTCTCTCTCTCTCTCTCTCTCTCTCTCTCATAGGAACCAGTACTTGCTCCTTGAGGGCCTAATCCTTTCCAGTTACTGAGCTTCTCAAGACCTTATGTGAGTTGTCATCTAAGTACTGTCTATATATATAACTGCATACCCTATCTATTCACTATCTACAGCTCAACAACCCTGGGATCGCAGTTCCAGCATCTGAGGGACTTCAGCCCTGCTGGGCATATCAGTTCACTACTGCCACCTCTGATGGTTATACTACCTGTCTAATAAAAGAACAATCTGTCTCTATACTCAAGCCTAGCCAGAGGTCCCTCTCAGGATATCCTCCTGGGGGCTCTGCCATCGGCCCAAGGATTCACCAATTTACATTACTGTTCAGCTGAGCACTCTCTCTAGTACTCTGCTGATGCAGTTTGCCAACTCAGCAGTCTACATCATAACAGATTGCCAACTCCTCAATAGATTTCTAACTCCTACTTCCATAGGAGTAGATCCTATCAGATTGCAACTCTCATCTGCTAGCTCCTCCCATCAGCAAAGCAGATCATAACAGTGGGAAACAGGTGGCTTGTTTCCATGGTGTAGGCCATTCCCGGGAGTTGGGCAACCAGGGTGAGAGGGGGGCTTCGAGGGAGGTCAGGGTAGGAGTGCAGAGGTGCAGTATGCCTCACCTGGGGATTCATTGCTGAAGCCTTGCGATGGATCCTGTCAGCAGAGGACAAGCAATATTTTTGCTGGTGAAGATAGGCATGTTGCCAAACTGAATGTGGGGGGGGGGAAGTTTGGGTGGGGTGACAGTGCCAGCAGAGGTTTCGGGGGCTGGTCCACCTTGCAGAGGGAGGAACGGGAAGATTTGGACAGAGCGAGGGAGACTGGGGTAATTGGGAGAGCAGTGGAATTGGGGAAGGGCTTGGGGGGGGGGGGGCAAGAGGCAGGAGGTTGTCAAGAGGGTTTGAGGAGACAAGGGTAGGGGGTATCAGGGGGTTTTGGCTGGTCCTGTGGCTTGTTCTTTTCTTTCTTCAGGCGCGGCTACCCTAGTATGTCTAAGGAGGAGGCGTGGAGAGAGCGTATCAATCCTCAGAGCAGGCCTCCCTATGGACAAAGTGGATTGGGTGTGAGTGAAGGAGAGGGTGATTACGGTGGAAGCTAAGGCGTTGAAGTGGGGGCAGGTGAGGTGATTCAGATGGGGGATAAGCGGAAGCGACATGTAGCTTTAAAGAGGAAGAGATCCAGTTCATGCCAATCTGGGTCGGATACAAGTTCTTCATCTTCCACCTCCACCTCAAGTGAGTCGGTTTTTGCAGGGCAACAGGGAGGGGATGGCCCGCGACAGGATATGGGGCATCCAGCGTTAGCATCCTTGTCAGAATTATGGGAAGAGGTCCCGAGCAAGTTGAGGAGGAGGATTTGTAAAATAAAATGCATTAATATCTTTAAGCTATTGGAGGGTAGGCAAAGAGGTAGGAAGGAGGAGAGCTATTAAGGGTTGCTAAGAGGTAAGAGTGCATCTGAATTGTGAGCCACTCTTTTGTTCATTGGGCACAGCGATGGGCACTGAGATGGCTGTATGGAGAGCACCTCGACCTCAAGAGCTGGAATGTGAATGTTGCCTGGTTCAGCAAAAGAGGAATGGAATGGGGTGAGCTACTACCTTTCCTGTGGGAGTGAGAGGATATGTGGGGGGTCCAGGATATTCTTGTGATTCATTTAGGGGGCAATGACATGGGGAGGAAGTCTTGTAGGGAGTGACCAGTGTCAAGAAGGATTTATCTCAAATCCTCATTCATTGGCCGAGAATCAAAATAGGTTGGTCGGACATAATTGTGCGACTTTGGTGCAAGGATGAGATTTTATGGAATTCTGGAGCTACCAAGATGAACAAGCAAATGGGTGATTCGGGAAGGGGGTTTTTGGGTGCGTCACAGTTGGGTGTGGGGTGTGGATGCGGGCTTGTTCTGAGGGGATGGGATACATTTATTGGATATTGGGATGGATATGTTTAATAATGATTTACAGGAAGGGATAGAGAATGTACTTAGAATAGGTTAGGGGCCGCAGTGGGGGAACAAGGATGGCTTAGGTCATCCTTGTTTGTGGCGGAAACCCGAGCCCAAGAGGTTATTGGAAGAATGTGGTGTTAAAAGGGGGAAAGGGGAGGGGAAGCTCGTGTAATGGGGGGGCTGCTGCACGAGATGGCCAGTGAGCTGAGGGGCTAAAGCTTGAGGCCAGGGTTTGCCCTCGCTGGTAGTGAGGCAGGGCAAGCATGGGGGGGGGGGGGGGGGATCGGGTGGGTTATTACTTTACCACTGGGGTGAGGTGGTAAAGGCTTCTGAAGGAGGTGAAGGGACGGAAGAGGGGTCGGGAGGTTTGTTGTTATTGGTAAGGTTACTATATTTTCATTGTTCGGGCTCAGGTTAGATTTAATAAACTGCGGCCTGTTTTAATGCCAAAAAACTGTGTCATGTTTTATTCTGGAGGAAAGGGGGATGAGCTGAGTGCATGTCTTGACTCCCTGTTTTATAACCTGGTACTACTCACTTCTCCCAGTAGTTCTTTTCTTTATATGCAAATGCATTCTCCACATTACGATTTAGTGGTGACCCTCTGCATAAAACATCAACCAATTATAAGTTTATGTCTCCTTTTTGAGAAATCCATAGCTTTAAACAATAAACCTCAAAATAGCTATTAAAATGAGATTGTTCTTGCTCTTTCACTACTCTGTAGACAGTCATACCTCTAAGAGTTTCCATAGATCTCTGTACATGCTCACTATTTGTCTTAACTAGGTGAATACTGCTGTTGGACCCAATAAAGCAGTACAATTTCGATTGATCACTGTATCATGGCTGTACAGAAATAAAGGTAAACAAAAACTATATAAGGACTAACTTGATATATTTGTTAACTAGCTTTCAAGAGATAATACTCTCTTCTTCAAGTCAGAATTCAAATGAGCAAAAGATGACATTACTAGGAAATATTAAGTAGTGCGGTTGAATTAAGTGAATTATTAAAGTCAAATCAATGATAGGGGAGGGGGTGGCGGGAAAGGATGAGGAAGGTTTGATGGGCGATCAGAAGTTGACAGACAATATAACTTTAAGGTTCAAAATATGTTAGGAATCCTAGATCTTTATTGACTCTTTTTTTGGCAATTCCAAACTGATCTATTTAAACTTACAACATTAAAATGATCTATTTTAACTTAAAAGTCTTGCATTTCTGGATTGTTTTAAATTTTCATTTGATTATCCTGCTCTCAAGGTCAGTGATGCAGTAGTCTGATTCCAAAAAGTGCTTCCCCACGGAGGCGTCGGTCTGGTCTTCCCTGTAGTGTTTGATCTTGTGTCGTTTTGATTTGTTTCTTGCCTTTAATATCTTGCTTGTCTCACCAATGTAGCATGCTACTTCACATTTTCTGCACTGAATGGTATACACTACATTAGAGGAGAAGCATAAGTAGGATCCCCTCATGTTTACTGTTTTTCCCATGTGGGTGACTATGGGTACTGTGATATGAGTTATTATAGTATTGCAGTATGGTACACTGCAGGGTTATGTGCCATTTTCTCCTTTCTGAGTTTGTATATCATGGGTTAGAGCCTGAATCCCCTGCAAATCATTGAGAGTTTGAGTCCACTGCAGAGCTTGCACGCTCTTGTCTATAATCTGTCAGGTCTGAAAATGTAACTGATGCTGGAAAGCAGCTGATTGCCATGTGTGTATTCCTCCTCTCTGTGGTATCCTGTTTGGTGTGCACCAAGTAACATCATGGTATCAAAGATCCTTTAACTATTGTCACTGGTGTGTACCAATTTTCTCTACATTTAACTTCATTCGGTATCTTAGATTTCAGCTACAGAAAAGGATAAGCATTTTTATGCCTCTTTAAGAAGTAGACACAATGGTTGAACAAGATAGCTGCTGCAGAGGAGAAACATGCACCCTGAGATCCTCCATTTGTCTGCCATCTTAAGCTGGCTTACCATCCTATTTATTTATTTATTAAGTTTATATCCTTCAACATCAATGCAATTTTTTGGGGTGGGTTACAAACTTACACACATAAAACTCATATATGACAACTAAACCTATGACTTGCTAAAATTACTCAAAAGCCTCCTGAAAGAAAAATGCTATTAGTTTATTTCTAAATTTTTTTATATGAGCCTCAGCTCTCAATTCAACCGAAAGGGCATTCTACATATAATGTTCTGAAAATGAAAGTGCAATTGCAGATGAAAATCTTGACTCAGTAATATGAGCTTTGCTGTCCCTTCTGATCTCAAAGATCTCCCTGGATGAGGCAATGCTAGAAGGCAAGTTGGAAGAGGTAGGGCTGGAAGGCAAACCTGGATGAGGAAAGGCTGGAAGGCAAGGCACCCCATGGTTTTAAACTAATAAACCAAAAAGGAAAATGATTCCTCTGTACATGCCTTCTACTTTATGCCTGTGCTTTATAAGTTTTATCTACAGATACATGTTATGTTGCTATTTTGATTCTCCTTATACACCTTCCCTAGTTCATATTGACATAGCTTTGTTGCTAATATACATTTATATTCTAATTGAAGAAACATATAGGGATGTACAGAAGGAAAATATGCGTTGCTATTCGGTATTCATTGCGCCGGGACCCAAATCTGTTGCATCGGTTTTCATAGGGGGAAACCCGATTCGTCCATTAGTTGCATTCGTTTTCCATTAAAGTTGGAAAAACAAAAAAAAAAAAAACCCCCATCCCAACCCTTTAAATTTAATTAACTACAACCCCCCACCCTCCTGACCCCCCCCCCCCCCAAGACTTACCAAAACTCCCTGGTGGTCCAGCGGGGGGTCCAGGAGCCATCTCCTGCACTCACACCCCGACAGCCGGTATTCAAAATAGCGCCGATAGCCTTTGACCTTACTATGTCACAGGGGCTACCGGTGATATTGGTCGGCCCCTGTCACATGGTAGGAGCAATGGATGGCCGGCGCCATCTTGTGCTCCTACCATGTGACAGGGGCTGACCAATGGCACCGGTAGCCCCTGTGACATAGTAAGGGCAAAGGCTATCGGCACCAATTTGATTACTGGCAGCCGACGGCCCGAGTGCAGGAGGTCGCTCCCAGACCCCCGCTGGACCACCAGGGACTTTTGTCAAGTCTTGTGGGGGTCAGGAGGGTCCCCCAGGACTTGCCAAAAGTCCCTGGTGGTCCAGCAGGGGTCCAGGAGTGATCTCCTGCACTCAGGTCTTCGGCTGCCAGTAATCAAAATGTTACCGATAGCCCTTTGCCCTTACTATGTCATAGGGGCCGACCAATGGCACCGGTAGCCATCGGTAGGGATGTGCAGAGGGATGCTATACGTTGCATTTGGGATTCGTATTCATTGGGGGGCAGATATGTTGCATTCGGCTAGGGGGGCCCCCGATATGTTCATGAATTAATTCTTATTCGTTTCCCAGCTAAAATTGAATTAATTACAACCCCCCACCCTCCTGACCCCCCCAAGACTTACCAAAACTCCCTGGTGGTCCAGTGGGGGATCAGGGAGCCAACTCCTGCACTCACGCCCTCGGCTGCTGGTATTCAAAATGGCGCCAATAGCCTTTGACCTTACTATGTCACAGGGGCTACTGGTGCCATTGGTCGGCCCATGTCACATGGTAGGAGCAATGGATGGCCTGCGCCATCTTGTGCTCTTACCATGTGACAGGGGCTGACCAATGGCACTGGTAACCCCTGTGACATAGTAAGGGCAAAGGCTATCGGCGCCATTTTGATTACTGGCAGCCGATGGCCCGAGTGCAGGAGATCGCTCCCAGACCCCCACTGGACCACCAGGGACTTTTGGCAAGTCTTGTGGGGGGGGGACTCTGGACCACCAGGGAATTTTGGTAAGTCTTTGGGGGGTCAGGAGGGTGGGGGGGGGGGGTTTGTTTAAATTCGCTCCTTTAGACGGCCGAATAATTTGGCGAAGATTCTTTGTATTAGTGGGGAATCGTGATACGTTTCACTTCCCCACGAATACAATGAATATGGCCCTATAGGTTGCGGATTACCAATACATAGGAAATGAATGTACACCCCTAGCCATTGGCACCATTTTGATTACTGGCAGCCGACGGCCCTTTGCCCTTTGTATGTCACAGGGGCTACCGGTGCCATTGGTCATCCCCTATGACATAGTAAGGGCAAAGGGCTGTCAGCACATTTTGATTACTGGCAGCCGACGGCCCTTTGCCCTTACTATGTCACAGGGGCTACCGCACCTACCAAATGACAGGGGCCAACCAATGGCACCGGTAGCCCCTGTGACATAGTAAGAGCAAAGACTATCGGCGCTATTTTGAATACTGGCAGCCGACAGCCCAAGTGCAGGAGATCGCTCCCGGACCCCCACTGGACCACCAGGGACTTTTGGCAATTCTTGGAAGGTTCAGGAGGGTGGGGATAAATTCGGTAATGATATGTTGCATTCGTGGGGGATCGCGATATGTTTCCCGGACCCACGAATGCAACGAATAGGGACCTATCTGTTACGGATTGCGCATACCTTCAAAACGAATGCACATCCCTAGAAACATATGCACGTCAAACATCATTTAAAATTGAGCATGACTTCTAATAGGCAGCCAATGAATGCCTTTTAGCACCGGGGTTACGTGGTGATAATTTCTGCTACCACTAATCACCCTAGTTACCACATGCTGGAGCAACTGCATTTCTCAAAATACTTTATCTGGCAACCCTATCAGTAAACCATTGCAATATACTAAGTGGCTCAAAACAAGAGCCTGTGTAACAGTTCTAAATAAATCTGAGGGTAGCAAAGGAAGTGGAAGGTCAGGGTCTCCCATCTGAATCCTCTGCAATCTCTCCTGCAGGCCTGATTGAGAGGTTTGTGACTTAGAAGAATGGAGAAACCTTGGGTGGCCCCCTTGGCAGCTGTTGGGGGTCTGTCTGTTAGAGCTGGAGTGTTTGTTAAGCACTGACATTTGGCTGCTTTTGGTAGCACTGGGTTTGGGGCACTCAGTACAGAGGGTTTAGGCAGCCCATCTCCCGCCCCTTGAGATAAATGTTATCACAGATATAGAAAGGAAGCTGGGGTTAGGTTTTGCTGGGGAGGGGTTTTCAAACAGCTGGATTTGAAACTTAAGGACACTTTTCTCCATTTGGAGCAGGTTGGACCTGCAACATAGAAGAGTAAATCACAACCACAATCACAGCAGCAGAAAGTAGTAGTAGCAGCAGGGGAAACAGCAGCTAGACTCAGGCAGGAGTTGCTTGCAGGTGGGATTGTTGTATTCCTTTCTTTTTATGGTTTTTGAAAAGTCTTTGTTTTAAACAGCTATTCAGCCAAATACCAGAAACATATTCTTCACTACAGCTCTAGCATGAGTTACTGTTCCTGAAATATGGTGATCTGTCAGTCGAACACTTTAAATGCGGTAGTTTTGCTGACTTTATCTAGAACTGATTTCTGAGCTGGGAAGCCAACAGAGATGACAAAATGTGTCATTAAACTGGAAAAACTAATAAACACTGTCCAACTGTCTCTGTTTAAGCTTCCATTTACTTACAAGCAATTGAATCTCATTACTTCTGCCAAATTATATTTACTGCCGGTAAAAGCCAAGCTGCTTTTTTGAATATTTCAAATTGCAGTGATCTTGAGATGCCTTCAGACTCCCAAACAGTCAGAAATCAGGAAAATGAATGCAGCCCCTCTCAGTGCAATGTGTGTTCAATATATTCAATCCATTTCATGTTCTTGAACTCTGTATAATTACAGTACCTTCTAGAGTTATGCTTTCATTTGAAATATGGGTAAAATACAACAAATCGGTCCATATTTGTTTTGTTATCGGTCTCCCAAAATGAATGGAGGGCTCCCATGAATAAGATTACAAAAAAAAATATTTGTGTCATTTGTTTATGTTTTTGCATTAAAGTCTTTGGCACATTCAAGTATATGGCAATGCTTTGTGGAAATAAAGAGGTGGAGGTAACTATAACAAACAGATCTTAGCCGTGAGACTTCACAGCCTTGTCAGAGCTGATTCAGGACATGTTGGCAAGGAAACCACAAAGAGGATAAATCCAGGTGCAGCATCTTTTCAACCAGTCTATAACTGCTATCTGGATTAAATGGCAATGACTCACTCCCACAGTAAAGCCTGAGCCCCAGATTCCAGAGGACCCAAATTTCTTGCAGCAGACTGGAAGCATGTGCCATTAGGCACATGAACTAAGCATGGGTAATAGGAAAAAATGATTTAGTTTTAAAATTTATGTCGTGGGGACCTTAATTGTTTTTTTTAGGTTCAAAATAAAAATGCTATCATTGTTTGGTTTGATTCGTTTTCATTTGCCATTAAAGTCATAGGGGGAACCGTTGCAGGTAATTTTCAGCCTATATTGGCCTTCAGAATAGGGGTTTTCTAACCAATTCTCTTAAAACCTGTGGGAAGAACAACAGAAGGGGAAAAGAACTCCAAGGTACCTCTAAGTACAGAGGAGGCTGTTCGATGTAAAACGCCTCCCCAGGCGTCTGTTTGCGTTACAATGTGAACCGATGTGATATCCCTGATGAATGTCGGTCTATAAAAATTTTAAATAAAATAAATAAATAAATAAATAAATAAGTGGCATGAATAGCCTACAACTCTGTAAATGGGCAAAGTGGTACCAGCATTGGCAGGATTCCACCAAGTCACTGTAAGAGGAGTAGAGAAGCAGAAAAAGTGGGAAGAACATCTCAAGGCTCCAAAAGATGGCACTAACAACAGTGCCATAAACTTTTGATGGTATTTCATGTAGCAAACTGGCACCAAGAATGACATTAGTACATCCTAAGGAAGCATGAAGGAGAAAAGGTAACAGTAAAACCTCCACGACAGGCACTGATAAACACTCCAAGCCAGGGGTGGATTGGCCTATCGGAGGATCGAGCACCCCCAGTGAGCTGATGCAGTTGGTCATGTGTTATTTGGCAACAGCATTTCCTCTGCTATGCAATGTCCCTGTGCTCTGGTGTGCAGAGAGAAGAGCCCAAAAGAGACAGCACCTGAAGGATAAGGTACTGCAGGCTGCCGCTGGAGCCCAGGCAGGGCGGTGGCTGAAGAGCGGAGAGGTTCTGCAAGCTATTGCCAATAGAGCCCAGGCCAGCGGTGGCTGGAGAGACGTTGCAGGCCGTTGGCGGAGGCAGCTGCAGAATGGAGAGAAACTGTAGGCCAATGCCACCAGAGGCCAGGCCGGCAACGGCTGAAAAGTGCAGAGAAGCTGTGGGCTGCTGCCAGAGGCCAGGCCAGTGGTAGCTGAAGAGTGCTATGAGACTGTGGGCTGCCACCAGAGGCCAGGCTTCCATTCCTCTTCAACGGCTGAAGAGTGCAGAGAGATTGCAAAGTGCCACTGGAGCCCAGGCCTACTGGGCCAAAGAATGAGAAGAGGTTCCACGTGAGATAGGCAGCTTATGTTTGTGTGTGTGTGAGTTGCAGCTTGTGTGTGTGTGTGAGTTGCAGCTTGTGTGTGTGTGTGTGTGTGTGTGAGGAGCAGCTTGGAGGTGGGCGTGTGGGAAGTAGCATGTAAGTGCATGTGGAGGGGAAGCAGCTTGTGCATGTATGTTTGAGGCAGCTTGTGAATGTATGTGTGTGTGTGTGTGTGCATGTGTATAGGAAGCAGCTTGTGGGTATGTATGTTTGTACCATTCTTCCCTTGCTAATCCATGACAATCTCAGGATGACTGGAAATTAAAAGATCCCAGGTATGAAAAGCAGGATTAGTTTTTATGATAAAAAAAAAAATATTGGATGTTATTTGATGTATCTACGCTTTTGAAATATTTTATTGGTGTTTGGGAAATTTAAAAAAAAAATCTATGATAATAGCTGGCTTCCTCAGGGACACACCGCAGCACATTCATAGACTGTATGCCACAGAGAAATATTTGTTCTTTTTATTAGTATTTTTTTATTTGGTTTTACTATTATGTTTTATATTTCTTAGTTTTTATTGTTATTTTATGAGCAGTAGTATTATTTGTTTTCCTATTGTTGCACTGCATATAAAATCCGGCTTGTATTTCCAGTTTAATTTTTATCTGCACATTATTTTTTATTCCTTATTGTCTCTTTAATCTGCATTTGATGAGTCTGCTTGTGTTCTGCATGTATGAATGAGATGAGGTAGTTTGTTAGTGTGTAGTTTCTTTGTAGGGATCTTTAGAAGCCTGGTTTGCTCTATTTTCCTAATAGGAAATGATTTGGGGTTTGAGGGTTTTGTAGTATTGCAAATTTGCCTTTTCATAGGTAGTGTTATAACTGTTTGAGAGTTGGCAATTAGTGATGCTTTGGTATGGGAGGTTTACTATTTTGTAATTTAGTAACTCATGGCTTTCTAAGGGCCAAACCTATACCCAACACTTATTACAATAGGCCTAAACCATGTATATCAACCTTCAAAAAAAGACTAAAGACCTGGATATTCTTACAAGCATTCCCGGACTCCAATTGATATCACACCTCAACGTCATCCCTCAACTCCATCTACTATAGTTAGCCTTTTTGAATTAATAACCTGTCCTTTCTCTTCCTCCTTCGCCAAGCTCTAGTCACCCTGTTAAATGTAATCTGCCTTTCTCTGCACCATTGTTATAGTTATGTTTTACTATACACCCCTGTTTTTATGTGAACCAGCATGATGTGATTGCGATCTCGAATGCCGGTATATAAAAATCCGAAATAAATAAATAAATAAAATATCATATGAGTTCCAATTCTCTTGTTTACTTTTTTTGCAGGGTTTTCTGTGGTGCCATAGCAGTGCATTTAAATATAATACACATGTTGTAATATCTTTGTCCATTTTCATGTAAAATCTTTATGTAAATGCATAACTTTTAACTGTGTATGGAGAGATTGGGGCTGTGTGTGTGTCTCTGTGTGTGTGTGAGACTATAAGGTTTGCCGAGGTTCCTAATACCCTTGCACCTGTCTAGCTCTGACCTCACTGGCTTGAGGTGGGAAAGCAGGATTCTATCTGGAGCTGTGCTACTTTGAGCCAGGCTCTCCCCAGCCTTACTCTTGGCCAGGGTTTAATTTTCTTTCCTTTTTCTAAAGCCCCTGAGGAAGCTGGCGGTGTGGATCACTTCTGGTTCCCCCGTCCCTGGAATCAGTTGTGCAGAGCAGAGCCCATGAACCATAATAGCAGCATTCTCTGTGGCATACAGTCTATGAATGTGCTGGGGTGTGTCCCTGAGGAGGCCAGCTATTATCATAGAAAGGGAGGGTAGAGCCAGAAAGAGGTGCCTGTGCAGTGTTGGTATATCTTCTGTCCAGGGTGGCTGGGCTTTGAGAGGAGCAGCTGGCTAAGGAATCAGTGAGTCTCCAGGAGAGAGAGGGTGCTGAGAAGAAGTGAGTATGGGAAAGAGAGGGGGCAGAGGAAATGCTAGCAGCAAATAAGAATGTTTTTCGTAATGATGTGGCAGTGCTGGGGCAGGATGGCACTTGCTGAGTGAGCACATGAGCAGCAGCACCACAACAAAATTATACGAAACAAAATGTATGGGGAAAAAGTCTAATAAAAATGAAATGAAAAACAAATCGAAATTTCCCCCATCCCTCCCCTATGAATGATTATTAAGGTGTAGTTAACAAAATCTCCTTGTTACGTGTGGAATTTATCTACCCCTTGGGATCCTGCCAGGTACTTGTGACCTGGACTGACTACTGTTGGAAATAGGATACTGGGCTTGATGAACCTTCAGTCTGACCCAGTATGGCAAATCTTATGTACTTATGTAAATGTAAGTAAGCAATCTGTGTTTCTTTTTTAGCTGCTTGCAGAGAAATGTGTTTGTAGAAGCTCTCACAAAGTTTAAAAAAAAAACTTAGTACATTTTGGATTTGATTTGGTAAGTGGCTGCTTCTGATATTCTTTCTGCTGCAGAGGTCTCACTGAACCATTAAGACAGAGTCTTGGCACCGCTGCTGATTTTGATTTTTCTCTTCACTGGAGGAGGGTCAGGGTAGGAGACAGTGTGGAGTATATCAGTGATATCAATTTTATTTTTGTCTCTGACTAGTGAAGTAAGCACTGCACACTGACAGACTAAAGTTATGAAGAGTCTTACTAGGCTGCAAGACTTTTTTGTTCTGTTTAACTAATTTTGTTTTTCTGTGTGGAGTCAGACAGCAGTGAATACAGCAGAACAGAAATACACTGCATATATATCTGTGTACAGACAGTTCTCCATATAGTGAGTGGTACTGTGAGTAGAGGCACATTTGTCCATCATGTCATGAAAAGGGAAAGGAGGAAATGGCAGGTTAGGCTGCTTTGACAGGAGCAGAAATCCAGCTCAGTATAGTAGCAGCAATAATAAAGGTACTAGCCCTACCCCCAAACTGAAAAGAGACAGTTTTAGCCATAGAATGTCAGGAGGGGAAGGCAGTGGCAGGTCAGGGCAGATTCAGTTCAAATTTGGGCAACATGTGCCACTATCTGTTCCACTCCTTTTTGTTTTGGAACATAGGGATAAGGCAGGAAAGTCATCCAAGGAAGACAGTATCAGTGCAGGGCTATGGACTGTAGCAGCAGAAGTGCAATAGCCAAAATCAGTTGTATGTTCCTCTACATTGGTTACTGTTTCTGAGCAATGGAGACTGTATTTTCAACAACCGATTCTGAGGAAGAATCTTGTCTGAGATTACCTAAATCATAAATTGAACAGCTAGTTGCTGAAGAAAATTTGGAAGGATTAGTCAGAGCATTTTAGCCTTCAGTATAGTGATGGGGGAGATAGATGATGATATTGATGGTGATTAGATCAAACCCCAGCAACAGCAGTCAGAGAGCATGAGCTATACCCCTGGCATTTTTCTCAGGATCCATCCTCAACCTCAACTCTAGTGCCAGCATCAGCCCCAAGGATGTGTAAAATAGATCATGGAAACCTCCCTGTTATGAAGGCACATTCAAGAGAGGGAGAACTCACATTTTTTCTGAGTGAATGGACTACAGTAAATATATCAAACAATGGGGAAAAGATAGGTTATCTGACAAATGCTGGTATACAGCATCACGTGGTGAAGCAGCACCCATTATAACTGGCATCGGGGAGAGTGGCAGTACTAGCCTAGAGGCCCCTTCTGCCAGTCAAATAAGTCAGAGGAAAGGGTTTGAAAAGGGGAAATCTTTTTTACCCATGCTAATCCCACAATCCCTTCCACCAGTTTGGTAACAAGCCAGGAGCCTCCTGCCATGCATTTGCAGCAGCAACACATGATAGAGGAAATGGAGTGGTGTTCTTTAGCACTGTCCCTAAGCAAGATGAAGGCAACACCTAAAGTAGTAATGAGGACCATTATGGAAATGATTCCCTAGAAGATGAGCCCCTGCAGGAAGTGGAGAACATGGGCTTTAAGCATCTGCTGCATGTGTTGGCCCCCCAATTATAAAGTCCCTTCCAGAACTACATTTAGCAGGAAGATTCATCACCAATCTGAACAACCAGTGCCATATTCACATGCAGTCACATCTGGCCAAGGCAGAGGGAAGTAGTGTGCATTTCACTAGTGATATCGTACCAGTGATATTGTACCAGTATGAAGGCTGCACATGCTTATCTCTCCCTCGTTTCACACTGGTGAGACCTGTCTGAGGCAGGGACAAGTATCAGCTCTAGTGGGTACAGAGCATCAGATTGCTATACCTCATGCTTCCATACCTCATGCAATATACTATTAGCCAAAAGAAAGATGCTGAAAGGCTGGCAGCTAGACCCAAGAAGGAGGAGTTTTCAGGCAGGTATTTTTATGACAAACAGTGGTGCAAATATGGTAAAGGCAATAGCAGATGGTGACTTTCAGGGTATCCATTGCTTTTCATATTTTCTGTACCTGGCAATGAGGGATGCTCTGGGGCTGAGGTCTAAGGACCATGGGAATCTACTCCTATTTGAACGGATAGGAGGTAAAGGAAAACAGCATGGCATTTCCATTGAATTGTGAAGGATGGGTAGATATTCTGTGAGAAACAGGAAGAATTTGGGATTTCTCACAAGTGTCTGATTCAGCTTATATGATATTGCAGAAGTTAGTGGAGCTGTAAGCATCTATTCGTGATCTGCTCTATTTCCAGAGATAGGTGTGGATTGAACCCTGGGACATCATGGTTGGGTAATGATGAGGCAGCTAATGGAAATCACAGAGGATCTGAGTTCCAGAAGTGCCACCACTGGATGGGCTCATCCCTATAGCAAATATTCCAGAGGAAAAGTTAGAGGGCTTCTGTAATCAAAAGAGAATGAAAGCAGAGGTGTTGCAGTTTCTGGACTCTTTGTAGCAGCAGGCGCAAGAGAATCTGAAACCTCTGACAGAAAACCATACTTATGTGCTTGGTATACTTTGTGATCCACGGGTAAAAGGGAGTTCCTTCCTCCAGTCCCAGCATCCCTCATTCAGGAGATTCTGGTATCTAAGGCAACTGAAAAGGTGTGCCTGAGATAAAGGTAGAGTTGGAATGTAGCACATAAAAGAGTATTATCCACCAAGCAAGATATTAAGTGAAACATTGACACTTCCAATCAAACAAAACTTCACTCCCCAATTTTCACCAACAACTTAAAGTGTGAGTCTACTCAGATATTTCGAAAATGGAGTAAAAAGACCTCAGAGCCTCATGTTTGTTCTATGAAGAACACACAATATGTACGAGGTAATTATAATCATTGGTCTTAAAAGAAACCTCCAACCAACCACACTTTTTATTACAATGATTAACTCCAAACATTTTTTTTTATATTTTTGTTCTTTTTGCTTTTTCCTTAAAATCAATGCAATTTGCATTCCAACATTATTGTGCAAAAATCTTCACTGAATGTGTTGCTCAAATTTGTAAACCATTTTTTTTATAAAGACACTGATTTGTTCAACTTATCTGTATTGATCCAATGGGGCAAACATACTGGATCAACACAGATAAGTTGAACAAATCAGTGTCTTTATAAACAATGGTTTACAAATTAGAGCAACACATTCAGTGAAGATTTTTGCACAATAATGTTGGAATGCAAATTGCATTGATTTTAAGGAAAAAGCAAAAAGAACAAAAATATAAAAAATATTTTTTTGAGTTAATCATTGTAATAAAAAGTGTAGTTGGGTGGAGGTTTTTTTAAGACCGATGATTATAATTACCTTGTACATGTTGTGTGTTCTTGATAGAACAAACATGAGGCTCTGAGGTCTTTTTCCTCTATTTTCTAAATAACTGAGTAGACTCACACTTTAAATTGTTGGTGAAAATTGGGGAGTGAAGTTTTGTTTGATTGCACATAAAAGAGTAGCCACCTCATAGATTAGTGCAAGAAGGAACAACATTCTGTCAGTAACCACTTGATTACCCACCTGAATATGGCAAAAGCCACATTGGCAGCAGAGATCCATCTATCCCTACATAGACTATTGCTAAAGCACCTAGCAAGGGAGATCCTTGGCCCACCCCAGCAAAGGAGATCCCAGCACAAATTTCTGTGACATGCTATCTTTCATAGCCCATCAAGGACATGGACACAGATGTGCTGGCATATTGAGCATACAACTCCACAGTCTGGCCAGACCTAGTCAAGTTGGCTCAGCACTTTATTTCCTGTACAATAACCTGTGTACCCAGTGAATGAGTCATTTCAATGGTAGAGGACATTGTGAGCCCTTATCACTCAAGGATGTTACCAAGGTTGATGGAAAAGCTTGCTTGTCATTTAGAGAATCAATCTGGCTTTACTTGGGTTTCCAGAATTTCCATGCACTGAAAGCAGATAACTGAAAGCAATATGAAGGTCTTCCTTCTACTCTGCCAATCTGCCAATTAGGTGTCCGACTGCTACTCTGTTTACCTTCCATTCCCCTGATATACCATCTTAGGAGGCCTTTTTTCTAATCTTCCTACCTGCCATGCTCCTTATGTAACACCAGCTGTCATTGCACACCTATTGCCACTCCAGGTACCACTCAATCTTTACAGAAGCTAATGCTACTGGTTAGATCAGTCACATTCCTTCTACTGAGATAGGACTCCTCTACTCCAGCTGCATTTGAGCTGTTTTCTAAATCTCCTTCCCTTCCAGTACTTGCCTTGTCCATCTGTGTTGTTTGCATGTTTGCTATTCCACTTTTTGGCCTTTGGATACCATATTCTTCCACCTCAGCCCTCAAGTGGGCTTTACATTTATTCTTCTCTCTGCGTTGCTCTGCTCCTAATGTTTCACTTTTCAATAATCGCCAGCACCACTGATGCCACTGCCACTCTAAGCCTGTCCTGGTAACTTTGTGTGTTTCTTCTGCTACTTCAGCTGTCTAAGAAGTTCCTTCCAAATCCCCTTCCCCTATGGTACTTTATGATTCTTTCTACTGCCCTGACCATCTGATGCTTTATACAGGCCTTACCCACCCAGTTATTTTTAAAGATTTCATGCTCATTTGGATATTTTCTTCAAACAGTGTTTCCTTGTGGTTGTTCAATTGGTGTAATCCAGTATTTAATTTTCAATGAATTATACCAGAATTGCAGCATCCAGAACCACCAAGACCATACTTCTCAATAATTACTTCTTTTGAAGTAATAGATATAGCATTTGCAAAAACTGATTCAGGAAAAGAATTATGTCCTCATACATGCCACATACAAAAAGGAAGGCGAAGATTAGGGAGGTTATTACTTCTTCTCCCTTATCTGAGTCTACACAACCTCAGATCCAGGCATTCTTTTCACCAGTACCTAATATTCAACCAGTGAATAGGGCCATTGAAGAACTGAGTACGGAGCAGGTGTCCATTCTTCTGGCCGAAACGTCTCTCAGTCCCGGTGCCCCAAACACTCCTCCTCCACCCTTACCAATTTCTTCTGATTCTTTAATAATTAACCCTCCTAAGGAAGGGATTGGAGAAGGAGCCCTGGCTAAGGAAGGGCAACAACAATCCAGCATCCTAAGTGACATTTCCCTGCAGTTAGATAAACCTGCGGAAGTTTCAATGGACTCCATCTGGTCAGCTATTAAAGCACTTGAATTAGCAATAGTGAAATTAACAAAAATAACAGAAGTAGCTAACCAATGAGTTACTAATATTGAGACTGCTGTGACAAAGATAGAAGGGGAAAAGAATCAACTAGAAGAAAGAGTGAATAAGACGGAAAGTTATCAAAGATTCACAAAAACAGAGATACTCTATGATAAGAGACTTGAAGCAATCGAAAACACTTTGAAATATCTTAATTTGAGAGTATTGAATTTTCCTAGACAGGATTTAATTTCCCCGCTGAAATGTTAAAGAATATCTTATTTACACTCTACAGATGCCTCAAGAATCTCTTTCACCGATCTCAAAAATATACTACATTCTACCTAAAAGGAATAAAATAACTAGAGATGTGAATCATGTCCTCGATCGTCTTAACGATCGATTTTGGCTGGGAGGGGGAGGGAATCGTATTTTTGCCGTTTGGGTGTGTAAAGTATCGTGAAAATCATTAAAATCGTGAGCCGGCACACTAAAACCCCCTAAAACCCACCCCCAACCCTTTAAATTAAATCCCCCACCCTCCCGAACCCCCCCCCCAAATGCCTTAAATTACCTGGGGGTCCAGCAGCACACTAAAACACGGCACACTAAAACCCCCTAAAACCCACCCCAACCCTTTAAATTAAATCCCCCACCCTCCCGAACCCCCCCCCAAATGCCTTAAATTACCTGGGGGTCCGTAGCCTTAAATTACCTCCATAGCGGCGGTCTGTAGCTAAATCGGGGGAAGGGGGAGAGCAGGAAAAGCGGCACACTAAATCGTGTAGTCTTCAGCCGGCGCCATTTTGCAAAATGGCCGCCGCAAAATGGCGGCGGCCATAGACCAAAACGATTCAACGCAGGAGGTCGTTCCGGACCCCCGCTGGACTTTTGGCAAGTCTTGTGGGGGTCAGGAGGCCCCCCCAAGCTGGCCAAAAGTTCCTGGGGGTCCAGCGGGGGTCCGGGAGTGATTTCCTGCCGCGAATCATTTTCCGTATGGAAAATGGCGCCGGCAGGAGATCGACTGCAGGAGGTCGTTCAGCGAGGGTTCCGGACCCCCGCTGAACGACCTCCTGCAGTCGATCTCCTGCCGGCGCCATTTTCCATACGGAAAATGATTCGCGGCAGGAAATCGCTCCCGGACCCCCGCTGGACCCCCAGGAACTTTTGGCCAGCTTGGGGGGGCCTCCTGACCCCCACAAGACTTGCCAAAAGTCCAGCGGGGGTCCGGAACGACCTCCTGCGTTGAATCGTTTTGGTCTATGGCCGCCGCCATTTTGCGGCGGCCATTTTGCAAAATGGCGCCGGCTGAAGACTACACGATTTAGTGTGTCACTTTTCCTGCTCTCCCCCTTCCCCCAATTTAGCTACGGACCGCCGCTACGGAGGTAATTTAAGGCATTTGGGGGGGGGTTCGGGAGGGTGGGGGATTTAATTTAAAGGGTCGGGATGGGTTTTAGTGTGCCGCTGGACCCCCAGGTAATTTAAGGCATTTGGGGGGGGGGGGGGGGTTCGGGAGGGTGGGGGATTTAACTTAAAGGGTCGGGGGTGGGTTTTAGGGTGTTTTAGTGTGCCGGTTTTCCTGCCCTCCCCCTTCCCCCGATTTACAATTTTTTGACGATAAATCGGGAGAATTGGTATTGTATCGTGGCCCTAACGATTTTTGATGATTTAAAATATATCGGACGATATTTTAAATCGTCAAAAAACGATTCACATCCCTAAAAATAACCTTGGATAATAAACCAGAGGAGCATCAATTGAATCTGACCGCAGTTTTAGAATCTACTGCAGAAACTATAATTACAACAAGGGCAATTCTGCACATAACATTTGCTTTTTTGACTGATAGAGATGCTATATTCTCCCTCTACATGAGGAAAAGATTGGAGAAACTCCATGGGGCTCCAATTTGGATATATCCTGACCTTTCCAGATCAACACAATTAAGGAGGAGGCAGTTTCTTGCCATAAAAGCTGAAATTGAAAAAATGTGGGGGGGGGGGGGGGGGGAATGATTTTGAAATTCCCATGTAGATGTGAGATAATGCATCAAAATCAGAAAAGTATTTTCTTTGAAGTCCCACAATTAAGAATGTTTTTTGATTCAATAGCCCAAGAGTCTTGGAAAATGTGGCAAGTAAATAGAAATATTTAGATCTTTAATCTTATTTTCAATTGTTAATTGGATATTCCAATATGTTTACCTATAACTGCTTTTGTTCTCTTCCTTACTTCTTGAGGTTTACCTTATTAACTCTTTCTTCTTTTTTAAATACAGATAATTATTGAAATTGATTTCGAAAGAATTTATTACTGTACTTAAAAATTCAAATATCTGTAAGTCTTTTTGATTATATTCTAAAATGCATAAATAAAAAAAAAAATGATGTCCTCAATTCCCATTTGGTTCCTCTAGTCAGTAGCATCTTAGCCTCTAGTGAAGACTAACTCCAAGCATGAACAGCCATCTCCTTTGAAAATGGCATCAGGTCTCCTCCAGAGATTTCCTCTGGCTTCTCCCTGCCTAGGGATTTCTACCAATTGTGGTTTTTCCCCTTTGCCTTGGGGTGTTCCTGCCACTTTGGGTGCCTGTTTTGAACTTCTCAGCTTTGGGGTCTTTATTCCACTCGTTCACTTGCTGTCATTGTCTATCACTGCTTTGGGGGTTTTCTGCCTTTTTTGGTGCTTTGTTCCCCCTTCATTGGGGTAGATTTTATAATTTTGTGCTAGCGCATACATTTGTTCGCGCACCAGGCGCGAACAAGAGTACGCGGGATTTCAATAGATACGCACGTAGCCGCGTGTATCCATTAAAATCTGGGATCGGCACACGCAAGGCTGCCGATTTTGGGCAGCCTGCGCGCGCTGAGCCGCGCAGCCTGCCTCCATTCCCTCCGAGGCGCTCCGAAATGATTAGAAAATTCCAATTTGGAAGCCTAATATAGCATGCATTCCTTCCCCCTTTGAATATAATAGTAAACAAATGAAGAAATAAACATTTTGTTTCCTTTGAAATGACCCTAACAAATGACTATGGCCTTGTAATGAATGAAAGAGTTGAAACAGATTTTTTGACTCCGCATATCCCTAGTATCTTCTAGTCAAGGTTAGGTTTACTCTCCCTAATGTTCAGATGAATTGTATCTTTTTCATATTCAAGATTAGATCTATTCCAGATCCTTGCTGTTCTAAATATAAATTTGCAACAATTCTAATGAAACTTAATGATGTCTCAGCATTTTAAGGTCATATTTTGCCCCTTCATTCACACATGACCCAGCCTTCATCATTTTTAAATGCTTCAGAGACGTGATTTGTAGGATATAAGGTCATAATTTGATCTTCCAATGCAATAACATTAACATGAGTTTTCATTCAACTTTGATATAGTTTTGTGGGCCAGATCAGTTGTTTTCTGAGTGATCTGAACAATGTCATAACCATTTCTATTATGCCTATTGATCTTGACTTGTCAAAGATATGACATAGAAAACATTTTGATTCAACATAGTAACATAGTAATGACGGCAGAAAAAGACCAAAATGGTCCATCTAGTCTGCCCAGCAAGCTTCCATGTGCTCAAAGTGTGTGTCTTTGTGGAATTTGACCTATCTCTGATTTCTAGTATCACTTCCTAATAAACAGAGCAACTCATAACTAGGAATGGATGTAATTTAGAAAACAAGTTACGAAGCTCGAGGTGGGGTGGGTAAATCATGACCTGTGGGCTACTTTTGCAAATGGACATCTTTCATCACATCCTCCCCCCTCCCGAGGCCTCTTCCTTGGTAGTATTGGCTCTGGTAGCCCAATGGCCGACAACATCATCGTTACTAATATTTTTCTTTACTAGCTTCTGGCCCTAGTGCTGCCATGCTCCCACAGACCTGATGCCTTTGTCCTCTCACTCGGACCCCTTCTTCCCATCCTGCACATGATTAATGCAGTGGAAGCAGCTAATTCCAGGTTTGCAGAGCCTCCTGTGTCAGACACTGCTTCTTTCCTTCGGGCTACCTCACAGTGTTCCCCACAGCCCGATGATCTCTTCCCCTCCTTCAATCATCGCTGCTGCTCTTGTATGAGTAGTTAGCAGGAAGACAAACATCGGCTGACCAAACAATTAACCTGCCAGCAATAAAAGAAACAAAACAAGCCTATAGAGGGGGGACAAGATGGCGGCATAGTCGGATCACGGAATGTCTCTTGCTGCTGGTCCCCGTTTTTCTTTCAAAATTTCTGAGCCATGCCGGCCAAAAGGGAAAATAAGGATTTACCCCACCGAATCCTTACCTCCCTTGATGCAGCTCGATATTGATCGTTTTCTGACCCAGTCGGACTTCGAGGGAACCGGTGAAAACATTGGGAATGCCCATGAAAGAGAGCAGGTCTTTCCCTTGGAGGAGGCGTCCCTCAGCCCTGACCTGCGTCCGTCTTCGACTCAGCATGACCCCAATGGAGATGCAGCCCAGTCGCTCCCTGATGACATGGCTAGAGCAACAGGGCAGGAGGGGGGCTGTTTCTGGAGTAGTGCTGGAGGTGAGGATTTCCTCAGTTGTCGGATAGGTGGCAACCTGAGGCGATGGAAGAGATGAGATTGGCTCCCCAGGTAATTTACAAAGGAAGGAGAGAGTGGAGGTACCTCTGAATTCCACTGGTGGTCCAGTGGGGGTCCGGGAGCGATCTCCCGCTCTCGGGCCGTCAGCTGCCACTATTAAAAATGGCACCGATGGCCTTTGCCCTTACCATGTGACAGGGTATCCGTGCCATTGGCCAGCCCCTGTCACATGGTAGGAGCACTGGATGGGGGAAGCTAAGGGATTAGTTTTAAAGGGTCGGGGTGGGTTTAGGGGTTATTTTTGTATGCCGCTTTTCCCGCCCTAACCCAAAATGATAAGAGAACCCCCACGAACAATATTGTGGGGTTTTCCTATCGTTTTGGGGGAGCCCCCGATTTCTGACGATTTTGAAAATATCGACGATATTTTCAATCGTCCGAAGCCCGATTCACATCCCTAGCAGACAATACTGTAGCCTCAATGTATTGTGACCATTGTGAGACTATGTAAAAACAGTGAAATAAAATAGCTTCAACTGGGAGTTTTGTTCAGTTTTTACTTGAGATGATCCCCCCCTCCCCCAGTTTCATTCCAACTGAACCAGATAGAGAAAACAAATTTGCCGTTGGTGAGATCTCATGGTTTCCTATGATAAAATGGAAGCTCTGTGGAAAAAATGAAAGCTGATAGGACTTAACGTCTTTTTTTTATTTGGATTTCACATGCTCAGAGTAGAAGCCTCTAGGAAACAAGTACAAGTTGTGCATCTAAGAACTGGAGGATGAATTGCAGGTTGTGGATGGGATCAGAGGCAAGGCACAATCTCTGGTGTTGGTTCACTTCAGTTGATTTTATCATTTCAATTATGTATGTTGTATAAGGTATTGTAATTCTATATTTTATGATGTTTCTGGTTTTTTTAATTTTACTTTTATTTTATTTAATCAATAGCATTCAGTAAATAAATCAAGAATATTGATTACAAAAGGAAAAAGACAAAGAAAAAATTAACATTACATAAAGCTTGTTATGCAATAATTTCTATCTAGCCCACAACATTGGGGGAAGAGCAGCCATATCTCAATCATTACTTAAACAAAACAGAGAGCTAATACAAATTTTAGACTATCCAATAGCAGCTAACCCTTATCCTTGTCTTTAACAAAGGTTTCAAGATGTAATAGATCCAGCAAAATAAAACTATTTTTTTTATATGTTACCAAGCATTTGCATGGATATGTAGGAAATAATGTTTCTATTTTTAATGTGATCCATCCAGAATGACTGCTAGTTATATCAGCAGAATCTACAGTAAAGTAAATATCAAGTTTCAAAATATACTTGAATAGCAAATGAATAGCTCCAGGTACAATGGTGTACATTTAGAAAAAGGCCGCTTTCAGTGGCTATTCAACATCTATTCGGCAAGTGGAGCCCTAAGCATTTAGTGATGTACTGAGGCTCGATAGCTGCTAGAAATATACATTCGCCAGCTTCATTAGGCTGCAAGGTCCAAGCAGCTCCTGTTCGAAGAAGTTAGCTACGGACATCTTGATGCTACAATATTTTCCATTTCCCTGCTTTATTTCAAAAAATGGAAAACCCGTTAAGACAAATAATAAAAAAACAATCATAATTGGCCTAATTTACTGGAGCTCAGTCATCTCGGTTCAGTGATATGTTTTAAGGGTAACAGTGACTGCATGCAGAGAAGGAAGCATCAAATGATCTTTCAAAATATTTCAATCAAGCATTCTCTGCATGAATCTACAGTCTGAAAAGACTATTTAAAATAAGATAAACAAGAAAACAGTACTATAACAGTACTTTAGGAAATTACATATCCAATAACTTCCCACCAACCTAGAGTATTAGAAGCAGTTTACCCTACATGGATCACACTTTATTCAGGACTAAATAATTTACTTGTGGAATACATCTCATGTCTTCCATTTCTTTATTTAGTGATGTGCTTGCTAACAGTCATGCCACATGTAAAAAAGGGTCTTTCTACATGTTTAGACAGAAATATATTTAATTAGCACCCGAGAGTCTACAAAAATGTCAGACTGAAGATGTTTTTTTTATATATATTCTGCCTGAAACTGTACTCTTAAAGACAATAATTGCCTGGGACTGAAATGAATGAAATAAAATTGTCTTTTATTTTCAATTAGTTTTCACATTATTCTCTAGATTTTTTTAAGTCTTATTTTAATAAATCACATATTCCCTTACATTTATTTTCTACAGATACCTTGCTGGAAGCCAGACCAAAGAAGAAGAAAAAAAATGCATTTTATTATTAGTAGTAGTAGTAAAGGAAGTTTAATATTAGGGGATTGCAGAGAAAATTTTAGTTTAGTTCATTGTTTTGGTTCATTAGTCATTTTAATTCATTTTATTCATTTCAGTCCCAAGCTGATTCATTATTTCATTATATCATTTAATTCTTTTACATTAAAGTCAACGAAGAAGCAATGCATCCCATTTTGGACACTAACAATGAGGTTTTCTATCCACATTTAATGGATCTTGCAGGAAAACATCAGCAACAGAGGAAACGGCATACCAAGATACCAAAATTGGAGCAAAGTGGCACTAATAGTGGCATGAACACCCCAAGGCACAAAAAGAAGGAAAAAGCAGAACCGACAGTGACATGAATACTCCATGGCAGTGAGAGAGGCAAAGCATCACAACAATGGCGAGAACACGCCAGCGCACCATGAGAGGGACAAAGCAGTACCAACAGCAGCATGAACACTCCAAGGCACTGAGAGAGTAACAAAACATCACAAACTGTCATGAGCAGCCTATGTCACTGTGAGAGGATCAAAGCATAGCAAATGGTGTTATGCATAGCCCATGGCAGCATGAAAGGGGTAAAGCAGCACCAACACTGTCAAGAAATTTTCGAGGCACTGGGAAAGGGGCAAAGCAGAAAGAAGAGCCATGAATAGCCCAAGAATTCCCCCATATTTTAAAAGCCCTATGCGTGTAAATCCAGCTGGATTTACATGCGTAGGGGGGCTATGCGCGTAAAGCCCAGGGACGCGCGTATGTCCTGGGGCTTGAAAAAAGGGGCAGGGTGGGGGGTGGGACCGAGGGCCTCTGGCACAGCGGCCATTTGCTGCTGTGCTGGGGGATTGTATGCCAGCAGCCGGCCAGCACGCGCAAGTTACGCCTGCCAGAGGCAGGCAGAACTTACAAAATAAAGCTAGGGGAGAGATTTAGATAGGGCTGGGGGGCGTGTTAGATAGGGGAAGAGAGGGGAAGGTGGGGGGGGGGGCGAAGAAAAGTTCCCTCCGAGGCCGCTCCGATTTTGGAGCGGCCTCGGAGGGAAAGGGTCAAGCCATCGGAGTTCCCCTAGGGCTCGACACGCGGAAGGTGCACTAGTGTGCCCCCCCCCTTACTCGCGCCGACCCCGGATTTTATAACATGCGTACGGCTGCACACGCATATTATAAAATAGAGTGTGCATTTGTGCGCACCGAGTAGCATGCACAAATGTAGGCCATGAGTGTAGGTTTTAAAACCTGGCCCAATGTGCATTATGTTAGGGTTTTGCATAGGTATTACTGAATAAGATCATAAGATTTGCCATACTGGGTCAGACCAAATGTCCATCAAGCCCAGCATCCTGTTTCCAACAGTGGGCAATTCAGGTCACACGTACCTAATGTAGTAACATGGTAATGATAGCAGAAAAAGACCAGCAGGTTTCTTATGGGAGTAACTGTCACTCCATGAAGGTTACCTCCACGTTTACTGAATATTAAGGGTAGTAATTGGCAAGATCTGAAGGGGTAGATAGATTCCATGCTGCTTATCCCAGGGATAAGTGGATTTCTGCAGCTCCACCTTAGTAATAGTTTATAGACTTTCCCTCCACAAACTTGTCCAAACCTTGTTTTAAATACATTTACACTAATAGCTTTCACCACATCCTCTGCAACAGATTTCAGAGCTTAATTATGTGTTCAGTAAAAGAATATTTTCTCTTATTAGTTTTAAATGTATCACCTATTAACTTCATTGTGTGCCTCCTGGTCTTTGTTCTGTTTGAAAGAATAAATAACTGATTAATGTTTGTTTACTTGTTCCATTCCACTCATTATTTTATGGATTTCTATCATATCTCTCCTCAGAGAGATATGATAGAAATCTCCTCAGAGAGATATGATAGAGATATGATAGAGAGAGAGAGAGAAGGAGAGAGAGGGAGAGATAGAGAGAGACTAATTACAACCCCCGTCTTGTAGTTAGCTATTTATGCTACTATAGGAGGACCACCTAGTAACTCGAGTGAGGTTTAGGTAGTAATGCAGGGATTAGGGGCCACTTTTACATGCAGAGTGAGATGTACAAACAGAACAGAGCACTCTTGTAAAGTTTTGATGTCCTTCAGAGTGAGGAAACTCACACAAAGATGAGATTTGTACAATGTTCTCTCAACCTAGCTAGATGGACTCTCTACCTGGGTAACTTCAAGCTAGGTTGAGAGAACATTGTACAAATTTCATCTTTGTGTGAGTTTCCTCACGCCAAAGGACATCAAAACTTCACAAGAGAGCTCTGTTCTGCTCATACATCTCACTCTGCATTAGAAACATAGAAACATAGAAATGACGGCAGAAGAAGACCAAACGGCCCATCCAGTCTGCCCAGCAAGCCTCACACATTTTTTCTCTCATACTTATCTGTTTCTCTTAGCTCTTGGTTCTATTTCCCTTGGCCCCTAAACCCTACACTATTTCCCTTGGCCCCTAAACCCTACACTGCTACCTAAATTCCACCACAAATTACTAGGTAGGCCTCCTACAGTAGCATAAATAGCTGCTTATTATGGCATTACCCCCCTACAGGTTCTCTCTCTCTCTCTCTTTCTCTCTCTCAGGCATATCAACAATTGGAAAAGGTGTAGTCATTTTCAGTGTTAAAACTGTTTGATATCATGCACAAAGCCAGCCCACTTTTATGGAAATCCCTCCCCTTTTAAAAATGTGCATCACATCATGCGTTATGGTGCTTATCACATGCGTTAAGGCATTTTTTGAATGCAAAAATGTCTTAATGTAATTTGATAAATGACCCTGTAAGATAGGAGCAAAGCACCACCAGTCGAGGCAAGAACTCACGCAAAGTATAGTAAGAGGGACAATACAGCAAGAACATTTTAAGACACCTTGAGAGAGGTAAAGCAGCACCAACAGTGTCAGGAACACAACAAGCTACCATGAAAGAAGAAAAGTAGAACTGTGTCATGAATCACCCAAGGCACTATGAGAGGAAATAAAGCAACTCAGTCAGTGTCATGAACATCTCAAGGAGCAAGGAGAGAGGAAAGCAATACTTACCATGGCAGAAGCACTCTAAGATTTATTTATTTATTTATCTATCTATCTATCTATCTATCTATTTATTTATTTATTTAATTGATTGAACTCTTTTCTATACCGTCGTTAAGCTAGAGGCCGTCACAACGGTTCACAATGAGACACATAAATTAATATTCCTAAATGTGTTTATTATAACAATTATACAGGTGCCTGTATGTTATGGTACATAGTTTCATAATAACGAAAGGATGATAAGTGAGATAGAAATGCTTAGAATTATTAGAACAGTTTTTAACAATCTACAATCTACATGTTATCTGTTTCTGCTTAACAGTAAAACATACTCGTATTGAGTAGGTGTGTTTTGTTAGTGCACAAACTCATTGCTCTCTACCATTCCCTGGATTCTATTCTCCATTCTCTTTGTGGTATGCTTGTTTAAATAGCCATGTTTTTAGGCTTTTTCTGAATAGTTTGATGTCTTTTTGCAATCTGATTTCCAAAGGCATGGTGTTCCATAATGTAGGCCCTGCTAATGATAGAGCTCTCTCTCTTACTTGCGTTAGCCTTGCTGTTTTGACTGAGGGTATAGATAGTAGTGCTTTGTTTGCAGATCTCAGGTTGCTATTGGGGACGTGTACTCAAAGTGCAGAGTTTAGCCAATCTGTTTTTTCGTCATGGATTAATTTATGCATGGTACATAGTGACTTGTATTGTATTCTCTGCTCAATGGGTAACCAGTGTAGTTCAATTAGGGTGTTAGTGATATGGTCTCTTTTACTTTTTCCCGTTAGAATTCTTGCTGCTGTGTTCAAACCAAAATGACTAGTGACAACGACAACCACCGAGGACAGTGAGGTTGGCAAAGAAGTTCCAAAATGGCATAAACACCCCAGGGCACCATGGGTGGGGTGGGAGAAGCAGCACAAATAGAGGCATGTTCACCACAAAGGGCCATTAAAGGGGAAAAGCAGCACCATTTGTGATGGAAAAACCCCAAGACCCCATGAGTGGAGCATAGCAGCACCATCAGTGGCAAGAACACCACAAGTCAACATGAGATTGTAAAGCGGCACCAACAGTGGTATGCATAGCCCAAGGAAAAGAAACAGGTACAAAGCAGAATAAGCAGTGGCATGAACATCCCAAAGCACCAAAAGAGGGGCAAAGGATTCCAACAACAGTTGCCTAAGCAAAGCACCAAAAGAGGAGCACAGGACCCCAGAAACAGTGATATGAAAAGTCAAAGGTACCTTGAGAAGAGCAAAGGACACCAACCACTGTATCATGATTACCCTAAGGCACTACAAGAAGGGCAGAGCAGCACCAAATAGTGGCAGGAACATCCCAAGGCATGAAGAGAGGTGCAGATCAGCACACACAGGCTAAAGCTTTATTTTTGGATCAAGTCTTTGCTTATGAAAACTATTAATGCAGTTTGTGCTTAGATTTTGTTTTGATTCTTATTTGAGGTTTTATTATGCAAGTGTTTTAGGATGAAAATTATTTATCTTTTATATGTTTTTATTATTTGTTTTATTTTTGTACACTGTGGAGAACAGGTTATGGATTGGGGATTATAACTTATTTAAATTAAATATATAAAGAGTAACAGAAAAACTCCAAAGCTCGGAGAGAAGGGCAGGCACTTTTATAATTCACTTAGGGACAACCAACTTGTCTAAAACTGTTGTCAGTGTAGTGCAGAGAGATTTCCAGAATTTGTGATAAGTTTATAAGCATATGGTAATGACCTTAGCCTTTAAGAGGTATTACCTGTCCATGAAAAGGGGAAGGAAAGACTAAACAGTGTAGCTTTTGTCAATACATGGCTGAAAGCCTGGTGTAAAGAAGAAGGTTTTAGATAAATAGGTGGCTGGTGCCATCTATGGAAGAACAAAAGATTATTCTCTAATGATGGCCTACATCTTTCTGTAGTGAGAAAAAGATTATAAGTGAGAAATTCAGAATATACATTGGCAAGAGTTTAAACTAGAGGAAGATGATGATGGATGGTAATAGATGGATTTGCAGTTCCATCGCTGACAAACACATGAAGACAATGGGGGGGGGGGGGGGGGGGGGGGGGGGAATGACAAAACAAAAGGTTCACTCTTCATCATGAGTTTAAGAGTCAAGATCAAGTATGAGGCTATGCAGAGTATAAGCGAGTCAAAGAGAAATAGCTGGAAAGTTATGGGCACAAATGCTCATTGTCTAGGCAATACAATTCCAGATCTTCAAGTCCTAATGGCAGTGGAAGATTTAGATATTGTTGCTATTATGCCCATACTGGGTTATAATTTATTTAGAAAGAATAGAGATGGCAGAAAAGAGAGAAATAGATCTTTATGTAATAAATTTTAAGGCAACTGAAATTCAAAGAACAAGGGGAAAGGAGGAGGCACTGTGGGCCAACATAGAAAGGGTGGGATGATGATACTTCCATCAGCATCAGTGTGAACTACAGATGTTCAGCCTAGATGGAGAAACTTAACCGAGATCTAACCAAGGCCAACAAAGGTGGGAATGAAGGAAGAAGTGTTGCTGATTGGAGACTTCTACCTTCAGGATGTGAATTGGGGTATCCTATCTGCAGAATCAGAAGTAGAGAGATCATGGATGCTCTTCAAGGAGCTTTTATCAGGCAATTGATGGTGGAACCCACAGGGAGAGGGGGTGATACTGGACCTAGTTCTCCTAAACAACAATGACTCTAATGTCCACATGGATATTCACTGAGAAGTGAGAACTAGTGATCATCAGATGGTATGGTTGATTATAATGGGCAAGACAGAGAACAATCACACAAGGCTCAAAGTCCTGGATTTCAACAATAATGATTAGTAAAATGGGGAAGTACCTTAATGAGGAGCTAGAAAGATAGGAGGATGTTAATTAAGAAGAAGAACAGTGTGCTAATCTTTAAGGAGTTATAATAAGGGCAACAAATCTTTATGTAGGGAAGATAAATAAAAGCAAGAAGAAAAGGTGGTTGAAAAAATAAAGGCCAAAAGATTTGCATTCATAACGGTGAATTTTAAAAGCCTGGAGCATGCCAAATCCTGGAGATAGATGTTGCGTGTCGAGCAGAATTAAAAAGCTGCCCCAGTATGCAGGTATATGCCTTTTGTTCACAAATGAAAGTTTCAAAAAGGGGCAGATCATGGGCATGGTCTAGGCAGGGCATGGGCATTCCTAGATTTCACATTGAAATTAGTGCATAAATACTTGTACACACAGGTGCGCTGGGATCCCCTGCCACATAACTTTACTTATGCTATGGAAGATGTCTAAAGTTGTAAATCAAAAAAGCAGATCAGTGGGATTTTAAATGTTGGAGCTAACAGGTGAGAAAGGAGGCTATTAAACTAGGTCAGGGTTTGGATGTCCTATCCCTTTCCTGGGTGAAATAGGAATGAGCTGGGAAATCTGGGAAAGGAGATAGATAAGTTTTAAACTAGAACAAAGGGGAAAGCCAACAGTCAATCAGAAGCACATGGTTCGGAGGTATCTTCAAAGGATATTAATAAAGCATTAGAGTTAGGGCATCCCAACAGAGGTTCCAATAATAAGAAAATTAGTGCAAGTACTTATAATTAAAAACTCACCTGATCTAAAAGATTCCAAGTTATCCCTGTGAACTGAGAAGCAGAATGTAAATACAAATAAAAAGCACACTTTCAAATGTTTGAATGCTAATGCCAGAAGTCTAAGTAAGATGGGAGAATTAGAGTGTATAGCAGTGAATGATCATCACAAAAAGAAGACCAAAGATACCTCTTTTTTTTCAAAACATTCAAAGGACATTAATAATTTTGTTGCTCTAGATAAATGACCTCATATAGGCAAATATTAAACGGAGCCTTGATATAAAAGAGTATGCCAACTGGTAAGTAGTATGTGTCGCACTACCACTCAATGTATAATCATCGGTCATACAAGGATTTTGTTGCTCTAGATAAATGACCTCATATAGGCAAATATTAAACGGAGCCTTGATATAAAAGAGTATGCCAACTGGTAAGTAGTATGTGTCGCACTACCACTCAATGTATAATCATCGGTCATTCAACAGCATTATTTTCATTTTTTTTGTATCATTTCACCTTGAATATACGTAACTTGTTTTGTGTCAGTTCACCTTAATAAAACTCATAAATCCTTGTATGACCGATGATTATACATTGAGTGGTAGTGCGACACATACTACTTACCAGTTGGCATACTCTTTTATATCAAGGCTCCGTTTAATATTTTCCTATATGAGGTCATTTATCTAGAGCAACAAAATTATTAATGTCCTTTGAATGTTTTGAAAAAAAAGAGGTATCTTTGGTCTTCTTTTTGTGATGGTATCTAATTGACTGAAACCTCGAGAAAAAAAAATCAGAGAAGTTTTTCCACCTGTAATTTAGCAGTGAATGATGACATAGACTTAATTGGCATCATAGAGACATGATGGAAAGAGGATAACAATGGGACAGTGCTATATCGAGGTGCAAATTATATCGCAATGACAGAGAGGAGCATCTTGGTGGCCTAGATGGCGCTTTATGTCCAGGATGGCATAAAAAAACATAAAGATCTTGCATGAGACTAAATGCACACTCAAATCTTTATGGATAGAAATCTCTTGTATGTTGGGGAAGAGTATAGTGATAGGAGTATATTACCATCCACTTGGCCAAAATGGTGAGACAGATAGTGAAATTTGAAGCTAACCAAACTGATAGTGCAGTAATAATGGGATATTTCAATTACTCCATTTTTGAATAGTTAAGTAAAACATCAGGGCATGCTATACAGATAAAATTCCTGGATAGAATAAATTACACTTTTATGGAACAATTGGTTTAGGAACCAACTAAAGAGGGAGCGATATTAGATCTAATTCTCAGTGAAGTACAGAATTTGGTGAGAGAGGTAAAGGTGGTGGGGCTGCTTGGCAATAGTGATCATAATATGTTCAAACTGGAATTAATGACTGGAAGGGGGACAGTAAGTAAATCCACGGCTCTAGCACTAAACTTTCAAAAGAGAAACTTTTATAAAATGAGAAAAATAGAAAAAAACTGAAAATGGCAGCTACAAAGGTAAAAAGTGTACAACAAGCATGGACATTGTTAAAAAAAAAAAAAAACAAACATCCTAGAAGCATAGTCCAGGTGTATTCCATGCATTAAAAAAAGTAGAAGGAAGGCAAAATGATTACCGGCATGGTTCAAAGGTGAGGTAAAAGAGGCTATTTTAGCCAAAAGATCTTCATTCAAAAATTGGAAGAAGGATCCATCAGAAGAAAATAGGATAAAGCATAAGCATTGGCAAGTTAAATGAAAGACATTGATAAGACAGGCTGAGAGAGAATTTGAAAAGAAGTTGGCCATACAGGCAAAAACTCACATTAAAAACTTTTAAAAATATATCCGAAGCAGAAAGCCCTTGAGTGAGTTGGTTGGACCATTGGATGATCAAGGGGTTAAAGGAGCACTTAGAGAAAATAAGGCCATCATGGAAAGATTAAATAATTTCTTTGCTTCAGTGTTTACTGAAGAGGATGTTAGAGAGATACCAATTCTGAAGAAGGTTTTCATGGATGATCATTCAGATTAACTGAACCAAATCATGGTGAACCAGGAAGATGTGGTAGGCCTGATTGACAAACTGATGAATAGTAAATCACCTGGACTAGATGGTATACACTCCAGAGTTCTGAAAGAACTAAAAAATGAAATTTCAGACCTATTTCAACTAATTGTAACCTATCATTAAAACCACCCAATGTACCTGAAAACTGGAAGATGGCCATTGTAACCCCGATATTTAAAAAGGGATCCAGGGGTGATCTGGGAAACTATAGACCAGTGAGCCTGACTTCAGTGCCAGGAAAAATTGTGGAATCTGTTTTAAAGAATAAAATCACAAAACATTTAAATAGACATGGTTTGATGGGACACAGCCAGCATGGATTTACCCAAGGGAAGTCTTGCCTCACGAATCTCCTACATTTTTTGAAGGGGTGAATAAAGGTGAATAAAGGTGAACCAGTAGATGTGGTGTATTTGGATTTTCAGAAGGAGTTTGACAAAATCCCTCAGTTTGGTTTGTTCCCCATGGGTATGCAAGCTGTTTTTCAAAGGAATAATTCCTGTGGATATTTTCAAGGAAAATACCTCAGCAGACTAGTGCCATTGGGTTTCTTTACCCCATATATTTTGCAAGTGTAAAGCTTGTGGTTAAAGAATGTTCAGAGAGTTAAAAAAAAAATCCCTGTGCTAATTTCAGCAGCCCTGCTCTTGGTTCTGCCATATTAGAGCAGGGAATTTTCAAAAGGATTTTCTTCCAGCTGTACATCTGCTTACCCAGAGAAATCCCCTGGGAAATTGACCCCCTGAAGTTCAAAGATCTTTTAGACTTTCCAGATCTGCTTCCCCATCTTAGAAGCTCTGAACTCAATTCCTGCTTTTGAGAAGTCTTTACCTATAACCTGAAAGCTGAATGAGGACTGTACTGCAATTATTCTTACTTTACCTCATGCAAAAAAATCAAATTACATTTCTTTTGTAAGTAAATCATTTCCATGTGTTTGTGAAAAACATTTCTTCCTTTAGTAGGTGTAAGATGAGTCAATTAGGATAGATTTAAAAAGTCAATATTCAAATCCATTTAGACAGATAGCTCACAGGTTAACCATCTAAATGGCTAATTTTGAATATTCCACTTGTGTATCTGGCTAAAGGTTAGCTGGATAAGTCCTTATTCTAGTTGAGATTTAGCTGAATCATAAAAGGGAGTGTGTTGAGGAAGTTCTGAGGTGGGGTTGAGGTAACTGAATAACAAAGATGTGATTCAGCCAAATCTTTTGATTTAGCCTTCGTTATCAGCCCGCCGTGGGAAATTTTGTTTCCCATGGTTCAGGCCGAATTTTTTCGGCTGTCCCAATCCGAAAAAAAAGCAAAACACCCCAGCTCTTCAGATTTAATTAATTCCAATCCCCCCCTCCTGACCCCCCCCCCAAAAAAAAAAAAACTTGCTAACAGTCCCTGGTGGTCTAGCAGGGGTCCCGGGAGTGATCTCCCGCTCTCAGGCTGTCAGCTGCAAGTAAACAAAATGGCACCAGTGGCCCTTTGCCCTTACCATGTGACACGGGCTATTGGTGCCATTGGCTTCTGTCACATGGTAGGAGCAATGGACTGCCGGCACCATCTTAAAAAATTAAGCCCTACTGGTCCCCAGAATCCAAGGTCTCAATCTATCGGGGGGGGGGGTCTGGCCAGGCAGAAGACCAGTCCAGTTTCCAGTCATAACCAATCATGATCTAATCATGATATTCCACCATCATAGCCAAGTCCTGCTGGCCCCTCCAGAACCCAAGGGCTCAACCTACGGGGAGGGGGCTGGCTAGGCAGAAGGTGAACTCAGCTCCTGCCCTGTAGTCTGACCCTGCTTCTAAAAGTGCATATCCAGACTTAAGCCCACATGACGTTTAGCATGCTAACACTGTGCATGCACTATAGAGGCTATTTTCTTGCACATACATACTAACATTTTGTACATTACCCCCATTAAATATTTTTTTTATCATGCATTTTACATTTTTACGAACAAGCATGCTAAAATATTTTCTGCTCAAAGTTTAGTGTGTGGGCTCTCATGGGTTGTTTATTCTTCAGTTCAGTTATGCATCTCTGGAAACAGTAAATGACATCAAAAACACGTGTACTGTGTTATGGCCGCCGGCTGCGGCAAGCCGCGACCGAGGCCGACCGTCATGGCCGCCGGCCGCGGCGGACCGCGGTCGGGATCAACAACTTACCCGAGACATCGGGGGAACCCGGAGGCTCCTGCAGGAGCAGGGAGCCTCCTCTGACTTTCTTCTCGCGGCCTTGGCCACTGTCCGGGCCAGCCACAGAACCCAGCGGGGCTGCAGTGACTCCTCCCCCTTCCTGGCTTCGTAGAGCCGTGCGCGCGGCTGAAGAATAGATTTAAAGGGGCCACGACAGGAAATGTCGTGGCTCCCTTCTGATGCTGCTTCCTCTTCCAGGTATTTAAAGGCAAGGTCTGCCTCTCAGACCGTGCCTTGGTATTGAGGTTCCTGCCTGAGTGTGCTCCTGGCTCCTGTTTCTTGGTTCTTCGTCCCGCTCTCCTCCCCTGCTCCGTGGATTGATTCTTGGCTTCTGACCTCTGGACTGGTGGACGTGTCTTCTCCTGGCTTGATCCTGGTACGGCGATGGACCCTTCTCCTGGCTTGATCCTGGTACGGCGTTGGACCCTTCTCCTGCTTTGACCCTGGACTGGACTCGGACCCTGCTGGTATATTGCTTCTCGGACCGGTTTTGGACTCTTCCTCGACTCCGTTCTCAGACTGTCGCGACCTGCAGGAGGCGCCAGCCATCTGGAACCCACGACCTGCAGGAAGCGCCTGCATCCAGACCTTCTACAGTCTTCAGAGGAGTCACCTAAGTCCCAGCGGCCGGACCCCTACGGGCTCCACCTGGGGGGGTCGCGTGCTTCCAGGGTGAAGTCTTTTAGCAAGTCTCTACAGTCCAAGAGGCCTCGCCCTTCGACGGTAGCCATCTACCTTGAAACAAGGGTCCACTTTCATAACATACTGTAGGGAAGTAGCATCCATAGGGGCGGATTTTAAAAGGCTGGCACGCCTATTTTGCATAGGCCGCTGGCGCGCGTAAAGCCCCGGGATGCGCGTAAGTCCCAGGGCTTTCGAAAAGGGGAGGAAGGGGGCGTGTCCGGGGGCGTTCCCGAAATGACGCAGCGTTTCGGGGGCTTGCCCTGGTGTTTCGGGGGCGTGGCGCAGACCCGGGGGCGTGGTCTAGGCCTCTGGACCAGCCCCCGGGACCGGAGGACGGAGCATGGCTGCCGACAACGTGCGCAAAGTTACGCCTGTTTTCAGCAGGCGTAACTTTGCCGACAAAGGTAAGGGGGGGGTTAGATAGGGCTGGGGGGGTGGGTTAGGTAGGGGAAGGGAGGGGAAAGTGGGGGGAGGGCGAAGAAAAGTTCCCTCCGAGGCTGCTCCAAAATCGGAACAGCCTCGGAGGGAACATGCAGCTCGCGCTGGGCTCGGCGCGCGCAGGTTGCACAAATGTGCACCCTCTTGCGCGCGCCGACCCCGGATTTTATAAGATACGCGCGGCTACGGGCGTATCTTATAAAATCCAGTGTACTTTTGTTCGCGCCTGGTGCGCGAACAAAAGTACGCGCTCGCGTATTTTTTAAAAATCTGCCCCATAGTGTACAATACTGCACGGGCACTACCAACATATAAGAGGGATATGCCATGCACCAACAACCTGAGACATCATCAACAAGGTCTGGGCAGCTTGCTAATCTATTACAGCAAACCTCTGTCAGCAAACCCTTGTACCTGGCTCCCTTCCTCCCCCCAGAAGCACAATTGTTTCCCCGCTGCACTGCTCCAATCAGCTTCCTGCTATTCCTTTTGGTAGTAGATGCAGCTGCAAAAGAAGTGAAAAAGGAGAAAGGGTGCCCAAGTTAAAACAAATAGCATTCCTGGTGCCTTGCTCATCTTTCCACTACTGCATGCCTCGAATTGTGCTCTCTGAACTTGGTGGGGACTGCTACTCTTTGCAGGCTGGCCACTGCTACCTCAGATTTTTCTTCATCCAGCGTGGTGAATTCCATGGTTCAGCACAATGTTTTCTTCTGGGTGCTGAGGGCTGCTGGTGGCAACATCCCTAGCTTAGTCCCATGGCCAACACCTCAGCTCTGCATTGTACCACTACTGCTATGGCCTCACTCCGTCCCTGCTACCTCAACGCAGTGACGTGCCACTCTGCCCCTAGGCTGGCATCACCAGCGCTCATTTCCTCTTTGTCTATTATTGGCTGCTGCAGCCAAACCAAGTTAGGAAAAAAATATTTTCAAATATAAATCAAATGAAATCATCTTGTCAAGAATGAATGGTGATAAATAAGCATTTAATATTCTGTAGCAGCCCTAACTCTTCACCTGGACCTGCATCCTGCTCCTCTCCCTGCCCAACACACCTTTGCTTCCCCTACTCTTCCTCATCTCTCCCCATCATCACTCTCTCTCAACCTGTCTCTCCCCTACACCTCCCTGTCAGTAAGCCTGAGAATGGATTGGATATACTTCTGTTGGAGCATCTCAGCATTCGGGGTTTTTGTTTTTTCAGTATGTATCATCAGCAAATTTTCTGGTGCATCTCCAACTTTAGCAGTCACCCTGTGCCCCTGGTAATACAAAACCTTTTTTTTAGTTGATCTGTTTAGGCATCAGAGTCTACTAATGCTCCAGCATAAGCAGAGAATTAGTATGTGAAACTGTGTTTCCCAATCACATTAAATATATATACTTTTTTTTGTTTCTTTTTTAGTAGGAGAATTTTTAGTAGGAGAATTTTTTAATTTTATGGCATTTCACCTCATTGTGACCTGTCATGTCTCTTCTTAGGGCATTGAACTCCTCTAGTGGGAATATATAATTGGTTTTGTTCAGTTTGTTTTCTTGCCATGTATGTGTGAAAATGTTCTTTCACCTCTTGTTCCATTGTTTGTTTTCCTCCGGTGACAAGGGTTTGCACTTATTATTTTATATGTATTTTAGTCCAACATTAGACTGACTTACTACTTTAACAAAATATTAACAGTTTGCAATAAAGAATAAAAGTTTCTGAATAATTAAAGCAGATAAGAAATCACTGAAAGAAGCAAATCAGAAGGAGGTTTGATGCCTCTGTGCTGTTTGCCATAAAACAGATTCTTCCTCGTTGGGATGTTGATACCTTCATGCTGTTTGCAATACCTCACACTCTACATCTGGATGGTTTTGATTCCCCTGTGCTGTTTGTGATATCCCATGTTCTATGCCTTGGGAAATGTGATGCCTTCATGCTGTTTGCCAGACAACATAGTAACACACTCTAAACCTTGAGGGTTTCGATGCCTCTTTGTTGTTTGCAATACCTAACTACATCTTGGGGGATTTGGTGCCTTCATGCTATTTGCTGTACAACGCTCACTACCTCTTGGGAGACTTGATGTCTTCAGGCTGATTCCATACAACATACTCTGCCTTGCTGCAATACTCATGATGCTGCATCCTAGGGATTTTGCTGTTTCCCTCTCTACATTGTAGCAGTCTAGTCATCTAATTTGCTGCTCCAAGCTTCTCTTGATTCCTTGAGATGGTTCTGCATTTGCTCTGTCTGTCTCTCAGGTTCTTTCAAAATGTACTTCCCTTACGCTTCTTGCTGACTCTCAGTCTTGCCATGGCAATATAATGCTTTGCACATATATACAGATGAATCTTCAAAGGAGTTATACATGAAAATGTAACATACTATTATAGTAATTTTCAAAAGCCATTTACTCATATTAAGTGCACTTAACATGAGTAAAACCTATTGACAATGTAATAGCATATACTATAGCAATTTTCAAAACCCTCTCACTAAAGTGTACTTATCTATGTAATGCCCAGTTTTAAAAGTGTAAATGCTTTCAAAAATTGGTTCCTTACTATACCCATAATGGACTATTTTGGGCTTTCTGTGGCACTCTGATGCTTTGTATACTTGTATCATTCATGAGCCCTTGGTCTCTTCATGATACTCATGGTACCCCTTTGCCTCGCTTTGGTGCATTGGATGTTTAATGCCATTTTCCTTCCTTATTCAGCCCATTCTTGCCACGCTATGTTGGTCTGTACCTGACATTTGTGATTTTAAACACCAAAATGGCTACCACTGCTGCACTCAGAATCTTTTGATACATTTGGATGGATCTGCCTCTACTCTGACTCTCTTTGAGGTTCTTTGTAAATTCTTGCATGCATATTGATGACTCTTGGTCTTTCCATGACAAATCGCACGTATCTGTTAAAATCCGGGATCGGCACGCGTAAGGCTAAGCAAAATCGGCAGCCTGCGCGTGCTGAGCCGTGCAGCCGGCCTCCGTTCCCTCCGAGGCCACTCCAAAATCGGAGCGGCCTCAGAGGGAACTTTCCTTCCGCCTCCCCCCCACATTCCCCCACCTTCCCCTCCCTTCCCCTACATAACCCACCCCCCAGCCCTATCTAAACCCCCCTACCTTTGTTTGCAAAGTTGCGCCTGCCCAAGGCAGGCGTAACTTGTGCACACTGGGCCGGCCGCCGGTGCGCGATTCCCCAGCCCGGGAGCAGTTTCAGAGGCCTCGACCATGCCCCCGAAATGCCCTCATGCCGGAACCATGCCCACGGCCCCACCCCCGGATGACGCGCCACCACGACACGCCCCCAACACGCCACCCCAGGAAAGCCCCGGGACTTACGCACGTCCCGGGGCTTGCGTGTGCCACCAAGCATATTCAACATAGGCTCGGCACATGCAGGGGGAACTTGGGGCAGATTTTCGGGGGGTACGCACGTATCTTACGCATGTACCCCTTTGAAAATCTGCCCCTCAGTGTCAGCCCCTGGGAAGCATCCTGACAAACACAGTGTCAATAAATTTAATAAACCTTTGCCTATTAATACAAATTAGCATTTTGCAAGTGTTGGTATGAGTTAGGGGTGCTTGTGACCTCACCGCTTTTCGAGTTCTGATTCAGAAGTGAATATTGATTGAAAGGTGGTTAAAACCTGTTAGATGAAATTTCAAAGCCCAGTGCATGCAAATACCATGGATACGTGCGTGGCCAGGCCCTGTGTGCGTCGAGCGCATTTTAGAAACATCCGGGCAATGCATGTGTCTCCCGGTACATGCAGAAGTGTCAGGCTATCTCAAAGGGGGTGGGCTGGGGGCGGGGTCTGGGCAGGAAGACTCAGGGCAGAGGCCGGCCGGGACAGTGGCCATTTGTCCCTTCCCTAAGGAAGTGTGCGCTGGAAGTGGGCCAGCATGTGGAAGTTACTTCTGCTTCGAAGTAGCAGTTAGTAACTTAAGAAAAGTTTTCCTAGATAGGAAGGGATTAGGGGTCAGGGAGGAGAGGGAGGAGAGGGGAAAAGGTAGGAAGGGTAGTTAGGGGGACTGGAAGTTCCCTCAGTCTGCTCCTTAATTGGAGCAGACTAGGAGGAAACTGGGAGAGTCCTAGTCTTGTCACCCTGCGTATTTTTTTTAAAATCCCCCATTATGTGTGTGACATGACACCCGCCCACATATGCACGCGCTGATATTAAAATTGGCCTTGCATGTGCGCACAGGAATCATATTTTAAAACGTGCACGAGGTGATGATGCGTTATAAAATTGCCACATCCTTGTGTGTGCGCTAGGATCCGTGTGAACATGGACACATGGGAAGCCCCATTTTATTTTTTCAACTAAATAAACAAAAAAATATTAGAAAAATGAAATTTGTGGGCAAACAATTCCCCAAAAATGAAATGAAAAACAAAACTATTTTTTTTTCTTCTTCTTCTATTGTATATCATCTGGTCAGGTTGATTTTTGACTCTTTGATTTGTAAATCTGTCTTTCTTCATCTTCCTGGTTCACTGTGATTTGTTTCAGTTTATTTAAATTATCACGCATGAAAACCATTTCTAGAATGGGTATCTCCCCAACATCCTCATTAGTAAATATGGAAGACAAATAATTCCTTTGGTCTTTCCACAATGGCCTTATCTTTCCTAATTCCCTCATTAACCCCTTGGGCATCTAAAAGTCCATCCAACTCTTTCATAGATCTTCCTGTTTTGGATATATTTTTGAACATTTTTATTATGAATTTTTGCCTCTACCTCCCACTTCTTTTCAAATTCTCTCTTAGCCTGTTTTATCAATGTTTTACATTTAACTTGCCAAAGCTTATAATTTTTTTTATTTTCTTCAGATGAATCCTTCTTCCAGTTTTTGAAAGAAGTTCTTTTGACTTGTTCTTTTTCACCTCACCTTTTAATCATACCAGCAGTTGTTTGGTCTTTCTTCCTCCTTTTTCAATGCATAGAATATATCTGGATTAGGCTTCTAAGATGGTATTGATAAACAATGTCCATGTCTGTTGTACACTCTTAACCATTGTGCTGCTGGGCCTCTTTATCTGTGCCTTAGGCTTTTCTAATACCTTTCCTGCCTCATTCCCCCTTAGGATGCTGATGCCACTTTTGATGCCACCTTGCATCACATACTTCCTTCAAGGCTTCTTGCCACTTTTGTTGGTGCACTCTTTTGGAGCCTTGGGGTGTTCTCCCCTCCTGATCCTTCTTTGCTGCTCTGATGAACCCTTGGAGAAATCTTGCCACTGATGGTACCCCTTGTCCCCTTTATGAATCCTTAGACTATTTATGCCACTTTTGGTGCCACTTTGCCAAAATTTAGGTACCTTGTGTTACTAGAGCGCTATGAGCAGTCCCATTTCTGAGGAGATTGTGCACCCTTGGGCCATGACATGACCAGAGAGGAGCTCCGGGAAGCGCAGAGGCAGGCAAGGAGTGTCCAGGCACAGGCAGATAGGCTGATCCATGGCCTCTGTCGAACCTGAATGAATCAGAGACCAAAAAACGCAATGTTGGTCTCTGAAGTAGCCCTCCGGCCACTCGGTAGCCTTTTTGGACCTGCCATATGGAATGGCAGATGCGACAGGATGAACAGAGGATGAGGGCTGGAACAAACAGACTCAGATGAAGACTCAGGATACTTGAAGGATGAGATGAGACTCAGATGAGACGAGACTCAGGATACTTGAAGATTAAAATGAGAAGGACTCAGACGGAGTCACAGGTTGCTTGAAGGATGAGACGGTACTCCAAGATACTTGAAGGACTCAGATGGAGTCACAAGTCAAGAGTTCTGAATAAGTACTGCCACACCATGCGCCCTACACAGGCCAATCAAGGCAGGTCATGGACCATGCTGGTGGTTCCCGATTCAGGTTGTTTGGAGGTTTCAAGGCGAAGACTCCAGCGAGGCCTGCACCGAAGCACACCCTCCACAGCCAATCAAGGCAAGGCACGGACCACGCTGCAATGGAACAGGTTTAAGCAGAGTTCTTAGTCATAGATGGTGACAGGCACAAGGAGCTCCGAAGACCTGGACAGGATTCAGGAAAAGAAGAACCTCAGGATCCAAGGACTCGGAGTAAAGGACTCGGTGTGGGAGCTTGCGAGAACTCGGAGTATGGAACCTGAAGCTTGGAGGATTAAAAACAGGTGTTCTGGAGGTTTGTGCTGCCGAGGCAAAGAACATCTGGATAAGGAAGCTCAGGAGGTGAAGACATCAGGAGAGTAGGACATCAGGACTTCAGGAGCTCTGACGGATGAAACATCAGGAACATCAGGAGATATGAAGAGGACGTCAGAACATCAGGAACTGGACGGATGAAGAGACAGGATCCGACGAGAGACCTTGATGAAAATGAAGATGAAGACATGGAATTCCAACATGGAACAGAGTGCCTAGGAGAAGCTAGGTTGAAGAGAAGACCTAAGGAGGACTGGTTCCTTGCGAAGGCAATGAAGCAATGGACACAGGCCCTTCTTAGAGGGCTGAGAAGAAACTCCCATGATGACATCATCAGGAGGACCACTCCCACGCTGTCCCTTTAAGTACTGAAGAGAGGCACGGCCTTGCCCCTAAGGTGGAAGGGGCAGGACCTGCCGTGACACAGTGCAGGAGCAGGGCTGGGCCACGGAACAGGCCCTCACGCTGCAGCGGAGGCGTCCAAGCCGCAAAGAAGAGGCTGGGAGCGGCTCCCTGCCGCAGGAAAGAAGCCGCGCAGGAGGGACATCGGCGGCCTCCGGGCTTCAAAAGGAGCTGGAAAAAGAGGTGAGAGACTACCCACAGCTCCGACCGTGGGTGGAATCGTAACACCTTGCAGTTCTTTCCACCTTCTGATGATTTCTTTCCACATGTTTCATGAGAATTGATGAGAAAACAACAATTCTGGAACCCAAAATAGGCTGCAGTGCTTCCCCATTGACTATAATGGCAAAAGAAAAACATGAATTAAACAAATAATTTTTTGGGGTTTTGAAATTAATGAAATGAGTTGAGGTCCCTACAAAATAAATGAACAATATGAAATGCATTTTTCATTTCTGCACCTCCCTATTGGGGACTAAAATGTGCAGCAACTGCTTAAATCTCAAATTCTCCATTATGTGCAGGAGTCAGATCGACAAGGGCAGTTATTTCCTCAGTGTACTGTGTCACCCCCTTTGATGTTGCCTGCCTCTTACTATGGGATGGTGATGTCTTAACTTTATAGTTGTTTGCCACCGACATGGGATTGGGGAACCCTTGTCTGTCACCTCAGTTGAGGAAGGGGTTGGTGGGTCAGCTTGGGAGTCTGACTTCCCATTTTCTCTGGCTTTCCTGCTGCTGCTTTGAGTGGTAGACAGAGTCCCCAGGCTAGTTCCAGCATCCTCTCCTGAAACCAATGCTAATGGTGCTCTTTTTAAATCATGCTGCATGCCACTGTTTATAAGATGGCCCAATATCTTTCCTCTACTAATGGCCTTACAACAGTGAATTAATTCTTTAAAATGCTGCTCCTCCCTAACTCTGAAGTGCCTCCAAACTTCAAATGCCTTGCAGGATCTCCACTGAATTGAAATCGGAACAGGAGGGGAAAGGCCAGTACCTCTGGCAGATTGTATTATCACAAACACTACGTTTTTAATGATGGTTTTATTAATGTTTAAACTCTGTTTCTATTAACATATTTCAGACCATTTGATGCATAATCATAATTTGCAACCCGGACACTCAGAAATCCTAAAATGATAAAGCTGAGGTAAAGGCAATACATTTTGATTTATAACATTTAATAGTTTCCCAGATACATAGTTTCATATATCACTTTTCAGGTTTACATGTTACACCACATTTATATGTTACCATTTTATATGTCTATTTTAAATTATATTTTTTTATGATTTCTATTTGTTTATTAGTATGTCTTATTTGTTTGTATGTTGTAGCCCCTGATGCAGCCCCATTGTAAGAGGGCGAAACTCGGCCTGAGTTGGGCTTGTTTAAAGATATTTGTCTCTGACCAATAAAGAATCCAGATCGGACATTTGGCTTCTAATTCTGTATTGTTGCCTCCTATGTTGCTGTGCGGCAGGGACAGACAGGCTGGGCACAGTTTGGGTGTTCAAATTAAATTTACTGATTCTTCACTCTGAAATCAATTTCCAATAATCAATCCAAAATATGACATTTATGGCTGTCTTTGCTTACACTGATCTCTCTTACTCTGCATTTGTGTGCTGTCTCTCAGGTGGCTTATCACTCCTCTACTGAGTGCATAACTTATCCCAGTGGATGAGGGAACTCCTACTGTTAGGGGAGTCCTCTAAATTCAGGAAAAATCCTACCTGAGTCCAACTGATTATAACGTTCTTCTTCCCAACCTGTGTCCCATGTCCCGTGGGGCGGAGCTCATTGTAGTTCTCCAGATCTTGCTCCTTCTTCCTGAACTCCCCCTGATTGTGACTTCTCTGATGTGAACAGGACCCCTGCTTTCACAGCCCAGCTTCCCTGTGAAGAGGAGTAGATCAAAACCTCCTCGCAACGCAAAAAGAAGAAAAAACGCTTAAGTCCGAAACTCTATTCTTGGGTGATCCTGTCTCTGCAGCTTCTTCTCTGGAATAGAAGGGTGGCTCATAATTCTTCACCTCCCTGGCTTCCGGATCCGGGGGATGACAGTCACCAAAAGGGTGCAGGGTTCACATCAGTCAAGCCTCCTAAAACTAGTTAAAGAAAATAAATCTTAACACATTCTCTATCAAAACTGAGGCAGATCCTTGCAGACAGGGAGTGTACTGCTTGAAATCTCCTCAGGCAAGACAAAAATTGACAGACCGATGCAATACTGATGTGCTAAAAACCTGCGTCCAAACTAGACACACTTTTTTTTTAATGCGCATGCATCGTATCTCCCGGGCGCTCATTGCAATAGGATGCACTGGGGATAAATTGTGCATCCCTAGCGTTTCCATGGCATCAAGCGCCCTGGAGTAGAGGCTGTGCGCAGGTTAGGAAAATTGATGCCTACTTTTACAAGCATTAATTTTCCTAATCTGGGCACAACCACGGATTAGGAAAATGGACGCTCATTAATTGAGCATCCGTTTTCCTAACCTGACCGCCAGCAAGTCATTTTTTTAACTATTTTTTTTTTAATGTTACTCCTTTTTAAGATTCCTCTGGCTTAATATCACCATGCTTTTCTGAGCTCTTCCAACTTAATATCGCCATGATATTAAGTTGGAGGAGCTCAGAAAAGCAGTATTTTCATCTTTTCTGTTAATTTTTTGGGGTCCTCAAGACTTAATGCCAGCTTCAGGACTGACATTCATTTTTTTGGGTAAAAATGAGTGCGCCGGGCACACATTTATTTTTTTACATAAGGGAGTAATAGTTAATAACCTCATCAACATGGCATTTACATGTGATGATTGCTATTAGCTACAGTCTGGTTTGGACATGCTAATCCCCTTATTGTATAAGGAGTTATGGACGCGTGTCCGACCGCGAGGTAACTGTGCACTAGCCTGAGCGCACGGTATTGCATCAGCCTGAGAATGAGGTAAGTAGGCCTCACTCACACAAGAAACCAAAAATAGCTTCTCACCAAAATGATGACCTTATTACACTTCCTCGCCCGCCCCCCCCCCCCCCCCCAAGTGGATTAAAGAGCTACCATTCACAGAAAATATCAAGGGGAGGTGCTGCACAAGATTGGTATTCCCCACTAAGCTGTTACTTCTCAGGGCAGAGATCTAGGGCCATCTAGTGGGTGACCAGAGAGTGAATACATGCTATGTACACATGGAAACCTTAGGAAAATTTACTCATTAGTGAATATCTATGTTAAAGGGATTTTAACCATGTTCATTAATATGTTTGTATTACATCCAGCAATAACACATTAACATTACTAGTTGCAACAAAATCTTGCTTCAACAAGGGGCACCCACAACTCATATTTTAAGTAAAACGGTAGTACAGTGATATGACATATTTGAGGAATCACATCTGAAAAATAAATATATGTGATCCCAAACGTTCGGGTGCAACAAAGTCTGGATAATCCATGTGTGTTCCCAAGATGTACGTGCTTGTAACAAATCTACTTTTCTCCAGGTTAAATATGGTTACTGCAACATTGCGGTCTTTTCTTGTCCATTCAGATATATATTTACTTTAGCTGCTGTTATTTTTTTTCAGCTTTCCCGACTGCCAGTTAACATTCCAAAAGATAATAAATAGACATAAAGAATAAAGTTATGATAGCATAGAGGGCTAATAAAAGTCCGGCTCATTAGAAATCAACAATAATTTCTTGTGATGGGGGTAGGAAGGAGAATATGCTGCCTTTTAATAAATACATGACAAAAATAGCATGATGTTACCATAGGGTTACTGGACTGTAGCATTAAATGAACTGAATAAAATGTTATGGCTTCTTAACATGCTGAGCATTTGCAGTGTCGTCTATCTTGCAGCCTAACAATATTCACCAGCCCACTATCAGGGAAACTAATAGAAAGAATGAAAAATTTATGAAAAATGGGAAATCTACGCCAGTTTTATACTGTCAGTAGAATGAATAAAGATTCATTTTTTTATATTAACGCCCAATGGTGGGAAAGAGAAAAAAAAGAATACCTTCATTTTCAGCATTCAAATGGAGGTTTTTTGAAATGAGGCAGCTGCAATTATGATATTTGAATGTCGTTATTGTTAAACTAATGAATTATTTAGAAAGGAGTTGAGCGAGGCAAAGGGTTTGCTGGCGTGTTCATGCATTTTTAGTTATACTTGGGCAGTTTCTAAGCTTCTTGAAGGTGGCAATATTAATCACATGGATGCTACTGATATGTTTTCTTATTATCTTTCACTGCAAGGTCAATGTTTTAAACTAACACAGTATACGAGAAAGGGAAACCAGAAAATAATTAATCATCTCACAAGCAATGATAACAAAAAGTTTTCTGCTAGTTGGAATGCATTACCTGATATTCTTCAAATGGAGATATCATTACAACATCTATATCAAACTTTTTCTTGAGTGCATTGGTCTCAGAAGACGGCAATATTACAATAGTTTGGAAAAATAGATCATTTCCCCTGAATTCATTTTGGCCTCTAAGAGGATGAAATGTGTGTGTGTGTGTGTGTGTGTGTAGGGGGGAACCCCAGCAACTGATGTAAATGAAGGTATTTGCAACATATTAGTCAAAATTATATTTGGAAAAAGCAAGGGGGAAGCTACCATAAATGCTTCATTAAAACCCGAACACAACCCACAAACACTCTAGGACAGGAGGAGAGTTAGGGATTAGAGTCAGGAGCTCTGCCTGGAGGGATAAAAGACTGGAGGGATGACTGACTGGCCTCTGTCTGAGAGGGAAACTATAATGCTGGGTGATTAACGTAAATCGTATATTGGCAAGAGGTTAAACTTGATTATGGGAGTAAGAGAAGGAAATTAGTTGAATCAATCTGTCAAACCCAGCAAACAAAGCAGAAAACATGTGAATTTCACTAAGCTACCTTGGGGCTGTATATTAAGACATGCAGAGGAAACCCATGGAAAAGATATGTTTTTGGAAGGTTATGTAGATAAATATTCAAGATGATGCTGATCTAGTGACAAACTCAAAAGAAAAGCTGCAGACAATTCCAGTTGAAGTGATAGATGCAGGTGGAAAGAGAGGACTAGCACATTGTCTATTAGATGCATTCCATCATTATCCTCCTCCTCCTCCTCCTCATCATCATCAAATATAATGCACTCATTGCAACTGTCGGGCTGTTGGCATGCGCTCCCTACCAACCACCAAATTAGAATTATTTATTTATTTGAAAAGATTTTTTTTAGCCACGTCCTCCAATGTTTGGGGTGGTTTACTAGAGAACAGGCATAATAAAATGGCATAGTTGACATTGTGTAAAAAATTGAGTTATAACAGTCAAACTAACTTGAAAACAAAATGGACATGGTCAAAAAACGTGAAGTTTTAAGTTTCACAAAAATCTTTAAAAGCTTGTTTAAATAGGTGATTTTTTTTAAGCTTTCTTAAATTCTTTTTTATTGCATAAGACTCTCAAGGAAGCAGGTATAGAATTACAAATGATAGGGCCAGCGATGGAAAAAGCCCGATCTCTAGTCACTGCAAGCCTAGTAGCTTTGGGGGAGGGAACTGGCAGGAGGAATTGCTTTTTTTAAATCTAAGGTTATGTGATGGAGTGTAAAGGTGGAGGATAGCTGAAAGCCAAGGGCCCGCTCACCAAACTCACTGCTGCAAATGCACTCAGGACCCCCTTGACTTCCCCTCATCCCAGCACTTACCCCATTGTGGGTCTGGGTTGTATTCTGGGGGCAGGAGTGACCTTTTGTCACTCTTGTTCCACTGCTCCCTAATTTCAAAATGGACACTGGTCAATCCAAGCATGGCACCATTATGTTGTACAACAGCTGACAGACAGAGATCTGAGTTAAGCGCATTACATATGATGATGATGATGATGATGATGATGGATTGCATCTAATGGACTTTGTGTTTAGTCCTCTCTTTCTACTTGCATTTTTGCAAAATTGGAGCTGGAGCTACATATGATCATTCTTGCTAATGAAAGAACCCACAGCAACAGGGTAAGGGTGGGGGTGGGGTGACCTATGAATATTTACATATCTGGTGACAGCATGAAACATTGCACTGAGATTGACTTGTAATGAAGTGGAGAGTAGTATGCACACTAACTTTCTTCTCTCTCATTCACACACGTACACACACACACGTACACACACACACACACACATTTGGACACATTCAAATGCCCACGTATATATAATTTCTTAGATACTCATTATACATATGCACACTCTCACACACACTCTCACACACTCATCTACCTCACACATATTCATATGGCCATTCAGATATACATCTCCTCACCCAAACATGCCCACTTACAGAAATTTATTTGCCCACTCACATCTACCCCCGAGGGCCTAGACACAAGTCCACTCACACACAATCATATGCCCATTTACATATATCCCCTCACATACACATGTCCACTCACATATACTCCCTCTCACACACACCTGCCCATTCATGTATACTTTCTTATACATATATGCCCACTCACAAACATTTACATGCACAAACTCCACATATATATTCCCACACACAGGCCCACCCATACTCACCTTTTTCCCACAAATTCACTCATTCCCTCTCTCTTATCTCAAATACATTAGTTGCAGAAACCTTCTTTTGGGCCCTTGCATTGAACAAGATTCCTCTTCATCTTCTTCTGCCAGCCAAACAGAGTGACTTGACTTTTCTTTCTTAATCCCACCCATGAAGCTGATAGGATTACTACTTTTTTCTTCTTCCAGCCCATGTGGACAATACTCCTCCATCTTTCTGCCTGTGTGGGGATAGGTGACTTCCTCTTCCAAGGTATTTGTGGGCACTTCCCTACTGCTGTGATGAGTGGCATGAGAGTGAGCTCTTTATGTTTTGGCATAGTTGACGCAGCCTTATAAGTGAACCTATAAGGCCTATGCCGACAGCTGGCAAATGCATCCTTTAGCAGGACAGACTGGATCTTCATCTATACCAGCCGCTTCCCCCAAGATCGAGTCATTGGGATCCAGCAGCCAGCAGGTCTTAGGTGTCTCCCTAGGGTGGCAGAGATAGAATGAGAGTCCAAGGGCACGCCAGAAAAAGGACATACAGAAAGCTGGAGGTATCAAAACAGGCCAAGGGTTGGGACAAGTAGCAGGTAAGCATATTATGTACAAACAAGGGGGTCAGGTCCAGGTGGCAAGCCATTGTGGTCAAGTCTAAAGCAAGAGGTCATTACCAAGAGATTAGGCCAAAGATGGACAAAAACACACAAGACACTGGATGAGATAACTGGAAAGGGTAAGGCAAGGCAAGGCTGGATGAGGCAGATGGACAAGGCAAAGTTGAATCATAGGAATAATCAGGAACAACCCGGAATGCAGGAAGAGTCAAGAATGCAGGAACAACATGCACTGGTCTAGGAAGGAGACCTCATTGCTGATGCATCTGATGCTCCTCCGATGGAGCCTTATAAGGGAGAAGCTCGGTGATATCATCAGAAGGCATTGTGCTATCTTCCCTTTAAGAAAGTGCATGTTGGACATGCTCATGCCTAGGGCGAGTCAGGGAAGCAGCAGTATCACCTGGGCTGTGATCTGTAGTGCTCCTTGGCTGGTGGCATCAGGGGTGAGTAAGATGACTCACGGGTCCATCCTGTCAGCCACTGAACATAGCAGTATCCCTTTTCATCTCCCCCAACAGAGTCTTCTTCATCTGGGCTTTCTTGGAAATCTTTTGTGGAACTCACGTACCAGCTGTGGGCTCTGAAGATTGGTGGCTAGCTCCCAGGAATTTCCTTCAGGTCTAATGTTCTTCCAGGGAATGAGGTCCTGGATTTGGTTCTTGACCTTCCAGGAATTCAAGATCTCCTCAACCTTATACTGAGTATATTTTTTCTGCTGCAACTTCTGTGGCCTTGAGGAGTGGTTTGGATGGCCATGACAAGACAATAAGGATACATGGAACACATCATGAATCTGAAGTGTCATGGGTAACACTAGTTTGTAGACTACTTGTACCTACAAGCTTTAGTTTGTAGGCTAAATGGACTCACAAATATCAGGGCACACTTGAGCAAGGGCATTTTAAAGTGTAAGTTTTTTTGTATTGAGCCAAATTAGGTCTCCAGATTGGAGTTTTGGTGTCAGGTGATATCTCTTGTCCGCATGCCTTTTGAAACATTCTTTCACTTGTTGCAAGAGGTAGTGTGTTTTCTGCCAGAGGTCCTGGAATTCTTGCCTCATTAAGTTGGATGCAGGGCAGATGAGACTGAGAGAGGCTTTGGTATACAAGAGTGATGACCAAACACCATATAGAATGGGGATGACCTAGTCGAGCTACTTATGTGATTATTGTGGCAAAACTGCAACCACAGAAGTAGGAATGTCCACTTATCCTGTCATTGGTTTATGTAGGCTTTTAGGAAAGCCATGAAAGTGTTATGCTCTCCGCCCACAGCAGCCCCGCGGTGCGGCCCTTTAACCTCTCTACTCAAGCTTCAGGCTCCAGCTCCTCATCGCTGGTGGCGGTGGGCTGCCAGTCCTGACCTCAGACTTCCACCAGCACCTCCAACCCTGCTCCAATTCCTGGGACCTCCAGTCAGGCTGCCTTTATCCGTCGGGCCTCTCCGCGGGGTTCACGGAGAGATGCCGCCGGCGGCACCGCACCCCTCCCTAGGCACAGGTGTGTGTACCAGTGAAACCTTTAAAGGGCCCACGGCGGGAACCTGGCTGCGGACCCGGATGCTGACGTCAGTTCCCTCAGCGCTTAAATGCTCAGGCCTCGTACTGAAGCATTGCCTTTGCAACATGTCTCTTTGGTCTCCTGTTCCTTGCTTCCTCATACTCATTGCTTCTCTGTGAGCCTTGCTTCATGTTCCAGCTTATCCAAGTTCCTGGTTCCTGTTCTGTGTTCATCTCGTCTGTGTGCTGAATGACTTCCTGGTTCTTACCATCGCTATGCCTGACCTTGCTGACCTTCTCCAAGCCTGACCACTGCTATGCCTGACCTTGCCTGCCTTCTCCAAGCCTGACCATTGTTATGTCTGACCACACATGCCTTCTCCGTGCCTTGAACATTGCTACATCTGACCATGCCTGCCTTCTCCATGGCTTGACCATTGCTATGTCTGACTATGCCAGCTTTCTCCCTGTCGTGACTATTGCTACATCTGACCACGCCTGCCTTCTCCATGCCTTGACCATTGCTACGAATGACTCGCCTCAGACTTTCTTGAGTCCAGAGATCCACGTTGCTTGCTATACCTTCCACACCTTCCAAGTGCCGTCAGCTTCCATTCAAGCTTGACAGTGACGCCTCTGTCCCTATCCTCTGGACACAGACTAATAAAGCTTCGGCCTCCCTTTGCTCATGAACCTTCAGTTCCTTCTTATTCCTTGGTGCTTGAGTTCCTGTTCCACATCCCGTCCGGGATAGGAACACACCACCTGCTGGCTGCTGTCTCTGGGCTGAACCATCTACTACCTGTACTTAACCTTGAGGCTCACCTAAGTCCTGCCGGCCCCGGCACCCGAAGGCTCAACCCGAGGGGAACATGGGCTGGTATAGGTGAAGCTCCAGTGGCTTCCAGCTTGAGCCCACTCTGCCTGCTGACAGTGGGCACTCATAGGCCCTTGCCTATGGGTTGCTTCTACCCCACCTCAGCCCAAGGATCCACCTCCTACGTAACAGAAAATCTGATTTATTCAGTCTGTTTGCCCATTGCTTTAGAGGTGACAGGCCGAAGTAAATCCAAAGTAATTCCAAACTTCTTGCACAGGTTTTTCCAGAAGCGAGCTGCAAATTATACCCATCAGTCCAAGAAGGAGTCCATGCAAATAATGGATGAGCTGGATGAAGAGATTGGTCATTCCAGGTGCTGAAGGAAGGCTAGGGAAAGGCATGAAATGGGCCATCTTTGAAAAATGATCCATCACTACCCATATAATGTTGCCACTTGAGAGGGGAAGGTCAGTGATGAAGTCAGTGGCCAAATGTGTCCAGGGTTCCTTGGGAGCTGGCAACAGCTGTAACATCCCTCAAGGTCAAGCTCAAAAACTCTTGTTTATGGCACATGTGGTACAGGATTCTACATAATGCTTCACATCGGTCTTCATCTGAGGCCACAAATAATGATGGAAAATTAACTCCAGGGTTCGGGTAATGCCAGGATGCCCCACTAGATGGGAGTCACGGGCCCACTGAAGAACTTTCTGACATAATCATTGAGGAACTGTTAGCATGGAAGCAACCATGATCCTTGCAGAGGCAATTACATGTTTTAGGGGCTCCAGGGAGCCTTAAGAATCAAAAGAACATGAGAGGGCATCAACCCTTTAGTTCTTCGCTGTAAGGCAATATCACAGTTCAAAGTTAAACCAGTTGAAATTTAATGACCAATGAGCTTGCTGAGTGTTCATTTGCTGTGGTTGTGTCATGGGCTCCAGATTCTTGAGGTCTGTGAAGATAGTCACAGTGTATCTGACCCCTTCCAACAGATTTCACCATTATTCTAAGGCTAGCCTCATTGCTAGCAGCTCACAATCTATAGTGGTATGATTTCTCTCTGTAGAAGTACATTTTTTAGAGACATAGGACCAGATCATGAGAGTTTCATCACTGTTGTGCTGTAAGAGGACAACTTCTACCCTGAGGAAAGAAACATCTGCCTCCCATGTGAATGGTTTGGAAAGATCTGGGAGGTACAGGCAAGGGGTATGGGTGACGTCCTCCTTGAGAAACTGAAATGCCTGAATAGCACTGTCAGTCAAGCTCTTGGTATTTGAGCCTTTTTTGGTGAGAGTGGTGAGTTGTATGGCCAATAAAGATCAGCCATGAATGAATTGCCTGTAATAGTTTGAAAATCCAAGGAAGCATTGCAGGGCTTTCAGACATGCAGGTTGGGGCCAGTCCAGGATGGCTTTCATATTTTCTAGATCCATACATAGACATTGCTGGGAATTATATACACAAGGAATGTTCAAAAGTATGTTTTTCTAATTTTGCATGCAAGTGGTTCTCACAGAGCCTCTGGAAAACTTGCTTCACATGATCTCAGTGCTCTTACAATGATTTTGAAAATATTAGTATATTGTCCAGATATACTACCACATGGCAGTAGAGAAGATCCTAAAAAACTTCATTGATCATAAACTGAAAGACTACAAACATATTGTATAACCCGAAAGTATTCATAGAGGTAGATTTTAAAAACATACGCGCACGCGTACTTTTGTTCGCTCACCAGGCGCACGCAAGGGGGTGCACATTTGTGCAGCTAGCATGCGCCGAGCCCTGGGCACGCTGCCCATTCCCTCCAAGGCCGCTCCGAAATCAGAGCGGCCTCGAAGGCAACTTTTTTTCTACCCCCTGCACCTTCCCTTCCCTTCCCCTACCTAACCCACCCCCCTGGCCCTATCTAGACCCCCCCTACCTTTATCGGAGAAGTTACTACTGCCTCCGGGCAGTAGTAACTTACGTGCGCCAGCGCAGCAGGCCCCAACACAGGCCGCTGTGTTGGGGTACTCGGCCACGCCCCCAGACCGCCCACACGCCCCCAGACATGCCCCTGATCCCTAACCATGCCCCCTGGCCACGCCCCCGACCACCCCTTTTTGCAAGCCCCTGGATTTATGTGCATCCCGGGGCTTGCACGCGCCACCAAGCCTATGCAAAATAGGCTTGGTGCACGCAGGGGGGATTTGGGGTAGGTTTTCGGGGGGTACACGTGTATCTTACGCGCGTACCCCTTTGAAAATCTACCACACGGTGTCTATCCATCATATTAAAAGTAGTCTTCCATTCATCTCCCTCTTGGATCCTAATCAGGTTGAATGTCCCCAACAAGTCAAACTTAATAAATATCTTTGACCCTCTGAGGTGGTCAAAGAGTTCTGTGATCAGAGGAAGAGGATATTGGTTCTTCTTAGTAATTGCATTGAGCTTCAGCAGGTGACAAAGAAGGGTGAATGAACCTTCTGCCACTCTAAACAAGATTACAAAGTGATTTAATTTAAAAGCTTTAAAAAAAGTTTAAAAACATGGCTTTTCAAAAAAGCATTCTACAATATGAATGGGGAACAAGAAGTTTAAAGGAATAAACGAATGAACATCTACACAAAGCTAAAGTCACCGTATTAGCATAATTGTATATCCATCATCATTATAGAATAATTTAAGAAACATGCAGTTTAAAGTTCAATTATTGTATGATTTCCTATTAATCATATAAAAGACAAGATCCAGATCTCACATTATATACCTTAGATTATGAAAATTGTTACCGTTAAATGTTTTGGCACTTTGTTAGTAAGAATTTAATCAAATACATATATGTGTGCCACCCTGTAAACCGTTGTGATGGTGCACTACTAAACGACGGTATAGAAAAGATTTTAAATAAATAAATAAATAAATAAATAAATAAATAAAATATATTTGGACTTGTCCTCTGTTTATGGATGGAGAGTGGGTAGGCTGTACCCCTGGGGACTACCTTCCCTATAATCAAGTCAATGGAACATTTGTAGGAGCGATATGGTGGCAGAACTGTAGGGAGATGTCCAATGTTTTACCAATTAAAGCACCAAATATGAATCATAGTAGCCAAAGAAATATGCAGTCAAATACTGACAGGCCTCAAAGATACTGTCTCAGTGGAAAAACAAGAGACCTTGCCCTGATGAAAACTTTACACTGAAGGACACTTTATCTAGATCTGCCTGTTTGTAGGTGCCTGTGTAAATAGGACTAAGGCAGAAGGACAATACAGCAGCTAATCCTAAATAGAATTCATGGATAGGCTAACATAGTCCAGAGGTCAGAAAGACCCCCAAACTTGGAAGAAGTGGGGAGGCAGTCTGAGACAGAGAAAAACATTGATACTGGTTTAACAGCTTGACATACAGACATGCCAGTACTCCCCTGGAATAAATGGGGAGGGAAAAAAGACCTGTAATGCTTCAAAGACTCTCCACCAACCACATGATTATGCATGAGCTTATGCATATTTATCAGCTGGAAAGTATAAGACAGGGGGGAAATAAGGAGAAGGGAGTGACCCTGGAAGCAAGACCCTGAAAGAGTGAACACTGAGAGCAACCCTGAAACCAGAGAAGGGACCCCTGAAATAAAAGTAACCAGAAGAATGAAAGGGGAGCACTAAGCAGACCAGCACCCCCTGCTATCAAGGAGGGAGAAGATTAGGTATGGCCAAGATATTGGGGAGAGGAGAGCTATGCCCTGCTCAGGTGGGGAAAGTGACATTCAGTCTGAGATGGTAAGGGGCAAGAACAAGCCCCAGACAGTCTGGCAAGAACCAGAGCCATAAGCAAGTCTCCTTCCCAGATCACCACCAGCTCTGCCAGTACCAAACCTAAGAAGCAAGTCTCATTCCCTGCATACATTCTCCAGCTCTCCAGCTGGAGTCTGCTTCAGAGGCGAATAGAGTGGTATCACCTAGGGATGTGCATTCATCCAGGATGAATTAGGCAATTTCAATGAAATTGTCGAATTTGTCCTGGCTCAACCACCCCAAAAAACAAAGTGAATTTTCCTGAAATTTTGGGAAAATTAATTTTTCGGGGTTAGCACGCACTAATTCCCCATTAGTGCTCGCTAACCCCGAAATTTGGGCAGCCGAAAAAAATCATCCCGAACCGCGGGAAAACTAAATTTCCCGTGGCGGGCCAATAACAAAGGCCAAACTGAAAGGATCTGCCAAATCACATGTCTAGTATCACCTGAATTTGGGACCAAGAGTAAGTAAGTTAGCCATAAATATATTAAGCAGGCTAAGGTTTATAGCATATTTGTAACTATCCATGTTACAGAACTTTCTTTAGGGAAATCTGGTGCTTAGTGGCCTAGAGACAGGAATTGTTGTTATTTTTCAAAATGTTAAATCCTGTCAAATCTGATAAATAAAAGTCTACTTCACAGGAGAACACATTTTCTTTTTCCTGACTTAGAATCATGAGCTGAACTGGGTGATGAACTGGAAGTGTCTTGTAGCAAACAGGTCCCTGTACCCCTAAACTTGCTTATAGAATCTCCACCTTCTGTTGCTAAAAAGATCTGCATACTATACATAACTGCAGTGGCGGTATCTCCAAGATGGCAGTTCAAAATAGATGCATGACAGGCAATATCTTGTTGAGACATTGCCCATGGCAGTAGGAGCTCTATCCGGTGATCTGTAGAGTACCCCAATCAATGTGGGGCTAACGCAGCATGAACCAAGGTAGGCCTAAGATGACCACTTTGACACTTTCAGGCAGCACATATAAATCAATCTACTCCCCATACAGGAGACCTTTCTGCATAGCTAGTGGAACAGTGGCCCTTGTGACTTGTCCAGGTTTAGTGGACGGGAGCCATTGTTCCGCCTCACTGGGGAGTGCACTCTGTATTGGCCTGGGCTGGGGTGCCTGCAGGGAGTATCTTCAAGAAACAGCCATTAGTCTCTTGTCCCCTGCCTTCAAGGGGTGCTAGCCTTTCAATCCAATCAGTAGCAGTCTAAACCCCCTCAGAAGCAGCGCTTGCAGTTTGAAATATTCTGTCCCAAGGTAGCTGCTTAACCCCAGCTTTACCTGCTCCGCTTGAGTCCCTCCCCCTCCCAGCCTAGGAGAGAAAAACCAAGGGAACATTGCGGCTCCAATTAGCAACACTCTACTGCTTGTTACAGCTTCCAGTCCAAAGGCAGACAGGAAACACTAACAACAACAAAAAAAGAAAACCTGCCAGTAGCCAGGTCACTGCACACTCACTGCAGCTGCAATTAGCAACCTCCAGGTAATTGTGGTCCCTCTCTGTCTCTGGGGTAAAACAACAGAGTCCAAATCAATCAAATACAATCTCTGTTAAGTCCTTCCCGACATGTTGTGAGGTTGCCAGCAGAATTCTTTCTTTTTATTTTCAGTTTCTCTGTAATAATACCACCAACATATCTCCAGTAGAAGAACTCACTCACTAGTCTCTTCGACAAACCTGCACTCTCCATCAGCAGTATAATGCTGATGGGGATTTCAATCTCCCTCTCCTCAAACTGAAATCCATTGGGTGTGCAGTCCTCAGTAATTCCCTTTACATTCTCTGAGACCAAAAAGGAAATCTTTATCCTGACTCCCCACCTAGAAGCCTACCTATTCTGAGCTATTCTGATGTATCCATGAGCTCCACGTTGGCTTGGGACTCCTCTGCTTCTTGAAACTCCATGGGCTCAGGGGACAGGTCAGCCGCCTCCCCTTCCCAAGAGAGTTCTCCTTCTGGAATTTGGGAAGAAGCCCCACCCTCTTCCTGCAACATGCACTTCCAATCAAACTCAGCTTTGCCCCTCCTCCCTGGTTCTTCCAGAACCCAAGGCCTTTGGGCTTGATCCCTTCTACATCCCATCCCTCCTTCCTCAGCACTGGGGAACCTGGGAATTTTAGTATGGGAAGGCTGTTCCAGATTCTTAGGTTTTCTCTGTCTCTGCCTAGATCTTTGTCTTTTTGCCCATGGTGGAGTAGAGACAGTCAGACTTCCACCTCAGCAGGTAAGGGTTCCCCATAAATAGACAAGATTGTGAGTGCATTGTCCAGTAGAATGGTCAGAATCCTATAATGATGCACCAAGGACTTGTGAATGAAGCTGGCTCCAGCGCCAGTATCAAGGAAGGCTAGTGTATCAACCTGGGTGTCCCGAATGAGAGACATATTGGTGCTAGATTTTGTGGAAGAGGTGCATTGTCGACCTAGGGTGGCATCTCCCACCAGATCTAGTTGCTAGTTTGGAGGCTTGGCCGGGCAGAGATTTGTGAAGTGCCCAAGTGCAGCACAATATATGCCCAAGTTGAGGCATTGGCACCTCTGCTTCTACTCAGTGGACACCTTGAGGAGAGCTACATGCATGGACTGTTCTGGTACTGGCCATGACTCAGGAGGTGATCCAGAAATCACTGGGTTCTGAAGACTAGGGGCAAGGTGAATGGGGTGCCATGTTAGGCCCCTCTCTTGAGCCCGTTCTTGAAATCTGAGGTGCAGATTCCAAGCTGATGAGAATTTCCAATGTTCCAGGAAGAACCCTGTTAGCTGGTTCATCTTTAATATGCTTCAACAGCCATTGCTTGAAGATAGCTATTACACTATCACTGCCCATTGCAGTTCAGATGCCAGGGTACAGAAATGAATCACATACTCTCCAACAGATTGGGAATCTTGTCGTGATCTGAAGAAGCTCAGTGGCCTTGGATGATGTGTGACTGGACTCATCAAAGATCATGCAGAATTGTCTCAGGAAGTTGTTCAGATTCCCTAAAATCATGTCTGTCTCCCAGAGGGGAGAAGGCCAGGCTAGGGTGGAACTGTACAACAAAGACAAGATGTCCTGTATGTAATCTTGATACAATCAGACAGAAAGAGAGGTGCTTGCAATTTAAATTGTATCTGGCATTGTTTCAAGAAGTTTCTACACTTCAAAGGATCCCCTCATACCTTGAAAGAGGAGGCAACTGAAGCGTGGAAGTAGTAGTCTGTACTGAAGATGCCGGAGCTTGTGCCGTGGGAACTGGATGGGCCATTTCGTTCAGTTGATCTTGTCTATATATTTATTTATTTTCTTATTTATTTACTTATTTATTTTGAAATATGTCTAATGCACACTCTCTATTATTACGCAAAGTGGCTTACATAGTTAAAAACACTCATTTAAAAACTATTACAAAATCTTGGTTAAAACATAAATATTTTGTTTCATCTCATGCTAAATCAGGACTAAATCAGGCCCTTATCGCAATTACATACAAGTGCAGCATACAAATAAGGACTGCTTAGTACTTCTGTATTTTACCTAGTGTAGGGATCAAGTTTTGCAACAAATAATACATCTGGTTTTATAAATCAAATAATTATGGGATTTTTACATTAAATTGAACAGAGAGATACAATAAAATCTTTTGACTTCGACAAGGGATAAGAGGAATTTGGTTCAGAAGACAACCAAAGGCCCCAACTTCCATGGTCTGGGATACTGTTATGCAAACATAAGGGAAAAAGCACAGGACTGCTTCTTTGGCCAAGTCCTAAAGGAAACGAAGAAAGCGTGCATGGGATTAACTTGCTGGAGCAGCAGTTACTACATTTAACCAAATAAGCCTTAACAATTATGATGCAACTCCAACATTCCTCTCTGCTTCAATGACAGAGGAAAGGGGAATTGGATTTAAACAGCAACCATCGAGGGCCCTGACTTTTATGGTCTGCGGAACTTATGAGCATGGGGGTGACCAGCACACTGCAGCAGTTTCTATCCTTAATAGAAGGCATGGGATTACTATGTTTACCAATAAGCCTTGATGCTTTTGATACAACTGCAACATTGATCACTGATTTGAAAAGGGGGGGTGGGGGCTGAAAGGAAAGAGAAATTTGGATTCAGGGATAAACAACATGAGCCATGAATTTTTTACAGTCTGGGGTACAAGACACAGAAGAGACACTGGTGAGACAACAATGGCCAGTGCCATTTTCTAAGATGGCGCCGGCCATCCATTGCTTCTACCATGTGACAGGGGCCAACCAATTGCACCGGTAGCCCCTGTCACATGGTAAGGACAAAGGGCCATCGGTGCCATTTTGATTCCTGGCAGGTCCGACGGCCTGATAGCAGAAAATCGCTCCCGGGTCCCTCTCTGGACCACCAGGGCTTTCAGTAAGTCTTGGGGGGGGGGGGGCATTGGGATGGTGGGGGGAGTTGTAATTAAGTAAATTTGAAGGGTTATTTAATAAATGTGCCCCTCCCCCCACGCTAACCCAAAAAACAAATTTTTCACCGAAATTTCATTGACATTTTCCAATTCAGCAAAAACGAATGCACATCTCTAGATGTTAACACATTTTTTAAAAATCATCCAGTAACATACTACTGGATTTTGTCTTTATATATAGTTTCCTTTTCTTGAACTGCAGCTTTTTATTCACCATTTATTGCACTTGAAGTTTCAGAAATTCCAAAGTCTGGATTTTCTGGGCATATAGATAAATTCATTAGCTAGTATATAAACTCACATTCCTTAAAGATGTGTGCAAGAGGAAATGAGCTGAACAGGATGACTTAGTACCTTCTTTCTAAATGCATCTTTGGATTGCATTTTAAGAGGTGTCTTCGGGGTTCAATTAATCAATATTCATAAGCAGATATGAACAGAGACAAATATGGGCAATGTGTCAAAAAAAGCAAAGCTATGGGTATACTTTATTTAAAAGAAGGCTAATCCACATTTAAACAATCCTCAGAGTAAAAACCCATACTATTTGATAAGTTTAAAACCCTATGGAGAAAAATCAAATAGGAGTCTTGCGGTTCATATTATTATTATTATTATTATTATTATTAATTTTTTATATCCAGCTTATATGCCATGTCATTCAATCTCCTGGCTGATGCAACAGTTGGTTGAATCATAACGGAGCTGAAACAGAATTCCTTATATGATTGGATATCTACGATTTTTCTAGATACGGAGCAGTACATCAAAATCTATCCAACAGATGGATGCAGAGACAATGAAAATGAGTCATTCCGGCTCTCCCCTATCACATGGGTCAGCAAGTGACATGGTTTGCCAACTATACGAGTTATGTGAAAATACTCCTGCATGTCGGAGATTTACAGAGACAAAAGAACACTAAATGAAGCAGACAGAAACGATGGACAAACACGCTGATAAGCTGGTGAGTTTTCTCCCAGTTATTTGGCAGGGAATATTTTGCAGTAACTTGAACCTACAAAAGCTTTTTTGAAATTAGGGGTTCAACAAAGCACGAAGGCAGTGGAACCATATCATAAAATGGCCACCTGTGGTACTTTTGATAACCATAACCACAAAATGTAAAGGAAAATTAGCTACAGTGATATTGTGTGATAGACCCCCACGACATATCAGACAGGAATGCCTTTTTATTCACTAAAGTGACCTGCTGCTATGTGTCAAAATTTGCTCCGTGACAACTTTTTACATTTTCCTGCTGCTCTCTGGAATAAGTTGGTTCTCTTTAATCTCCTGTGCATACAATCGTGTGGAGAAGTAAAGTTCATCAAATAACTTTTTTCTTGGAATAACAGGACATTTTCAATTAGTTTTCAAGAGTTTCACTCCCTTCTTAAGGTAAATTGAAGAATCAGCGCAGTTTTACTGGGTTTAAATAATGCAGAATTCTTGCAAATCTACACAACAAAGGACTCTGTGCCACATGTGCTGATCCAAATAGGCTATATATACTTTTTTCTCTCATATTGGAAACATAAAGGATAATAAAATGTTCCATTCACTGACTCTGTCATCTCTTTCCTTTAATGAGCACAGGAAAAGAGTTCATTATTGTAACTGCTTTATTTGTTGCCGCTTTGCGCTTCCGTCCCCCGTGTGATCAGCTGCTGCACCAGTTTTCCTTCCCTTGATGAATGTTTTCCCTTTTTCCACTTGACTGGTATAAAGGCGACCATTAAACGTTCATTTGTTTAAACTAACAGAGTGTGGTCATCTGGTCTCCGGGGAGGAGAGGAATCCAAACAGGTCTAAAATGGAATCATTTAGAAACACAATCAATTCATTATCTTTTCCATAAAGAGCGCGTGTGGACACATTAATCAGAATGGAGTGCCACTGGAGAGGGATTTCTTGCCTGAGCAAGGTACTGTCTACGGCAGTGCCTTTAACTTCTCATTTCCTTTCAAGGCAGGTTTGTGGCGTCTGCTTCCCGAGCATTCATTTTATGCAAGCTTTTTCTTCTGCGTTTTCTCTGTGCACCTCTGAAGAGTTGCGCCATAAATCCCTTATTTTTAGAAAGTGACTGTGTGCACAGCTCTGTGCAGGTGAATCATAGACGATGTCTGAAAAGTCCATGCCTTGAAGAATTAAGAGTGCAGGCTGAAAATAAAACCATTCACATATATTTTATGTTTCTGTTTTTCCTTTCTGCTTCTGCCTGAGGTTTGCTTTCAAGCTCTTTCTGTTCTGGTGTGTGCAAATGAATTCACCAGACTTTTCATATAGAATTTCCAGTAGTGAAAATAGTATTAACTTCACTAGAGGGAGACTATTACCAGGTTGTACAACATAGTTTGCTAATGATACAATAAAAGAGGAGGCAATTATAGCACCTAGGATACATAATGATCAACAGACTTCTAGATTTACTGACAGACATTTTTTAAGCCTGTAATCATTTTATACCATACAAGGACTTCATATTTATATGTTAGATATACCATATTGTGTCAATTATGTGTTTTTAGGAAGGAGGTATCCTTTTACATATACGGATGTGTTTTACAGCCAAGGATAGTAAAATAGCTGTTAAATTAATATAGGAAGAAAAAGCTTCTGAAATTGCAATTGAATCCCAAGTAACAATTTGAAATACAAGCTCACACTGGATATTCAGTATATTCTTAATCTTTCCACAGGCCCCATATTGGATTTTGATGACAGCCAACGCTGGGCCCTGACTTGTACTGGGGTATTGATACGCTGACATTAGGGATAAAGCGCAAGACTGCTTCAATGGCCAAGTCCAAAAGCAAAGTAAGTTCAAGCAGCATTATCTGAATTAGCAGGAAAGCTGCTTACCCCATAAAAATGTTGCTAGCAATAATTTTATTATGAGTTTGACAGTTACTTTGTTTTGATTTTAAGTATTGCTACCCTTAACATAAGGCATGGGATAACCTGTATAGAGCTGCAGTTACTACCATAAGAAACTTGCTGGACAGACTGGATGGACCATTCGGCCTTTTTTTTCAGAAAATATTATCTTACTATGTTACTATATATGTTACTGTGAGGAAATGCATAAGAAACTCCCTCAAACTACCTTAAAGGACTGGCCATAGGTATCTGGTCCAGTCCTCCTTAAGGATCAATACCACAAGGGATTCTGGTCAAAGGGAGTTCCCTGTAGCCAAGAACATAAGACCTGAGGTCCTAGAGAGGATAGATGGGCCCTAGGGAGCTGACAGAGTCTCAGACTATAGAGAGATCACTTATCTGTGAGTTAGGTAAACCTGTATGGGGCAGATTTTAAAAGCCCTACTCGCGCCGAGCCTATTTTGCATAGGCCCAGCGACGCGCGCAAGCCCCGGGACATGCATATGTCCTGGGGTTAGGGGCCACTTTTACATGCAGAGTGAGATGTACAAAGAGAACAGTACACTCTTGTGAAGATTTGATGTCCTTCGGAGTGAGAAAACTCACAGAAGATGAGATTTGTACAGTGTACTCTCAATCTAGCTTGATGGACTCTCTAACTGGGTAACATCAAGTTAGGTTGAGAGAACACTGTACAAATCTCATCGTTGTGTGTGCTTCCTTACTCTGAAGAACATCAAATCTTCACAAGACTATACTTTTCTGTTCATACGTCTCACTCTGCATGTAAAAGTTGCCCCTAACCCCTACACTACTACCTAAACCTCAACTTGAGTTACTAGGTGGACTCTTATAATAGCATAAATAGCTGCTTACTATGGTGTCACCCCGACAAGCTCTCCATCTCTCTCCCACCAGGCCCTTCCCCAGACAAAAAATGCCCAAAACGGAATTTGCGAAAAATTTGCTAATTGCATTATGGGCTTAATGCAATATATCGCATAGCTTAACGCTATTGAAAAAGGTGTAGTTATTTTTGTCGTTAAACTGTGCGATATCATGCATTATGGCTTTGCAGTTTGCAAAACCAGCCCACTTTTGTGGAAATTCCACCCCCAACTCCTCTCCAATCCCTCCCCTTTTAAAAATTTGCATCACGCCATGTGTTATGGTGCTTATCGCATGCGTTAAAGTGTTTCATGCATGCAAAAATGCCTTAACATGTGCATTAACGCCATAACACATTTTGAAGAATGATGCAGTGAGTGAGAAATGAAGACATTAAAATTTGCAACAACTTGCTCTAGAATATAGCCCCTAGCTCAAATTCCTTATAGGATTCTGAGTCTTTATTCTAAACCTTTTCCTCACCCTCAGGAAAACTCTAACCTTTGGCAACCATTGATAAATTCCCTAAAGCTACTTTAGAGGATGACAGCAGCTTTTAAAAATCTCCAGTACACATGGATATCAATTTTGCTGCAAATATACAGAGCTTCCACTGAAGCTATTTACATCTTTGGGAAGTTACCAAGTTTCAGTTTCATTCATATCTCTTAAATGACTATACCCAAGCCAATATTAAGACCATAAGAATTGGAGAAGGGAGTTGACCTCTCATAAAATATTTAGGGGCCGATGCAATAAATGTGCGTAGAAAGTGGGTACTGAACAGTCAGCACCCGCTTTCTTAATGTGCCCCAAGCATACCCAAGGGGGGCGCCATTCAATATTTAAATTAGGGGGTCGCTTTAGCAAGGAGGTGCTAGGGTCATTTGTGCACTCCTAGCAAATCCTTGCTAATGAGAACCCGATCGGTTTTCCTGGCTCAACCATCAGCAGGTTGGGAAAACCGACACTGAATTTAACGGTGATATTAAGTAGGAGGAAGTACAGAAAAGCAGTTTTTTCTGCTTTTTGTACTTGTTTTAAATGCGTTCCACTATTAACGCCTAGTTAATAGCTGATCGCTAAATGTGCATCTGAGATGCACATTTTGTTTTTTTGCATCAGAGTGAATGCCTAATAGCCTCATTCACATGCATTTGCATGTGATGAGCATTATTAGATTCACTCCACGTTGGACGTGCGTTGAATAGGCGCTAATCCCCTTATTGCATTAGGGGATTGATTAGCGCCTATTCAACCCGCGTCCGACTGTGGGTTATACATTGCGCTCGACTGAGCACACTGTATTGCATCGGACCCTTAAGGCATTAAAAGGTTACTTTCTCTGTCGACACAATGTGCTTCAAGACGCTACATAATTCTCTACTTGTTCTTTTTATTTTCATTGTACTCGCTTGTTCAGCTCGGTTGCTGGTGAATGCTGTCTTCAACGGGCGTGTGACTGCGTGAGAATGCAAGAGCATTGGTGTGAATATTTTTGTTCTCATAGGTTGACCCTGTATTTGGGAGAGGTTATTTTGAAAGATTTAGGCCCTTGTGATTTCTTTGCAACCAATATGATGATATTTTCCTTGTATTTATCTCATGGTTATTACTAGTTTGCTTGTACGTTTCTCTTGTTCTTTGACCCAATAAAGATGAAGGAAAAAAAAAATACCATAAGAACTCAAGAAGTGCCATGCTGAGTCAGACTAAGATCCACTAAATCCATCTTCCTCTCTCTGACAGTGGCTAGTCTGGGTCACACGTATCCAGCAGATCCCAAAAAGTAGATCTGCCGTGTGGTTGCCCTTTCTATGAAGGTAAGAATTATTCATTTTAAATGTTGGGTTGTAACACATAAATTCAGCCCCCATGTGTCACCATCCTGATTATAACAACCCCCACTCTCCCAGGTGTTGTGAATGAGGCCTTTTGACAGAGCATAGGTTGGGGTAAGAGATCATACATCAAACAACAATCCAAAGACAAAAAATGTGTGAATAATTATTAACTGTTCAGTCTTTAGATACTCCAAAAAGACAGGTAAAGTTTTCAAAAACACTGGCTGTTTAATTAAAAATAATTCACATCGGTACAGTCCCCAGACACGGCCATATTTTGCCGCTAGATTTTGTCTGGAGGGACTCAAGAAAGACTTTAGAATTAAATCAAAAGTACATAAACATTAGAACAAGGAACAGTAGTCAACATAGCATTGAAGGTACACATATACAGCTTAACTCAGAGGGCATAATGAGCAAACATGCACTGGCTAATTACACAGTTACAGAGAAAAGTAAGAAGTAAAGCCAGCTAGATATGTGTACAGACAGGATCCTTGTCATAACAGTAACACAACTTACAGAATAATAAAGACACATGCAAAATAACACACAGGGGTCAATTTTCAAAATTGTGCGCGTATGTCCATGTGCACGCGGTTCCCAGCGCACGCACATGGATGCACTGATTTTATTACAAGTGTGCACAGGTGCATGCATGTTATAAGACCTGATGACTGTACATACATGTGCACTGGATTTTAACATCTGCGCGCGCATGTGCAGGCAGACCATGACTCGTTCGCACACGGGGGGAGGAATTTTCAAATTACATGCTGCAACGTGATCGACTTTTTCTCCAGTTCCCTCTCAGTCCCCTCCAATTAAGTAGCAGACTGGGAGGGAACTTCCCTATCCCCCTGCCTAACCTCCCTGCCTAACCCCAGCTAGCTACACCACATTTTGTTATTACAATACTCCAGAGCAGAAATATTTTCTGTGTGCTGGCAGTTGGCTGGCGCGCACTTCCCCGGGACAGCGGCTAATGGCCGCTGTCCTGGCTAGCCTCCATCCCTCCCTACCCCGCCCCTCCCCTCCCCTCCCCACCCAGGCCATACCCCCAACTTGCCCCTTTCTCAGGGCCTGGCACTTCTGTGCATTATGGCAGTTACACGCGTGGGCGGGCCCGTTCTAAAATGCACGTGGCGTGCATAAGGCCTGGCCACGCGCATAACTCCTGTTTTTTTACACGTGCGGCCCTTTGAAAATTAACTTGAAAATGAATACCTCAAAAGTAGAGTAAGGCTAGGAAGTTCCAGAGCGGTTCAGCAACGAAGACATAGCAACTAAAATAAAAACAGTATAACAACACGAAGTGAGGGAAACAAGAAAAAAAAGGGGGAACTAAGATTACAAAAGAGAAAGACTGACCTTAAAGACGGGGATAATGACTTGAATCAGTAGAACGTAGCAGTTATTTGATATTAGCGGTCTGCATGAAAATAAGAAACAATAAGGAAACTGATAGGAAAAATATATAACTTTCTCCAGTGCGCTGTGCGTGGCCCTGACATTGCGTGTGATGTTTTTTTCACTGCCTGATAGTTTTGTGCTCTTTTTTCTTTATAATGTTTCCTGCTGCGAGTGGGATGCGCTCGGTGCATTCACTGACGCCATGATTCTGTATTCCCGTAGAGGAATCAAGAAAATGCCCCCATCAGGTCTCTCTTGGGTTGCTTTTTTTGTGGCAACAAGTCTAAACATATAAATATGTCAATTTAAATAAGTAAAACCTTCTGACTTTGGGAGGTGTGGAATCCTGCCCTATCATCTCCTTAGCACTCCCCCATGAAACCCTTTACAATATCTCGCATGCTTTCAGAGCGCTCGGTTTGACTTTTTCTGGGCTTACAGTACGTCTCTCTTTTACCAGCTCTCAATTTCCCTCAGTTTCAGGGAAAAGCTTTTACTGTAGCTTTTGATTGACGTACATGCCATTCAAGATGATCACACTGCATACGTAGATCTATTTTTTTATCTATTTGTATCTGAGTGGGTGAGTGGGGATGCATTTGCACAGATTGGTCTGTCTGAACTGCTCTGTCTCTAACCAGAAATTTTTGATCTCCAAATTTTAGAAAATAATGGCTGTCCTTCATTAATGTTCAGTTTCCTTCTTGCTGTTTTATTCTATCTAGCACATCTTTTCAATATATTAGGAAAGCAATTATCCTTTTATCTCTATATCTGTATCTATCTAAATGTATATCCTATCCAAATCTAGATCTAGATTTAAAGATAATCCACTTAAAACAATTGGTGTTGAATAAGGTGTGATATAAATTTTTAATCAATTATATAAATATACAGTATATTATAGATATATACACAGTATGTATATCTATAATCTATATCTATATATCTATATATATATATATATATGTGGCTATATTTATATCTATCTATACACACACACATACACACAGACACAATAGGTATAGATGAAGATATAGATATACAGTAGATATAGATAGATATATCGAAAAATTATTTCTTTCTAAATATACAATAAGGATGCACTGATTGTATTTAACAGCATAAAGTAAACTGAACATTAGTAGAAGGATAGCTATTATTTTTAAAACTTTGAAATAAGAAAAATTCTGGGTAAAGACAGAAGAGTTCAAGTCAGTTTGTCTTCTTTGTAGTCTGTGAGGAAGTGTATGATCATGGAAAGGGAGGAGGTGATGGTTTTGTTTTCAGAACAATCTTACAATGAGAAAAATATAGAGAAATCTTTATGAAAATAAAAAAGGGTAATAGAGAAAGAGAGAGGCATTTCACAAAATTGCTTAGGAAATGCTGTGAAAATTTGCTGTATAAATCAAATGAAATCATGCCAAGAATACAAATCCTGTCCTATGAGGACCTGCTTTAAGAAACGAGACTGCTGTGATTACAGCATAACAGGGCACTGAATTAGTTTTCCTGCATTACAGCCTGCATTTGATGAAACTAGGGGTTCCATATAGGCAAATATTTTTAGCTTTATTGTTTCATTGCAGTAGAATTCCATGAAATACTGGGGCAATTCTTTGTCATATCAATATTGTTTTTTTCTTCTTTGAATGTACTTTCACTTGGTTTTTCTGTTAAAAACAATTTTAGATCCTCCTAATGTGTAATTTGCCATGTTTATAGCAGTGCAAAGCATGCATAATGTCTGGAAACAGTAAGAGCTCGATTTCCGCTCTTCATGCTATGCAAAGCACAGTATGTTACCTCTTTTGCTCAGTATGCAATATTGGTCTTTAATGATCTGCCTGGATTCTGTCTGAGCATTTCATTCTTTTATATTTTTCTTAAAATTCTTTTTTAGAACCCATAATTGTGCCAAACTGATAACACTAGAGTTTGACATTCTCTATTTACAAAATATTGAGTGGCTCAGAAAGGCATTCTTCTGTGGTGCTCCAAATTCCTGTAGGCACTAGGCACTCTAGGAGTGAGAGGGTAGACAGACTTAACCTCATTCATTGAAAAAGTTATCTTTCCACAGAGCCTGCTTAAAGTATGAACCTTATAATATTTATTTATTTATTTATTTAGACATTTTATATACCATGATTCCACGTATAGATCACAATGGTTTACAAAGTGACATTCAAACTTATGACTCAACAAACAAACAATGGCTTAGATTCATCATTTTGCTATAATTTTCTTATGAATAGCACCCACAATAAAAAAAAGGGGTATGGTTAGGCTAATTTTTGAGTTACTGCAATGTGTGCTATTTTTAGCACTTCAGATAGGTATTTACTGAAATGTGCATTAAACCAACCATGTTTTGGCCTGCTGAGAGAGAGAGAGAGAGAACCTCTTTATAAGGCTTGCATATTAGTCAACTATTTATATTACTGTAAGAGGTTCAAGTAGTAAATCAAGGTGAGGTTTCGGTGGTGGTCTAGGGTTTGGGGGCCAGTTTTACATGCACGGTCAGAGGTATAAACAGCACAGAACTCATTAGCAAAGCTTTAATGTGATTTGGAGGAAGGAAAGGTACACAAAGATGAGATCTGAACAATCTACTCTCGCCCTAGCTTGATGCACTCTCTACCTAGGTAACTTTAATTAAATGTTTAACAACATCATAGAGCAGTTTAGAATCGAATATGACCCTGTGGATTGGTTTGGCATAGTAATCTTTTTTAACTTTATTGGTTAGTGTTCGGTATTTTGTAAGGAAGGTTTTGTATTTTCCTAGGGATACAGCAGATGGACATTTCTGCCATTGTTTCTCTAATTTTCTAAGGTTCTTTTTGGTGCTTCCTAATTCTTCATTGTACCAGGGCTTCTTAAGTTTAATGTTTTTCCTATCTTTATTAATAGTTTTTGTTTGGATAGGACTAAGGTTTTCTGCTATTTCATTGACTATCTTATCCCAGGAATCAAATGATGATGTGGGGTTGGTTTGATTTAGTTCATGGAGCTTATTTTCTATTGCTTTAGTGAGTACTTCCATCTCTATCTTTCTCCTGAAGGTAAAAGTATGCTCATTCTCTTATTCTGGTATTGTTTTGGTTGGTCGAGGCTAGTTCTGCTTTTATTAACTGGTGATCAGACCAGGGCAAAATTGTGTGTGAAGTGTTGATTAGGCAATTGTTGGTGTTAGCAAATATTAGGTCTAGAGTGTGGCCCACTTTATGGGTGGCTTTTGAGACAAATTGTGGCCATTCCAGGGCTTCCATAGCATCTAAAACATTTCATAGTCTAGTGTTCTTGGAGTTGTGTCTACATAGAGGTTAAAGTCTCCTACAATTAATGGAGATCCTGGTGATGGAAACACCTTAGTAAATAATTCGATCAGTGGCGAGCAATCTTTTTGGTATTCTCCTGGAGGTCAGCAGACAAGTCCTATGTTTAAGTGTGGAGATTTTAGAATTGCAACCTCATTTAGTGAAGTATTACTTGAGATTTTTTTTTTACTGATTATTAATTACACTCCACCTTTTCATTTGGGGCTTGGAAAGTGAAATATGTAGTAGATAACATTGGATATTTGGTTTAATAGCAAGTTGTCTTTGACATTCAGCCAGGCTTCAGTTATTGAGCAGATCAAGGGGTTGAAGTCCTTTAGAAGATCATTACTTAGTGGGATTTTTTTAGAAAGAGATTGAGCATTCAGTAGGAGCATAGAAAACATGAGGCAGAAAGAGAGTGTAGAAGAGTTCCTATTTATTAGGGGTGTGCATTTGGTCCCTACGTATAGGCAATCTGCAACGGATGTGGCCAGATTCGATGTATTCGTGGGAAAGTGAAACGTGTGGGCAAAGGCTATCGGCGCCATTTTGAATAATGGCAGGTGACGACCCGAGTGCAGGAAGTTGCTCCTGGACCCCTGCTGGACTTTTGGCAAGTCTTGTGGGAGTCAGTAGGGTCCCCCAAGACTTGCCAAAAGTCCCTGGTGGTCCAGCGGGGGTCCAGGAGCGATCTCCTGCATTCGGGCCGTCGACTGCCAGTAATCATAATGGTGCCGATAGTCTTTGCCCTTACTATGTCACAGGGGCTACCGGTGCCATTGGTCAGCCCCTGTCACATGGTAGGAGCACAAGATGGCACCGGCCATCCATGTGACAGGGGCTGACCAATGGCACCGGTAGTCCATGTGACATAGTAGGTCAAAGGCTATTGGCGCCATTTTGAAACTGGCAGCCGAGGGTGTGAGTGCAGGGGATGGCTCCCGGACCCCCCGCTGGACCACCAGGGAGTTTTGGTAAGTCTTGGGGGGGTCAGGAGAGTGGGGGTTGTAGTTAATCTAATTTTAGCAGGGAAATGAATAGAAATCGACGTATTAACATATCGGGTCGCCATACGGCCGAATGCAACGTATCTGCCCCCCGACGAATCCGAATCCTGAATACAACGTCTCCCTCTGCACATCCCTACTATTTATCATGGAGAGGATTGTCTTTTTGTTTCTTCTGTGTTTCTTTTTTTGGGCTTGCTTTCTTAGCTCTCCATATATATCTTGTCCTAGTGAGTGTTCGGTATTGAATATTTGATCCATTATGGCATTAGGGTTAGCTAGGGGGCAGTAATTAGTGTTATTATCACTTTAGGCTTGCACTTCACTTGCACACAAAGGGGTTCACAAAGGGGCAAGTTCCTTTGTCACATACCTCTCAGCATCGCTGCCGAGTTTCAATCAGCTGGGATGGTGGGCAGGCGGTAGATGGATTTGCCTATCTGGTGCTGGTGATTTCCCAGATTCCTCCTCTTTCTGTGGGGGTAGGGGGTGGTGTGCCTTCAGTGTGATTCCCAACTGCCCCCGATGTCAGTGTACATGCTGGCTTTTCCAGCACACGACCTTCGGCACAGGCACCTATGGCGTTGCCACCACGGTGTTCTTCCAGGTGGATAGGCCATGGGCAGGTAGTTGCCAAGGCACAGGAACTTCCCTTCTCATTCTGCTGTTAAAAAGAGGCTGATGTACTAAAGGGTGATATTTCTATTGCACTAAAAGTGATTTTTTAGCACAGTTACCATATATTATAAAGTTCTACTTGAGGCAAGGGAGAATGGCAAGTTACCATCAGATATAAATGGCCACAGATGATAGTCACATTTCTGGGAGAAGATGAAGCCTTTAGTGATACTGTTGCAGCAGCAGAGGATACACAGTAGAGAGAGAGAGAGGGTTAGAAGTGCTGTGCAATAGCAGGGTATATACACTGGGATAAAAGGGAACATAAGAGAGGAGGAAGCATTGATTGAAAAGGCTTAGGAGCTTGGTTTCTGGCTTGGGTTTTCTGAGGAAGAGGTAATAAGGGTTGAATGGGGCAATTTTAATATTTTTGCTTTTTCCTGACAAAATGGCCCTGTATATGAGATCAGGCAAGAACTGTTTACTCCCACAGATTGGTTTCATGCCACTACTGGTTTTATCAAGCTTCTGAGCTCTGTATATTTGCTAATCTCCAGATCTTTATAGTTAACAAGGGCTGTAGCAGGTAAGATGTCTCAGTCCACATATTCTAGCTTTTTCAGTCAAGTATGGTATGCCCTGAAAATGCACACTAGGAGTTGTTTATTTCTTCCTAGAGCAGGGCTTCCCAAACTTGTCCCAGGGACCTTACAGCCAATCGGATTTTCAGGATACCCACAATGAATATGCATGGGATAAATTTGCATATACTGAGTCTCCATTGTATGCAAATGTATCTCATGCATATTCATTGTGGATATCCTGAAAACCCGGCTGGACAGGTTTGGGAAGCCCTGGACCAGTACTCCTGCCATGATCCCTATACCCTGCATCACGTCACACACTCTGACTAGTCTGAAGAGGGCAGATATGTCGATGAATAGTTGGTTGGCAAGTTCATAATTTTATTGCCATTACTCCCATCTATACATACGGCTTGTTTGAATAATTCTTTAGTCTCCCATCCGTTTGCATCAATACATTTACTTTTTGTATTTTTACCTTGATGTAGAGTTGTGTACAGAACAAAAATTCAGTTTGGTTCAAATTTTCCATTCAGTTTCCAGTTTTGGTCAGTTTGTTTAGTTAGGATCATAAACTCACTAATTTCATTTGTGTGATTTGTTTCATCCTATTTTTTACTTTAATTTTGGGGTTGTCCATCAAGCTGTATGAAACTTGCTTGCAGGCATCAGTAGCAGAGGCAACAACACCCTACGACACCAACAGTGGAATAAACAAAAACACACAACACCAGAAGAGGATCTAAGGGCACCAACAAGGAACAGCCTAAGTCACTGAGAGAGGGGTAATATGGTAAAATAGCGACACGAGGAGCCCAAAGGACCAAGAGGGGGGCAACACAGCACAAACGGTGGAATGGACACGCAAGGTACCAAAAGTGGGGCAAAGAGCACCAACAGTGAAGATATGAAGATTCCAAGGCATACATGGACGTTTATGTCAATAAGCACAGTGGCATGAAGACCCCAGTGCTTTGAATGAGGGGGGTATTTATTTATTTATTTACAACTTTTATATACCGAGGTTCAGTTAACAGAATTAATTATCACTTCGGTTTACATTACAACCAGCAAACGACAACAATGACATAGTCTTGTCTTACATTGAAACAAGGTGGAGAAACCTGGATAAACATAACTTGGGAGAAAGCAGTGATAGTGTCTTGACTTACATTGAACGGTGTGGAGAAAAACTTGTATAAACATCATTTGGGAGAAAGCGAAGTGACAGCGTGGTGAGTATACTAGAAGGGTGAAAAAACCGGTATGGCGGGGTTGGTTAAAGGGGGGAGAAGGGGATGAAAATAGCGGCTTTGTTACAAATACTTAGGATACTTGAGGGAACGCTTAGGTCAGGACAGACAAGTGGGGCTGAGGCGGAAAAGAGTGGTTATGGGAAAGCTTGGCCAAACAGCAAAGTCTTAAGTCTCTTCTTGAAGCTTGGTATGGCAGAAAGCAAGTTCTATGTTACTCTGTCCCTTACCTTAGGCCACATCCAGAATGTACTCTGATTCTCCTGCTACTGCTCTTGTCAGAGGAAGAGTTAATAAATATAGTTGGTAGTACTGAAAGGTCCTTGTTTATATCAGCACACATCGGTGACTTCACCGATGTGTGCTGATTTCTCATTCTCAAGTGACACAGGATATTGCAGTCATACTTGACTCCTGATTCCTGTAGCTTATCTAAGAACTTCTGCATAAAGAAGCTATAATGATATATATATATATATATCTACTTGCTCTCTGATAACAAACACAGTCATACAAAATACAAATACAAAACACAATTTATGGGAACAATAATCAACCTGCCTGCACTGGTGCAAACTCCGTGGGTAGTTTTTGCCAGCAGACTTTTTACTAATAATCAAAGCAAAATTATGTGGGTAACTTTGCTCTGATGATAACTCAGAAAAAAAGTGCTTGCAGAGATTAGCACCTGCTTTCTCTATGGGTATTTTTTTCTGGCCAAAGCAATGAGACAAGTTTTGAAAATGGCTTGAACATTCCTTGTTCCATCCCCAGCCTAACTCTGCCCATGAGAGTGCCTTCAAACAATGTGGATAAAAATACATGCATTGTTAAACACCGTCAATAATTTTAGCTGCATTGTGGGTGGGTGATTTTCAAAGAGCCCATTTCAGCAGGTTAAACACTGATTTACTTGTGAACATGTCATTGAAAAATTCCCTGCCCATTTATAAATGAAAAGAACATGTACCATTCAGTGATTATGAGGCAGTCCTGTATCTACAAGCTGAATTTATCATCTTCTGCTGGCATGAATTTTCACAATAAATAGAATATTTGAGTTTTTATATGTGTATTTTGTATTTTGATGTGAATTTTGTATGACTATTTTTGCATGTATTAGTGATACATTGACACTGTATTTGCTTGCCACATTTATTTTATGTTTGATAAACCATTAATGGAATGGGTGGTGGTTCTACATTCATTAGGATCCTTTGCTTACTCTTATGAATGACTGGTTCATTTTATTTTAACCATATGCCCCTAATGACAAGCTAACATCTTCTTTTGATTAATTTACTGGGGGTTGGTATATTAACTGATAGCAGCACATTTCTATTGGAAGTTTCACCATTCTGCCTCAGATGATTTAAAGGTGTGGTCTAGATTTCCAGGGGGATTTTAAATGATATACATGTTCTTGCATGCACAATATAAAATTGTAGTGTAAATCCTCTCGCACGCCAATACATGAGCTTATGGGTGCACGCACATTATTTTTAAAACTAGTGCATATACTAGTGCATCCAAAGGTGTACTAGTGTAACAGGACTCCCAAACTGGGTCCATATCTTTGAGTAAGGATGGGAGGAGACTATGGGTAGAGGAACCCTAATGTTGACTTTGAAGACCATTGAACAATGAGTAAAATGATATAGGTGCCATACCAGTAAACCACCTCCAGATGGCAAAGTAAATTGTAAGTGGATTTTTTATATATTTTGTATGGGAATATTCTGGATAATGTTGTTAATGGTTCCTTTATGAGGGTGGTAAGCATATGCCCTAGGGGAGTGGTTCAAAAGGATACATATTATTGATTCTGAAGAGATTTGGAGGAGTTGAATTGCAAGGAGATCCCACTATGGAGCTGACAGCCATGGCTGGGGTGGGGGAAGAAAACAATCCTGGGTTTTTGGAGTAGGTACTGCAAGGGTTTTCCCCCTGAAGGATAGAGGCTAAGGTTGAATAGTGATCCTTTTCACAAAAGATTACCAGAGGAAACTTGTCTGCATTTTCCCACGGGACCAAGAATAGGTGGCCCCTTTCCAAGAGGGAAGTGGAGGAAGGAGAAGAGAAAAGAATTCATATGAAGGAGTATGAGTTATGCAGTATGAGCCTTTCAGCTGTAGTAGGATTGGTGCTGCCAGTCTAGTCAACCAGCTTGGCCCCCAGCAACAGTGGGCGGACTCATTCAGAGTATATAGGAGGCTAGACATCACCTTAACCAGCCTCTTTCCCTGTAGGTTGAACACTTTGGTCCCAAGGCCAGCAGGACTTAGGTGAGGGGTCCCTTGGAGTCAGGCAGAGTCAGTAACCAGGCAAGTGGAGGTCAGGCAGTGTTGATCAAGGCAATGGTCAGGGCAGGTGGAGATCAAGCAATATTGGTATCCAGGCAATGGTCAATATCTAAGAAGCAGTCAGAGAAAGGAAGGAAGGGATGCAGAGAACTAGTCCTGGGAAGGACAGGAGCAAGGCAAGTTTGGACAGGCATAGCAAAGGTCCAAGGCTGGAGAGAAGCTGAAGAGTAGTCAGGCATAGCAGAGGTCTGGGGCTGGAGAGAAGCTGAAGAGTAGTCACGCGTAGCGGAGGTCCAGGGCTGGAGAGTAGCTGAAGAGTAGTCAGGCATAGCAGAGGGGAAAAGTAGAGCTGGACCAAGGCAGGCAGGAACAGGATCAATGCAGGCAGAAATAGAACAAGGCAGGCAGTAACAGGGATGAAGAAACAATACATACTGCAGGCAGCACATTGCGAGGCCTATATTTGGTTCTGAAGCATGTCTAGTGAAGAGAAAGCTGGCCTGATGGTAGAAGTGTCTGGCTACGTGGTATATGCAGGGCTCAATAGTGAGTGAGGCTAGCAATGGTGACACCATGGTCAGCCAAATGTTACAGTGTGTCAAGGATGCCAGGGAAATTCATGAGCACTGCTCGGGAAGAGAAGTGCAGGACCAGGGAGAAGGTAGTACTCTGTTTGGTCCACATGTGAGAGCTGGTCTTATTCTAAGAGACGAGGAGTATGAAGTATCCTATTGAAGGTAGAGTTGTTGCATCAGAGGTGGACCCTTGGGCTGAGGTGGGGTTGATGCAACCTGTAGGCAGGGACCTACGGGTCCCCACCGTCAGCACGTGGAGTGGGCTGAAGCTAGAGGCCGCTGGAACTTCACCTATACCAGCCCTTGTTTCCCTCGGGTTGAGCCTTTGGGTGCCGGGGCCGGCAGGACTTAGGTGGGCCTCAAAGTTAGCTAAGGATGGAAGGTGGTTCAACCCAGAGACAGCAGCTGGTAGATGGCAAAGTCTTATCCTGGACAGGACTCGGAACTGGAACTCAGGTGCCAAAGGAACAATAGGTAGCTGGAGGTGCTCAAGCAAAGGAAGGCCTAAGCCTTGTAAGTCCAAGTCAGAGAATAGACAAGGAGAGACATCACTGACAGGCAAGGATCAGAGCCGGCGGCAAGTAGAAGTTGTGGCAAATGGTGTAGATTCTGGACACAGGAGAGTCTGTAGCATAGTCATTCAAAGCAAGGGTCAGGACATGGAGAAGGCAGGCGTAGTCAATCAAAGCAATGGTCAGGGCACGGAGAATGCAGGCATAGTCAATCAAAACAATGCTCAGGGTACGAAGAAGGCAGGCATGGTTAGGCGTAGCAAAATTCCAAGGCTGGAGAGAAGCTGAAGAGTAGTCACGCGTAGTGTAAGTCCAGGGCTGGAGAGTAGCTAAAGCGTAGTCAGGCATAGTGGAGGTCCAGGGCTGGAGAGAAGCTGAAGAGTAGTCAGGTGTAGCGGAGGTCAAATCCAAGAGTCAATCCAATACATAGACGAACAGGAACAAGGAGAACAGCAACCGGGAAACACAGGAAACAGGAACACCACAAAGACACAGTTCTGGGATCAGCAATGAGTTCTCGGAATATGAGGAGACCTGTTGCAAAGGCAACACTATGGAGCAAGGCCTGAGCTTTTATACACTGAAAAGTCTGACGTCAGCATCCGGATCTGCGGCCAGGTTCCTGCCACAGGCCCTTTAAAAGAACTAGAGATGCATGCGCACACCTAGGAAGGGGCGCAGCGCCAGTGGCGGCATCTCTCCACGGATCACATGGAGAGGCCCGACGAGCAGGGATATCTTGGCTGGCAACACTGGGTAGAAAAGCAGGACCGGAGGCACTGGAGGGAACCCGAGGTTGGAGCTAGCAGCTCACCGCCACCAGAGAAGAGGAGCCAGGCCCTGGAATCCATCTGAGAAGATGAGAGGGCTGTGCCACGGGGCTGCTGCGGGCGACGCGCATAACAAGTGTAAGATATAGTTTATAATGTATTTTGGGGGGGAGGAAAGAGGTAAAGTGTAGGGAAGGAATTGAAAAATTCTTTAAAGTTTACTACAACCTATTTCTAAATGTTTTTGGAGTTTGGTGAAATTTTATCTTGGCTATGATTAAATCAGCTAATTTGTAATAACTTCTTTGCAAGCTTTGAAAATATTTGCTGTGCTGCTACCTTATAAATAATAATTCAGTGTTTTGGAAGAATATCAGCTGTGGAATTCAAATGGGAGACATCCTGACTTCCATCAACCACCAGAAGAAAGATATTGGGATTCACAGAGAGGAGTTCCAGATGAGTGGCATCCCTGTCTAACTCAATTGAATGAGCACACTGGCTGCCTCTAGCCTGGGGTCCACTATGCCATCTGCTTTACCCATATTGATAAACCTTCTACAAATCTGAAAGACTGAATCTAGGCTCCTACCTGTGTCAGAGCCTCTGAACATTTTATGTGCCCTGTAAGGGGGGTTACACTAGGAAGGGTGCTGCTATAATGGGATTGAGAACTTTTAGGTTTAAATCATCACAGTGTGTTTGCCCTTTCAGACAGTAATATTATGGCTCGAGCAGGATAAGAAGGTCACTTGTTTGAATTCTTCTTCTGCCTGATACAGAGAAATCTGAAATGGGTCATACTGGGGTGTTTTGTGGATTGTCATTTCGTTGGACTTTTTCATCTGTTGGAGAGTGCCTTTTGCAAAGTACCTGGGGAGGGTAATTTCCAAAGCAATTTACTTAGTTAAAAAAAACAATTTCCCCATGTTAATCTGCTGTCGGAAAACTGTTTTCCCTGAATGCAGCTAGAGGTTTGTGCATTGTTCTATTCCGTAAGGCATAAACTTTTAGCTGCATTGAGAAGAGGCATACAGGGGTGGTGGTGGGGGGTGGGGGGGATGAGTTAAGTCAGGGGATGAAGCAGGTGCAAGAATTCATGAGGAGTTTCACTTTCAGCATTGGCACAAGTCCATGGGTAAAAACTGCATGTGTCTTTGCCCCAATGTGAACAGGTCGAAAATTGCCTTTTAATCTTTCATGTGACTATGGCACTTTGATAAAACATTTAGCATCAAATTTGTTATTTTCAGAAATTAAGTAAGAATTATATTTTCCAAGCACATTTGATAAATTTGATCATCTAAAACTCTTTTTTTTTTTATTATTTGAGCTGTGGGGACTGATGATAGGGAGGGTAACTTTGAAACAGCCGCGCGGGCGCACCTGTATGGTCCAGAGACACGTTCATTTTATAACACATGCGCATATATGCATGCATGGTATAAAATATGATGAACACACGCACATCTGTGTCCAATTTTCAGTAGACACGCGCACATGCGCACAAATGTCACTTCTTTCACATACGTGGGAGGATTTTAGTAGAAACGTGCGCTGATGCAATTATCAGTTTTCCCGGTTTGTTCCCAGTTCATCCAGGCAAGGGTATGACTTACAACACCCCCCAGGCTTAATAGCCTCCCTTCTCCCCTGTTAGCGCTGACCCTTATTACCCAGCCAATCTATTTGTATTTCTTTTATAACTTGCATGTCATCCATAGCAGAAATAAAGTTACATGACAGAGGACCTCGTGTTTGCCTGTGCTCGTAGGTATTTACGCACTATTTCAATGTGAAATCCAGGAATGCCTATGCCCTGCTCAGACAGTGCCCATGCCTTGCCCCATTTTGCAACTTTTAATTTTTGTGCATAGCGGCAAGTTCGTGCATACTCGGGTGGCTTTTAAAATTCATTTAGCATGCACCAGCCTGACTTGTGTACATATCTTCCGTTTTTGGTGCACTGGGCTTTTAAAATTCACCTGTAAGTGTGTAACACCTTATTTTACATGCATACTGTAGGTTTCATTGAAGGGACTCGTGTACTAAAGATTTTCTCCAGTTTTGTGTTTATGGGAAAAATATTTATTCATAGGCCCCTAAGCTTTTCAACTTTTACCCCTCCATGCTAGTATTGCTATCTGACTTGATTAATACAGAACTTTTAGGGATGATAAAAAAAATGGGTGCTGGGAGGTGAGGATCTTGTATGCTTCTCTGTCTAAGATGGTAGAGTATCAAGGATGAAAAGAAAATGATTGACCTGAATAAGGAGAAATCTTGCAGGTAGTCACATTTGATAGTTGACAGTGAAGATGTATCAGTACAGATAGAATAACTAGGCAGATTGGATGGGCCACATGACCTTTTTCTGCTGTCATTTACTATGTTACTACAATGTATTATACCTATACATTACAATATTTGATCTAAACAATCACACTTTAGTAAACTGTCATCCAAAAGTTGCATTCTTTGAAGATTATGGTAAAGGCCCATAGCTTTCTATTTGTGTTATATATTTTCCTGGTCAGGAATCATTAACTAAAACACCATGGCAACATCTAACATGATTTAAGCACCAGCTTAAATCAACTAAGCATAATTCAGATTTGCAATGTGTGAAATAGTTTGAAAGAAAAGTGAACCAGGTAAATTTCAGTCTGGTTTGAAAATAAATCCCCATATATTCCTGATATATATATATATGCAAACATTCCTTCAGACTTTTTTGACCACAAAAATACCCATCATGTATTTCTTGGAACTCCACCAAATTTAGGAAATTCATTTCAGCCCTGCATAGATCAGCAAAAGATTTTTGCTGATCTGCTGCTAAATTTATAGTTGCCTTAGCAAAAATGCTTAAGAAATAAATTTGACAAACCCATGAGTTTCCAGTAAGTTTGCCAAATTAGTTCACAAACCTTTTGTGTAAAAACTTTACAAATCCTTAATTCTGATAGGCTTTTTCCATCAAGATGTGTTTTGTTTTTTTTTGTTTTTCTTTTAGTACACAAAGATAGCTGCCTGTTTCATCTCGGTGGGTGGTTATAAATCCTCCTTCCTGGTTTAAAATCCTCATTAGCTTCAGTTCAATTAAAATTAATGAAGTACAAAAACAAAAAGCAAAGATGTAGAATATATTCCCCATAGAGCACTTTCTCTCAAGGCTACCTCTTCCCTAATAATGAGAGCCTTATTATTTGGGTTTCCCAAAGATTTTTGGCTTCAATTCTTTCTGGAGTTTCTTCCTCTCTCTTTTCTTGTTGATGATTACCACAGCAAGGTTGTATCTTATGGTTGTATATCTATATATTTATATTTTATTTATTTAATTTTAAACTCTTATTTCTCCTAATTCAGTATCAACTGTGCTAAGCAGATCACAGATTAATGCACACCGAATATTTTATATATTAACAGGTTTACTGACTATAACACAATAATCATTCACAATCTAATCAGAAAGCAGAATAAAAATCATTTGAGAGCCTTTCATTATCCATTAAAAAAAAAGGCCTGTCTAAACAGAAGTCCTAAATGTTTTCTTATAAACTTGCTGTCCGGGTTCTAGAGGACCGTGTCAGAGATGGATGCCTGGTTCTCTTTCTCTTCTGTTCCCCAGTGGGATGTGAAGCCCCAGTGCCATCTCAAGAAGCAACCACTGGTTTAAAACATATATATTTTTTTCTCCTTCTTACCCGGGTTGCTCTGGCAATGTTTACCGATCGCCGGGAGCTTTGGCCGTGCTACTGTCTAACCACAGAATCTGTGGTGCGAGATAGGCCTAAAGCCATGTGGCAAGATTATTTATTAGCCCTGCTGTGATTCACGAGTGCCATACCATCAGGTATGCTGAGAAGATATAGCCAGCACCTGGAGTTACCTATGCTGAAAAAAGTGAGAAAGAATGGAAGCGGTGCAGCCCCTTTGTTGAGCTGGCTGAGCAGTGGAGGGTGACAAGATGAGTGCTCAGCAGTGGAAGAAAAGCATTAACTGTGCAGTAATGCATGTGGTTAGAGCAATGACTACAATATGACGGAACTGAGATCTGTACATTTTGCCCGGGTGGGGATGCATTGGGCCCAGTGATATTGTCTACAACTCAGGTGGAAGAAGGACACTGCCTTTTTTTGTGCATTGAACTGTTTATCTGGAGAATGTTCAGGTGATTTTTTTTTTTTTCACTATTCTGTGGTCACTGTGCATGAGTGATTAAGGCACTCTCCTCATTTCCTGAGTATTTCTCAACACCGACTGGCTTATTCAGTGTGAGCAATACTGGTCTATTGTGACTGTAGGGGACATTCACATTTTGGGATAGTGATTGCTCTTTATTTTTGATGCAGCATAATACTCTGGCCCTGGAATTAATTAATTTAGGACTTTTATTGAGGTGTTTTATTTTTTCCATTTTTCTTTATGGCAACAACAATGGAGCAGAAGCCATCTTAAGCAATGACTCTTGCTAAATTTAGCAGAGGAGCCAGTACCATGTCAGACTGTAAAGATTCCTCCTCTGAAGCACCTTTGGTAAAAAGCTCAAATTAGCTCTCAGCAAAGTCCAGACATCACAGTGGCAGAATCTGTCATTTTGGACCTCGTTATAGAAATCAAGTCGCTTTGCTTTTTACGTAAGTAATGCCATCGATGACCTTAAAACCGAAATCAAAAGTCGAAAAGACAGGTTGTCTCAATTGAGATCCCCATTGCAGAGCAGATTGATTCCATGGTTGATTGTTCTAGGCAAATGAAGAGCATGGAAAAAAATGACTAAAGAAATAAAAGAGCAGTAGAATGACCTGGAATATCGTCAGTTCCAGAACAACATTAGGATCCTTGGACAAAAGCGAAGATACCGCTAAACTACTCAATGATTTCTTTCAGCCTGGGTACCTGATTTTGGAGAAAGTTTAATTAAGTTTGATAGAGCACACAGTGTTGGCAAAACCCTCTCTGGTGAGTGCCTGGCTCCTGAGGGTCATTGTAGCCTATGGACACTACTTTGAATATAAGCAAGAACTCCTTAGCCACATCAGGGGAACAGACCGTCTAGATTATAAACAAGAGAAGATCAACATTTTTCAAAACTTGACCCAGTAAACAGCAGAAGGTTTCTCCCCTCACTACAACTTGGAAATATAAAGGAATCCTTTAGAGGTGGTGCTTCCCTTTTCCACTGCAATTCAGTGGGGATGGTAAAGATGATCACATCTCGGAATATAGAGGAGTGTAAGGAGAACTTGAATCTCCTTGTTTAAAGATCATGATCCAAGAGAGGTCCCTATTCCCCACCAGGGTTTGAATAGTCAGAGGTCTTTCCTATAAGAAGGCAACATCAAGATCAGAGGTAAAAGCTATGGTTCTCTTCCCTGGAGCAGTCAGATGATTGACCAATCAACATTCTGTTCAAAAGTTGTATTAATGGGATGTTTTTGCTTTCTTATGCATCAGGACCAGGCCTCTGGGCCAGATCGTGGCACTGGGCCTTGGCCTATGCTGAGGTGCAGGTATCATGGCCCTGCCCTCAGGCTGGGCCACTGCATTCAGGTGGGGATTTGGCCAAGGCCCAGTCATTAGGACCATAGATGAGACCTAGGCCCAGGCCTGATGCTCCTTCCCCACTAGAGCTACTGCCAGCTCCTGCTGTAGCCAGGTTCCATGAGTGTGCCATGAGGGAAAGGTAAGAATGCATAGTATTCATGATGCTCCATATATCGCTGGTGAAATGCACTGTACTCCCCTCTGCCTTAGCTGTCTGTGCCTACATGTGACTATGGCACTGGTTGAACAGGGTGAGGATTACCTTCTTAATAAATAGTCTTGGAGGGCACTTTATAAGTGGGAGCTAACATATGCAGTAGATGCTTACATCCCACATTCTCCACTACTTGTAGGATCTGGTCATCAAGGACAATAATTTCCCTAGTGCTCTTTGTTACTATTTTAGATGCTGCATGCCTCTTGCCCTAGGATAGTCCAATGGAATACCACACCATTTCCACTATGGTGGGATGCCTCTTTGAATGCATATCTAGGAACTGTTGACTTGCCATCTGACTGGTGGAAAGGGCTGTGAGATCTGCTTGAGGAAAGATCTTCCCCTTATCAACCCCTTTCCTCTGGCTTTTGCTTGGAGTGGCAGAATGGGTCCCAAGGCTGGTACTGTCATCCTTCCCTAAGGCCAATGGAGCATATACTGCTTCTGCAGATGGTGATGCAAATCAGCATTTGTGAGATGTCTCACTTGCTTCCCTTGACTGATATTCTTCCTGGAATGAATACATAGAGCAAAACAGAGGTCATCCCTCACTTTAAAGTATCATTGAAGAGGGATTTCTTCTATGATCCTTTCTATACATCCTTGGAGTTTGTTTCTGGCACTAGTGATGAGGTAGAGGGTGAATCCTGGATGCCAGGGACATCACTCACCTCTCAATCTGTACTGCCTGCTCTTCCTTGGGGTCGATCTCAATATTGTCAGTATCATCCTTCTCCCTCATTACCTACTGGAGGATAAAATGTCATTGACTAAACTTCCCAAATTCTATTCAGCTAATAATTCTTCAATATCTTAAGAGAATCCCAGACAACATTCTTCTTCAGTTATTGAAAATACAGCCACAATTGCATCTAAAGTAGAAACCAATGAGGTTTAAGCGTATGAGGCAAGGATTGACATTTCTGTGACCTCTGCCCTGCTGATGCCAGTCTTGGATGACTCTCCCACTTTCTCCCTCTTCTCCAAAACAAGAGGACAAGAAACAGGTAGTAATGGCACATGCTCTCAAAATTTAATTTTCTTCTGCATGGTGCTGCCTTCCTCTCCTGCAAGAGGATGTGGTCCAGGTGAGTAGCATAATGGGGTTTAAAAGATAATTGAACAAATTTCTGGAGGAAAAGTCGATAACATATTACAACTAGGTAGACTAAAGAAAGCTTTTGCTATCTCTGAGAGTGAGTAATAGGAAATAGATCTACTTTATGGGATCTGCCAGGTATTTGTGACCTGGATTGCCACTGTCAGAGACTAGATGCTAGGATTGATTGACCTTGGTCTGACCACCATGGCATAAGAAAGTATTTTCTTAACCAGGGGTCTATAGATGGATATCAGCTAGGGATGTGCATTTGTTTTCAAAAAATGTGTAATCCGCAACAAATGAGGACCTATTTGTTGCATTTGTGGGTCTGTGAAACAAATAATCCCCCACAAATATGTGAGAGAGAGAGAGAGAGAGAGAGGACATAGCACCCGCATACTAGGTAGGTATTTATACCCCTATATGAGGCCCACCTAGTTACTCGAGATGAGATGTAGGTATTAGAGATGTGAATCGTGTGATCGATCGTCTTAACGATTGATTTTGGCTGGGGGGGGAGGGAATTGGATCGTCGCGGTTTTTTTTTTTTAAATATTGTGTAAATCGTAAATCGGGGGAGGGCAGGAAAACCGGCACACTAAAACAACCCTAAAACCCGCCCCGACCCTTTAAAATAAATCCCCCACCCTCCTGAACCCTCCCAAAATGTCTTAAATTACCTGGGGTCCAGTGGGGGGGGGGGGGTGTCCCGGTGTGATCTTCCACTCTCGGGCCACGGGTGCATTGATAGAAATAGCGCCGGCGATACCTTTGCCCTGTCATATGACAGGGCAAAGGTAACGCCGGCGCCATTTTGGTTCCTGTCCCCCGATGTCACGAGCATAGGAGATCGCTCCCGGACCCCCGCTGGACCCCCCAGGGACTTTTGGCCAGCTTGGGGGGGCCTCCTGACCCCCTCAAGACTTGCCAAAAGTCCAGCGGGGGTCCGGGAACGACCTCCTGCACTCGAATCGTGTTGCCGTATTGCAAAATGGCGCCGGCCGTATGGCCAGCGCCATTTCTATCAACGCACCCGTGGCCCGAGAGTGGAAGATCACACCGGGACCCCCCCCGCTGGACCCCGGGTAATTTAAGACATTTTTGGGGGGTTCGGGAGGGTGGGGGATTTATTTTAAAGGGTCGGGGTGGGTTTTAGGGTTGTTTTAGTGTGCTGGTTTTCCCGCCCTCCCCCTTCCCCTCCCCCTTCCCCCGATTTACGATTTTTGACGATAAATCGGGGGAATTCCTATTATATATCGCCTCTAACAATTTTTGACGATTTAAAATATATCGGACGATATTTTAAATCATCAAAAAACGATTCACATCCCTAGTAGGTATTAGTGTAGGGGTTAGGGGCCACTTTGACATGCAGAGTGTGATGTACAAACAGAACAGGGCACTCTTGTGAAAATTTGATGACCTTCGGAGTGCGGAAACTCACACATGAGATTTGTGCAATGTTCTCTCAACCTAGCTTGATGTTACTCAGGTAGAGTCCATATGCAGATACCCAGGTAGCAAGTCCATATGAAGAATGGAGGAGTAGCCTGGTGGTTAGAGCAGTGGGCTATAAACCAGGAGACCAGCATTTGAGTCCTGCTGTTGCTCCTTGGGGATATGGAAATACCTACAGTACCTGAATGTAATCTACTTTGAAGTGCTGTAAAAAGTGGGATATAAATCTAAATTAAAAAAAATATCATAAAGGTACTGGTGGAGGAGGTGAAATTGTTGTTTCTGGTAGGCTAGTCACATTTTATAATTTTTTGGTGAGTACACTAGGAAATTATTGGTGTTTCTGATAATTACAAGCATTAAGCCCATTAAAACGGGTGAGGTGTGCCGGCCAGAACTGCCTATTCCACGCAGTCACAGCTGCTCATGGGCCCGTTAAAATGGGTGAGATGTTTGCGGCACATCAGTCAGAGCTCTGGATGTTCGCGGCACGTCGGTCAGAGCTCTCTTTCATGCAGTCAGAGCTGCTCCCTTCTGCACATTAAGGGCACAGGCGCGGCACATCGGTGAGAGCTGTCTCATCCGCGCATGAGTGGCACGTCGATGAGAGCTGCTCTCTACTGCGCATTCGTGGCACATCAGTCACCGCTCTATTATAAAGCTGATGGTTATGTAAGGGGTGCTTTTGGGAGGTTTTGAAAGCATTATGAGTATTTCCATTATTTCCTATAGAAAAAATAGTCCTGACTTACAACCAACTTGAGTTACAACTAGCCCTCTGGAATCAATTGAGTTTGTAAGTCAAGGGTCCACTGTATTTCTACCTTAAGCAAGCATAGCACACAATGCACTTTCTTCTTGGCTTCTATCTGAGAAGGTTGTTTGCTAGACTATGTCAGCTCTGCCAGCCTGTCTTGCCCCTATCAAAACCACAGGGACCAGACGACCTCTGCTCTGCCAGCCTGTTTTGCACCTATCAACTTTCTGCCACTCTGCCTTACTGCCATACACCAGACGATTCTACTTCTTATGGTGTTCTTGCCACTATCATGGTTCCTCAGTGTGTTGGTGCTGGTCTTTCTGCTTGCTATGTTTCCCCTTCATTGTGCTATAGGATGTTGATGCCACTTGTCTTGCCGCTTTGCCTGTCGTGCTGCCTTCGAGGGTTCATGCATCTGTTATCGGTGCTCTCTTTTGAAGCTGTGGTGTGTTTTTGACACTCTCGCTGCTGCTCTGCACCTCTATTAAAGCACTCTTGCCACGCCTGGTACCCCTTTGCCCTTTACAGTGCCTTAGGCTATTCATGCCACTTTGGTGCCACTTTGCCACAGTCTAAGTATCTTGGAGCTCTCGTCTCGTTCTGATGATTGCTCCCTAGAAGTTTCATCAGAATTGATAAGAAAACCCTAATTCTGCAGCCAAAAATAGGCTGCAAATACTTCCCCCATTGATTTTAACGGCAAAACGAAAAATGAATGAAACTAATAAACAAATTGGTTTTCCCTCCTATGAAACTAATGAAACAAATTTGGGTCCCAGTGAAATGAAAAACAAAATGAAACAAATGTTTTCCTTCTGCACATCCCTAAAATCAGCAGTATTGGAACAACCACTCCCTAGAAATATCAAATCAGTACAATTGTTCTTAGCTTCCTGAATTTCTACAGTAGGTTTATTCAAGTTTTTCCTAAAAAAAAAGCTTCACCTGTTTTATGGACAAAAGAACCCCCAGAAAGCATTTTATCTTTTTAAAAAGCTTTTTAGTTTAGCACCCATTTTTAGTACATCATTGGGGCAGTTTATTGGATGTTTCCAAAATAGCACTAGAAGCACGTTTTCAGAGCTAAAAATACCAGAAGAAATTCTACATCCTGTGCCTTCTTTTCTTTAGTTAAATAAAGCTGAAAGGAATTATAGCAACTAGAATAAGTAATTACTGGCAGTGGCGGCAGCATTTGAAGTTGATACCACATATAGGAAGGAGCACATCGAATCTTTCTTATGATGGACCATAAAAGACTAGAGTACTGAAAATGACCAGACACTAGAATGTGAGACAGGTGGCCTAAGACTTTTATATTTTTGTTTATGTATAAATTTACATTCTTCCATTCCATACTTTCTGTCCAATGCAGATTCCAAGATACACGCTGGGGTAGATTTTATAAATTTGCGCGAGCGCATACTTTTGTTCGTGCACCAGGCACGAACAAAAGTACGCTGGATTTTATAAGATACGCACGTAGCCGCGCGTATCTTATAAAATCCGGGGTCGGCGCGCGCAAGGGGGTGCACATTTGTGCAACTTGCGCGTGCCAAGCCCAGCGCGCGCTGCCTGTTCCCTCCGAGGCCGCTCGGAGGGAACAGGCAGCGCGCCTTTGTTGGCAGATTTACGCCTGCTTTCAGCAGGCGTAAATCTGCGCACGCCAGCGGGCTGCTGGCGCACAATCACCCGACCCAGGGGCTGGTCCGGAGGCCTCGACCACGCCCCCGGGCCGGCACCATGCCCCAGGTCCCGCCCCAAACCGCCCCCTGACCCCGGGCACGCCCCCGGACACGCCCCTCCCCTGCCCCTCCCCTGCCCCTTTTACGAAGCCCCGGGACTTATGCGCGTCCCGGTACTCTGCACGCGCCGGCGGCCTATGCAAAATAGGCGCGCCGGCACGCGAGTGTCCTGCGCGCGTAAATCCAGCCGGATTTACGTGTGCAGGGCTTTTAAAATCCGTCCCATACAGTATATAGGCACATAAAACATACATTAAGAACATGTCACATAAATTAAAAAGACAATTAAATATATAAAATTATCTCATAACTATTTATTTATTTATTGACCAGGTAAACAGAGTGGAAAGGTGGATGCTTTAGCAATGAGAGTTGAGGAAGATGTTGAAAGATAAGAGCAAATATTCTTAATAATAAAACAATCTGTCCAAAAAATCCCAGAAATTGTCCGGGGAAAAACTATTTACAAACACACAAGATTCCCAATCAGACCATTAACCTTGGTTATTGAACTTTAAATATGTAGAACCGCTACTCATACAAGATTCTATTGGCTCAAGGTCCAAATTGCTATCTATTTTTTTTAGATTTTTGTAGCTCTTTGCAATTAAAACTTCTTCAGTGAGCCAATAAATCTCATATCATTCTTTGATTATTGCATACATAATTAACTCTGGTTAGTGATGATAGTCTTTCAATGAACTAAGTATTTATGCAATAATTAAAGAATGATATGAGATTTATTGGCTCAGAGAAGCAGTTTTATTTGCAAAGAACTACAAAATTCTAAAAACAAAATACATAGCAATTTGAACCTTGGGTTTGTAACCAGCCTACTGAAATGTTGTTTTAGGATGTGTGATTGGCAGACCTGTTATTTAAAGTTCAACTTAAGCTAAAGGGCTGACTGGGTGTCTTATGTGTTTGAAAGATAAAAGCATCCATTCTGCATATAAAGGCCAGAAAACTTTGTAATGCATCCTGGTAATCTTGATCAAGGAAAGAACCAGAATGTTCTTCTAAGGAAAGACTAAGGAACAGAATAAAGGAGACACTATGGAAAGAAGGGGGACTTTATTAGGGACAAAGACTGTATGTACCTAAGGGATCACATAGTGTACAAGTACTTAATACCAACTATAAGAACCAGTGGGATAGAGACTTCAGGTTAAGAAAGACAGCATTAAACAGGTGGCATATAGTGCAAAAAATACTTAAGGATTTATCAAATCCTGCAAAGTCTGCACAAGCACTAACATAGCAGGGTAAAACTGAATCATATCTACGCTAGAGTCAGAAGAACCAGGGGATCTACCAGTGTTGAAGTCTCAAATACTAGTAGTTGCAGGTGTCTTTCTTAAGATGGTGCGTGTTAACCCCACCATTGGACTCCCTGCTGCTAGAACTACAGTACAATTATTAATGGCCAAAGTTTCAGTACACATGGGCTCCCTCTATAGATTTTCCAAGTGGGCCTCAGCTCACATCAATATTTAGCATAGAATTAATGCAGAGACTGTGTGTCCTATTCTTTTTATCTTCAGTATACCGTATGCAAAAAAGTGACTAAACTGAAAAGGTGAGCCACATTTTAGAACAGTGTCTATTATACTTCAGAAAAAGTGGATGGACTGTGGTGTTTCCATCAGAATATTGGATGAAGCTTCTCCCTTCTACCAAGTTTGCATGCAACAATTACACTCAAGTTACTATAAGAGACCCCATCCTTCATTAATTCTGGATTCAATCCACTGGTCCACTGGTACAAGGTAGATACCAAACAAACTAATGTTCCAGAGGTTTGAGCTTGAATGAATCAATGAAACAAAGAACATAAACAAATTTTAATAAGTGGTAAGGAACACTAAAATGAAACAGAAAGGCTGAGCAGATAGGAACAGATAGGATGTTCTCCTATTAAAGGTTGGAGACGAAGTTTAGTTTTCAACTTTTCAAAGACCTCAGTCAATTTGAACCAAACGTTAATTGTTCCCTTTCCCATTGTGAAACAAATTGATCTCAGTAGCATTTAAAATCAAGTAATCTCCAACATGCCAGACACACTGGATTTTTCATGCTTCACTGTTAAAGCTTTATTACCATTCCCAGAATGCTGAGTCCTGCCATCTCCACTGAAAGATTTAGAAATCAGAAATAAGATGAGATAGAGGAGATACTGAAATTTAAAATTTAAAGGATTAGAAAGGATATGGACTGTTTATAAAGGAAAATGCACTCTAGGGATGTGCAATCATCTTGCTATATTTTGTTAATTTACACATACATTTTATATGCATATAAAATCATATTTATGAACATTAAAACATAAAATAAATGTTATAGCTGTAGTTGAATGTGTATGCAGAAATAAAAGAAAACAAATTAAAATTAACTAACAATAAAAGAAAAAAAAATCAAACAGATAAATGATTTCCCATGTGAATGAACTGGTGAGTGCCTAGAGGACACTTGTTCCCTTCCCACCTGCCATTTTCAATAAAATCCCATGCTGCTTGATTTAAAAAAATATTGGGAATGAAGTGCTGGTAGTAGTTTGCAAAGCCCAAAAACCTCTATAAGGTGTAAAGGCCAAATGTTTGTGACCAGTCCTGACTACACTTGATATTTTCTGGATCCATATGGAAGCCGCTACTGGAGGTGATGTATCCCAGGAAGAGTAGGCTCTTCCTCTTGAAGAGGCACATTTCCAGCTTTGCATATAATTTATTTGCCCATAGGCTCTGGAGAACTTGGCAGATGTATACCACAACACAGACATACAGGAGGTCTCTGAAGATTTCATTCATCATGTTTTGGAATACCACAGGGACGTTACACAGGCCAAAGGGCATCAACAAATATTCATAGTGTCTGTCCCACATGTTGAACATCATCTTCTACTCATTGCCTTGTTTTATTCAAATTAGATTATGGGCCTCAAGGAGATCCAACTTTGTAAACACTCTAGCACCCTGGAGGCGGTCAAAAATCTCTGAAATGAGCAGCAGTAGGTAACAGTCTTTCTTTGTCATGGCATTCAGCCTCTGGTAATCTATGTGAGGGTGTAACAAATCATCCTTTTTGGATACTAAGAAGAACCCCACCCCAATGAAGGACATGGAGGGCCAAATGAAACCCCGGTCAAAATTCATCTTGATAGACTGGGACATAGCTGCAGGCTCTGGAAATGATACCCTTCCTCGTACGGGGTTAGTGCCGGGTACTAGATTAATGGCAAAGTTGTACATTCAGTGGGAAGGCAGCATGTATGCTTTTCTTTTGGAAAACACATCCTCATATTCAGAATACTGAGGAGGCAGTTCCAACAAGTTTGTTGCCAGGGGCAACGTTGGTGGGGGCTCGATTCATTGAAGGCAGAAATCTTGGCAGTGAGCCCCCCAGCTCATCAGCTGAAGCAAGCCCCAGTCAAAGTGAGGAGAGTGGATCTGAAGCCAGGATAGCCCCAACATGATGGGATAGACAGCCCTGTCAAAAATGTATAAGGTTATACTCTCCATGTACAGAATTCCTGTGCGGAGATGCAGGGGGCCGTGGAGGTGGTGATCCAGCCAGGAAGAGGATGTCCATGGGTGTAGGAGACAACTAATAGTGTCTTTCAAGGAACTACAGGAAACTTTAGATGGTCCACAAGGGCCTTCATAATAAAGATCCCCCTGGCACCTGAGTTGACCAGCACTAGAGTGGGGAACTCCTGACTGTCCACTGAAATAAACACTGGGAGGGTAAGTTGTGAAGCAGGATCATCTCACAACTAGCTCCAAGTAATAGTTTCCTGGCTTCTGAGGAAAGCGTGTTAGCTGGTGCCTGGACCTGGCACAATAGTAGCAGAGCCCCAGGTTGCAGCGGTGGAGCCTCTCCTCTGGAGAGAGGTGACGTTGTCCTAGCTGTATAAGTTCCTTGGCCCATCAGCCATAGAGGCTATTGTCAGCCCATAGAGAGGGGATGCAAAATGGACAAAGCCATTACCACCTGAGTTCTCAAAGGTCGCAGCTCTCGGATCCACTGATGGAGATTGCTGTCAATTCTCCCGGCCAAGTCAACAAGTGTTTCAAGGGATTCGGGAAGTTCCCATGCATTTAATTCATCCTTTACCCAAGAGGACAACTCTTCCAAATAGGTACTCTAGAGACTGTCCTCCCTCCAGTTCAGCTCAGTGACCAAGGATCGGAATTCAATGGCATAGTCTATTAATAGCCAATTTCCCTACCAGTTTGAAGATCTTGATGAATTGTTGCAAATCTTATAGCAACTCCACAAGGGAGAGGCCCAGGCCATGGACTTCCCATCAAGAAGAAAGACTATGAAGGTAGTCTTGATGGTGTCACTGAGGCATTGTGCTGGCTGAAGCGAAAAATGCATAAAGCACTGATTCAAGAATCCGCAGCTTTGTTTAAGATCTCCCACATATCGGGGAGGAACCAGGAGATGTACCAAGGGCACTGCCACTGGAACCGACAGAACTGCAGTAGGCGGAGAGACTGTGGATGGCAGTTGCATTGAGGTGGGCGCTGAACTACTTCAGGGAATTTGCCAGGGGCTCAAAGAAATGTTTCTCTTGCTGAATTTTCTGCACTAGGCCGGGAATGGGTCCATGGCCTCAACAATCTGTTGCGGAAGTGTATCCTTCAGCCGAGGTGAAGTTGGCACTACCCACAGGGTAGCCTTTCAGGTTTCTACCATCAGTAGGCAGAGCTGGCGGGAGCAGAAGCACAACAGGAACTTCACCAATACCAGATCTCGTTCCCCTTAGGTTGAGCCCTCAGGTGCCAGGGCCTGATAGACCTAGGTGCCTGCCTCTGAGGAGAGAAGATTCCATGGCTGAAGAGATCTAAGGCCAGCAGGAAGAAAACAGAGTCAGTCCATGCAGAAGCTGGGGCAGGCAGCAGACAGCAGTGATGAAAGCAGGCCAATGTCAAGGGAAGCGACAACATGGTGAAGAAGCAGTCTGAGGTCAGGGCAGGCAGCAAGCAACATGGTCAAGAAGCAGTCCAAGGGCAAGCCAGAAATCCAGAAGAAGACGAGCCAAGGGTCAATGTTGAGGTCAAGCTGAATAGTCAATCCAAAAACAAAAGGAAGGTGGAACAGCAGGAAAACTCTGAAGATGAACGAAGACCAAAGTACAAGGACTCAGGAACTACAAAGACATGGGGAGGATGCAGGAACATGAAGACAGGCACCAAAATGAAGTCAGGAACAACCAGGAACAAGATGGCAAACAGTTACTCCGAAGAGTTTGACCTATTGCTGAGACTTCTGAGGCAGGGCAGAACAGGCTTTAAATAACAGAAGGCCTGTGATGTCATCCAGAGGCGCCGTGGTGGTCTTCCAACCGCGTGTCCTTTAAAAGTGCCCAAGCCATGTGCACCTAGGGACGCTCAGCTGAACGGCATCCCTAATGTGGCACACCTGGCTAGTGCGGCAACCTGCTGTGTTTTCATTCGTGGGCCATCCATGGCATCGGCAGTTCCCCTCTGGCCCAGGGTAGCAGGTAAGAGCTGCCGGTTGTGGGCTGGAGCCACGACCGGCCAAACACAATATATACAAAATATCACAGTGCATGTTTTTCTAATGCTTAAATTGATACAAAGTTTACTCTTCCTCTAATACAGTTAGAGAAATGCATGACACACAAATTCACCTAATATATATATATATATATATATATATATATAATGAATCACAAATGCATCTAATGTTTTCCACTTTAAATGAAGTGAAGAGTGTAAAACACAGACTATAAATATATATAAATATATAAAAATATTTGAGACTTGCTTTGAATGATATATTCTCTTCATCAGGTCAGAGCAAAATGAGTTAAGAGTAATGCATAGCACATCAAAGTTTTAAGATACTGCTGGTACACTGAGGACTTCTTCATCTTACCCAGCATAGAATTTCTTATGTTCTTATATTCTGAAGTACACTCATACTACCCTAAAAGCTCTATTATTTGGTATCCATGGGGAGTAGGGGGCATTGGTAAAATTCCAGTTATCTGACAGATCCCTTCCCCCCCACCCCGGTATAGCACATAACATTTTTCAAAAAGAAGCTAAGCCAGGATTCCCCTCTTGCTTTCCAGTGCTCTCTCTCCCCCCCCCCTCCTTGCTGCAGAGCTCTCCCCCTCCGTGCTCCCCTTTTCCAGCAGCCCTGCTCTCCCTCTCATCCCGGTGCTCTCTCTTCCCCCAGCATTCAGGGCTCCTCTTCCAGCAGAGCTGTTAGTAGGGATGTGAATCGTTTTTCAACGATTAAAATTATCGTCCGATAATATTAATATCGTCTTAAATCGTTATAGAACACAATACAATAGAAATTCTAACGATTTATCGTTAAAAATCGTTAAATCGTGTTAGTGCGCACTAACGGGAGTTAGTGCGCACTAACTCGAGTTAGTGCGCACTAACTGAAAATGATACAAATTGACACTTTCCAGGTCAGTAAAGGTCAGTTAGGAATGAATATGTGTTCCTATTGGCTGGCTGCCCTCTTATCTATTGATGTTACCAAGGTTCCAACTGAGGTGATGGTTGGGGGGATGGGAAATGAAAACTGTTGGTAGTTGACAAAAAAAGTAATGTGATCAGTCAATATGACTAGAACCTGTGCCCTATTCCTGATACCAGGGGTGTTGTGATCTTCCTGCACTCAGTGCCCTATCCCTGATACCAGTCTGAGACAGCTCCCTCCCTGCATTACTAGTGAGAGGCTGGCTTCACAGACAGGGGGGAGCTGCCTGACCCTCACTCCTGACTTCCCCCATGTCCCAGCTAGTGAATGGTGTGTGGGTGAGGGGGGGGGGGGGGGAGGATGGTGAAGTCTGAGACAGCTCCCTCCCTGCATTACTAGTGAGAGGCTGGCTTCACAGACAGGGGGGAGCTGCCTGACCCTCACTCCTGACTTCCCCCATGTCCCAGCTAGTGAATGGTGTGTGGGTGAGGGGGGGGGGGAGGATGGTGAAGTCTGAGACAGCTCCCTCCCTGCATTACTAGTGAGAGGCTGGCTTCACAGACAGGGGGGAGCTTCCTGACCCTCACTCCTCCCCTCCCCCATGCCCCAGCCAGTGAATGGTGTGTGGGTGAGGGGGGGGGGGGAAGATGGTGAGGCTGAAACAGCTCCTTCCCTGCATTACTAGTGAGAGGCTGGCTTCCCAGACAGGGTGGAGCTGCCTGACCCTCACTCCTCCGGGGTATTGTGATCTTCCTGCACACAGTGCCCTATCCCTGATACCAGGGGTGTTGTGATCTTCCTGCATGCAGTGCCCTATCCCTATTAATACCAGGAGTGTTGTGATCTTCCTGCATGCAGTGCCCTATCCCTGATATCGGGATGTGTGCAAGAAGATCACAACACCCCCGGTATCAGGAATAGGGCACTGTGTGCAGGAAGATCACAACACCCCTGGTATCAGGAATAGGGCACTGTGTGCAGGAAGATCACAACACCCCTGGTATTAGGGATAGGGCACTGTGTGCAGGAAGATCACAACACTCCTGGTATTAATAGGGATAGGGCACTGTGTACATGAAGATCACAACACCCCTGGTGCCAGGGTTAGGGCACTGTGTGCAAGAAGATCACAACACTCCTGGTATTAATAGGGATAGGGCACTGTGTGCAGGAAGATCACAACACCCCTGATGTCAGGGTTAGGGCACTGTGTGCAGGAAGATCACAACACTCCTGGTATTAATAGGGATAGGGCACTGTGTGCAGGAAGATCACAATACCCCTGGTATCAGGGTTAGGGCACAAGTTCTAGTCACATTGACTGATCACATTACTTGTTTTGTCAAGCTACCAACTGTTTCCATTTCCCATCCCCCATATACTGTCAGTGGGAAACTTGGTAACATGAATAAATAAGAGGGCAGCCAATAGGAATACATATTCATTCCTAAACTGACCTTAACTGACCTGAAAAGTGTCAAATTGTATCATTTTCAGTTAGTGCGCACTAACTCCCAGTTAGTGCGCACTAATCGGAAAAAACGATTTTTAACGATTTTTTAACTAAAAAATCGTGCCTAACACGATTTTCTTGCCCTGCCACACGATTTCTATCGTTAAGACGATATGGAAAACGATTCACATCTCTAGCTGTTAGTAGTATGCATGCTGTGAGGCTGTAAAGGAACAGCTGCATGCATGTTTCCTGCCTCACAGAGGTCTCCCCCTTCCTCCTCACAGCCCCTGAAAGCATATGCTTTAAAAAAAAAAAGCCCTAGACAAGATGCCAGATAACAGCACATTCCAGACAGTAAAGTGCAGGATAATGGCTCTTTTGCTGTATTTTTATAAACTACTTATTATTTGTATAGTGCTATTAGATGTCAACAATATATGCATAAGAGATAGTCCTTGCTCTTTGAAGCTCAGTTTAGTCTTCATATTTGGCTTAAGAAGCCATAAACAGAGCGAATAAATGGAAGGAGAATGGAAATGACTTGAATGGGCTTGGATATTCTTTCAAACAGGAAGATGTGTTAAGGTTTATCACTGATGATTGGTTAGAGCAGGCCTATTATCAAAACCCCTGAATGCATGCCACATCAAAATTTTTAGATACTGCTGGTACACTGAGGACTTCTTCATGATTTGAACTGAAAGGGAAGGGAATCTTAAACAGTTTTATAGGCCTTTTAACACATTCCATCCATCAATCAAATTCAAAATAGATTACTCGATGGAGAAAGTTAACTTTTGAACATTACTTGCTCAGTAAAAAATGGACATAAAGGAACATCTGTACACAGATAATCCACTGAGAGATGCAGCTACCTTCACAGTTCCAATTTCAATCTTTCACATACAAAAAAAATTCCATTATACAAAGCCAAGCCATATGGTATCACTGTATATGCTGTGACCCAAAAGACAGAGACAAACACCTCAAAGCACTAACTGAGTCCTTCAGAGAAAATGGATATAACCTTAAAATCATTTCCAAGAAAATTGCATCTTCACTTAAAATACCCAGGGAGGACATGCTACAGTATAATGGGAGGAAAACCACCAAGCCTATATCTCTTGCAATAATGTACAAAGACAACAAGCAAAGCTGCCAAGGAGCATAAAATATCAATTTCCATTGGTAGAAAAGGATGGCTACTTGAAAGAAATAGTCTCTACTTTTTTAAATTCTAGTTTTCCAGCAGCCGCCTGATCTAAACCCAAACATTAGTAAGAAGCAAATGCAAACCAGTATTCCAATATAAGAACATAAGAATTGCCGTGCTGTGTTAGACCAAAGTCCATCGAGCACAGCATCCTGTCTCCGACCATAGCCGATCACAAGTACCTGACAGATCACATAAAGTCGGTTTAATTCCTGCTACTCACTCCTAAGGATAGCAATAGCTTTCTTTAGACTACCTGGCTAATAATGTGGGAGAAAGATTCTAAAACCAGTATCACGCTGCAAATTTTGCCAGCAGTAGCCCAGGACAAGCCAGACAGGGAAGAGGGAAGTTCTAATCTTATAAAAAAAAAAAAACAACTTTGATTACATTTTCATGGATTACCCACATTCCAAAAATTCTGAAGAATGTTCTCAATTTCAAAACCCAATTTTACAAATCCATAACAACTTCCTGATTGACTAAAGTATAGGAAAGTTTGATGAATCAAAAAATAATAATTTGGCAGGAGTTATCATTAGGTTCATCACAGAAGTTTTAAAAAGGGCCATTTGCAATGACGGGTTCATAAGAGTTGGGTAGGAGCTAGAAGAAACAGAGAGAAGATAGAGAACTATGGTGCGAGAGGTTTTTTGTTTGTTTATTTGTTGTGTTATTGTAGATACATTGTTTTTCTCTTTCTTTTCCTTCCCAGCATATTTCCTTATAGATGTAAGCCCTGTGATGCATAAACCCAGATAACAGTACCAGAGGCCATATCTCACACTTGTATTTAGCTGGACACTGTAGCTATTCCATTATATTTATGTGCAGGGTTTCCTCACATTGCTCTTTACTTTTCCCATAGGTAAGCCTCTTTTTCACAGCACTGATAATCTCAGCAGGAGAGAATAATGGAGTCACTACTCAATAAGACACCTGAGAGCGGTTTGGTGGTTTCCAACATTTTTCTTTTACTGATAAGGTGCAATGATGAATTAAAGTCTTTACAGCTGTGTTCTTCATTTTCCAGTTAATACAAGTGCTTTCAGTAATTCTGTGACTTCTTGCAGTCTTTCTTGAGTGCAGATGTTAGTCCAATGTAATTAGTTCTTTTAGTTACTTGAATTCTTCCCTCCCATTAGGTTCTGGGCAAAGCTTTTGTGCCTGCCTCCCAAGGAAGTCTGAAGTATCAAAGATTTACTTTAAAATGGTTGAATCTTTCATCTCCTGTGGTATCAAGGGTGATAGCTTTTACTCCTTTTTCTCCCAATCTTCAATAGATATTCCCGGGCCATGGATGTGGTCCATCTCCTCTCCTTCCATCCCTTATCGCCTTCTTCCTTTCCTCGGGATGGCTGGAAGTCATCCTCTCCTCTGGATTCTGCAGGAAGGAAACATCTTCTGTTGTTTAGAAAAGTAAAACGAAGCAAGCTTCACTGAGTCCAAAAGGATTTGTCACTGCAAACTCAAATAAGTAAAAGGTGGCATGAGAGGGTGGACAGAAAAGCTCATCCAAAACAAAAGTCTCCATGGAACTTAAAGGTAAGGCCTGAGAGCACGGCAAAGGACAAAGCAAAAAGGATCCACAAGGGTAAAATGGTGATCTCTCCAGAAAAAACACAGGGATGGTAACTTTCATACCAGCATGCGGGCGCACAAGTGCGCGCATTCATCAGCCCGCACCCAAGGACATGGCTATTTTATAACTTGCATGCTTATTTGCATACAGATTATAAAATAGCCTGGCCGAGTGCACATGTGCGCTAAATTATAAGTGGGCTTGTGCAAGTGCACGCAAATACTGCCTTACCGAGTAAATCGGGAGATTTTAACAGGGATGTGCACCGACACCATTTCCAGTTTAACAGTTCATCCCCAGTTCACCCAGTTAAGAGAGAGATCTTCCAAACCCCTCTGGTTTAGTAGACTTTACTCCCCCCAGTTATCCCCGACCCTTAAACCCCGCTGATTTGCCTATTTATCCTTATTTTATAACTTCCATGGCATCCATAGTGGAAGTAAAATTTCGTGGCAGGGGGCATCGGGGCGCTTCGGATCCCCTAAATATTATGGTACACATCTCAGGTTTACACCCCAAAATGCCTAGGCCCAACCTGGACTACGCTCGTGCTCTGTCCCTTTTTGAAAACTTCTGAGATGTCCATGCTGCGGCATTTGTGCAATGTATCCAGGCGGCTTTTAAAATCCTCTTGATGCACATGTGCCTGACATATTTGCACATCCCTAGTATTTAATGCATATGTCAGGCTTTCAAAATTATCCTTTAAGGACACTACCATTGCTATCCGCCACATGGGGAAGCTGGAAACTCAAGAAGCATCAATTCTGTCTACCCCAGAAACCTAATGGTATATTCCTTATCCAGTATTAGTAGGGACTAAAATAATCCCTACATAGACAATGAGGATTAGGGGTTCAGGATGGTATGGCAGAGTTGATGATGATGAAGAGGAAGCCTACTATATTTTATCAATGTGCTGGAAACACCATCAACTCCACCCAGATCACGACTATCACTAACTAACTACTGCTACTACTGAGTGAATGCTGGATCTAGTAGGCAATCCCAGCAAATAGTGCTGGTAGTTCAGCAGCAGTTGGAGAGATTGCAGGAAATGAAGGAGGAAGCAGAGCATGGAAGCAGAGAAGTCAGAGAAGAAAGAGAGAAAGAGGAGGAGGCAGAGGAGACAGATCAAATAGAAAATGACAAGGAAGTAATGCAAGTTAATACAGTCCTATGAGGAGTAAAATCAATATATATAGCAAAGATAAACAATTAGCTCCTCTATACAATATTGTGTTAACTGTTTGGTTTCCTTTCAACGAGTTTTCCTTCTCAATAAAACATTGCCTACTGGAAACACACTGCTTGTAACAAACTCACCTGAGATTACTGCATTGGGACCCTCATAATCATGGGCTATATGCATCGCCTCTGGCTCTGACAGAAAATTACTGTTGCATAGCTTTTATTATAATCATCGGGCCCTAAAATTGCAAATCATTTTTTAAACAATTTTCAATTGCAAAGAAAACCAATTCAACTTCTCTTTAGAAGGCTGAAAAATCTGTGATCACTGCGACTCCAGTGCTGAAGGATGGCCAAACAGTCACTCCAAATGCTTATGTTCCAATGTCTATGTCCGAACACCGTCCGTGTTTCAGAAGTCTTTTCTTCCTGCCACAGGGGGAAACTGGTTACTAGCAGTCCTCAACATGGCCCATGTTGCTTAGGCATGATGATAGCATTTCTGGCTCCTATTACTCAGCCATGGAATAATTATGCCCTTCCAACATCAATATGAACTGTTGTTCTTTTGGGATCTTTCACTCCTCCCAACTCCCCTCTTCCTCCCCTCAAATTGTGTCACAACCAATGACACTTTCACGCTAAGAGGTAATAACCTTGGCGTGCCCTTTACTCTGCACTCCCACTCCTGGAGTTTTCCTCGTGCCAAGGGGTTTTAGCACTGTCTTCCGAAGCTGCTTGTAGTATTGTGCTGCTCTGCCAGCTGTGGCAATGGGGCCGCAGGCGGCACACATGCCCTGTGTGCCCATACGTGAGGATTACCTTAACACATATATAACTTTCTCCCAGCTTCTGGGCAGAACTGCATGCAGCGTGCAGAGTGGTTTCATACCTCCACCCTGGTTTTCCACATTGTTGTTTTTTTTTCTGGCACTCTAATTTGGTTAAACTGCTGATGGGGGGCCTAACAGGCCTGCCTCTTGGTGCAAGTCTTCCTCTGGACTTTCCAGGTACGGAACACAGAACGCCCTCGTCTGCCACCACTGGAGAGACTAAGCTGGCCTCATCCCTGGCAGTGAAGTTGGGCGATCTTGCCAGGGACAGTATTTTGGAATAAGTTCCCCCCTCCCATTAAAACTGGAAGTGCATGTGAGAAAACGTATGCATATTCTAAAGTTCCTGAGCACGCCCTACATATTTTGTGCATGCTGAAAAGTATGTGCATGCTTTAGGGGAAGGAGATACACATATTTTAAAACCTGCCCAGAAGGGTCCATGCGGGTTTTAAATACTAGAGCAATTCTCCACCAACCTCTTTATGTGCATATATATGGCGCTGCATGGAGATATTTGAAAGTTGGGCTGAAAGGATCTCTATTTGTGTAAGTTTAATTACAGTGGCAACAGACATCCTTGTGGTGAAATTTGGGAGGGATTTGGTAGTGGACCCATACTTTTGAATTGTCAAAAAGTATGCTCATATTTTTTCTCTACGTATCTGCACTTATCAGCATATGTAAATGTTAGGTAGTTTAGAGGGGATATTTTTCAAAATGTGCATACTTTCACTTTGAAATTTGGGGCAGGTTTTAAAATTACCCCCCCCACTCCCAAATTCTAACAGTAGTGTGGGAGGAGAACTCTACACCTTACACATACACTCCAGCTAGCTTGGTATTAGTTTGCATCCAGACATCACCATGCTGCTGACTGGTGTTCAGCCTGTGCTCTCCTCTAAACTGCAGAGCTTGCTCTGTAGCTCTGCTTCCCACACAAACATTGTTTATGCACTTGGGGGCGGATTTTCAGAGCCCTGCTCGCCGGTGCGCCTATGTTCAATAGGCCTACCGGCGCGCGCAGACCCCGGGACTCGTGTAAGTCCCGGGGTTTTCCGAGGGGGGTGTGTCGGGGCATGTCGAGGGGGTGGGCCCGATCCGCGCGGCGTTTTCGGGGCAGGACGTAGCGTTTCGGGGGCGGGCCTGGGGCATGGTTACGGCCCGGGGCGGTCCGGGGGCGCGCCCTCCGTACCCGCCCCCAGGTCGCGTCCCGGCGCGCTAGCGTCCCGCTGGCGCGCGGGGATTTACGTCTCCCTCCGGGAGGCGTAAATCCCCCGACAAAGGTAAGGGGGGGGTTTAGACAGGGCCGGGCGGGTGGGTTAGGTAGAGGAAGGGAGGGGAAGGTGAGGGGAGGGCGTTAGAGAATTCCCTCCGAGGCCGCTCCAATTTCGGAGCGGCCTCGGAGGTAGGCTGCGCGGCTCGGCGCGCGCCGGCTATAAGGAATCGATAGGCTTGCGCGCGCCGATCCCGGATTTTAGCGGATACGCGCATATCTACTAAAATCCAGCGTACTTTTGTTTGCGCCTGATGCGCCAACAAAAGTACGCCAAATCACGCTATTTGAAAATCTACCCCTTGATTTTTCCTTCATTTTTCTGTGCGCTCTTTCCTTGTTATATTTAATTAATTGTATTTACTAATCTTTGTTTCTCTAATAGATCTTTTACAGTTGTAATCCCAACTTCTAATGTGCTTGCAAAAGTAGGTATGATATGTGAATTGTTATATATAAGCTTGTTATTCCATCATGCAGATTATGAATAAAAATACCAAGCAGTGTTGACTTGACTGACCATCTGGAATCCCATGTGATTTTTCTCTGAGGTTGATATTGAGCCATTACTAATTGTTCTTTGAATATGTTTATCTTAACAGTTGGGTACCCATCTAACGGTCATATGGGCCAAACTATGTTTTTTTAATTTGTTTCCTAATGTATTTGATCCCAGCTTGTCCAGGGAACCAGCCAATTGGGTTTTCAGCAAATCCATAATGAATGTACGTGTGATAGTGCCTCCACTGCATGCAGATTTATCTTATTTTTTTTATTTTGCTTTTCACTACTTACAAGAGGCAGTAGTGGGATTTGAATCCTGGTTTCCCTGATTTATCATTTGCTGCTCTAGCCACTATCCTACTCCTCTACTCCGTGCATATTTATTGTGGATATCCTGAAACTCTGACTGGGTGGGGGTTCCCCCAGAACAGGTTTGGAAACCACTGATTTAAGACCTTTATTACATTTATTTTATAAAACTATAAGAAACGTATAGCACAAAAAAAAAAGCAAACAACCTCACATTAACCCAATCCCATCCCATCTTAGACATCTACCAATGCAATATACATCAAAAGAATAGATCAACACCCCCCCCCCCAATAAAAGTAAAAAAATGAATAAAAAAAAACAACCCAGTATACTTTTTAAGCATAAAAAAGAGTAAAACAACATTAGAATAGCTAATCCAAATGCCTGTTCTATGATCCACAGCTTTAAATGTTTCAAGAAGGTTTATTTTATTTTTTTAATTTACTGATGAGAGAAGGCTAGTCCTGTACTGATCATGCGAGGACAGTTGAGCATTGGTTTAGGCTGCCTATTTTCCCTTCTTTGAAGGTGTTCATGCGATGTTTGGTGCCACTTTACCTCTCTTTTGGTACCTTGGGGCTTTGATGTCATTCTTCTTCCTGCCTTAGCTTTCACTCTGTATCATGGAGTGCAGATGCCACAGCTCTTGCCGTGTTGCTCAGCACCTATGCTTTGTGGCTTTTTAATTGTCATTGTTTCTTCTGCTCCAAGCCTCTTTTGGTGCATTTGGGTGATGTGAAGCAGGGAAACCAGGGTTCAATCCCACTGCCACTCCTCGTGACTTTGGGCAAGTCACTTCTCCCTCCATCATCTCAGGTGCAAACATAGAAGGGTAGATTTTAAAAAATTGCGCGATCGCTTACTTTTGTGCGTGCACCAGGCGCAAACAAAAGTACGCTGGATTTTATAAGATACGCGCGTAGCCGCGCGTATCTTATAAAATCCGGGGTCGGCGCGCGCAAGGGGGTGCACATTTGTGCAACCTGCGCGCGCCGAGCCCAGCGCGTGCTGCCTGTTCCCTCCGAGGCCGCTCCGATTTCGGAGCGGCCTCGGAGGGAACTTTCCTTCGCCCTCCCCCCACCTTCCCCTACCTAACCCACCCCCCCGGCCCTATCTAAACCCCCCCTTACCTTTATTCCACGATTTACGCCTGCGAAAAGCAGACGTAAATCTGCGCGCACCGGCCGGCTGCCCCGCTCCGTTTCCGGGGGCTGGTCCGGAGGCCGCAGCCACGACCCCGGAACACCCCCAGGCCGAAACCACGCCCGCATCACCGCCCCCAAAACGCCGCGTCACGCCCCGAAACGCCACGCCATTCTGCCACGCCCCCGACACGCCCCTTCCCGCCCCTTTTAAAAAACCCCGGGACTTATGCGCGTCCCGGGGCTCTGCGCTCGCCGGCGGCCTATGCAAAATAGGCGCGCCGGCGTGCGAGGGCCCTGCGCGCGTAAATCCGGAAGGATTTACACGCGCAGGGCCCTCGCACGCGCCAGCGTGCGAGGGCCCTTACTGCAATAAGGCAATATCGCACATCAAACAGCATTTAACACACGTTAGAAACTGTTTATCGCACAATATCCTTTATTATGGATATATTGCATGATATCTGTAATGTATTTCTCCCCCTTTGGAAATAAGTTGCTTTGCATGCATTTGCATGCAGATACTTGCCTAATACATGCAAAGTTTTTTATGCCTAAGCAATTCAATGCAAATTAAATAACAGGGCTGATTTAGAAAAAAGTCAGCCCTGTTATTTTATTGCATTTGAAGGCGGTGTACTTATTTTTCCAGGGTAGCATCAGAACGCTATCGTGGGTCTCAGATGGTCCCATGGGAAAATTTAATGGGCTAAGCAGCCTGAAACAACTTCATCCTAAAACTCTCAAAATATGCCGGGGGTTTGTAGAGACCCTGCCTACCCCCTTCCCCTCCACACCACTACCTATCGAGGCAGCAGAGACTCCCAGTAAAAAATAAATACATAAGTAATGTTTAAACCACACGATGATGGCCTGCTCCCTTCCCTATCCCCTACCAGGTAACAAAGTACTCCCCAATTATTTCAGCAGCCCTCCCCTAAAAGACCCCTGCAGCAGTCCCCACCCACTCCTGTCCTTCCTCCCCTGATTCCAAATTGTCACCATCTCTAGATCTAGTACCCCCCCCCCCCCCCCAAGCCTCTCCCCTTACCCTCCAGCCATAGAAAAAAAACACTTGGAGATCTGGAGGGCAACCTTACCACCACCCCTACCTTTCTAAAAGATTGGTGGTGGTTGGCGGGGGTCCAGAGCACGCTCCGGCCCCAGTTGGCACCATTTTTCTAAATGGCATCAACCCCAAATTGCCCGTTTCATGTTTTTTTAAAGTGGGGGTTTGAAGTCATTGGGGGGTTACTTCCCTGATGCCAGAGGAGAGGTTAGGAAAGGGGGCAGGCCGTTGCCACGTGGTTTAAACAATGTTTATTTTTGCTGTGTTCTGCCACTGCCTCTACAGGCAGTGGGGAGGAGCAAGGGTCTGCACATACACCCAGGAGTAATTTGAGAATCTGGGGGGAGTCATTTTAGGGCCTCAGGCACTTTAATGCGACGGTGGCCCTGGGCAAGGTTGGCCACCATCATGCAAATAGGCCCCATTTTGGAATGTGATTTTATGTCACGCATTTGTCCCACATTTGCTAAAATTGGAGTGGAGGGGTAGCCTAGTGGTTAGGACAGCTTGCTATATACCAGGGAAATCAGGATTCACATTTCACTGCTGCTGCTGGAGAGCTGGGGCAAGTCTCTTAACCTTCCATTGCCTCCAGTACAAACTTAGGGCCAGATTCATTTTCTCCCACTTTGTGACTATGGGAAAAACCCTTAGACGGTAACTTTTAAACAGGTGTGTATGTTCGTCGACCCCCACCCAGGGACATGATAATTTTATAACATATGCATGCATTTTATAAAATAGACTGAACGCGCGAATATGTGCACACAAATGTAAGGGGATGAACGCTTATGCACACAAGTGCTGCTTCTACCCATGTAAGTAGGGGGGGATTTTAGTAGTCATGTGTGTCGACGCCACATCCATTTTTCCCAGTTTATTCCCACTTCGCCCAGGTAAGTATGGCAATTTCTTATATTCTTATGAGAAGGGATGGCTGAGGGGGGATAAGATAGAGATCTATAAAATATTGAGAGGACTAGAAAGGGTAAATGTGAATTGGTTATTTACTTTTTCAGATAATAAAAGGACTAGGGGGCACTCCATGAAATTAAGCTCTGGAATTTGTTGCCAGAGGATGTGCTTAGTGCAGTTAGTGTAGCTGGGTTTAAAAAATATTTGTATAGGTTCTTGGAGGAAAAGTCCATTAACTGCTATTAATTAAGTTGACTTAGGGGCCGATGCAATACAGTGCGCTCAGCCAAGAATGAGGCTATTACTCATTCACTCCAAATGTAAAAAGATAAATGTGCATCTCAGACGCACATTTATCGCTTAGATATTAATGCCTGCCTGGAGCAGGTGTTAATAGTTGAGCGCATTGAAAAGAAGTACAGAAAAGCAGAAAAAACTGCTTTTCTGTACTTCTTTTTTAAAGTAAAAGAAAAAAAAATTGGCAGACTGACGCCGGTAAACTCAGCCTCGGTTTTCATAACCAGCCATCTGCCAGTAATAAAAATGGCCGCCGATAAACTTGGCGGCTGTTTTCATTACTGGCAGACCGGCCTCAGTTTTCATAACCTGCCTAGTTTACCGGCATCGGTCTTCATAACCAGCAGCCACAGCGAGTCGCATTAGCAAGGAGGCGCTAAGGTCGAGCAAGCGACCCTAGCACCTCCTTCCCAGCGCAACCCCCAAATTTACATATTGCATGGCACCTCCCTTGTGGGCGCCATGCATGCATTAAGAAAGCAGGTGCTAAAAAGTCAGTGTCCACTTTCCACGAAGATTATTGCATTGGCCCCTTAGAAAATAGCCACTGCTATTACTAGCATCAGTAGCATGGGATCTTCTTAGTGTTTGGGTAATTGCTAGGTTCTTATGGCCTGGTTTGGCCAGGAAACAGGATGGAAACAGGATGCTGGGCTGAATGGACCCTTGGTCTGACCCAGTATGGTATGTTCATAAGGGATAGGACTTTCAAACCCCCCTAGTTTAATAGCCTCCCTTCTCCTCTGTTAGCCCCTACTTTTAAAGTCCCACTGATCAGCCTGTATCTTTTAGTTTTACTACTTACATGCCATCCATAGCAGAAGTAAAGTTAAACTTATGTGCATAAGTAACATAAGAACATAAGAAAATGCCATACTGGGTCAGACCAAGGGTCCATCAAGCCCAGCATCCTGTTTCCAACAGTGGCCAATCCAGGCCATAAGAACCTGGCAAGTACCCAAAAACTAAGTCTATTCCATGTTACCGTTGCTAATGGCAGTGGCTATTCTCTAAGTGAACTTAATAGCAGGTAATGGACTTCTCCTCCAAGAACTTATCCAATCCTTTTTTAAACACCGCTATACTAACTGCACTAACCACATCCTCTGGCAACAAATTCCAGAGTTTAATTGTGTGTTGAGTAAAAAAGAACTTTCTCCGATTAGTTTTAAATGTGCCCCATGTTAACTTCATGGAATGCCCCCTAGTCTTTCTACTATCCGAAAGAGTAAATAACCGATTCACATCTACCCGTTCTAGACCTCTCATAATTTTAAACATCTCTATCATATCCTCCCTCAGCCGTCTCTTCTCCAAGCTGAAAAGTCCTAACCTCTTTAGTCTTTCCTCATAGGGGAGCTGTTCCATTCCCCTTATTAATTTGGTAGCCCTTCTCTGTACCTTCTCCATCACAATTATATCTTTTTTGAGATGCGGCGACCAGAATTATACACAGTATTAAAGGTGCGGTTTCACCATGGAGCGATACAGAGGCATTATTACATTTTCCGTTTTATTCACCATTCCCTTTCTAATAATTCCCAACATTCTGTTTGCTTTTTTGACTGTCGCAGCACACTGAACTGACAATTTCAACGTGTTATCCACTATGACGGCTAGATCTCTTTCTTGGGTTGTAGCACCTAATATGGAACCCAACATTGTGTAATTATAGCATGGGTTATTTTTCCCTATATGCATCACCTTGCACTTATCCACAATAAATTTCATCTGCTATTTGGATGCCCAATTTTCCACTCTCACAAGGTCTTCCTGCAATTTATTACAATCTGCTTGTGATTTAACTACTCTGAACAATTTTGTGTCATCTGCAAATTTGATTATCTCACTCGTCATATTTCTTTCCATATCATTTATAAATATATTGAAAATTAAGGGTCCCAAAACAGATCCCTGAGGAACTCCACTGTCCACTCCCTTCCACTGAGAAAATTGTCCATTTAATCCTACTCTCTGTTTCCTGTCTTTTAGCCAGTTTGCAATCCACAATCCAGTATTTAAGCACAAATTTCATGCCCCCCCCCCTTTTTTCAGAACTTTTCATTTGTGCACATAGCAGAAAGTACGTATGTACACAGGCACCTTTTACAATCAGCTCGGCATGTTCCAGCCCAACAGATGCGCGTATCTCCTGGTTTTGGTGTGTAGCTGGCTTTTAAAATTCACCTTTTAGTGAATCAGGTACTTAGATTGTAAGCCCCCTCGGAATATGGATATATCTGGAGTACCTGAATGTAATCTGCTTTGAAGTGCCAAGAAATAAATAAACACTCCACTAAATTTAAGTTCATAAGTCTGGTTGGAAATATACTTGTCAGCTGGTTAAGTGCCATTGAATATCCCAGTAAAGTTATCTCAGTAAATTTTAGGGATGTGAATCCTTTTTTGACGATTTAAAATATCGTCCGATATATTTTAAATCGTCAAAAATCGTTAGAGGCGATATTTAATAGGAATTCCCCTGATTTATTGTCAAAAATCGTAAATCGGGGGAAGGGGAGGGGAAGGGGGAGGGCGGGAAAACCGGCACACTAAAACAACCCTAAAACCCACATCGACCCATTAAAATAAATCCCCCACCCTCCTGAACCCCCCCAAAATGCCTTAAATTACCTGGGATCCAGTGGGGGAGTCCCGGTGTGATCTTTTACTCTCGGGCCTCCGGTGCGTTGTAGAAATGGCGCCGGCGCTACCTTTGCCCTGTCATATGACAGGGCAAAGGTAGCGCCGGCGCCATTTTGTTTTTTGTCCCCCGACGTCAGGAGCGTAGGAGATCGCTCCCGGACCCCTGCTGGACCCCCAGTGACTTTTGGCCAGCTTGGGGGGTCCTCCTGACCCCCACAAGACTTGCCAAAAGTCCAGCAGGGGTCCGGGAATGACCTCCTGCACTCGAATCGTTTTGCCGTACAAAATGGCTCCGGCCATACGGCGTATGGCCGGCGCCATTTTCTACAACGCACCGGAGGCCCGAGAGTAAAAGATCACACCGGGACCCCCCCTCTGGACCCCAGGTAATTTAAGGCATTTTGAGGGGGTTCGGGAGGGTGGGGGATTTATTTTAAAGGGTCGGGTGGATTTTAGGGTTGTTTTAGTGTGCCGGTTTTCCTGCCCTCCTCCGATTTACGATTTACACGATATTTAAAAAAACAAAACCGCGACGATCCGATTCCCTCCCCCCCCCCCCCCAGCAGAAATCGATCGTTAAGACGATCGATCACACGATTAACATCTCTAGTAAATTTCCCTCTCACTGGCCTGCTGAATATCTACCTCTGAAAAACAAGTTCAGAAACCTTCCTAGTAAATCCTTAAACAGAAGAGTCTTTCTGTTTTTTTGTTTTCTTTTTTATGTTTTGGGGAACTAATCAAAGCCACCCATCTCTTCAGGAAGTTTTTTACTGCACATTTTGCACCAGTGCACCATTTTGCATCAGACCAAAGCCACATGGATAATTTTGCTTTATTACCCCTGAATGAAAACATTGCCCTCATAGATTTGCATTTGCTTTCTCTGCAGGTAATTTTTCCTCAGAATGAATGTGAATTATTTTTATTATACATTAAAGCCTGGATTTTAAAGGCCCTGCGTGCGTAAATTTAAGGGGTTATGTGTGTGGCTGGGCCGTGTGCACGCTCCGCACATTTTCTAAAGGGACAGCCATGAGCGTAACCACCAATACGCGTCGAAGTGCCAGGCCTAAAGAAAGGGGCAGGCCGGGGGCGTGGTCTGGGTGGGAAGGAGCGGGGAAGGGGGTGGGCCAGAACAGCGCCATTAGACACTGTCCTAGGGAAGCATGCGCTGGCTGGCTGCCGGCGCGTGGATGATACTTCTGCTCCGAGCAATATGTATGTAAACAAAAAAATAGGGGATAGTTAGGTTTAGGTTAGGGGTCGGGGAGGAGAGGGGAAAAGGTAGGAAGGGTAGAGTTAAGTCTAGGGCAGTTCCCTCCCAGTCCGCTCCTTAATTGGAGCGGACTGGGAGGGAACTCATCAAGGCCTGATTGCGCTGTCGTGCGTACTTGATAAAATCCTCCCCGTGCACGCGAATGGCAGGCCGCCCACACATGCGAGCGGATGTAAACATGTGGCGCGCATGCACACACGGATGTTAAAATCCAACGCATATGTACACGCAGATATCGCATTTTGCAACATATGTGCAGCAACGCACGCATGTTATAAAATCCATGCATCCATCTGTGCGCGCAGAGAATGTGTGCGCACTCCTTTTAAAATCTAGTCCATACTATGTATTGTTGTTTTCTTACCCATCCTTCGGGAATGCTTCCAAAAAATGTGGGCAGGTATATTTGCTCTCCCCATGCATAACTGCATCCCTTTCAGTGCAGTAATCAGGCTTACTCTCTTTACAATGCTCGAGACAGTGACTTCTAGCTATTCGTGTGTCCTGCTGAGAGAATGGCATTGTAAAATGCACCTGCAGTTTGTAGAGATTAAAGCCAGGAAACTGCCACCATGTTGAAACAGCCCTGACATAGCTGCCATCAGTGAGAGAAGCAGAATTTGACTCCTGGTTTACCTGATCCCCCTGTCCATTCCTCTAGCCAGCAGACCATGTACCCTCCTCAGTGTATCCTGTTGATTCCACAGTTGGTTAGGTTTTCAGATTGTCAGCGATGAATACATGTGATAAAAATTTGCATATACTGAGTCTTCATAGTATACCAATATATCTCAAGCATATTCACATAGAAGAGCCACTGGGCTTATGAATCATTGGGCAAAATAGACATGTCCAGAACTGTATTGTAGAACACAAAATAGTTGCTATAACAGTTGCTGTGTTTGTTGAATTGTCTTTTGTACTCAAGTCTTGTTAATGCTGATAGTAAATTAAATTATAGACTAAATCGCATTATGTGTCTAGTTGTCAGTTAATTCAGGTTGGACAAGCAAAAGGCTATTAATAAATGTTCAACATAACAGTACTACAGTATATATCTGTGGAAGACCTCCTGCAGTATATTATAGCTAACATAAGGATTTTGGAATACTGCACATTGTTGCACTTGATGTGAAAGTTTGCTTCTTTTGTGCATATCCACTGTATTAATCAGGTCATGTATCTCTGAATGTACCATGTACATTATAAAAAAAAAGAGCTCAGATATTGAGAGAGATATTAAGAACATGCTGGGTCAGACCAAAGGTCCATCAAGCCCAGTATCCTGTTTCCAACAGTGGCCAAGCCAAGTCACAAGTAAGTGACAGGATCCTAAGCATAAATAGATTCCAAGCTGCTTATCTGAAAAATCAGCAGTGGATTTCTTCAACTGTATCTTAATAATGGTTAATGGTCTTTTTCTCCAGGAACTTGTCCAAACCTTTTTTTAAACACAGCTACACTAACAGCTTTCACCACATCCTCTGGCAACGAATTCCAGAGCTTAATTATGGATTGAATAAAAAAATATTTTCTCTTATTAGTTTAAAATGTATTACCCAGTAACTTCATTGTGAGCCCCTGGACTTTGTACTTTTTGAAAAATTAAACAAACAACTAACATTTATTTGTTCCACTCCACTCCACAACTAACATTTATTTGTTCCACTCCACTCATTATCTTATAGACCTCTATTATATCTCCCCTCAGTCATCTCTTCTCCAAGATGAAGAGTCCTAACCTCTTTAGCCTTTCTTCATACAGGAATCGTTCCACCCCCTTTCTTATTTTTGTCTCTGTACCTTTTCTAATTCTGCTTTATCATTTTTTGAGATGCAGTGACCAGAACCACATCATTACTCAAGATGAGATTACACCATGAAGCGATACTGAAGCTTTATGATAGTCTCAATTTTATTCTCCATTCCTTTCCTAATAATCCGTAGCATTCTATTTGCTTTCTTGGCTGCTGCTGCACACTGATCAGAAGATTTCAACGTATTTTCAATGATGACAGCTAGATCATTTTCTTGAGTGGTGACTCCTAACATGGAATCTTGCATTATGTAGCTTTAATTTGGGTTACTCTTCCCTAAGTGCATCACTTTGCACTTGTACACATTAAATTTCATTTGTCATTTGCATTCCTAGTCTCCTAGTTTTGTAATGTCCTCTTGAATTTCTCACAATGATACTATGATGTAACAAATTTGAATAATTTTGTGTCATCTGCAAATTTGATCACTACCCTTGTTGTTCCCATTTCCAGGTCATTTATAAATATATTATAAAGTATCGGTCCCAGGAGAGATCCTTTGGCACTCCACCTTTTTCCAATGGGAAATTTTACCATTTAGGCCTACTTTCTGTTTTCTATCTTTTAACCAGTTGGCAATCTACAACAGGACACTGCCACTATCCCCCATGACTTTATAATTTCCTAAGAGGTCTCTCTCATGAGGGACTTTGTCAAATGCTTTCTGGAAATCCAAATACACTATATCAACTGACTCACCTTTATCCACATTTTATTTACACCTTCAATAAATGTAGCAAATTGTTAAGGCAAGGCTTCCCTTGACTAAATCCATGTTAGCTTTGGACCTTATAATCACAAACAGAGGAAGTGTTGTTGGTTTTTGCAGTAGGTGATAAACTAGGATCCAATGGAGACCTGATGCACTGGCTTATTATGGGGGATTAGGCCAAATAAAATCAATATGTATGTATTCATTCATTCATTCATTCATTCATTCATTCAGATTTAGCTTTCACCTTTTTATTAGTGTCAGGATTTCTGGACTTGGGGTACATCACCCCAGGACTGCAAGGTTATATGCTGGAGAGGACTAGGCCCAGTCTTCCGCCTAGTCAGCCTACTCAACCAAAGGTTGAGTCCTTGGGTTCTGGGAGTTAGTAGGTCTTTGCTGCGGCAGTACATCATGGTGAGTCTAAGCAGGTGGGAGCAAGGCTTGGCCAGGCTGGTAAGGCTGGAGCAAGGCTTCGACTGGAGTTAGACACAGAAAAAGGACTGAGGCTTCAATGGACAGAGACAAGGAGCAATACAGGCATGGTACTGGGCAAAGATAGGGCAGGAGCATGGACAGGATACTGGAATAGATAGGGAGCTGGACTTCACACTGGGACAGGCAGTTCCGGACAGGGTGCGACAAGACCAGACAAGAACAAGATCAACAAGGCAGACTGGAGCAGGATTTGCACAAGACAGGCAAGGGTAAGACAGAACGTAGACCATATAAGCCCGAAGGACAAGGCCTACGCTAGGTTTTTTGCTGCCCTGTGCAAACAATTAAAAGTGAATTTTAAGAGCCTGATGCTCGCCGAAATTATGGGATGCACGAATATGTTGGGCTGGCATGGGCCAAGAGGATTTTAAAAACCAGTCGGATACGCATGTACTTGCTGCTGTGCACATAACTGAAAAGTTCAAAAAAGGGGCATGCAGTGGGGGTGGTCTTGGACAGATATGGCCATTCCTGGATTCAAACTTGAAATTTATACATAAATACTTATGCACACTGGCGCGCACTGGGTTCCCCGGCCACATAACTTTACTTCTTCTATGGATGACGTGTAAGTTGAAAAACAAAAAATTCTAAGCAGATCAGCAGGGTTTTAAAGGTCTAGACTAACGAGGAGAAGGAAGGCTAATAAGCTAAGGAGGATTGAAAGTCCTTCCTGGGAGAACTTGGGAAGAACCGGTGAAATTGATAATGGCGTCAGCACATATGTCTTTTATAATCCCCACACTTGCGTGGTAGAAGCGGCATTTGTGTGCATCCATTTAAAATTGCATGCATATGTGCGCACAGTCAGACTATTTTATAACATGCACGCATATATTCATGTATGTTATAAAATGGCCGAAGACCCTGGGTGCAGGCTGACGAACGCACACACATGTAATGTATGCCTGTGCGCTGGTTTAAAAGTTACCGTCCCTCTGTGCTGGTGTCCTACCGCCACCCCCATCCCCCCACACTGTTCTGTTTTCTAGCGCTTAAGGATCCATATATTATCTATTCCTGGGGAAATTCTGCACTAAAAAAAATAAAAACATAAGAACATAAACTTGCCATACTGGATCAGACAGAGGAGTCCATGAAGCCCAGCATCCTATTGCCAACCCAGGTCACAAGTACCTGGCAGGATCCCAAAGAGTAGAAAGATCTATCAAGCTAATAACAGTTTATGGACTTTTCCTCCAAGAATGTGTCCAGCCTTTTTTTAAACTCATCTACTCTGGCTGCCTTTATGACATCCTTTGGCAATAAACTCCAAAGCTTAATTGCACAATGAGTGGATAAGAATTTTCTTTGATTTGTTTTAAATATGCTACTTACTAACTTCATAGATTGTCCTCCTGCGCGCACTGAGCCTATTTTGCATAGGCCTGGCGATGCGTGCAAGCCCCGGGACACGCGTATGTCCCGGGGCTTTGTGAAAGGAGCGGGAGCAGGACCGAGGCCTCCGGCACAGGCGTAAATAACAAAATAAAGGTGGGGGGATATAGGTAGGGCTGGGGGCGGGTTAAATAGGGGAAGGGAGGGGAAGGAAGGGGAATGTGAGGGGGCGGAAGGAAAGTTCCCTCCGAGGCCGCTCCGATTTCGGAGCGGCCTCGGAGGGAATGGGGAAAGCCATTGGGGCTCCCCTAGGGCTCGGCGCGTGCAAGGTGCACTAGTGTGCACCCCCTTGCGCGCGCCGACCCCAGATTTTATAACATGTGTGCGGCTGCGCGTGCATGTTATAAAATTGGGCGTACATTTGTGAGCGCCGGTTTTAAAATCTGCCCCATTACATGTAAATTCATTTAGATGGGACTATTAGCTAATCCCATGATCCAATAAAATTTCTGTGTAGTCAATTTGCCCTTGCAATGTGACAAATTTTACAATGCACCCTTGTATGCCACACTCAAGGGCACATTGAAAACAGAAAAATCCTGCTTTCTGTGATTCCTCCTAATAATATTGTCACACTACTAAGTAGGAGGAACCAAATAAAGCAGTATTTAGTTTAAAAACAAAGTTTTGAAAAAAATAATTCTGGACGCCCAATGCACACAAGATACATGGGAAAGGCTGGTGTATGCCGGTAGCTGGAGAAAGCACACGCTCTTAGATTGAGTATCTCGGTTTTCAACCCACTTGAAGGCCTGCTTGACAGTCACCTCTCCTGTGCACCCAATGCAGAGGAGGTGCTATGGAAGCATATTTGTCCCTATCGCCTCCTTTTTAGTGTGCCCTCTTATTTAAATATTGAATGGCACACCCAGCAGAGCTGGCTGGGTGTGCATTAGGAAAAGGGGTGCTCAACACTGAGCACAATTATTGAATCAGCCCAAATGTTTCAAAAGCATAAAATACACAGATGTTGAATTCTTTCTACTTTTTGATAAGGTGGGCATTTCTTCGGGTAAGTACCTCTTCTTTTCTAGTCTAGACCTCACAAGACCCGTGCAGTAAGAGAATAATGGAGGAGCCATCTCCATTCTTTGAGACCTTGAATTAAAAGCCCCCCCCCCCCAAGTTCTAGAAATCTCAGGGGTTGACTGACTGCTAACATCAGAAGGGGCTACTAGAATATGAGACTTCTTCTCTGTCTTTCTTATTATACAACCTAAGACCCTAGTGGAAACCCAAAGCAGAAAACCCTTTGCCCGTGATTGCATAGTGCATCTATTCCTGTGTTTCCTTATTCCTTCCTTCTGCTGAAGAAACGATGTGCCTTCACATTCATGCCAGTTGCCATTAAATCTATCTAGGGTGTCTCCAGAGCGATTTATTGGTAAATTGGCGTGAATGCAGATTATTTTTCAAAACACAATGTAAACACTGCCTTTGAGTAATAATTAAGATTTTTTTGTATTGTATTTTAAATTACTACTCAAAGATGCAGAATTCCCCCAGGAGTCTGGGTCCTCTCCCTCCAAGCCTTGAAACCCCTGACAGCTCTGCTTTCCTTCTCCCCAGGCTTGATCCGAAGCTCACTGTTTCTACCCCTCCTTGACTCCCAGCTTGCTTTTGCTCCCCACCCTATATGACTCACCCAGTTTGTTCTCTTCCCTCCCCAGTTTTCTCTTCCCTCTTCCCCTCCCCAGTCTTGATGCCCAGTTTGCTTTCTTCCTCCTCCAGCAGCTCAGCCTCAATCTCTCCAGTTCACTTTCTTTCTCAGGCCCAGGCTCAACACCTCCAGCTCACTCTTACTTTCCACCCCACAGATTTGAACCCCCTTCCTTCCCCAGGCTTGATCCTCAAGTGTGCCCTCCACCCAAGGCTTTACCTACTTCTAGTTCTCTCTCTCTCTTCCATTCCCTCTAAGCCTTGACCCTTTCCCCCCTCTTCTGTCCAGACCCCCCTCAGGAAAAAAAAAAGATAACACCTGCCTTCAATTCTGAACAGCCAAATTACTTCTTCTGCAGACCCCTATCTCTTTTCCTCAGAAATGGCTCAAAGCTGCTGCCTTCCTCCTGCTCAGATCCCTGGCAGGCTGGCATTGATCCACTTCTCTTCTTTGTCTTCTTCTTCTGCCCAAAGCTGCTGCCTTTCTCCTCCGGCCCGTGCAGGCTGATGCTGCTCCAGCTCAAATCTACAACTGCTGCTGCTCCCACTACTACCTTCCTTCTCTTTTAAACCCACACAGGTTTGACTGCTTCCATACATCAGCATGGTTTGTCTTCTTAATTTGTGGGGCAAGGGTGTGCTACCCTATGCAATTACATGGTGTGCACACCCGGTAGCGTCAGGCCTGGAGAGATACTCCATGGAAATGGTATTTTTCGGTGATGATTTAGACTGAAACAAATTGCGGTGAATCTTGAAGATGTAATAGAGCAAAGTGACAAAATGAAGAGCAGCAAAGAAATAATCTGGATCAAATGAGATGCAAAAGAGGGGTGATATCTGTAACAGTTAAATTGATTTCATAGCTACATCTGCAAATAATATTTATTTTTATATGAGAGATGGCAGTGCCCACTTTCGCAAATATACAGGATTTTCAAGTGCACAGACTTAAAACATTTTTTCCTACTAACCTCTTTGAAGTTAAAACCAGTGTCATATCAACAGTCTAGCGTCATTCTGAAAATGTGCACGATCTTTGTTATGCTCTGGGTGCTATCAATCTATTAACAAAAGCAAACGTGATGGTGTATAAATTGAAAATCACTTAAACAAAGATGGTTTTATAAACCCCTCAGCTGGCACAGGTGGTGTTTCTACTGTATAGAAATGAGCCCAAAAAGTGAAAAAATAAACCTATAACAGGCAAATCACCATCTCACTTTGAACGAAGTAGAGAGGTCAAAATTAGACCCACACATTTGTCTAATTTTGAACTCTCTACTTCGTTCAAGGTGACAGGTAGTGTTTCAGCATCTTAATGCCCGCCTCAGGGGTCGCAGAAGAATGTCAAACTCCTATCAGACCCTTAGGCTCATGGCATTTTCAATCACGGCAGACTAGAGCCTTCACAGCCACAAACCCTGAGACAGTCATGGAGATGCCAAAATACTACTGGTGTTGGGTTATGTATATATGAGCCTTCTAGCAATGTGAATTTTCATGTTTGCCAGATAAGTACTGATATATTAAATTATATCAGTTGATGGACAATTTTTAAGTATACATGGAAGAGAGAAAATATTGTATATGAGAGTGGTAAATGACCTGATATTGGTGCTTGCTTATGATTCAGTCTGTAACCCATTGTGGATACAAGAGTGCAGATTCATTTGAAGCACATTACTCATATGATACCACTCTTGTAGTGATATTTTAATTTTTATCTTTAAGAGTTTAATTTGCATCTTATTTATGTGTAGCATTATGGCTGGACCAGATATCACTGGCAAAATGGGTGCCACCCCTCTCCATGTTGTCTAGCTGCACCTGAATGTGAAATAAAATAAAATAACAAAAGGAAAACCAAGAAGAGTCCTCATAAAAAGAACTGAAGCTAACTGAAACAAAAAGCTTTGTCGTGTACATCCCTAACAAAAACATTGTGTAACAAGACGAAACAGCATAGCCCATCTTGTTTTAAGGATTTCCTTCCTTTCCTTTCTAAATCTGTCTTTCTACTCTTTTTCTTCTGCATTGAGAGAGTTTCGGAAGCACAAGTTCCCTGTTAGAAATCCAGTAAAAAAATGGGGAAACACAATGCTCAGAATTATAGTTGCCTTTAGTTTCAAGCTGAACTGAAAATGAGGAACCATGTCAATCCATGCAGATGCCAGCTGTGATAGGCTGGCTACAAGGAGCTTGACCCTGATTGGTCCAGATCCTTCCTTACCTTTTTTTTACCTTGGCCCCAATCAGCCAATCTTCAGTGGCTTCACTGGCTTGCCTTGAGTAGAAAAAAAAACAAAACAATACAATACAGTTTGGCGTGCCCCTAAATTTGAATGGATCCAAAAAAAATTAAACAAAAATTGTTGTTATTTTCAGGGGCATTGTCCATTTCTATTATTTAAAGCAAATCAGAAGGCGGTCCCACGTAGCCAAGGCAAAAAAACAAGGGGACAACCTTATGCCATGGAAAGATTTATTAATATGTGTTTTACAGAGCCCGACTCCGGCCGAGTTTTGCCGATTAAGGCTGCATCAGGGGATGACTTCTGATGTCACACGAGACTACATAGATACATTATTTTGTCAAGTTTCAATCTTAATCCTGTATATAATTATTTCCACTCCGCCGTCTGGCAGATATCATGTTCAAAATTATGTAGAAGTTTTGCAATATCTCAACGCAGTAAGACAGGTTCTCGTCTTACTGCGTTGAGATATTGCAAAACTTCTACATAATTTTGAACATGATATCTGCCAGACGGCGGAGTGGAAATAATTATATATAGGATTAAGATTGAAACTTGACAAAAGAATTTATCTATGTAGTCTCGTTTGACATCAGAAGTCACCCCCTGATGCAGCCTTAATCGACAAAACTCGGCCGGAGTCGGGCTCTGTAAAACACATATTAATAAATCTTTCCACGGCATAAGGTTGTCCTCTTGTTTTTTTGCCATTTCTATTATTTGCCACAAAACAGAGTAAAAATTCACTGTTTTAATTTAGATTATCTATTCATTTCAAATATATGCACATTTCTACTCATTGAGACCAAATATATGCACATTCCTAGCTCATAGAGACCAATGATTAAAAAATAACTCAATGCTATCAAAAGCTTTCACTAGCTTAGCCTCTTGGCATTTAAATATGAGGTCTCTTTGAGTTTTATAACCCACTCCTCATATGTCTCAGGATTTATATTTTGTAGTTTTCATTCCTACTGTCTGGCAGGCTATACCAAGGAACCTGAATGGCTCACTCATAAAGGGGGTAATTTTTCAAATCACGGTAGGGCCTTATCACTGACATTAGGGCCTTAGCGTCCACAATAAAACCATAACACAAGAGATAAAATAACGCATTGCGAGATACATATCCAAATTTGAAAAATGTAGTCAACTGGGAGGAGTTTGGAAAGAGTAAATGAAAATTGTATGCAATTTAAAGCCAGAAATAACTACACCTTTTTTTCTCAGCTTTATGCCTGTGATAGCTGTGCAATACAGCTGAAACGAGATTTATTACAAATCCCTTTTTTGGGCAGAGAGAGAGAGAGCCTATGAGGATGCACATATATTAGTCAACTTTTTATACCACTGTAAGAGGGGGCATTCTGAACTTGGGGGTAAAGTTTTGGTGGTGGGCTAGATTTTGGGGGGCAGTTTTACATGCACAGTCAGAGGTACGAACAGCACAGTTACTAAAGATTTGATGTGATTTAATGTGATGAAAGGTATAAAAAGATGAGATTTGTACATAGTACTCTAGGCGTAGCTTGAGGAACTCTCTACCAAGCTGCTATCAAGCTAGGTCGAGAGAACAATATAAAAATGTCATCTTTTTATACTTTTCATCACTCCAAATCACATACAATCTTCACTGATATCTACTATGCTGTTCATACCTCTGACTATACATGTAAATCTGCCCCCTGAAACCTAGACCACCCCCAAAACCTCACCCCAAGTTACTAGTTGCCACTCTTTCAGTGGTATAAATACTTTACTTATATGAGAGCCTGATAAAGAGTATCTCTCTCTCTCTCTTTCTCTCTATCTCTCAAATTAGCCTAACCACATCCCTTTTTTATCACAGGTGCTATTTTTGCAAAAATTATAGTAAAATGATAAATCTAGGCCAAAGTTTGCTATTTACATCATATTTTAATGGAAACAAACTAATAATCGGGATATCTGGCAGGCACAAGTTCTGTAATTAACTAGAAATCTTACTGAAAGCAGTTGCTCATATATCTTTGTCTGTCTGTCAAGCAACGCAGGGGACCTAGGAGGCTTCAGTTTGGGCAACTTTCATGTTAGTATTGCTAGTCATTTAGATTAATACAGCTCAGCTTTCTGATTAAGGTATACAATAACTGAGGGAAAATAATCAAATATTGGTTCCCCAACATACACAATTACCCCATAAATAAGGAGAACCTTACATAATATAGCATAAGTAATTTAAAACACATTTATTAAGAAAGACACATCTTAATATAACCCCACTAAATACATATACAACCACACATTTAAAAACATCACAAACATGAATGTCATATAGGCAGAGAATGTTTATAAATGTAATATAATCATAAACAATATAGCATTCAAATGAATCTTCACATATATTGTATTAAAGTGCTTCTAAGTGCAGATTCTCGTAGTTTTCAACTTCACAGCTCTCCTCCATTAGTGACTGCCGTAATGAAATTCACTTGCGTACTACCCGATACTACTCCCGATACTACTCCCGACGAAGATCTCCGTTTCACCTGACAAGCAGGCTTCCTCAGGGGAAACTCCTAATATCCCTGCAACAATCAAACAAAACCATTTACCTTATCCCACATAAAACAAATAACTACATATCACTTTAACTATAAATCCTTACCATGTGAGTCCAACCAAGGGGCACACAAAAATTTTTTATCCCAGTCACAAATTTCTCCAAAAGTTTAAATTCACTTCAACTTCATCAAAGCTTTATATCAATTCTTCAATTTGATCACGAAACTGTAAACCACAAACATTATTTTCAATCATCAAACTTTAAGAATATGAAAGACAGCATACTACCTAAACAAACGCTACCACCACATACCTTCAAGAGATGGAAGTGACATCATCACTTCCTTTCTGCAAGGATCTCCATTCTACGCAACTAGTGCATTGCCTACTCTATATATAGTCCTCAACCACCTCAACTACCAATTAAAGAACATAATAAATTCGCTCATCAACAATAATCCGCTGCTACAGATACTGATGGTAACCACACAATCAACCAATCATGATAAATCTATTCTGAACGCCTCTAAAAGGGTAACCAACAAATTACAACAAGAAATAAACTTCCATTCATACAATTATTTAATGAAAGCCCCCCACTCTAGTGGACCGTTGAGTCCATGTGGGCTCACAGTATTCCAATTGAAAATGTAACGTTGTTCAACCCGTCTTAAAATTGATGATAAATCACCCCCAAACTCAAGTTTTATCTTTTTAATAATAAAGAATTTTAATTCTTCTATTGAGTGACTTTTATCACTCCAGTGTTTGACTAATGGGGCATTCTCAACACATGACCTAATCCTGCTTCTGTGTTCCCCAATGCGTAATTTAATAGCTCTAGCAGTTTGCCCAATATAAATAAGCTGACATGGACAAATGATTACATAAATCACGCCATTAGAAGTGCAAGTAAACCTTTCAGGAATCACATAAGGCTGACTCAAATTTGAATGATAAAACACTTTCAATGGTAACACATGCTCACAAACGGAACATGATCCACAAGCAAATTGACCCCGTTCAGAATCTACTCCACTATCCTGACTCCCACTAAGCTTTAAATTGTCCCATAAGTTCTTTCGTTTTTTCAAAGAGAAAATAGGTTCATCAACAAAAATGTTCAACGGAGATAATACATGCCAATATTTTTTAACAATGTCTTTAATTTGAAAAGCCTTAGTTGAATAAGGAATGGTACACACCATTCGAGAAAGAGGTTCCTTCTGCGAATTAATCAACAAGTTATCCCTGTTTGAAAACAAGGCACGTTTATATGCCTTTTTTAAAACAGAATTTGAATAATCACGGTTCTTAAATCTGGTATTCAATTTTTCAGATTGTATTTTAAATTCATCGGTGGAGGTACATAAATGCCTATATCTAAGGAACTGTCCCACTGGTATATTATTCTTCAATTGCAGCGGATGAAAACTACGAGAATGCAAGAGTGTATTTTTATCCGTGGGTTTCCTGTATACAGTGGTCATGATCTGAAAATTCTGTAAAAATACTTTCATATCTAAAAAAGAAACAACATGTTTGTCCATAGTCACTGAGAATTTCAAATTTAGATCACCACAATTAATAACTTGGAAAAAAATTTTCAGATCCTCAACTTCTCCCCTCCAAACCATAAAAACGTCATCTATATATCTCCCCCACCAGAGAACCTGTGTATACCAGTTTGAGGAATAAACTACTCGCTGTTCAAATGCTGCCACATAAAGACATGCTAAAGTGGGCGCAATAGGTGAACCCATGGGAATCCCTTTGACTTGCAGAAAAAATCGAGACTTATATGAAAAGTAACTGTTAAACAGTGTAATCTCTGCTATAGTCAACAAAAATTGTAATTTTTTCTCTGAAAAATCCATAGAACCGAGTAGATCTTTAATAATGTCAAGGGCAGTGGACTGTGGAACGTTAGTATAAAGGGCAGTGATATCTGCTGTAGCCAAAAGCCAGTCTGATTCAACCTTCGGCAATAACTTTAATTGATTAAGAAAATGGATGGAATCCTTTATGTACGAAGGAATAAGAAGTGCCTGAGGTTGTAAGATCTTATCTAAATATTTGGACAATGGCTCAAAAATTGAACCTATGCCAGACACTATAGGCCGACCCGGCGGAGACACAAGGGACTTATGAATTTTTGGCAAGATAAAAAAATGTGGAATACACGGACAAACTACTGTAAGATAGTTAAACTCTTTGCCAGAAATGATCTTTTCCTTAAACGCTACCTGTAAAATATTATTAATCCGCATATGAATATCCCGGGTAGGGTCAGTATCTAGAGCTGTATAATATTCAGTGTCTTCTAACTGTCTAAGCACCTCACTATCATAGTTCACTTCATCTAGCACCATGATCAGGCATATGAAATGTGGTTGCTGGATGAAACTAAGGTGATAATTTTAAAAAAAGTATGGCTGTAATAATTAGCATACACATGTAAGTAACTTGTTTTCAGGTAATGGCTATTTTATACAAGTCAGAAGTCCCCACATATTTTATATTTCATGTACACATAGCCATACATAAAAAAGGGGAGGTCTAGGAGGCAACAGTTACAGGCATAAGCTGCTATTTTAAAATACCCTTATGCACGCACATTTGGCAAGGTACTTGTGTAATTTTACACCTGCTAAATAACCTGATTAACTGATATCAGACTTGGTTGCTGTATATTACTGACTGGTGGGGAGGTCTGGGTGACCTGCGGGAGTTCAGGCTGAAGAACCAGGAGGGTCTTGATGACCTGGATAAGGTCAGGGTGAACAGGTGGAGTAATTGGTAAACTGGGTGATTTCAATTCCGCGCACATCTTTTAAAATCTGCCGACTTAAGTGTGCAGATCGGATTTTCTGCAAGTAAGTCCTACTTTATTTTCATGCATAAAATGCATGCAAGCGTATTTAAAAAATATGTAGGAAAGGCATGCGCATTGAATTCAATAAAATACTCACGTTCAATGCATGCCACGTATTTGTGTGTCAGCATACACATACACATGTTCTGGGTTAAGGATGTGTATATTTTATAATACGTGCATAGAAGCAGTTTATAAAATAGCTATATACGTGTATATATGATGTCATGTGTAGTTGCTTAAATATTATCCTCCCTGACGTGGCCTTATATTCTCTTCTAACCACGATGAAGTACAAAAGAGGAAGACAAAAGCAAATGCATAAGGAAAAATCTTGTAGCATGTATCACTTTATGGTTGGTAGCTGGGATGTATCCTTAGCACTGTAAAGAGGATAACTGTACAGACTGGATGGGCAGGATCATATTTTTCTACCATCATTTACTGAGCTACTATTTTCGAGTGTGAATTGTGATGTGGGCCTATTCAATTTCTTTGCTTTGTTATAAACTTAGTGCCATATAATTAAATTATGGGTAACCTTGCTAATGTTAGGACATCTAAAATGACCTTTTTGATGTATGGTCCCCAAGATGAATGTCTTTGGGATTTGACAAAGGCATTTGAATGACTGTTCACAGCTAATGTGGAATTTCTTTTTGACAACACCCTTTGCTGAAGTACCTCAACTTATTGGAGGTGTTCTGATAACCTCGTTTGTGTGGGACCTGTACTACATTTTTTTTTTTTGCCATTGCACACTACAAAATATTTTGTGTGGATTTTAGTATATAGGCCTCAAAATGCATTGCTCATGATGAATGTAAATCAAAGTCTGCCGAGCCCCCAATCTCCTCCACCATTCCTATCTCCTTTTATCTTCATCTCCGCCAGCTCCCATCCATCTTGAGTAACTGGTAAACAGCAGGAATTCAAAATAATTTTAGATGGTTTGGCACATCTCTAATTAGAGAATAGAGATTTTCTTCAAGGATAGTTAACTTAAGACTTAATTAGTATGTGCACCAAGCAAAATGTGCTGCTGCACAGCACATTTTTCATTTTGTCCTCCAAAATAAATAGACTCGATTTTACTCAAGTATTCAACAGAAAGGCTGTACTAGCCCGAAGCACAGGCCAGATGCTTTGACTTCCAGCTTCCCTCCATCAAGTCTATGCCTTTTCAAAATTAAAATCCACGGCAATAATGAAACATATTAAAATGCATGCAAAGTCTGCAGGGCTTATAATATGCTAAAAACTGGCAATACATGTTTACATCCATATATCAACTTGGATGTGCAGAAAAGATTTAAAGTGTAAAATATGCAAATATGTGTCATGTTGTCACACTTGGTCTCTCTAATGGAACTCCCTTTCATTTATAGTCTCTTTAATTTCATGAATATTGCATGCCCCTCACACCTTTTTTTACTCTGGCTGTTGCTAGGCTGAGAGGATTATAAAAATATGTTAATAGAAACTTGCAAAAATAAAAGTAACTGTATTCTAAGCAGAAATTGCTGTTGGGAAAATAAAAATAGTAGAGGAGTTAAGTACCTTCCCATGCTGTATGCTTCAGATATGAACAATATTTAACCTATTAAGCAGATGAGTTAAATTGCAGCTAATACATTCAGCCATTAAAAAAAAATGAAAAAAAGCTATGCTTCTGCATTATTTAGTCAAGTCATTCCCAGCTGTAACCATGTAAGAATATGACTGGCTGCCTGTTTTTATCTGATAAGAAACTTTCTTCTCTAGACCCTTTGACTGTCATATCAACAATGCAGCATACGTATTTGATTATGGTTCTTTCTAAAATGAATTTTAGATCTTTCAATCCATTCTTTTCTTGCTTACCTGCTCTCGGCCGAGCATGCCAGTTAATTGTCTATGGTCAGGTACTTGGAATATTAAATTGCATGCAACTTAGGAGTATAAGCGCAACATTTACAGTAGCAGTTCAATAATTTCAGCTCGAAAAATAACAGGCCAATTGGTTTAACTCTGGTTCTTGGCAACATCGGAGGACCTGTAGGACATTTAAAATGAAGAGTGCAAGAAGTTCAGCTCAGAGAAGATGAAGCAGCATAGAATTTGGAAAACAAAGTCATGCTTCTCTAATTCATTGAGGTATTTGATTGTGTTTATTATCAGGACAGACAACAAGAAATATATCGTACATGATCTCTATCAGAAACTGTGATATGGGATGCATAACATAGTAACAATAGTAAATGATGGAAGGAAAAGCCCCAAGTGCTCTATTTAGTCTGCACAGCAGCCTTTTTCTTTTTTAGGGTAGTAATTGTGCTCCATGTAGGTTATTCTCTCTGTGCCTTCTGTTAAAGGTAATAACTGCTGATCCGGGCAGATTACCCCGGATAATACAGGTTACCCCTTTTTTTCATTTCCTTCCTTTAGCCATTAGAGATTCTCTGTGTTTTGTTTATTCCATGCTCTTTTGAATTCCATTACCATTCTTGTCTTCCATACCTTTACCGGGAGGACATTATGTTTCCATGGAGAAATATTTCCTGTCTTTGACCCCCTTGAAGCTTTATATTATAATTTCTACAGCTTGAATTCCACTGGAAAAGGCTTGATTCCTATGCATCACTAATGCCTTTGAGATATTTAAAAATTGTCTTGTATCTCCCCTGTCTCTCCTCTAGTGTATTCATACTTAGGTCCTTCATTTTCATCTCATAAGTCTTCATGTGCAGACTCCACACCATTCAGGTTGCCTTTTTCTGGACTGCTTCCATCCTATCCTTATCCTTTTTCAGATATGGCCTCCAGAACTGTACAGGGGCATCATTGTCTCCTATTTTCTACTGGTGGTTATGCCTCTCACTATACAGTCCTGCATTCTTCTGGCTTTAGCTACCACCTTGTCACATTGCTTCATCGCCTTCAGATCATCAGACACTGGGGAAGATTTTAGAAACAGCGCGCGTGGGGTACATTTGTGCTCGCTACCCGGCGCGCACAAATGTACACCCGATTTTATAACATGCGAGTGCTGCCGCGCGCATGTTATAAAATCCGGGGTTGGTGCACACAAGGGGGTGCACACTTGTGCACCTTCGCGCGCCGAGCCCTAGGGGAGCCCCGACGGCTTTCCCCGTTCCCTCCAAGGCCGCTCCGAAATCGGAGCAGCCTCGGAGGGAACTTTTCTTCTGCTCCCCCCTCACCTTCCCCTCCCTTCCCCTATCTACCACACCCCCCAGCCCTATCTAAATCCCCCCCACCTTGTTTTCAATAGTTACGCCTGCCTCTGGCAGACGTAACTTGCATGCGCCGGCCAGCTTCCGGCGCGCCATCCTCCGGCACAGCCTCGTTCCTGCCTCTCGACCGGCACCTCGTCCCCTTCCCGCCCCTTTTTCAAAGCCCCAGGACATGCGTGTGTGCTGGGGCTTGCGCGCGTTGCCGAGCCTATGCAAAATAGGCTCGGCCAGAGCAGGGGCATTTTCTCAGGGTTATGCACGTAAGTTGCCTGCATAATCCTTTGAAAACTTGCCCTACTATGTTTTAGAAAAGAATGAATTCTAGTGAATCGGACCTAAGTAGTCTCAAAAGCTCATGTACTACAATATATTTTCTGATGGTCAATTAAAGGTATCAGAGAATATGAAGCTTCCTTTCTTATAGTATAATAAAAATCAGTATATGAAATGCCTTCATATATGTGGTTGCTTGGTATAGCATAGTTCTGGAAAAAGCTCACAGGCAAATATGGCCAGGGATATTGATAGGAAACTTGACAGCATCCCAAAATGTCTAACCTTTTCCTATCATTTGACTATTATCTTGACAAGAAAAGTAAATGGAATCATTAAAGAATCCAGAAATTATGATGGAGATGCCCAAACAGATCGATTCCTTCAAAATTCAGTATGCCATGAATCTAGGTCAGCTGTAATTCTGGAGTCCATAGCATCCAGATCTAGTAATGAAGTACTGCCCAATGAATTAATTTCAAGTTGAACTGAGGGAGAGCAGTGTGAGGCTGAATTAAAACTGAACTGATTAGATGAGATGTGGGACATTTGTTTGGAGTGCATTGGGAAGCAGGAAAGCACCTGAAAAGCTCAAGACCATGCCATTTTGACACTTTTTTCCTTTCCTTAGAAAAGATTTGACTAATAGGTAGATGAAGAGGCTATGAGTAAAGAGCAAAAGTAAAAAGAAATAAGGAAGACCAGCGGTATAATCTCAGAGAAGGTTAGGTTTTAAAATGCTTCTTGAAACATGATATTGGACAGAATCCGAATAGTGATTATACTTCATTGAAAAGCTTGGCAATACTGTTGGTGATAGTAAGGATTCCACTACTCACTGAGGTGAATTTTAAAAGATTGGTGCATGCATCAATTAGGGGAGGTGTCACAAATCAGGCTCGCGTGCACTCACTGTATTTTAAAAGCTGCACAGAAACGTGTATATATCCTGCTGTGTGAGCATCTTACTCTGATTCAAAAAGGGGTGAGGAGGACTGGGCACCAAGAGATATGCGTGCAAATACACACCTGGGCAACTGCCCAGGTCTAGCACTGAGTACGTTTACTTCTGGAGGAAATGTATATTTAAAAAAAAAAGAAAACCATCCATATCTGAGGAGTTTTAAGGGTCTGGGCTAAGTTGGGGAAGTGAAGGCTACTAAACTGGGGAAGGGGTCTGGAGGACCTGGCTCTTAACTGGGTGAACTGGTGAAAGAACTGGTGAAACTGGCAATGGCGTGGGCATGTGCCCCTTTTAAAATCCCCTGACTTACATGATAGAGGTGGGATTTACGCGCCCATATGCATGCCCACTTAAAATTAAGTGTGGCCAGGCTATTTCATAACTTGCACGCATGTACACGTGCAAGGTATAATATGGCGGCGTTGCTGGGTGCGTGCTGATGCACACGTGCCAAACGGCATCCGTGCTTCAGTTTGAAAGTTACCATCACGGTTTTTCCACTCCTTTTGAAAAGGCAGTTGTGAATGTTGAGACCTGAACATGGGATGCCTTTAAGCTGTAAATACTATCAAGGGAGTTAGGTCCATGCTCCGTGTGTAAATGTGTATACCAAAAAAAAAAAAAGAGGAATGTAGAAAATTCAAAGTCCTTCTCTTTCCAGTTAATAAGCATTCCCTTTATTTCTATCTTTTAAAATCTGCACAAATTTCTGTCAGATAGGAGTCTGTGCAAGTGTGTGAATAAACATTCTTTTGTCCCTCCCGATGCAACCCTCCTGGTGAAACATGGTGCCCGTGGCGGGGGTCACCTTAAATTGCTGTTAAAATTACTCTGAATTTTAGGAGTCCTTTGAAACAAAAATGTGTGCAGATTTTAAAAGGGTTATGTTTAAATTCTAAGAGAAGGCCTATGAATTTTCTAAATTCCTCTTGTTTTTGGGATGTCTTTAAGCTGTGCCTTGTGAATACGGACGGACATAGTCTGCTAAATAGCTTTGCCATACAGTTGTGGCAGTAGCCCCACACATTGTTAAACTGCAAAGATCATGAGTTGCTGATCATTGCTGACTGAGAGCCACATTGATCCCAGCTCCATGCTGCTTGCCGTCTTCCAGCTGATCCTACTTGCCCATTATTAGCAAGACACCTCAGAGAATGTCCATTCTCATTTGCCTCCAGACATTCTGAAGACAACTAGGTACCTGAATGTGGCACCCTGACACTGGCTAGTTTTAGTTTGATTTGTGAAAGTATCTAGGCAAGTTTCTCTGTAGTTTTAAAGTAGTTCTTTCTTTGCAAAAAAAAAATTAAAAAATAAGTTTCTGTTTAAACCGTGACTGTATGCCTTCCGAGAGGCAGTGTTAATTTAATTAAAACAGAATTATTAATGTGAGCAAAAGGGCTCCTTCTATAAAAATGCACAAATTCTAAGCAATAAAATTCCTGATCATCAAGCCATAATGGTGGAGACAGACCTAGATATTATTGCTATCATGGGGACATGTTTCAATGAGTCGCATTAATGGAATATGGCTATAACAAGCTATAACCTGCTTCGGAAATATAAGGATGTCAGAAAGGGAGGTGGGGGGAGAGAGGCTGTAAAAAATATCAAAGAGACTGAAATGCAGAGAGTGTGAAGAAAGGAGGAGGCTCTGTGGACAGTTTTGGAAAAGGGAGCTGATATATCCATCTGCACTGTTGTGGTCTATAGACCTCCAACTCAGATGAAAGAAAGGTCTGGGATCTGGTTGTTGACATTCAAAAGATGGGAATAAGGGGAGAAGTTAACCTGCTGAATATAAACTGGAGTATTCTGTCACAGATTACATTACAAATAGAGAGATTCTGGAACTCTTCCAAGAGGCTTGATTTATGAATTGTGCATGTTTAAATTCTAAGTGTGATTTCAAAACAACTTAAAACAATATTAACATAATCAAATTAACATCAATTAAAACTAAGTAACAGAACATGCAATTTTTGGACTTGAATCTAGACAGAGCAACCAGTTGGGAAAAGGATAAAGAAGGAGCAGGAACAGTCATGTTTCAGTACTTTTTCAACTAGCATATCCCAACCGGTAGCTGCATGTCATCAATTTATTTTAGGTAAATATGAATCTAAGAGCATTATGAACAGTCACCATTTTGATTAATCACTAGGAAAATGCAGAGAAAAAAAATCATTTTGGTTCATTCAATTGTTTATAGGGCACCTTTATTAGGTTTATTAGTTTCAAACAAAAAAAAGGTTTATTTGTTTTAATCCTTAATTTGTATACCATTAAAGTCTATGGCGGAAGCACTGTAGCCTATTTTGAACTCCAAAATTGAGGTTTCCTCATCAGTTCTAATAAAAGTGGTGGATAAATATCATTAGAAGGAAGTAGGCATTCCAATACATTAAGACTATGTCAATGTGGCACCAAAAAATGGCATAAGCTGCCTAAGACATCTTAAAGGAGCAAAGGGATACCAGTAGTGACTGGAGTTCTCCAAGGCACTGTCAGAGGAGCAAAGAATCAGCAAGAGTGGGAAGAACCACCCAAGACTTCGAAAAATGACACCCACTCCAGTGACATGAACCCATAAAAGCATCACAAAAGGCAAAGTAGCATCAAGTATGACATCAATATCCTAAGGCACTATGAAGGGGAAACAAAGCAGCAAAAGTGGCAAGAAAAACCTCATGACACCGATAAAGGGACAAAACAGCACAAAGAGTGGCATCAACACACCAAGGCACAATGAGAGGTGGAAAACAGTCATCAACAGTGGCAAGAGCACCCCAAGGTGTAGAGTCTGCGGTATGACAGAAAGACAGAGTGACAGCAAGATACTCAAGTTTCAAAGTCTGAGTATGGCAGCAATGCAGAGTGGACGAAAGAGCCCAAAGGTGTAGAATAGCAAGGCAGAGTGGCAAGGGAGATATATGTCTTCCTTTTGATTATTTTGTAACTTGTCAGATTTGGTAAATAAAATAAAAAATAAAAAACAATCTGTCATCAGTTTCACATTTGTCACTAGCTTTTATTTTATTCCTTACTTGAAAATGGTCTTGGTACTGGGTGGAATTTGGGAAATTATTTAATTTGCTTTCCAATTTACAATATTGTCACTATCACAACATAAATGATTTCTCATTTACATGGCTTTCCTGATCATTTGTGAAGATTGCTTTATTAAGAAAGCATTTACTATAATCTGTAGCTGAACACAGTCATGAGAATGTAAGAACATAAGATTTACTACTAATGTTCAAAAACTAACATACCAAAAACATCTTTTAAACATTTTTTATGTCCATCATATTGGGCATCTTGTGTGTTCATAGATACACATCATTTAATGTGCATAGCATATCTTCGAGTTTTGCCATCAATTATAATCATCGATCATTTTGTATGTGATGCTGTAAAAATCTCATAAATCATAATTTTTTTTTGTGATGCTATAAATATCGTTCAATAAAATATTATTCCATTAAATGTAGAAATTACTCTGTAGAACTAGTGAAAATGAAAGAGCTCCATAGCTTGTAATTCTTGAGAGTCCGCAGTTTTCAGCCCAAGAAAACTACTAGGACACAGTCCAAGATGATGAAAGTCGCCCGATATGGTCCATGTTTCAGAAAATGGATTCCTTCTTCACGGGGCTTAAATCTTATTCCAATGTCTTCAACAGTGATGATAATTTTTCACGATATCTTCAACAGCAAGCAGACCTGGAGAAGGGTTACAACAAAAGCACACTTATGATCCTACTGCTTATAATCTGACACGTTCTCAATATAATTCTTTGAAAGCATTGAAAGAAAATACATCTATTATTTTCAAACAAGCTGACAAGGGGGGTGCTGTGGTATTACAAGATAGACAGATTTATGAACAAAAGGTGTTAACACATCTATACGATGGTACCAGTTATCAGATTCTTACTTTAGATCTTAGTCTTACATTACACCAGTCTATTCAGAATGTGGTTGAGGAAGGACATATTTTAGGCTTTCTTTCAATCAAGGAAAGTACTTTCCTTGTAAAGAAATCATATCATATTCCCACAATCTATATGGTTCCTAAAATACATAAAGATCTTTTACATCCTCCCAGCTGGCCTACTGTTACCACCATATTGTTGTAACCTGTCTCCCGGTCTGCTTGCTGTTGAAGATATCATGAAAAATTATCATCACTGTTGAAGATGTCGGAATAAGATTTAAGCCCCGTGAAGAAGGAATCCGTTTTTCGAAACACAGACAATGTCGGGTGACTTTCATCATCTTGGACTGTGACCTAGTAGTTTTCTTGGGCTGAAAACTGTGGACTCTCAAGAACTACAAGCTCAGTGGCTCTTTTATTTTCACTAGTTCTATGGAGTAATTTCTTCATTTAATGGAATAATATCTTTTTGAACTAAAACGATATTTATAGCATCACACAAAAAATTAAGATGTATGGGATTTTTGCAGCATCACATAAAAAATGACCGATGATTATAATTGGTGGCAAAACTCGAAGATGTGCTATGCACATTAAATGATGTGGATCTATGAACACACAAGATGCCCAATATGATGGTCATAAAAATTTTAAAAAAGATGTTTTTGGTATGTTAGTTTTTCTACATTACTATACATTTTGACTACTACCATAGAAAAAAATGTGTTTCCTTAACCTGTTGGAGACACTGGTGTTGGAGAACATAAGATTTGCCATACTGGATCAGACCAAAATTCTATCAAATCGATTTGTTGATTTTCTGATGTTGCATTAATTCTTTCTTCCTACTGAAATCTTTCTCACATTCAGAAAATGTAAAAGGTCTCTCCTGTACATCTTTTCTCTTTTCTTTTGTACCTGAATTTCTTCCATCTGATGTTTTTTTGTTTTGTTTTAAATAACACAACCCAATATAAAAACCAAGAAAGAAGAAGGATTAGAGAATTAGGCTGGGATCATAGAGGTGTGAAATAAAATGGTAAGGTAAAGATCCAGAAAAAAGTTTGAGTAGGAACAGAAACATATAGGGGCAGATTTTCAAAGGGTTACGCGCGTAAGATATGCACATAACCGCCGAAAATCTGCCCCTGCGAGCGCCGAGCCTATCTTGCATAGGCTTGTTGGCACACGCAAGCCCCGGGACGCGCATATGTCCCCGGGGTTTGCAAAAAAGGGCGGGACATGGGCGGTCTGGGGCAGTCTGGGGCGGGGCGGGGTGGGGCCTGAACCTCCAGGCACAGCGGCCATTTCCTGCTGTGCCCAGGATCCTGGGCCAGCCGTCGGCTGGCACGCGTAACTTCTTCAACAAAGGTAAGTGGGGGTTCTAGATAGGGCTGGGGGCGGGTTAGGTTGGGGAAGGGAGGGGAAAGTGCAGGGGGGGGCGGAAGGAAAGTAACTTCTTCAACAAAGGTAAGGGGGGGTTCTAGGTAGGGCTGGGTGGTGAAATAGGTTGGGGAAGAGAGGGAAAGGTGTGGGGGGGGCAGAAGGAAAGTTCCCTCCGAGGCCGCTCTGATTTCATAGCGGCCTCGGAGGGAACGGAGGCAGGCTGCGTGGCTCGGCGCTTGCAAGTTGCACAATTGTGCACCCCCTTGCGCACGCCAACCCTGGATTTTATAACATGCGTGCGGCTGCGTGCGCATGTTATAAAATTGGGCGAAGATTTGTTCTTGCCGGTTTGCGCGAACAAATCTGCACCCACTCGCAGGTTTTAAAATCTGCCCCACTTTTTCTTTTCTGGGTCAAAACAACCCAGTATATCCAAAAGAAACAGAGTGGGAAAACTAGGCTGGGATTGGAGAGTACAGCAAAATGAAGATCCAGTAAAAAGGTGAGAAACATATTTGTTTTCAATTTTTTCTTCTGGAACCAAAACACCCAAGTATAACAAACAACAAGCAGGGTGGGAGAACTAGATTGAGATTAAAACTTCAAACAAAAGAGAGGCAGAAAAACTCCTGTGCTGGTATATAATAGGCATGGCAGATAGGACTATTATCAGCATTGCATCCCAAGGTGGTATATCAGGAGCAAGTCATGTAGGAAGAGTGGTAGTAGCAAGAGCCACAAGGTGGCATATGAGTGGCATGACAGGTAAACTAAGCAATGTCAGTAAGAAGCCTGAGATGGTATATCAAGGGCATGGCAGGTTGACATGGGGGCAACAAGACTGGAAGGATGCCAATGCATTGCCAACTTTTAAAAGGGATCCAGGGGTGATCCAGGAAACTACAGATCAGTGAGTCTGACATCTGTGCCAGGCAAAATGGTAGAAGCTATTATAAAGAACAAAATTGCTGAACATATGGATAGGCATAGTTTAAAGAGACAAAGACAACATGGATTTAGCCAAGGGGAAAACTTGTCTCACCAATCTGCACATTTTTATGATGTCATAAATAAATATGTGAAGAAAGGTAAGCCAGTTGATATAGTGTATCTGAATTTCCATAAAGCATTTGACAAAGTACCTCATGAGAGACTTCTTAGTAAATTAAAAAATCATGGGATAGGGGGCAGTGTCCTACTGAGGATAGGGAACTGGTTAAAAGACAGAAAACAGAGAGAAGAGCTAAATGGTAAATTTTCCCAATGAGAAAGGTGAATAGTGGAGTTCCTGAAGGATCTATTCTGGGACCACTGTTTTGTAATATATTTGCAAAAAGCCTAGAAAAGGGAACAATGAGTGAGGTTATCAAATTTGCCAATGACACCAAATTATTCAAAGTTGTTAACTCACTATATGATTGCAAGAGGACCTTGCAAAACTGAGACACTAGGCATGCAAATGGCAAATGAAATTTAATGTGGACAAGTGCAAAGTGATGCACTTAGGGAAGAGTAACACAAATTATAGATATGCAATGAAAGGTTCCACAATACGAATCACCATTTAGGAAAATGGTCTAAGCATCATCATTAATAATAATTTGAAATGTTCTGCTCAGGGTGCAGCAGCAGCCACTAAAGCAAATAGAATGCTATGAAATATTAGGAAAGGAAAGGAGGATAAAACAGAGAATATCATAATGCCTCTGTATTTCTCCATAGTGTAACCTCATCTTGAGCACTGGGTGCAGTGTTGGTCACTACATCTCAAAAAAGATAAAGCAGAATTAGAAAAGCTATAGAGAAAGGAAACCAAAATGAGAAAGGGGATGGAACAATTCCAGTAAGAAGAAAGGCTAAAGAGGTTAGGATTCTTCAGCTTGGAGAAAAGATGGCTGAGGGGAAATATAATATTTATTTTATTTATTTCGAAACTTTTATATACCGAAGTATAGCAATCTGCCTTCACTCCGGTTTACATGATAACAACTTTGGATGATCATTAGGAACAACTTATTACAGTAATTGGACATTGGAATGAGAACTTATCAATTGAATGACTATTACATTCCAAAAAACATTCTAAAAACAAGCGAATTGAACATTTATAGGAGTGGACCATCAGGTAAATTTAAGCATGTTACGTAGTAACTTGAGTACATCATCGAACATATGGTGCGTTCATCATCTGACATATGGTGCGTTTAGCTTTCACATGTTTGGGTATGTTGGGACTGAGGGAAGAGTCCAATCTTGGTAAGCGGAAGGGATCAAGACTTTTTATTAACTAGAAAATGCCACATCATTAGGGGACCGTGGCTAGGAGAGAATTGTGGATATGTGAGAATTGTAAGAGGAGGACTTTGGATGAGTTTAATGTGTGTCAAACAGGGAGGGTTAATGTGTTATGAGATTGCAAGTAGCTTAACCAACGCCATCTCTGAAAGTTTTGCTGAATATCCATGTTTTGAGTTCCTTTTTGAAGGATTTGATGTCGCTAAGTGAGCTTAGGTACTGTGGTAACGAGTTCCATAAGTTGGGTCCTGCGATGGAGAAGGCTCTGTTCCTAGTGTTGGTAAGCTTTGTTAGAGGCAGAGAGGGTATGTCTAGGTGTAATTTGCAAGCGGATTTGGTCGTTTGTTGAGATTTGTGTTTCTGAATCATGTTATTGAGGGCAGTGTTGTCTGTTTTTTAAATTGCATTGTGAACTATTGTTAAAGTTTTGAATTTGATTCTTTGCTCGACCGGAAGCCAGTGAAGACTTCTCAGAACAGGGGTGATGTGCTCTGATTTCTTCTTGCCGGTTAGTATTCTGGCTGCAGCATTTTGTAACAGTTGAAATGGTTTTAAGGCAGATTTTGGAAGGCCAATCAGGAGTGAGTTGCAGTAATCGAGGCTGTTGAAAATAAGAGATTGCAGCACGGTTTGGAATTCTTGTTGGTGAAGAAGTGGTTTTAGATGTTTCAGGATGTGAAGTTTATGAAAGCCTTCTTTAGTTTTAGTTGCAATGTTCTTTTTTAGGTTAAGTTCATTGTCGATCCAGATACCTAAGTCCTTTGCAGTGTTTTTCAGTTGGAGTTTGATGTTATCGATTTGTAGGGAATGCATGGAGGTTGTTTGTCCTGAGTTGTTTCTTCCTATGAGGATGCATTCAGTTTTATTCATGTTGAGGCATAACTTTAGTTTGTTCAGCATGTTTCTAATTGAGATTAGGTGGTTGGCTGTTGTGCTCAGAGCCTCTTCGATAGTGGTGGTTATCAGGATGAGGAGTTGAATGTCGTCGGCGTACATATAATATAGATATTAAAGAGGGTGGCCGAGAGGGCGGACACTTGTGGTACCCCAGTTTCAAGTGGGAGGGGATTTGATGATTTGTTGTTAATGGTGACCTTGAAGAATCTGTCTTTTAGGAATGATGTGAACCAGTCTAGAGCTTTGCCGGAAAGACCAATGCTTGCCAGTCTTGCTATCAGGCTTTTGTGGTCTACAGTGTCAAATGCCGCAGAGAGATCGAGTAGGATTAGTAGGTGGCTTAGTTTGTTGTCGAAACCCTTATTATTTTGTTTGATAAATTTAAGAGCAGAGTTTCAGTACTTCGGTTTTTCCTGAATCCATGTTGTGAGTTATGTAGAATATTGTTGTTCTCTAGGTTCATTAAGCTGTATCAGTTCCGCTTTCTCAGTCATCTTTGCGAGTAGAGGGAGGTTTGAGACAGGACGGTAGTTATTCAAATCAGCTGGATCTAGGTTCTTCTTTTTTAATATTGGTGTGATTGTTGCAGTTTTTAATTCAGTTGGAAACTCACCTTCATCTAGTGATTTGTTGATAATAGCAGCTATGGTTGGGGCAATGATGTGTGCCATTTCCTTCAGATCTCGTGTTGGGATTGTATCTAGATCGTGACGTGCTGGGTTGATTTTTCTTAGCATATTATCAGCTTCGGTGATAGATATTGGATCGAAATTTGACCAAGATGTTATGGTTGTTTTGTCAAATTGTTCCTCTGTGGTCGAGGGATTGTTGATAGTGCCGGTTATTTTGCTTATTTTGTTCTTAAAGAACAAGGCCAGTTCTTGGCTTAGATTGTTTGTTTTGGTTGTGGGGGAGTTGTTGTTCTCTTCAATGAGGTTTCTTACGATGTTGAACAGGGAGTTTGAGTTATTTGAGGAGTTTTTTATCTTTTGACTATAGTAGTCATGATTGGTGTTCATAATCGTTTTTTTATAGGTGGCAAGTTGCGTGCGGTATCTTTGTAGGGTTACTGGGCATTTGGATTTTCTCCATTCCTTTTCCATTTTTCTGAGGTTGGATTTCATTGATCTAAGTTGAGAGTTAAACCATGGGTTGTTTTTTCCTCTGGTTTTTTTTAGCTGTTTTGTTTTTACAGGGTTTATGTTATTTGCAGTTTGTTCAGTAAGATGGAGCCAGGATTGTATAGTGTTGTTGATGTTGGACAGGTCTAGTTTAGCAAGTTGTTTTCTGAGCTCTTGTTGGAGTAGGTTGGGTTGGAAGGGAGGTCGGTATTTGAATGATAGTAGATTGTTTGTACTTGTCATGTTGTTGGTTTGTGCATGTGTCCTGCATTGTAAGAGGAAGTGATCCGACCAGGGGACTGGTTTGGATGAAATGGATGTGTCTGAGAAGTGATTGGTGAAGATCAGGTCTAATGTGTGACCTGCTTTATAAGTGGGGATGTTCACTTGTTGGTTCAGGTTAAAGTTGGATAGCATGTCTAGCAAGGTTTGGCAGCTTTGTGGTCTGGAGTTGGTGTCTGTGTGGAGGTTGAAATCCCCGAGAATTAAAGTAGGTTTTTTTGTGCTGATGTTAGTTATTAAGAATTCTAAGAGTGGGGATATCTCACTATCTAGAAGCTTGGGAGGGCAATAGACTAGGCATATTTGTAGGAATTCTGAGTCAAAGAGAGCAATTTCGTACTTCTTTGGGAGGTTGTGAGGGATCAATTTCATGGAGAGATTCTTTTTTATTATAAGAAGTAGTCCTCCTCCTCTGTGATACTTGAATGGGATTGAGAATAAGTTGTAGTCATTGTTGATTAGCTGATTCGTTAGTACTTGATCAGTATTTTTAAACCAGGTTTTGGTTATGGCAATGAAGTCGGGATTTTTTTCTTGGATTAAATCTGATATTAGCATGAATTTTTTGGTTATGGATTGAGCGTTTATTAGAAAGAAGGTGAGGTATAATAGGTTTTTGATGTGTTTCTTGAGTGGGATATTGACCAGGTATCTGTATCTCTTCAGAGGAGTCACGCTGGGGGGGAAGCCATGATTGAGCTGATTGGTGTTTTTGGAGATCAAATTGCACTCTGGTTTTGTTGTTGAGGGTTAAGTGATGTTGTGTTAAGTATGATGTATCTTGGAGGATAGTCGATGAACAAGTGTTGTGAGACTCTGGGAGATGGTCTAGTGGGGTGTTGTATATTGCCGTGAGGGGGGATTAGATGATTGCTGGTAGGGCTTCAGATGATAGCAGGTTTTGGCTGAGGTTGGTTCGAGTTTTCTAAATCAGAAGATATTGAACAAGAAGATTGTTGGAAGAGATTTTGAACAAGAAGATTGTTGGAAGAGATTCTGGTGAGAATTTGGATGAGTGTTGGATGAAATCTGGATGATAGCTGGAAGAAGTCAGGTTGGGTGTTTGATGAAGCCTGAATGGGAGCTGGATAACGTCGGGATGGATGCTGAATGAAGTCAGGATGGGTGTTGGATGAAGTCAGGATAGGTACTGGATGAAGACTGTATGAGTGCTGGATGACGTCGGGATGGATGTTGGATGAAGCCAGGATGGATGCTGGCTGAAGTCAGGATGTATGCTTGATGCAGTCAGGATGGATGCTGGATGGAGTCAGGATGGATGTTGGATGAAGTCAGGATGATTGCTGGATGATGTCAAGATGGATGAAGTCTGGATGGGTGTTTGGATTAAGTCAAGATGGGTGCTGGATGAAGTCAAGTTGGGAGCTGGATGAAGTCTGGATGAGTGCTTGATGAGGTCTGTATGGGAACTGGATACAGTCGAGGGTGATTGCTTGGTGAAGTCAGGGTACGAGATGGCTGAAGTCTGGATGTGGCTGACTAAGTTCAGGAAGCGTTCTGGATGAGATCCGGAGGAGTGCAAGATGATATCAGTATCAAGATATGTACAGGCTATGTAGTTAGTTAGTGAGAGAGGTCTGGGAGAAATCCGGACTTAGATGGCGGAAGATGAGGACATGAGGCGTTGCAGATGAGATGAATGGTTTCTGGAGGGGAGTATGGCGAGTTCTGGAGTCAGTAGGCAAGTAGTAAGATGCGAGTAATCAGCATGATGGATGAGGTCAGGAAGAGTGAGGGTTGGGACAGGATGGGTGTAGGTTCTGGGTGGAGTGTGGGAATGAGTGCTAGATGAGCGTTGTGGGGGTAGGCTGTTTGGTGTTTGATCTGATGAGTGGAAAGGGTGCTAGGGGAGGGGTTTTTCTGGCCTGTGTCCTGTGTCCATGGGCTCATGAAGGGGCGCACTAAGGGGCAGGCCCCTTAGGTCACGCTCCTTTGGGCTCATGACACTTGGTGCGCGATGCCCCGGGATGCTTCGCAAAATTTAAAGGGCTTGCTGCCACTTTGTGATAGGCCGGCTAGGTTAGGGTGGGAGTGGATGCACTCACCACATGGTTCCTGCAGCTTTTTTAATTTTTTTCTCTCTGCTGGCTCACTGTTCGGGGGCGAGGGGTGAGCGGGCTCTTGCCCCTACTGGGCCACGCCGATCGCGCAAGCCCCTGCAGAGTAGAGGTTAGAGGAGACGCTGGAGGTAAGCCGAGGTCTATAAGATAACGAGTGGAGTGGAATGAATAAACGTTAGTCTTTTGTTTACTTTTTCAAATAGTACAAAAATTAGAGGACATACAATGAAGTCCCTAGGTGATACACTTAAAACTACTAAAGGAAAATATTTTTTTACTCAATGCATTATTAAGCTCTAGAAATTGTTTCCAGAAAATTTGGGGAAAGCTGTTGGTATAGCTGCATTAAAAAAGGTTTGGACAAGTTCCTGGAAGAAAAATCTGTAAACCACTATTAAGGGGGCTTTGCAGAAATCCACTGCTTATCTCTGGGATAAGCAGCATTGAATCTATTTACCTCTTTGGATCCTTCCAGGTATTTGTGACTTGGATTAGCCTCTGTTGGAAACCGGATACTGGGCTTGATGGACCTTTGGTCTGAACCAGTATGGCAAATCTTATGTTCTTTTGTAAGGACTTACATATGTCCTGAGGCTTTATGCACGTCGCCAGGCCTTTTGAAAATAGGACCAGTGCGCATAAGCCCATTTACGCACATAACCTTTTGAAAATCTGCTCCTAAGGTTGTAAATTATTGGTATTTCAGATAGGCAGAGCAGTAGCAGCAAGTCTCCTAAGGTGGTACATAAGGGCCATGGCAGGTAGGAAGAACAACAGCATCAAGACCCCTATGATACTATATAAAAGGCATGGCAGATAAGCAGATCTATAGCAGCAAGACTTATAAGGTGGTACATAAGGGACATGGCAAGTAGGAAGAACAGCAAAGACCCCTATGGTACTATATAAGGGGTATGGCAGATAAGCAGATCTATAGCAGCAAGACTCCTAAGGTGGTACATAAGGAACATGGCAAGTAGGCAGAGCAATAGTAGCAAGATCCCTCAGGTGGTATGTAAGGGGCATGTGGCAGCAAGGCCCCAAAGATGGTACATCTGGGGCATGGCAGGTAAGCATGTGGCAGCAAGATCTTTAAGGTGGTACACCTGGGACATGGCATATAGGCAGAGTAGCAGCAAGGTCTTTAAGATTATGCTTTCAGTCATCCTGCAACTCACATTGAAATTCTGGAAACCCAAGCAAAGTCAAAATGATTTCAAATAGACCAGCATATCCATCATCCTTGGCTCCAGCTTTGAGCAAGAGGGCTTATGATGTTCCTTGTCATTGAGAAGACAATATTTACTGGGCATGATGGTTGGTGGGCAGAAATGATAGTGCTTTGCCACATTAGCTTGGTATGGCCAGATTGTATGATTTTGTGCCTAGTGTGCCATAACATCTGTATCCATATCCTCCATGGGCTCTGCAAGTTCATATGTCATAGAAATCTGTGCTGATGTCTACTTTGTCAGCATTGGGCAAGAGTCTCTTTAGCCAGTTGTTTATGGTCTGTATCATAAGAGATTGTTCTTTGTGGGCAATGAATCTTTGATTTATTGAAGTGCAGGAGGAAATAGCAGCTGACTGGGTGCTGCTCCTGCTTGCACTACTCTCTGAGATGGCCTTTTTTTTTTTCCTGTGCTATATCCCCACTGTGTCTCTGCCTTTGGCGCTCCTATTCACACACCTTTGCTACCAGCATATCCTTCATGAATGTGAGATGCTAGGACTAGAAGGCAAGCTTCTCTTTTACCTGTGGATCACAAAGTGTAGCAAGAAAATAAGTATTGTTTTAAGTGAGAAGTTTCAGTTTCTCTTGCACCTGATTATGCAAATAGTCCCCAAACTGCAACACTTCCACTTCCATTTCTTCTTGTTCACAGAAGTCCTCTAACTTTAATTCCAGAATATTTACTATAGAGTTGACCCTACCCAGGGTGGGGCTTCTGGAACTCAAATCCTCCATGGTACCCTTAAATGATTTCAGGATTTGTACCAGCTGCCTCCTCACTACTCAGTCATGATGCCTCAGGGGGCAAATCACACCTATCTCTGTTTCCAGTGACAGATCATGAAGGGGAGTCTGCTTTGTAGCAGCATATAGGTAGAATTTCAGCAGGTGCCAACATGTTGAATCTGATGCTTGTGAGGCATCCCAAATTATTTCTATTTCTCACAGAGAAGCATCCCCATCTTCAAGCTTCAATGAAAATTCTCTGCTATTTTCCTGCACCTCTCTATCAGGTTCTTCACAAATGGACTTCCATTGTTGTATGGCTCCATTCCCAGGTCACCCTCATTGCCAGCTGCAGCAAGTGTGCAAATCAATGGATATCTTAAAAGCTCCCATCTTCTATTGCTCAACCATGTTTAAACTACAGTTTTTCATAATAAAATCTGTCTCAAGACTTCTGCCTCCCTGGTCTAGCTGCCAACCCTCCAGCATATTTCTAATGGCTGCTAGAATATTGCATGAGGAATGGGGGGGGGGGGGGCTATGCATCAATTGGGTGCAAAGTAAACTCCACCTGTCCTCTAATTCTCTATCTTCACTAGAGCTGCTGCCAGCACCTGCCTCAGCCAGGTCCCATTAGTGTGCTATCAAGGAGAGGTAAGAGTGCATAATGTTCATGCTACTCCAGATAACACTGATGAAATGCCCCTCTGATTTAGACAGCTGCACCTGCAAGAGAATACAGCTCTGTTTGTACAGGGTGGGGATTTCCTTCCAACTACATCTAGTCTTGGAAATCACTTTGTAATTGGGGGCTAATACATCCAGCAGATGCTTAAAGCCCACATTCTCTACATCCTTCCAGGTCTTTTCATCAAGGGCAATCATTTTCCTGATGCTCCTCATTAGTATTTTAGATGCTACCTGCCTCTTGCACTGGGACAATGCTATGGAACACCACTCCATTTCCTCTGTGGCATGTTGCCCTTTCAGGCACGTCACTGGGGATTTCTGTCCTGCTACCTGACTCCTGGAAGTCTCCATGGCATCATCTTGGGGAAATGGCTTCCCCTCGTCAAACCCTATCATCTGGCTCTTATTTGGAAAGGCAAAAGGGGTCACCAGGTTAGTACTGCCAACCTCCCCTGAAGCCAGTGGTAGTGAGTGCTGCTTCTGTAGGTGATGCCGCCTACCAACATTAGTGAGATTCTCCACTTGCTTCCCTTGACTGATATCCTCCTGCAGTGAATTCATTGAACAAAATGTAAATTCAGATGTCTGCAGATCAGGGATTTCTTCCATAATCCCTTATCTAAATCCTTGGAGGCTAAAGCTGGTACTGGGGTTGAGGTAGATAACAAATCCTGAGAAGAAATGCTAGGTGCATCATTTACACTCTCTACCTTCTCTACCTGTGCTGCCTGCTCCTCCTGGAGTTAGATCTCAACATCATCAGTATCATCCCTCTCCTCATCATCTCACTGGGGGATAAAATGCTACTGACTGAACTTCTGTTCATCTATTAGCTCTTCAATATCTTCTGATTTAGAAAATACCAGATAATATTCTTCTTCTGAATCACTTGGTGCAATTATTGCTTTCACTGCCTAAGAAGCAGGAACCAAAAGGTAGCACACTGCTGATTTGAGATGTTTCACTTCTGCTATTCATGTCCTGCAAATGGCAATCGTAGATGACTAGCCTAACTTTTCTCTTTGCTCCAAATCAAGAGGGAGAGAAACATGCAGTGGTGGCATATACTTTTCAAATTTCAATTTCTTCTGCATTGGGCTAATTTCCTTTCCTGCCATTCTGGACCTTAACAAGACAAATTTAGACATAGGATTGCTTTTTTTTTTTTTTTATTTCTGCGCATGCAAAAGCTGCCACCATTGCCAGTATCCCCCTCCTTTACTTTTTCCTGGCATGATAATACTTGTGGAAGTGCTCTGATTATTGGAAGTTTGGATTACAAATGAATTTATTGATACTGTAAGTTTCACTCACAGTTTCACTCACTGTATGGAGAACTATGTCACTTACACTGCACACATATACACACACCCACACATACATATGCTGACACACACACAGACACATATGCAGTATATATGTGCTGTACACAATAGCTGATTATCTCTACATCAAATACAATTGCTAAGGACTAACAGACAAAAAAAGACTGGCAGCCTGGTAAATCTCTCCTTTTCAATCTCTGATTGTGCACTGCATACCTCACTGATGTCCAGACAGAAAGAGACCAAGAAATACACTTGTACTGCCATAACTGTACGCTCTACTTTGAGTCCCTATTGAAGAGAAAAATCAAAATATGCAGCAGTGCACACCCTCTCTTTCTGGTACAATGAGTGTGTGAGACCACTGCAGCAAAGAGAAGAACAGAAACAGCCCTTTACCAGTGCCAAACCACAAAGTTTGTAAGCTTCATGAAAGCTTCTAGTAACATGTCCTTTTTAACTAACAGCTAGAAAGGAACTACAGAGCTTCTTGGACATAGTCCGACTTTACAGTGGAAGTGGGGTCAGCCTCACTTGATCCAGATAGCTGCTATAGGCTAGATAAAAATGATGTTGAACTGTGATTTCTCATTTGGTTATTATCTTTACCAACATGTCCTGTCCTGGCTTTGACAAGTCTTTGAGAAAGTGATGAGATTACTTGGGCAAGAGCTGGTTTCTATAGTTATCAGGTTGTTTTTTTCTCTCCATATTACACAGCCATAGACTTCATTGGGTCATAGAAACAAATGGGACAAAGAATATTCATTTCATTTGTAGGATGCCTCCATTCATTTTTTGGAGGGCATGAATGAAACAAATATGGACATATTCATTCTATTTTACCCATTTGTTTCAAATTAATGCTTACTCTCAGAGAGAGAAGACAGAGTTTATGAAGCTCCTTGATTCAAATTTCAGATTTAAAGAAAAACTGATACAAATTGTCACGATCCTGCCCATCCACTCAGCACGCTGTGGGACTTTGCTGGGCTTCAGGCCTCTCGCTCTGCTCATCTACCACTTCCTGTCCACTTGCACAGCTCCTGCACAGCACTGCTATGGACTCCTCCCGGCCTCTAGTCAGAGTGCCAGGCCCAGTCCTGGCACTCCCAAACAGTACACAGAAAAAGGATCTTAATCAATAAAGAGTTTAATGTGGTGCTGTAGCTCGCTGGCTGAAGCCTTATACTAATGCAGGGTTGTCCTTACAAGCCCAGGGTACACAGCATTTAAAACCACAATTCCCTTCCATCTTTTCTCATACATCCATACAGCAATACAGGATTTACCATCCCCCAACCTCCTGGTTATTCCACCTCCATAGAGGAACAGCTGGAGCTTTCCTCTCCCCAGCTTACCTCCATCTCCTCCTCCTGAGACTCTGAGGAGCCGGGCTTTTGTGGCCAGCTCCACCACGGTGGCACGCCCTCTTCCTCAACGTCCATGGACTCTGCTGAGTCATAGGGATCAGACCCAATTTCCTCCACCTGTTCCTGCTCAGGCTCCAGCCAGGGGTCAGGTGTTGGTTCAGGGAACCTGGGAAGTGTAGTCGTTGCTACCTTCCTCAGCGCCCTCCGGTGGCTAAGTTTGGTACCGCTAGCTTCTGCTTGTCTGTGTCTCAGCTGTTTCTGCCCCGGGCCAGGTCGTACTGCATCACAAAATAGATTAATTTAAAGGAGAGAGAAGTATGATTTTATATTTACTCACACTTTACCTAGCTGTTGGTTAGGTAAATAGCAGGAGAACATCTGCAATTTTTGTATTACCATTACATCTAGAATTGTGTCAGTGGCTGCAGGAAAGATAACAAAAATCAATCTTGCAATATGTTAGTGTTTTTGCACTGCAGTGACTTAGAGTTAGCCTACTGCTTTTTCTGTGTAAAAGAGTCACTATGACAATATATTGATTCTTATGTGTGTGACTCTTCCTCTAAATTTGATTCATTTTCTTTGTGTACATAGTTAGCAAGCATCATCAGGTTACTCATAATGCTCTGTGACAAACGTGATTGAGTAGTCTGCTATTCTCTGTGTTCACACTATGATGTACAAACATTATAACACTTATAAGTACCTATCCACTAATGATCTGGTTTACTAATTTCTATCTGTGGAATCAAGAGTCAAGCATGGCAATGAAGAAGGAACAGGAAAGGCTTTTGCTCCAGAGACTTGGGAATGGCACAAATAATAGTGGCAATGATGAAAGGCATATGATTGTGAAGACTAGAAGTCCTCCTGCTAAGAGCAAGAGAGATTATTTTTAAGAAGGAGAAAACCAGCTAGAAAGGCAGGGTTGGCTGAAAAGTTGGCACAGCATTCACCTGCTCACATTTTAACAGTTAGTGTGCTGCCGACTATTAGTAGGTTTCATTCAGGGGCAGAAAAAGGCAAACCCAATAGAGGGTTGCAGCAGCTGCAGTGAAGGTGCGCTAGGAGAGGAGGGCATTAGTCAAAACAGTACAGCATTCCCTGTTCTGTTCTGACTGTCTGCAGCAGATCTTTGAAGAGCTGATTGATTCAGATGAACCATTCAAGTGACTCAAAGAATTAGAGAAAGGAGATATTGAAAGTCTGATATTGAAAGTCTGAGGAAGGTCTAGATAAACTACTTACTAACATGAAGTCCAGTGAGCAGCCACTGGCAGAAAGTAAACCTGCTGTGGTCAAGATCACCCTCACATACCAGGCAGTCAGGAGCATAACAGATACACCTGGTCTTCTATCTCCTAATCCACCCTCAATCCCAGCCCCAAAGAGGGAAGTCTACAAGACATCAAAGGTGTGGAGAAATTTTACAGTTACAGAGAATCAGTATTTTGCCAAATGCATTCAGTATTGAAAGAGCATGCATAAAAGGAAGCTCTGGGACATCTTTCTAACATTGGTATGTTCCATCATTTGCAAAAACAGCACCCATTAGTGGCAGTTTCTGGGGATACAAACAGTAATTTGGGCACCTCATATTCAATTCGAAGCAGAAACAGAAGTTGCATTAAAAAAAGACATAGCAAAAAGAAAGTTTCACGTCTCAAAATATGTCCAGCATAATGTGTGTAACAATCTGATAACAGAGATAAGCCACATTGAATCAAATGAGATTAAGAAACCTCTCCCTTGCCAAAATAAGCAACAGTCCATGTGAACATTAAAATCCACAATCAACAATAAAAACAATAATGGGGACATAGGGGGGAAAAAAGTCTAGAAGCACATCTAGAGAAGACAACTCATGACCAGGAAGTCAATACACCAATCTGATTGCATATGGTCCAAGACAAACTACTAAACTCTTTCTACCAGAGCACATACTATGAGGGGATGCATGAAATAGACAAAGTGGAATTCAAAATAATATACTAACTAGGTAAGACAGCATCTGATCAGAATGCTAGTTACTAATTCATAAATGCAGTCATAAGGAAGTTTCCTTAACAGAAGTATTTGCACCACAGCATCCTAAGGAAGTAAGTTTAGAAAGTATTTGGGAAGCAGTAGTGATTATGGACAAATCGTTAACTGTTCAATTGTGTGATATTTTTTCTAAGATGGAACAAGTAATGGCAATTAAGGAGATAGTTAAAATAGTTAAAACTAATTTGGAACATGTTAAGAACATCATTATGGAACATAAAAATGCATAAGCCATGTTGATAAAAGATAACTTAGTGATTTCAAAAAAATTGGAAAAGTTAGAAAATCAATCCAGGCCTTGTAATATACATCTGATTAATTTTCTAAAGTCTTCCGCAGTTTCTCCTATTGAAATGTCCAAAAGATTTCTTAGGCAATGTTTGAAAATACCAGATAAGAACTCTCCATTGGTATTGAGAATATATTATGCTCCTAAATTTAAGAAAGAGATTACGAAGGATCAACAGTCAGATTTATAACAAAATATGGATGTTTCACTTAACTTGTTTTTTGCAGAAATTAGGGGAAGAGACAACTATATTGGCAACTCTGTTCTCCTTAGCATTGGACTCTGGTAGAGGGTGGTTATTTCATATTTTTCTTAAAATGAAAAGGTTTTCTTTTTTTAATTGGTATGTGAGGATGTTCCCAGATGTTGCCACAAGTACTCAGAGAAAGCATAAAAAATGTCTTATGATGAGGCTAGCAGTTCTACAAATTGGTGCTCTTTTCTTTTTGAGATATCCATGTAAATGTAAAGTATCAATCTAATAAGTATTTTTTGAGCCACCCCAACTCATGGCATTTTTGATACCCCCTTGCTGAGTCATCTGGGTTAGAATCAGATGTACCTGGTCCTATTTAGTTTAGTCTTGGCTTGCGTGCTTCTTCATTTCTTTTCCTCTGAAATATTGATGTTTGTGTACCTGGTGGAGCCCCCTATTGTAAGATAGGAAAAGCAATGTTTAGGAAATTATTGTTTCATTGTTTTATATGTATACGAGTATATTTTCTTTCCCTGCTTGTTTTTTTTTTTTTCACGTAGTTTGTTTGATGTCTAATGAATGTGAACTATAAAAATAAAATAAAATAATAGTAATACATTCACAATAAATAATACCTAACTAGTTAACAACAAGTTGTAGCAGCATGTTCAAGGCACTAAAAGGGGGGGTGGGCAGGCAGTTTTTCATAGTCAATTAACATTTTTCTAGGGTAGGGGAAGTTGTGGGTTTGCAACAGAAAAAAACAGACTTCAAATGCTTCATTGATTGGAGGCAGTCATGTATTTGGCAGAGCTCTTCTGGGAGAGAATTTCACAGGGTAGGAGCTGCTCCTGAGAAGGAGAGGTTGTGGGTATCTGTTCATTTGTTTTCTTTTGTTGATGGAGTGAGGATCTTAGGTTCTGGAATGCATTGCATAAGGTCAAATTCTCTTTCAAGTGGATTCATCGGTCTCTTCTTAGAGGCTTGAAAATCAGAGCCTGGGTTTTGAATTTGGTTCTGTAGTGGATTAGTAACCAGTGTAGTTTGTGTAGGACAGGTGTACTGTGGTTGTGCAGTTTGCATTCTTCTAGTACTAGTGCAGCGGAGTTTTGTATTACTCATCAGCTAAATGTCCTTCATTTGCCTTGATATTTGGTTTTGTATTGTATATGCTTGAATTTAATGTTGGTTGCAAATCATGTTAAAATATGGATAATATTATTGTGAACGGGAATCTCATAATATGTTCGCTCGTAGCAACAACAGCTTTTTTAAAGCTTTCGACAGTCTGACTCTTTTAGACTGTGGATATAAAGTTTTTTAATCATTGACTCCCGTTCCTCAAAAGAATGTGGGACACAGTAAGTTTTTGTCACTATGATGATAGTTATGAAAAAATCGGAACGGGAGTCAATGATTAAAAAACTTTATATCCACAGTCTAAAAGAGTCAGACTGTCAAAAGCTTTAAATAAGCTGATGATGCTACGAGCGAGCATTTTATGAGATTCCCGTTCACAATAATAATAATAACATAAAATTAGTTTCTAAACATATGATGTTATTTTGTTGATTTAGGATTCTCCTACATCATATTTATCAGTTTAATATTACAGTAGTAAATATGGATAATGTCACTATTGATACATTTTCACAATATTAGTATTTTCATTTGTAATTGCTTGTTCCTGAATCGGATATTTACCCTACAAACATGACAAATGGATTGTGGGACATTATTTCTCTGTTATTTGGAACCTTCTTCAACATTCTCACTCTGGAAACATTTGGAAGCCATGTGATAGGGGCTAGAAAACAATTTATGCCTTTCCATTTTTTATGTTATATAGTGCCTTCGAAGCCTATTTCAGATACTCAAATAGTGTGTTTTTTATTTATTTATTTAAATTACTTATATTCTGCTAAGGATTTAAATATGACTTGGCAGAATCTTTCTGCTTCACTGACTAGTGTGGCCTTTATCTCTGAGTTGCATGGGATTTTCGATCCCACAAAGTCCTTTTTACTTAAAAAGGGATGCATGTTTTTATATAATCAGAGCATGCAAATGGGTTTGTCCTCCCATTTTGTATGAAATGTTACTTTCTTTGTTCCAGGTGCTGTCTCAAGATTATTTTCTAGGTTATCAGGCAATGCTTTTTTGTTTTTTAAGTAGCCTTTTCTTTTGCCTTTTTTGGGGGCTCTTTGGCTATCTAGTGGACCCAAATAATATTATTTAGGTCATACTAATTTATTGCAAGCAGATATTATGGTTGAAAGAAGAATAATTCTTTTTGCATTGAGCTTTTTAAGACTGATCAGCTAGGGAAGGGTGTTTGAGTAACCTTACATCAAGTTTCTGACTTGTCTACATGTCCCTTGAAGTGTGTACAAAATTTCATGTCTTGTGAGCCATCAGCTAGTCAATTCTGGCTAGTCCATGAGGATTCTTCCCCATTAACAACGATCTAGTTTAAGGCACTAATGAAGAAATGTTTAGCAGTGGCTGCTTTCAGCCTGAGGTTATTTCTGGTACACATTCTTTCCAGAATGGTTCCACTTCTTTTGCTGCTTCTCCTGGTCTTTTGTTATGCATTTGGGTGCTGCCATTCTAATAGAATTAAGGGTTAGGTACACTAATCTGAATATTGTGAATGTTCTTATATCATTTTACTCATGTATCAAATGTTTTCCCTAGTTTGATTTTCATCCTCCTTGAGTCAGGAGATCAGCGTATGGATTTGGGGCCATTTGCATGTTTTCTGGGCCTACAAGAGAACTTTGACTTTTGCTTTGGGATTTATCTTATCTTAGCATTGTCTTGGATTAGGGTCCATTGGCTGCGGTTAGAGGCATGCTTTTGGATGAACCACTCCCAACAACTCTGCAGGTAAAAAATATCTGCTGCACCTCCAGTTTACTTTTAATCCACCTAGATGGTAATGATTTATGTATTTACAAGGAGATTGACCTTATTTGCAGGATGGATTCATTGTGTAATTTACTTTTTTAAAATTAGATTGGTTTTATATAATTCTTAGGAGAGTTTGGAGGGTGATTTGCAGAGGGAATTTCAAAATTTGTGGCACTACTTGGAGGTTTGGTTTTATCTCATGAACCTATCATGGTTGATTGTCCAAGTTTATATAAACCAGATGGGGTCAGTCTTCCTGAAATTGGGTTGGGTATTTTTTACTACAGGATAATATTGAATTGTGTATCAGGGGTGCTATATCAGTTTGCTAGCAGTGAGTGAGGAAAAATTAGCATATGTCTTTGCTATTGATGGAGTTTAGACTTTCTAGCACTCTCCTCCTCCCCAAGTTGGTCTAAGAGAATGTCTAGTATCCTTATGAGCTGGCTCCAGGAAACTCAGAACTCTGTGAGTGTTACTGCTATGGGGGAATGGAACTTCTTGGCAATCCAGCAATGATTTGAAAATACCTGCTCTGCCTAAGTGAATCACAGGGTACTGTTATCTCATCATACCTAGGTTGTCACTGGAAAGTCAGAAGGCAAAGTTCAGAAGTGGATTTTGGATGGGCTAGTAGACCTACAAGGGGCTTGGGCCTGGATTCTCCATTCTTGCACAGAATGTTGAATCCAGCGGTAACGGGGGGTGGGCCAGCGAAAGTCGGCAGCCATCACACCACTGCAGTGTTATCGCTGCCGGCTTTCGCACCCAATAGTGCCACCGTGAAAGGTGGTGCCATTGAGCGCGCTACTGGCGACGATAACGGTGCTTACCTTATCGCCGCCAGTGAAGATACTGGCGCATCCACCTCCTTACCGCCCTGACTTCTCCCCTCCCCGCCCCGACTCCGCCCCAGCAAGCTATCACATGTGAAAAGAGACTTAGAAGATGATCCCCTTGGTTTCTGGTAGTAGTTGTATATATGTTTAAAGTTATAACAGTTATGGCTGTCGGATGTGAAGGGGAAGGGTAATAATTGATAGGGTTGTGCAGGCCAAAAAATGTTGCTTTGTGTCATGCCATTTGGGGGTTAATATTTGTTCTTGTTAATGCTTTCTCATTTTTTTTGTTGTGTTTCAGAAATAATGTGCACTATTTTGCAAATAGTGCACACTGTTTTCAAATAGTGTGCATTATTCTGAAATAGTGTTTACTAAAAATGATAAAAGAAAAACACATTTGGTGATTTTTCTATTGTTATGTTTTGACAATGACAAGAAATGTTGACATTGCTATGTCATTTCCAACAAATGCACCCCCCTAATGACTGATGTTCTACATAATACAGACTTTGCTAACATTTCAAACTTGCTTTATTGCTTGTAATAATTTTTAATAAAGCTGTGACCCTAATATTCCAGTCTATATTTTTATGGATATTTTATTTGGGTGGGAGACTGAAATGGGAAAAGGGATGAATGCCTGTGGCATGCATAGTATGAGCATAGTATGGGGTCCACAAAAAATCTGATTCATAATTCTATGTCTGTGATTGCACAGATTAATGTTGATTCCATCACCATGCAGTTCATGATTTTTTTTGTGACATGAATTTTTGGTCTAATTTACGATCTTTTCATATAGTAAAATAAACACTAAAAGCCCTATTATTTTTGACAATATGCAGAGAAAATGCATATTTAAAGAATTAAGAGACTGATACTTTGCCAAACGTTAAATAACTATCCTGACACCAGCTGACCCAGTGTAGCTAGCTCTGTGCCAGCACCTTATGCTATGATATACTGTCTATGGCATAATTACCAACAGATGGTATGTCAAAACCTCTCTTTAACTGTGAAACTTTTCAAAAAGTTATCTTTTATTATCATCTCCATAATTCATCCTATTTTTAACTGGGAAGCTTAACAGCATAGAAGATCAGATAACCTTTGATTACAGATACAGTAAATCAAGCTGGGTTCATTTTTATTTGACACATCACTGCCTTTATGAGTTTCTTTATAATTGTGATAGTTTTTAAAGGTCTGTTATTTTAGCGATATATTGTTCTGCAGTGTCACATGTATCTAAGACATGCAATTGCAGTCCTCAATTTAACATTAATCCATAACAGTTCTACTAGTGCAATTTGGCATGGAAATTGGTTGCAAGTAGGAATCACTGAACAAGAGGAAGTTCGGGCAAGTCATGAGCCAGAAAGATCACAGTCAGAGGGGTTTGTTTTTCTTTGAGTTTGGTATATGCTTTTCCTAGCTCTAAATTCATCAGAAATCAATGTGTGGCCAAGGACAACCTGAAAGATTATTGGTCAACTAGAATATGCTATCCAAGACAGATCAGTAAATATATAATTTATATATATATTATAGTGGCTTCAAAACATTGAGCAAACATATGGCAGCAATTAGTAAGAGACATTAGGATAAATACAAATTATTATAATGCACTCTAAAAAAAATTGTACTCAAAAAGAGAGAACAGCATTTGACATAATAAGCAACCATTTTGAATTTGAAATTCTTTTTACCAAAATGGTTGACTGTGATCGCTATTCAATAAAATATCTAGTTTAAGGGTTTCCCTTATTCCAGAACCATCATATTAATGTTCAATTTAGGCAACTTAATTCAGCCATTAAGGCATCTTAAATAGCTGAATATAAGAACCTTAATTAGGCTCCTAATTAAGTCTTGAAATCAGGCACAGAGTCCTTTGTGGAAAAACAGGCTCTATGAGCTTAACTTTAGGCATTTAGCCCTAATAAATTTTCAAAAAGTCAAATTTAGGTGCCAAATTCCAAAACTGACTTCTGTGTTAATAAAGTTGTTAATAAATATGTGCAAAAGATTTGTTTTGATTTGTTCATTCATGTCATAGGTCACAGTCATTTGTTAAGTTCTTTTCAAATGAAAAACATTTTTTCATTTCTTGGTTGTATTCCCCCTTCCACAAATCAAAACCGCCTGCTTGGCCTGTCTCCCCCAACCCCTGCTATATTTAAAGATATATCAATTATCTCGCAGGCCTTCCAGTCCTCCCCCGCTTTGCTAAAGACAAAAATAAAATAGTATCTCTTCACCACTCCCTATAGCTCCCCATGCCACCACCCTTCCCCCAAATCCTTTCTACCCACCCAGTACCTGAATCGTTGCCCCCTTTTGAAATCTGAGCCTGAAGTACACCGTGATGTCAGAGTTACTCTAGTAATAGCCTTGGAAATGTACGCTAGCAGAGTAAATGTTCAGCGCTGGGTTAAAGGTAAAGCCTTTAGGCTGGTGTATTCAGCAGGACATTTATCCAACTGAATATCTGGGATAAGATATCCAAAACCTTTAGCTGGATAACTAAAATCTCCCCATTTGCGTGGTAGAGGTAGCATTTGTGCGCACATGCGTGCGTCCATCTAAAATTGCACACGTACATCTTATTTTATGCCATGCATGCATATATGCTTGTATGTTATAATATGGCTGTATCCTTTGGAACGAGCCGGCACATGCGTGTGCATGTGCGCCCGTGCTGCTGCTTTAAAGTTACATCCCTGCTAGCTGGATACTGTTTATATATCTGCCTCAATATGTTTATCCCATACTATCTAAAATTCTAGGCTTAATGGGGCCATTGTTCCAAAAAAAGCTGAACTCCTAAATTTAAGACCAATCTTACGTTTTAAAGCTTCTACTCACTTTCTAACTTTTCCAAATCATGCCTGAAAAACATCGCTCATCAAAGAAAAGGACAGAGATTGAAGTGTCACTGGCTTACAATCTAAATCCTCAGTTGTATCTGAAATCTTTACCAAATGCTCATTTTGAGGAGCAACCTCAAACTGTAATTTAAGTATGAAACGCAAGAATATTGTTGATCTTACCAGGGACAGCCAACACCAAATGGAGGTCATTATAGATTAGAGCATTGCCAAGGTAATTTCTCACAGAGCTTCTATGTTTGGTTCCAAAACTCTCCCAGCTCAAGAACTCTGGGGGATAGCAGCAAGTGGAAGTGTGTCCTGTGCCCAGTTTCCCAGCATTAATATTTCATTCATGTAGCTGCAGCCACTCCAGTCTTCAGTGTTAATGGGCATGATGAACAAGATGCCATTGCCGAGATAATAGCGCATACACCAGAAGAATTATCATTAAATACACCCAGCTGAGCTGCAGACTCCTCCAACAGCTGCACAGTTTCTGCCCGCAAAGCCACTGAAAGATGCAGACCTCTGAGAAACGGGATCCCACAAACACAGACCCTGTCTTGCAGCATTATTCTGCAGGTGTGGTTCTCCCAACAGTGACTACAGAAGACCTAGTTTTTCCCAAAAAAATAAAAAGCAGTTCAGCTGACAATATCTGAAAACAATGTTCTCTGGGATCTGCAACTGCCCCGACATCTTAGAAGGGTTAGCATTATGAAAGATTAGTGGCCAGTCTGCATCCTAACCCCTTACCAATGACAAGGGGGGGAATGCCCTGGACAATGGGCTCAATTGATCTTGAAACGAAAAAGAGCAGAATGGTCCTGATCTAATCATATGAGGGGAAGGTTCAAATCCCTCTCTTTTCTTAACCATAATAAAATACACACAATAACAATTAAAATTATAAAAAAAGAACTGGTCTCAGAGCACCAAGAACACTGGCTGGACTCTGCTGGCCACCTTGCTTCCCATCTGCATATTTTAAATATGTATGCATTCAGTATCATTGTAGCAGAAATTAAATAATGTATTTCCAATTTGCACTTGCAGTACATTATTTGTGACTTGCACAGTTGTTAGTGTGTACTACGATAGCTCCATTTAGGGCTGAATTTTCACAGCCTGAACTGGTTGAAGGCATTCTGGTAGAATGGGGTTGGGGCAGAGTTGGCACATCAGTGTGTACTTGTTGATTTAACAAAGTATGCATGTAAGTTAACCTGCAAACGTCAAACCTCCCAAAGAGGAATTATATGTAGAATGATGGTGTCTCTACCAGATGGCCCTAGTTCACAGTCCTTGGGAGGACAACTGCAGAGGGACATAGCATTCTGATCTGCACCTCCTCCAGAGATCATCTGGAATTGGAGGTCACATAGTCTAGGTGAGGGATGGGCAGATGAAATTTGCTTTCACAGGGGAAGGTTGTGTGTCATGAGCTCTCTGAATTACCTCCCAGCCTGACATAGGAGAAGAAAGGCACATGCTTTCCCAGTTCCTTGAATAAGGCTGGAAGAAAGAGGGATATTAAAAAGCTTGAAGAGGTTTTCTTCTGGTTTCTACATGTTTTGCCTGTTCCATTCCTGGCAGGCTGCATCCCCTGTCCACGGTGGTCAGGAGGGAAGTATACTCCTTTTTCACCAGCTTAAGAGGAGTTTTCAGCTCCCTGCTGTGAGAAGAGATCCCGATTCAAGTTTTTGCAAATTTGTATTTTTCTAGCTTTGGGAAAGAGAGAATTTTTCTGCCCCCTCCTTTTCCCTGAACAGGAGACTCTTACAGTAAAGTTCGCGGGAGAGCGGGCGAGCGCCTGCTCTCCTGGCGCACGCACAGGCCAGTGTCCTGTGCGTGCGATTCAGTAAAACAAAATATTTAAATTAGAGCCAGCGGTAAAAAGAGGGGCTAGGGACACTAGCGCATCCCTAGCACCTCTTTTTGGACAGGAGCGGCGGCTGTCAGCGGGTTTGACAGCCGACGCTCAATTTTGCCGGCGTCGATTCTTGAGCCCGCTGACAGCCACGGGTTCGGAAACCGGACGCCGGCAAAATTGAGCGTCTGGATTTCAACCCGCGAACCGCAGGCTGATTACCGGCATGGTTAAAAGGGGAGGTGAAAGAAACTATTTTAGCCAAAAGATCTTCATTCAAAAATTGGAAGAAGGATCCAACAGAAGAAAATAGGATAAAGCATAAACGTTGGCAAGTTAAATGTAAGACATTGATAAGACAGGCTAAGAGAGAATTTGAAAAGAAGTTGGCTGAGACGCAAAAACACAGTAAAAACTTTTTAAAATATATCCGAAGCAGAAAGCCTGTGAGGGAGTCAGTTGGACTGTTAGATGATCGAGGGGTTAAAGGGGCACTTAGAGAAGATAAGGCCATCGCGGAAAGATTAAATGATTTCTTTGCTTTGGGGTTTACTGAAGAGGATGTTGGGGAGGTACCCGTAATGGAGAAGGTTTTCAAGGGTAATGATTCAGATGGACTGAATCAAATCATGGTGAACCTAGAAGATGTGGTAGGCCTGATTGACAAAGTAGTAAATCACCCTCTGATTTGATTGAAGAGTAGTAAATCACCTAGACCAGTAGTAAATCACCTAGACCAGTAGTAAATCACCCAGACCAGTAGTAAATCACCTAGACCAATAGTAAATCACCTAGACCAGATGTTATACACCCCAGAGTTCTGAAGGAACTAAAAAATGAAATTTCAGACCTATTAGTAAAAATTTATGACCTATCATTAAAATCATCCATTGTACCTGAAGACTGGAGGATAGCAAATGTAACCCCAATATTTAAAAAGGGCTCCAGGGGTGATCCGGGAAACTACAGACCGGTTAGCCTGACTTCAGTGCCAGGAAAAATAGTGGAAAGTGTTCTAAACATCAAAATCACAGAACATATAGAAAGACATGGTTTAATGGAACAAAGTCAGCATGGCTTTACCCAGGGCAAGTCTTGCCTCACAAATCTGCTTCACTTTTTTGAAGGAGTTAATAAACATGTGGATAAAGGTGAACCGGTAGATATAGTATATTTGGATTTTCAGAAGGCGTTTGACAAAGTTCCTCATGAGAGGCTTCTAAGAAAAATAAAAAGTCATGGGATAGGTGGCGATGTCCTTTCGTGGATTGCAAACTGGCTAAAAGACAGGAAACAGAGAGTAGGATTAAATGGGCAATTTTCTCAATGGAAGGGAGTGGAAGGGAGTGGACAGTGGAATGCCTCAGGGATCTGTATTGGGACCCTTACTTTTCAATATATTTATAAATGATCTGGAAAGAAATACAACGCGTGAGATAATCAAATTTGCAGATGACACAAAATTGTTCAGAGTAGTTAAATCACAAGCAGCTTGTGATAAAATGCAGGAAGACCTTGTGAGACTGGAAAATTGGGCATCCAAATGGCAGATGAACAGGGAATGGGGAGGGGGACAACATAATGCAACATGGTGCAGCAACGGTGCTGCAACTAGAGGAAGCTATAAAGGTGAGCTTGAAAGGAGAACTGGAGAGGTAACATATTAACGTAATAACTTAGAGGGCATGAAGTTAGTGGTGAGGTGATGAAGTACATGGATCTAATCTGGATATGTCTGGTGGAAAAGCCAGGTCTTTAGCATTTTTTTGAATTTGAAGGGGCAGGGCTCGAGGCGGAGGTTTGTAGGTAGAGCATTCCAACGAGTGGGGCCAGCAATTGATAGGGCGCTATCCCTTGTAGAGGTGAGGCGAGTACACGTTCCACAAGAAACCTCCGCTCAGCAAACAAAGCACTACTAACAATCCCTTCAGTAAAGTCAGCAAAATTAACCCAAGTGAGAGAAAAAGGGCTTTATCATTGGCTGGGCCCATACTATGGAACACGATGCCCCCTGAACTCACATTACAGAATAATCTCAAAACTTTTAAGAAAAATTTAAAAACATGGCTCTTTAAAAAAGCCTTCACTAAAGAGTGTGGAGGGTAGAGAATGAAAGTACAGAGTAATGCAGATGAGAATGAATTTACTCAATCCTACATTTAAGAAATAATATCTCAAAGATATAGTAACTCAATAATATACATGGACTTGACCAACATTACTCAAATAATGATTTTATTTATTAAATTGTAACCGAACTTTATTGGCACCTGTTAGAATGTACGATATCCTAGATTTACTAACCTTAGTCTATGTGCCTATTTGTAAACCGTTGTGATGGTATATAACTTAGCGACAGTATAGAAAAGTTTTTAAATAAATAAAATAAAAATAAAATAAAGCAGAACCAACTGGGCACAAACACCCTAAGGCACTATCAGGCCAATACAGTACAGTGCGCTCCACCGGAGCACACTGTTAGCCCGGGTTTGGACATGCGTTTTCAACGTGCTAGCTTTACCCCTTATGCAGTAAGGCGTAATAATGCGTCAAAAAAGCATGTCCAACCCTCCCGGAAACTAATAGCGCCCGCAAAATGCAAATGCATGTTGATGGCCCTATTAGTTATTACTGCGCGATACAGAAAGTAAAATGTGCAGCCAAGCCACACATTTTACTTTCAGAAATTAACACCTGCCCAAAGGCACCGAGGAAGTGTACAGAAAAGCAGAAAAAACTGCAATATTAAGTTGGAGGCCCCAAAATTTAAAAAAAGTCAAACACTTAAAAAAATATATTTTAAATCGGCCGGCAGCCCGCGGGTTGGAAGCTGGATGCTCAATTATGCCGGCATCTGTTTTCTGAACCCGTGGCTGTCAGCGGGCTCGAGAATCGACGCCAGAAAAATTAAGCATCGGCTGTCAAACCCACTGACAGCCGCTGCTTCTGTCAAAAAGGTGGTGCTAGGGACGCGCTAGTGTCTCTACCGCTTCTTTTTACTGCGGGCCCTAATTTGCATCATCTTCCCCCCTGAATCACGCGCACAGGAGAGTGGCCTGTGCGCGTGCCAGGGGAGCAGGCGCTCTCCTGCTCTCTCGCGACTTTTACTGAATCGGCCTTTATGAAAGGCGAGTAATGCAGTCCAAAGAAATGCATGAACACCCAAACCATGTAAGGGGCAAAGTGCTATCAACAGTGGCTTGAACACTCCCAGGCATAGATTGAGAGACGAGCCAGAACTGCGGACCTCCCTGGCCCTCACTCCATCCATGGGGGGGGGGGGGGAGGTCAAGACAGAAGGAAGGCCAGGGACAATCCCCACTTGCTCCTGCCCCACTGGAATTCTTTAGAAAATGGTGCCAGCCGGCTTAAGATCATTACAAGACATCAAAATGCTGCTGGTCTCAGGACCAGATAGCACCATTTTCTTGTACTGCAGTCTTACTACAATTTATACACCTAACTTGACAGTATTTTTATACTTTTCCTTCTTCGTGCTGTTTTTAACATTTTATTGACTCCTTTTCTACACATCAATAAAATGTTTAAAATAGCACTAAGCACAGTAAGCAGCCCCTTGCATTGTGTCTAAGTATGTTCCTACAAGGCTCCCATATATGCACATAAATGCTGCAGTAGGCAGATCTCAAATGTTTCTAAAAAGGGGTGGAGCATGGGCCTGGTCTGGGCAGGGTGTGAGTGTTAGGGAGTTGCATTTGTTTAAAACAAAAGTGCCAAACAATATAGAGTATTGCAAAATAGAGAGACTGCAATATAGAGTATTGCAATATAGAGTACTGCAATATAGAGAGACAACTACACAAAATGTATGGTGCATTACAATTTTCTGAAAAGGCAGCTCTAATTGCTCAGAGCATACAATGCCACTGGCATATTCTTCAATTTCATTCTGTTTTTTTCAGATCCTCCTTTGATTTCATATAAGAGAGGTTCAAATATAAAAAATTGTTTTGTCAGACTCTCTTACTAAATGTTCATATGCATGCAGCTCTTTGGGGCAAAGTGGTCATTATTCCTGTGGTTCATGTGAAATGTGTCTCACTACAATTCAAGGGTTTCTTTGGCAATGTCCAATCACTTGAGTTTCTTTTGAAAATCAAATGTACTTAGGTTGCCACTCAAAGAATGTGATTTATGTGTTACAGTGTACATACCCAATGCTATATGTGGGATGAACATCAAGACCAATTAGAACACAATTACTTGAACATAGTAGCAGATTACATACAAAGAAAAGGGATGTTCCTACTTTCAAACAATGTTTACCATATCAACACTCTTTTGAACAATTACAGTGATCCATTTTGGAAACTGTTTGTTTATCAGAGAGAGGTGGTGTTATGAAATCCTTACTCAATTATAAAGAATAAAGATGGATTTTTAATCTTTCTTCAGCTCACCCATTCGGTATGAATGATGATATGGAGAGGGCCTCTCTTTTAGAGAAAGAAGATTAGAAGAAATGTAATAAAAATAGTAGTTATTGAACAATTTAAAATGACTGATATATTTGTATTGCTGTATAACATCTTATTGGATAAATATATGCTTAATTAGTTTGACACTTTGTTTCTGTGTATTATATGCAACCCATTGGCAATGCATTTAAATGATTGACATGCCTCAGTGACGCATGCTTTGTAAACCATTGGTTCATGTAGTCATTCATTTATTGGACTGGATGCTGTGGTCAGAATTCCATTGGTATACACCTCTGACTTGCAAATATTCATGAACAATTGGCTAGTTCAATCATATTCTCAAATATGATTGGCTATGTTTACTTTGAAAGTGGTATAAGACGATGTTAACAAAATGGCAGGTCCAAACGTACGACGCTGAAGCTGTCTGTAATACTATAAGATGAACTAAACTCTATGACCTAGACAAGTAAGATTTTTACATATACTATTTGCTTTTGAATGTTGTCCTCTATATAGTCATAGTATTTAAATATTTATTTAGGAAAATTATTGAATTTGACATCATTAGCCTCTGAGGAAGAAGAATCTGGAAACATGAGCCGTGCCGGGCTCCCTGTTAGCAACATAAGAATATAAATACAGCATTTAAGATGTGTCTGGGCTCTCTGGTAATATAAGGATTTAAACACTGCATTCTAAGATAAGTGCCTATGACATCTTACAATTATATATGTTTTATTTGCCAAAAAAAGTTACAAAAATAATATAAGAGACCAATGATTAGTACAAACCTTGAGCATGGTACATCATACTGGCTACGAGAAGAATTCCTTATTCTCTAACCATATATAAGTGATGTACTGAAAGCCCGTTATCTGATTTGAAGTTCTCAATTTAATGATAGGCTTCTCGGCCAAGACCTTTAATGGAGCAGACTGGGAGGGAACTGGGGAAGACCCTATCATGTCAGTGTGCGTTTCAAGGAAAATCTCCCATTGCATGCGTGAGTCGGTATTCACGCATACATGCGCATGCCAATATAAAATCAGGCATACATTTGTGCGCAGGTATCCAATTTTATAACATGCACGTGCCAAAGCATGCATGTTATAAAATTGGCGTATCTATGTGTGCACGCTGGAAAACATGTGCATATGGACACCTCTGTGCATGTTTAAAAATCGACCTCTTTGCTCTTCCTACTGAACGTGGTTAGAAGTAGATTGTCCCAATATTTAGACCCAGATTAAATCTTTTTCAAAATCCTCTTTAATTACTTTACTCCTTAGGCGGCACCTGATGGGCACCTCACTTCCAACAAAAATATAACCCAATGAGAGAGAAAAAGAGGTAAAGAGGGAGAGAGAGAAAGAGAGAGACTGTAAGAGGTACTTTGAACTCGGTGTGGGGTTTGGAGGTGGGGTAGATTTGGGAGGATGGTTTTACATACACAATCAGAGGTACAAACAGTGAAGTTGCTATCACTGAAGATTTTCTGTCCTTTGAATCAATGAAAGGTACAAGAGGATTTGATTTGTACAATGCTCTCTCTACCTAGCTTCAAACAAGCTAGTTAGAATGAGCATTAACTAGGTAGAGAGTTCATTGTACAAATCAACTTCTCTTTACCTTTCATCGATTCAAACGACAGAAAATCTTCAGTGATGTCAACTTCACTGTTCGTACCTATGACTGTGTAAGTAAAACTACCTCCCAAAACCTACTCTGCCCCCAAACTCCACACCGAGCTAAAAGTGCCCTCTCTTACAGTGGTATAAATAGAGAGTGACATTTCTCACTCAACTACCAGGTAATGGTACTGGTGGGGGGCTCTGAGTTTTTTTATAAATGGGTTGGGGCAGGTTCTGGGTTTTGATTCCCCTCTTACATTTTTTAACCTGCTCAAAAATGATAGGAAAAGCAAAATGAAATTTTGTGGGTTTTTTCCTATTGTTTTTTGGTTATCCTGGAATGCAACAAAATAGGAAATATCATCTGTATTTCCTATTTCTCTGCAAATGAATTTGTACCCCTACACTAAACTGCTTTCTGAATCTACAATACTCAGGGCTTAATGGTGATGTTACCATTTGCTAATGGGAAAGCAGAACAAGCCAGCCTACTACAGATCCCTGCACAGAAATTACTCCTTAGCAAAATACCTCACCTGAGTCACACATGCAGGAAACAAACAGACTCTCACCAACTAGGAGACCAAAATTAGAAGTAGAAATAAATCTGCAGAAAAAAAAAGAAAACTAAACTTTTCTTTGCTCACCCCTCCAACTTCCTGGGAGGGTCAGAACTGGATTAGCGATGAGTAGCTCTTTTCTAAACTTTTTGCTCCAGCCTCAACCTGTTCCCTCCAGCACAGATTAAATCTTGGGTGCCAAGATGAAAGCTCTGGTCCAGTCAGAGATCTAGACACAGTAGTGTGCAAAATCATAAAAAAAAAAAAAGACAAAACACTAACATATTAATATTTACAATCCCGGTAAAAAGCAATACTTGGTATAGCTGTTTATCTCTGCATATGAAAAATATGATGACAAAGGCGGGGTCATTTACTAATGATTTTTTGCCATTTTTGTAAAAAACAAAAATGCTCAGTAAACAGTGATTAAAATCTCTATTGGCTCTATGAGTTTATGCGTCTGTCAGGACCTATTGTTTTGCTTTCGTTGTAACTGCTCCTTGCCCCCTCCCGCCAGCTCAGAAGCCCTCACCACTGGACATCACCTAATCTGCCTGACGGCTAAACCAGTCCTGATTCTGGGAGGTCAGATCTAATAAATAAAAACAGTAAAACGGCATGGGAGAATAGTGCAAATGATAAAAGAAATCTCCCTCTAAAAATGCAGTAATTATTCCAATCAAAACCGGTAGTTCTGGGCTAACGTGCACCACTGAATACAAGGTCGCTGAATTGATACGACGCTTGCTCCCATTAATAACATCATAAATGGAAGACAGGCAGCAAGGTCCATGTGTCATTCCTTCCACTGCATCCTATGACCTCCAGGCTAGGGGGTTCAAAAACTTTCTGTCTCCCCCCCGCCCCAAGCCGGTACTGCATGAAGCAAATTACTCAATCTGAAATGCAGCACAGGGAGAAAGAGAAATTCTGCCCATTGCAGATGACTGTTTGTTTTTCATTAGCAATTCCGATGAACCGAAGCTTGGAGTTCACGTAAACTAATTCCCTGTGCTGTTGAATTCATTTTCCGACTTCTAGTTATTATCATTATTATTTATTGCCTATGAAACAAAAACACGGAATTCAGACATTTCGCCTCACCTTGGTTTTGATTAGTCCATCTGTAACTTCCCCGCTTCGTTCCCCCCCCCACTCTTTCCCCGGCTTCTGTTGAGGAGATGGTGACGTTAAATAATTACAATAAAATCTATGAACTGCTTGTTACTTCAGGGAGAAAGCATTGCATGCGAGCTCCCAACTGCAGCCATTGATTGTGAAGTGGTAACTGACAGTTCTCCACTGCCTAAGTAGGTTATAACAAGCTAGCTCCAGGCAGGAACAGTCAGTGGAGTGCAAACGAGAAGTTTGGGCTTCAAACTTGTCTGCAGCTTCAAAATAAATGCTGGAAATAAATAAATAACCAGGTATATAAATAAAGAAAGGAAAAATTCCCCTGCCGCTGCCAAGAACTGTGTGGTGCCTGTCCTGTCATTCAGCAGTCAGCATTCTTTAATGTATATCTTCGGGGGGACAAGGAGGGACATCTGTTTAACATATTGTAGCAATATTGTTATTGATCTGAGCATTCACAAAACATATGTGTTTCTTTAAGGGGGTGGGGGGGAGAGAAACCATCCGTGCTTTATAGTTTTCTCACAACACACATGCTCTGACACTCACGCACACCCACGGACACTCACAAATATTCTGACACAAGGGTCAGTGCCTGAAAACAGGAATGCAGGAATTGACAGTCCACGCCCAGGGATTTGTGAAACATTTCCGAAAGACAGCCTAAAAAGCTTGCTGCTTCTTGCTATCAAGAATGTTTTTTTTTTTTAAATGTGCAGCACTAGAACTTTTCCAAAATGACAACACTGTTAAAATGAGAATAGTTGTAGGCTGTGATGCATTTTATTGCATGTGAAGGAGAATACAGGAAAGACAGGCTCCTGTCCATCATAAGGGACACCCAGGAGGGAACACTAAGGCAGATGGTGGTTCCCTGGGGAGAAACATAAAAGCCCAGACCCAGAGCAAGGAGACAGACTTAGGAAGAAGCACCAGATACCATGTCAAGATGTTATATGTCAGAGTGTCCTAACATTTGAGACAAACTGCTGAGGTAAGCAGACTGTGGGCTGTTTTCTTTGTATGCGAAAAGGCTGGCATCCAGACTGCTTCTGTCCTCTGGTACTCTCCCTGTAGCCAAGGGTTATTCTCACATTATGGCATTGGACCAAACAAAGAAATATGATGTAGTAGTGTATCAGATTTTGAGGTACAAGGGAGTGTATAGCTATATATATATATATATATATATATATATATATAATTCATATGTTGTATGAATTACCTCATATTTGGTCAGTGGAGAATGATTTCAAATCAGTTGTTATCTGATTGCTAATCCAGTATCTATGCAATGCAAAACATTGACATATGTGCGCCTAGTAGCCTCTACTCGAACATACAGTATTTTATAAAAATAGAAAATACGCAGTTCACCCAGGGGAGGCTGGGTGAACTGGGGAGAGTTCAGGCTGAAGAATCAGGAAGGTCTTGATGATCTGGAGAAGGACTGGATGAACTGATGGACTAATTGTTAAAACTGTTTAATTTCATTTACATGTACATGTTTTGAAATTGGCTGGTTAAACGCATGTAAGTTGAGAATTATGTGAGTCCTACTTTACTTTCACACTTAAAATGCACACATGTATATTTTAACATTAGGTAGGAAAACTATACATGTTCAATGCTTGTGGTTTCATTGCATGTATTTGTGCATAACCCTACATATGCATGTATGTTGCAGAGCAGAGATAGGCGTATTTTATTAAACACACGCATATCTTACATTCAGGTTATAAAATACTTGCATATATCTGCTTGAGTTATATAGTCGTATAACTGCTGTCATGCACATTTGTTTGAAAGTTATCCTCTGATAGTTTTTGCCATGTTTCTAACTGCAAGCCTTCAGTGGACTTATGCTGACATTAAGTACCGTGCTTTCACTGTTGACAAGAGGTTCTCATCTCCAATTTCAAGGTGTCTACAATGAGTATTCAGATCTATTTGCATCAAATTAGTCCAAAATTGGGTTTATTTGCTTACTGCAGATATCCTGAAAAGCAAACTTGCATGTGGACCTAAAGGTCCTGAACTGAGATACCTTCTCTGTTCTAGACTTCAGATGTAGCAGAATCTGTGACATTTTGAAAGGATTGAAAATATGGTTAATGCCTCTCGAAATACATAAATACAAATTAATTAGGATAACTTCTTTTATTTGGCTTTTCAGACTAGAGAGCAGCATATTTTCAGTGTTATATTTTCTAGAAAATGTTCCAAATGCAAACTACTCTAAATGCTTCTCAGCGATTGCTCATCAGATTAGATGATAGTTGGTCAATGGAAAGTCACATTAATTCAATTCTACAAACAGCTTATGGGCACTCATGGCTAGTGAGACAACTAAAATTGTTTTTGACTTTTGCAGCATGAAAATCCATGGTATATGCTTTAGTAATTGCAGTACTAGATTATTGCAATGCCTTATACTGGGGCCTTCCAGGCATATTAACTAGAAGGCTCCAGATGATTCAGATGTTGGCAGCCAGAATTGATATGGGGCAGTCCAGACATGAACTGGCTTCCCCTCTTTTAACAAAACTGCACTGGTTACCAGTGAGTTTACAATGGAAATTTAAATTACTCATACTCATGCTTAAGATCCTGTGTGGTATTGGCCCCCTCATATATTATCAAGGCTTTGTTGAAAATCATCAATCAGAAACTTGCATTCACAATATTGCCATCAACTCAAAATTCCATCTTTGAGGATTTTTCAGCATGTTAAGTTGCAAAATAAGTCATTTTCTGTGCCAATGCCTAAGTTATGGAACAACCTTCCTTTGTCGATCAGGGAAGAAACCAACTTAATGCAGTTTCATCATAAGTTGAAGACCTGGTTGATGATCTCTGAGCTAAAATCCTTGACTGTTTTGTATGGGACCAGCAGCAAGTATGTATGTTTTATTGTTTTTGTTGTTTTAGAATTATTTTATTAAATTGTTATTTTTAACTGTTTATATGTGTGTTTATTTTTGCTGTACATTGCTTTGGAAGATTTTAGGTTAAAGCTGTTTATTTGACATCAGCAAGAAACAAACAGTAATACAAATACAATTTAAAACTTTCCAACAACAAGTGACAAATGTTCCCATTAGTATAGAGTCTTCCCCTTTTAATTTTGTCGCTCCCCCTTTACATTAATAGGTACAAGAAAAAAAAGAAGAAAACACAACTTCCATCATCCCTATCCCCCCATCCCAAATACCAGAGTGTGAAATGGATCATTTATATTCCATTTCTCTTTACTGAAACCCCTATAAATTATTTAGAATCACACTTCTAGCTTGAGAAAACAAACTAAAATTTTATTGTAAGATTTAGAAAGCGATTTATACATTCTTATAAATAAATAATATAATAATTAATTCACATCTGGACTGCCCCATATCAATTCTGGCTGCCATATTCTGAACCATCTGGAGCCTTCTAGTTAATATGCCTGGAAGGCCGCAGTATATAGCGTTGCAATAATCTAGTACTTCAATTGCTAAAGTATATACTACAGATTTTCATGCTGCAAAAGTCAAAAGCAATTTTAGCTGTCTCACCAGCCATGATGTGAACGAGTTCATGAATGCCGGTATAAAAAACCTTAAATAAATAAATACATAAATAAATAAATACATACATACATACATACATACATACATACATGCCCATAAGCTGGTCATAGAACTGAACTAATGTGACTTTCTGTTGACTAACTAGCATGTAATCTGACTCCTAATGGCCTCACTTCATCAGTGGGCATTACAGCATCTCCATCAATGGAGATGACATTTTTCGCCAGTTAACTTCCAATCTGCAGTATCTCTGCTTTTTCTTTCTTAATTCAAAACTAGAAAATGCTCTCTCAACTATATGCTGATAGCAATCATGCAGTTTTCAAGGAGAGAAATAGAAACTAATGCATCCTGATTTAAAGGAACAACAATTTGAACATCATCAGCATAGATAAAAGTAGAAAATCCAAAAGAACAAATAATACCCCCCAAGTGGGCTAGGTAAACATTGCATAATAAAGGTGAACGGGAAGAACCAAGAAGGACTCTACAAGTTATTCTACCTCTTTCTCAATAAAACCCTTGGAAGGATACCCAATATGTTCTATTCCACAAAAAGCTAGAAATCCACCTTAAAACTGTCCCACCTAAACCCACAGTTTGCCAACGGGAGATCAAGATGTTGTGATCCACCATATCAAAGGCACTTGATAAATCAAGAAGATAACAAGAAATAAAAAAAATAGTGTTCTTGACAGAAGAAAGTGCTTGTTTTTTTCACCCAGAAATATGGTGAAGTTTCACCTGTTCCTCACTGGAAGAAGATCAAGGATGCTGTTGCAGAGAGAAGTAGTCCTGCATAGCACTCAGTTCCTGTCAGTTACTTGTACAGCCATTAGAGAAATGTTTCAACAATGAAAAATTGAACTCTTAACAGGATTTCAACTGGGTTCATCCTTGATCCAGTAGTAGGGGGAATCCGCTGGATTTTTACCAGCTGATTTGTAGACAGTTTGGAGAAATCCACCTCAAAATTGAAACACAATTCTTATATCTGCTGCAAATTTCTTTAGACATGTTGAATCAACCAAATTGATGAACCTTACAACCTTTCCAGCTCAAATTGTGATGTTGGTTGAGCTGTGTCAAATTATTTCTTGAAATATTATTACTGTAAACTGATGTATTTTTGTTCCATATCTTTGGATTTGCCACTCGCCATGAAGGCTGCAGTTTCCCCTCATGTAAAGCATTTACATAAGCAAATAAATCAAGCTTGATATTTCACTTGGATGCAGCTCCATCACTGCTCTCTACATTAATGGTGGGGGTGGAAGGGAAATAGAACCAAATAGCTAAGAGAAACAGATAAGAAAAAATGTGTGAAGCTTGCTGGGCAGACTGGATGGGCCGTTTGGTCTTCTTCTGCCGTCATTTCTATGTTTCTATGTTTCTATATTCAAATCTGTTCTCTTGAAGAATTTAACACACCTTTAGTAACCATTGTTATTTTTAAGCCAAGCCATTGTCAGCCAAGACAGAGGCAGAGAATTTCATTGGAGCAGGGCAGCTGGTAAGAGTAGCTATGGAACAACAAACATGTCTGGAAGGCAGACCGGCATCAAGTCCAGGTCCAGGCTGAACCATCCATTTGAGGCAGAATGCAGGACAATATAGACACAGGAATTGGCAGAAAGATCTCTCTCTCTCTCTCTCGCTCTCTCTCTCTCTCTCTATATATATATATATATATATTTTTTTTTTTTAGAGAAAATTTGCACACCTTCTTTTGAAAATACACAAAAAATACAAAAGAATGTGTATAGGTGCAAACCCCTTCCCCTGTTCATTGCAGATATGCTTACATATAATCAAAGATTAATATTATTGTTTGATTTATATTCCACTTTTCAGGCACTCCAAAATGCATTATATTCCGTTACTGCCTCTGGAGAGCTCACAATTTAAATTTGTACCTGAGGAAATGGAGGGGGACGTGACTTGCCCAAGATCACAAGGAGTGGCAGTGGGATTTGATCTCCGGTTTACAGACCACTTTTCTAACCTTAAGGCTACAACTCTACTCCAGTTAATTATTGTAACCCTGCCCTTACCAGGTTGGGCACACATTGTAACACTAACATAGCCTGCACTGTACTAATAGGGTATGATATGCAATCAAGATGACCGAAAATAAATAAATAATGGAATACAGGCTACACATGAATAGGTTGTCCCGGCCTCTTAGGCAGACAATTTTATAACAAACCATTTCCACAGGTAAAACGCTGTTTTACCTAAGGACATGCTTTTGATAATTACTTTATAAGGCAAGGGTTCCCAATCCAGTCCTCAGGGCACACCTAGGGACTGATGCAATAAAGTGCGCCCAGCCTAGCACAGGGGTTAATGAGCGGTTGTTCGAATGTTTTCAACGTGCTAGACTAATACCCAGTGCAATAAAGAGATTGGCACCTACAAACAACTGCATAGCTGATAGCGCTCATCACATTTAGATTCCATGTACATGAGGCTATTGGCTATTACCCCCCGATGCAGTAAATCCCCGGGCACATGGCATGCAAAACAATCTCGTAAATATTCACTATGGGGCGGAGTTTAAAAGGGTTACATGTGTAAGTTCCAACCGTAACCCTTAAAAAAAGCCCCTGCGCGCGCCGAGCCTATTTTGCATAGGCTCAGCAGCGTGCGCAAGCCCCAGGATGTGCGTATGTCCCGGAGCTTGCAAAAATGGGCAGGGCATGGGCAGGACATGGGCGGGCCTGTGGTCTGGGGGCATGTCCAGGGTGTGGTGGTGGTCTGGGAGCGTGGTCGAGTGCCCCGACACAGCGGCCTGTGTCGGGGCCTGCCAAGCTGGCAGACAGCCGGCGCGCGCAAGTTACGCCTACCAGAGGCAGGCGTAACAACAAAATAAGGTAGGGGGGGATTTAGGTAGGGCTGGGGGTGGGTTAGATAGGGGAAGGGAGGGGAAGGTGGGGGGGAACAAACCAAAAGTTCCCTCCAAGGCAGCTCCAATTTCGGAGCTGCCTTGGAGGGAACGGGGAAAGCCATCAGGCCTCCCCTAGGGTTCGGGGTGCGCAAGGTGCACATGTGTCCACCCCGTTGCATGCTCCGACCAAGGATTTTATAACATGCGCGTGGCAGCATGCGCATATTATAAAATCGGGTGTACCTTTGTGTGCACCGGGTAGCGTGCACAAATGTACCCCCCCGCGCGTAATTTTAAAAATCTGCCCCCATGGATATCCTGATAACCTGACCAAGCTAGGTGGGTCCCAAGGACTGGGCTGAGAACCCCTGCTCTAACAGGTGAATTTTCAAAGGAGTTGCATGTGTATATGTGACATACTATTGTTGCAATTTTCAAAAGCCATTTATTCGAGTAAAGTGCATTTACTCAAGTAAAATCCAGTTTTATGCATGTAAAAGCTTTTTATGGGTAAACAGTTTTTATTGAATTTCCATTAAAAAAAATGAACAAACAAACATACTGAGGGGTGCGGGACACTGCATCACCCCCAGTTCAACTTTTCAAGTACAATGACACCATACCCACCCACCACACACACACACATTCCCACCCCCCTGGTAAATGCTTATTAAAATCAGACCCAATGGGTATCGCTCTGGAATGAGCATTTTTCCAATAGGGGACAGCCAATGATATAGATCACATTAGTTAGGAGCCAGTTGTTTGTTTGCTTTTTAAACCAACACTGAGTAAGGCAGCCATTGCCAAAGTTACCTGAATAACTTTATCTGGCCAACTTTAGCCAAGTATATTCAATAGGAGATGAGGCCTTACTGCACATCACACTTATTTTTAGTGTGTATAAAATGAATTCAGTGTGCATACTAACCTTTATTGAATAGACCCCATAGTCTATGATTGATAATTCGAGTGAAACAGGCTCCTAATTATTGTACTAAAAATTGTGCGAAACTTGGTGGTCGAGATTTGTTTGCCATGCTAGGAACAGTAGTGTAGTTGACACAAGGATCCTGTGCTTGAAAAGCTGTAAATTGAAATTGAATGGCAAAATAACAGCTAAGTACTATAGACACAGATACGGTAACTGCAGATGAAGTGATGAATCATCTGCAACAGTATTCTTAACTTCTTTAAATTTTTAACGCTTTATAACTCATTTAGTAGACAAAAACTCACTTTCAACAGAAAATAAGAACTTTATTTTTTACTATTGCTGAGGGACTAGGGGGAGAGGCAGTGCTCAGCAATATTCACCTGCTTCTTTGGGCTTCCTGCTTAACAACGTCCTGCCTACAAGAGTGGCAAGTCTGAATCACCAGCACATGCTTATAAGAAAGTTCATGCCCTCATTCCCTTCTAGGAGTATGGAAAATCCAAATTTTTCTAGCTAATAATTGTGCTAGTCTGATGCCGGGGGCTCACTTAGGAATACTGGGGCCAAGTTGTGATACGTGCTTCCGAGTTCTTTTCCCAGCAGAGGGAAAGATCAAGTCTTTCTAAGTCTTCTAATCCCTTCCAGCAAAAATAAAAAAAAAACTGCCACATACAGTCTGGTGTTAAAAGATGATTCCTTTACTGAATTTATTTTTCTGCATCCTTTATTCCAGCAGAGCGCATATTGAGATATAGTGCAATCCATACAGACAAGTAACCAGTATTTACTCAGTCCAAAAACTCAATAGTTCAGAAATCCCAGTCTAGCACCAATCTGCATATTTTAGGGGTTTCTTCTTCCATTGCCCAGTAGTTATGAGGCATTCTTTGGAGAGAGATCCTCCCTATGGTTTTCCTTCTATTGGTACTTGCTTTCTAGTGTGCAAATCTCTATGGTCATTCTTTGGAGAGAGATCCTCCCTATGGTTTTCCTTCTATTGGTACTTGCTTTCTGGTGTGCAGATCTCTATGGTCATTCTTTGGAGAGAGATCCTCCCTATGTGCTTCTTTCGATTGGTGCCTGTTCTCTGGTGTGCAGATCTCTATGGAGAGATATCCTCCCTATAGTTTTCCTTCTATTGGTACTTGCTTTCTGGTATGCAGATCTCTATGGTCATTCTTTGGAGTGAGATCCTCCCTATGTGCTTCTTTCGATTGGTACCTGCTCTCTGGTGTGCAGATCTCTAGGGAGAGAGACCCTCCCTATGGTTTTCCTTCTATTGATACTTGCTCTCTGGTGTGCAGATCTCTAAGGTCATTCATTTGAGAGAGATTCTTCTATGATGTTCCTTTGATTGGTAGCTGCATTCTGGTGTGCAGATCTCTATGGTCATTCTTTGGAGAAAGACCCTCCCTATGGTTTTCCTTTGATTGGTACCTGCTTTCTGTGTGCATATTTCTATGGGTATTCTTTGGAGAGAGATCCTCCTATGATGTTCCTTTGATTGGTACCTGCTTTCTGGTGTGCAGATCTCTATTGTCATTCTTTGGAGAGAGACCCTCCCTATGGTTTTCCTTTGATTGGTACCTGCTTTCTGGTGTGCATATTTCTATGGGTATTCTTTGGAGAGAGATCCTCCTATGATGTTCCTTCGATTGGTAGCTGCTTTCTGGTGTGCAGATCTCTATGGTCATTCTTTGGAGAGAGACCCTCCCTATGGTTTTCCTTTGATTGGTACCTGCTTTCTGGTGTGCATATTTCTATGGGTATTCTTTGGAGAGAGATCATCCTATGATGTTCCTTCGATTGGTAGCTGCTTTCTGGTGTGCAGATCTCTATGGTCATTCTTTGGAGAGAGACCCTCCCTATGGTTTTCCTTTGATTGGTACCTGCTTTCTGGTGTGCATATTTCTATGGGTATTCTTTGGAGAGAGATCCTCCTATGATATTCCTTTGACTGGTACCTGCTTTCTGGTGTGCAGATCTCTATGGTCAGGTAGATGAACTGGACATACTCCTATACAGATGCAGTTGAGCACCTGCTGAGGCTTTGTTGTACAGCAACTCTGAGATGAATACTCTCAGTCTGGCAGTACTTCCTCTGACTCCAACCAGAAATCCACTTTCAACCACTCAAGGCAAAAACCCTGTTTTTCTTTTCTGTTCCTTTCAGAACATCCCTAATGTTCTACTTATTCTTTTGCCCACTGCCACATACTGAGATGATGATTTCAACAAGTTTTCCCTATGGACTACAAAAGCTTTTACTAAGTGGAACTCAGCACTGCATACCTACAGTTAGGATTTTTCCCTGAGTTCATCACTGTGTGCACATCCACATGCAAAGGAGCTCATTAAGGTCAGCTGGCACCATTACGAAACCTCAGAAGTAAGATCAAACCTTCCTCCAGAGGCTTTGGGGTGACAGGAGTGAGTGGGGTTGAGGGGGTTCCCCTACTGACATTTTTCATGCATTTTGGTGGGAAATAGGACAGGATGGAGCTTCTAAAATTAGCTTTATTTTTGCATTTAAGACCCAGGAGGGACTTGGTGGTCTGGGTGGATGGGGGATAATGGGACTATCAAGCAATTTCTGGGGAGGGGGGAGGGGAGGGGGGAGATCACACAGTCCATGAGACCCCTTTAGCGGTGCACATGAAGCTCCACTCCCTCAGCCTAAGAGCACTTTTTGTGAAAATGGGCCTGCAAAGCCTTTTCCTCATTTCTGGGCAGCGGGTGATATTTTTTGTGTGCAAAGCCGTATGATCTTTATCTGCTATCATATTCTATGTTTTTAGTATTTCTACGAAATTCTATTCCCCAATCCTGTATTGGGGGAGGGGGGATTGTAGGGAATCTTTCTTGGGAAACCTACTCGCTCCAATTAGCAGTTGTAAATGTGGGTAGGTAATTTTTCTAGATAGATAATGCCCGCAAACTTTGCACTTGTGCAGGCAGTTTTAAAAGTATCCCCCAAGGCGTACAGAATTTGTCTTTTCAAAAGTAGATATTTTCTTTGATTTCTTTGATCAGCTATAGAACTGATGAGTAAAGATGGCCGGCGCCATCTTTAAAGATGGAGCCGGCCATCCAGTGCTCCTCCCATGTGACAGGGGCCCGCCAATGGCACGGATACCCTGTCATGGTAAGGGCAAAGGGGCATCGGCACCATTTCCTTTTTTAGAACAGCTGATGCCTGGGAACGGGAAATCTATCCCCGAGGCCCCCTGGATCTCTCCTCTCCCCGAGGTCCCCCGAGGCCCCCCTGGACCACCAGGTAATTTTAAAAGGTTTTGGGGGGGTCGGGGAGGGGGGGTCGATTTAAAGGATGGGTTGCTTTTTTTTAGCAGCCCAGGTCTCCCTAAAAAAAAGGGTCGGGAGGGTGGGGGAGGCTAAGGGGGGTCGATTTAAAGGGTCGGGTGTTTTTTTTTTTTATCAGACCATCGGCGCCATTTTAATTAGTGGCAGCCAAAATGGCGCCGATGGCCCGAGAGCGGGAGATCACGCCGGGCCCCCCCCCACTGGACCACCAGGTAACTTAACATTTTGGGGGGGTTCGGAATTGGTTTTAAAGGGTCGGGGTGGGTTTAGGGGTTGTTTTGGTGTGCCGGTTTTCCCACCCTCCCCCAAATAATTCCCGTGCCCTATTTAACGATACAATACAAATGCCCCTGATGATAAATCGGGGGCATTTGGATTGTATCGTGCACTCTAACGATTTAGAACGATTTTAAAATTATCTGACGATAATTTTAATCGTTCAAAAATGATTCACATCGCCTTAACTTATCATTTTAAAACAGTTACAATTATGTTCCTCTTATTATTATATTTATCAAGTTGATTGTTCCTCTCTTTCCTTCTGCCCTATCCTTCCTTGCTGCTCTTCCCCTGCCCACCTCTCACCACTTTCTGGCCTGCTCCCCTCTCCCCCACCCTGTTCATTGTATTTTCTACCTGCTTCAGTTATTTGTAAACCGGCATGATATGCCCTATGAATGTTGGTATATTAAAAGTTTCATAAATAAATAAATAAATAAATAAATAAATAAATAAATAAATAATATGCATGTTACCACCATCTTTCAACCAGAATTGCTTGAAATGGCAGATTAAGATTGCATTATTCCCAGTGATGTGCAGTCAAATTCTTAAGAAACGTTTGCTGTTATATCATTGTTTTTTTAAGTCAAGGGACTCTAACCAGCTGTGCTTTACTGGTTGAGACACTCTTATATTTGATAGAATAATGAAAGCTCTCCCAAAATCCTCCACCAGCCCGCTCCATCACATCATTAATTATTCCACAACATGATAGTAAACAATACATTGAGATATAAATCTAATCCAACTATCTGAGGGATTTATTCAACTTCATTCTTTGAGAGGTAGATTCCTTGGCCCATAATATGACTGCAAATGTTTACCTCATTTATGGAAAAATTCCCAGAATCATTAACAATGTATGTAAAAAGCATATATTATATCCAGACTGTTGTCACTAGCACTAAGGTCACCTATAGAAATCAATATTGAATTCAATAAAAGTGGAAATATTTGAGATCCATGGTGCAAATCGCAGTCAGAATTGCAGCCATAACCCTTAATTAATCTTTCTTTCCAGCAGGATCAAAGCTCTAGAAAACCAACAGTCTAGGTAAGGGTATCCTTAAAGAGTACATTGTATTAGTTTAAATGATTCTGAGATATGCACATGCTTGTTTTTCTTAGTTTCTATGCGAGATATATACAGTCTGTGATATCTATATATTGTGCATGTGTTACTCCCTTCTAATATCTCACTGTGCACTGGGTATATCTTGGAGCTTATGGGCCATAGTGCAATTTATAGGACTCTCTAGTGTTCCTCTGGCAGAAAGGAAGCATTATTTCAGGGTCCTTAGGACTATTGTGACAGTCCCAAAGTTTTTGAAATAAGGTCAGGCCATGCCAGAAGTTATTCCAAAATTAAATCAAATTTCCTGGCAAATAATTTGATGGAGAGTTGCAAGCTGACAGAAAACACACTTTCTCTTTGTGATATCCATAAAAATAATGTATAAAGTCATATGAACGGTCCAAAAACATGCAGAGGCCTCTCTTGTCCCTTTCAGGCTATACCAGGGATCTATCCTTTACTCCTTTGTCTTCTCCCTTTCTGTGTCTTCTTCCTCCAGATGCAGAATCACTAGTCAAATATACAAGGCCGAATTCCCTGACCAAGATTTATAATGCTTCCTTCCTTAGCTTTTCTTCTCCTCTTGATCAAGTCACTAATTGGAGACAACCCTACTGTACTCTTTCACTCAGCTGCAAACTTTCCACTGTTAGGATGTGAATCGTTTTAGGACGATTAAAATTATCGTCCGATAATTTTAATATCGTCTTAAACCGTTATGGAACACAATACAATACAGATTCTAACGATTTATCGTTATAAATCGTTAGAATCGTGAGCCGGCACACTAAAACCCCCTAAAACCCACCCCCGACCCTTTAAATTAAATCCCCCACCCTCCCGAACCCCCCCCAAATAACTTAAATAACCTGCGGGTCCAGCGGCGGTCCGGAACGGCAGCGGTCCGGAACGGGCTCCTGCTCTGAATCTTGTCGTCTTCAGCCGGCGCCATTTTCCAAAATGGCGCCGAAAATGGCGGCGGCCATAGACGAAAAAGATTGGACGGCAGGAGGTCCTTCCGGACCCCCGCTGGACTTTTGGCAAGTCTCGTGGGGGTCAGGAGGCCCCCCACAAGCTGGCCAAAAGTTCCTGGAGGTCCAGCGGGGGTCAGGGAGCAATTTCCCGCCGCAAATCGTTTTCGTACGGAAAATGGCGCCGGCAGGAGATCGACTGCAGGAGGTCGTTCAGCGAGGGTTCCGGCGCCTCGCTGAACGACCTCCTGCAGTCGATCTCCTGCCGGCGCCATTTTCCGTACGAAAACGATTCGCGGCGGGAAATCGCTCCCTGACCCCCGCTGGACCTCCAGGAACTTTTGGCCAGCTTGTGGGGGGCCTCCTGACCCCCACGAGACTTGCCAAAAGTCCAGCGGGGGTCCGGAAGGACCTCCTGCCGTCCAATCTTTTTCGTCTATGGCCGCCGCCATTTTTCGGCGCCATTTTGGAAAATGGCGCCGGCTGAAGACGACAAGATTCAGAGCAGGAGCCCGTTCCGGACCGCTGCCGTTCCGGACCGCCGCTGGACCCGCAGGTTATTTAAGTTATTTGGTGGGGGATTTAATTTAAAGGGTCGGGGGTGGGTTTTAGGGGGTTTTAATGTGCCGGTTTTTCGATTTTTCGATTTTTCGATTTTTAACGATTTTTAACGATTTTTCACGATATTTTACCCCCCAAATGGCAACAATACGATTCCCTCCCCCTCCCAGCCGAAATCGATCGTTAAGACGATCGAGGACACGATTCACATCCCTAATTTTGAATTCACACTGATTCTTTGTGCACCTCCATCTTCCACATATTTCAATAGAAGGGCAAATCCACAGCAAAACAAGGAGCCTTTTGTGTTTCCTCTCTCCAGGAATCCTTTCCAGATTCCTCCTGTTACCCAGGTAGAGAGTCCATCAAGCTAGGTTGAGAGAACATTGTACAAATTTCATCGTTGTCTGCGTTTTCTCACTCTGAAGAACATCAAATCTTCACAAGACTGTACTGTTCTGTTTGTACGTCTCACTCTGCATGTAAAAGTAGCCTCTAACCTCTATACTACTATCTAAACCTCATCTTGAGTTACTAGGTGGGCCTCCTATAGTAGCATAAATAGCTAACTACTACAAGCACCTTGTAGATGGTTCCTCTCTCTCTCTCTCTCTCATATTGCAATAATTCCTATCACATGCAATATTTTGATAAAGTTTCTTAGAGAGATCCAGTGAACTTCCAAAAGAAATTGATTTTCATTCATTCCTGGAAGAACAGAGAACTGTGCAACCATTCAGTGTTAACCACTACCATACCATCAGGATATTCTGGGAGGAGGCTAGATAAGAAGACAATTCAAGGTATGAGAAATGGAACTTTTAATTATTTCATGGAGACTGATTTAAGTATCATGGCCACCAATTTGGGAGGAAGCTCCAAAACTGCCCATGAAATTGGAATGGGAGGAAGAAACAAATATCAGAAAATGCCGCCAGTACAAAATCATAGATTTACTGAAACATGAGAATGTAGAGGACTGCAATGAACATGGACTTGTAGATTGCCATTCATTTCATCTCATAATTAATTATCAGTAAAGTTATATCCTTACATTTTAAAACAACTCTCAAGACCTTGGAGAGAAGTCTCCCCTAACTGGAATCCTGGAAAGTAGTGGCCTTAGGGAATATATAGGAAGTAAGAACATGTTAAGCCCTTGAAATAGAAGTACGCCCTTGGGCTCCTCAGAAAGGACATCAGCCCAGATAAGAATAAAAAAAAGCAAGCTTAGAATATTACATAAAACATCAGTCCTTCATAGAGGGTTCTGGAAGCTGGGTCAATGATGTGGGTGTTAGGGGAAGGCCTGGCTGAAAAACCAAGCCTTAGCTTTTTTTAGGAACTTAGTATAACATTGCTCCAGATACTTTCTTCCAAATGTTTGGTACTTAACAGATGTAAGCCCGCTGTCTCATGCAGGAAAATCTGGCAGCGGTCAGGGGAGTAGATGAAAGAAGAGCCATTTCAGCAGACTAGAGTTCCCTTGAGGGAACTTAAGGAGAGGGAAATTGAGAGAGGTTTTCAGGGGCCTGTTCATTCAAGCATGTTTAGATAAAGCAAAGAGTTTTAAATCTTATCCTGCTTTCTACTGGGAACCAGTAAAGGTGATACAGAACAGGCTTGATATGATCAGTTGCTTTTGCACCTATCACAATCATCATGCAGTACTTTTGTAGGAGCTGGAGGCACTTCAGACTGTATTGTGAGATGCTGTTGAATAAGGAATTGCAGTAATTGATTCGGCTGTTGATTAAAATGAATTACAGTAGCAAGATTGCATTTATCAAGGAAATTATGTAGTTGGAAGATATGATGCAGATACATGAAAGAGGATGGACTATTAGGATGGAAAGAAAATGTACTTTTTTCAAAATTTGGGGTTCCATTGTGAGCTTTTTGTGGAGTCGAATGCCTAGACTTCATATTGACTCCTTTGGATATAATATGGTACCTGCTAGTGAGGGCAGCAATTTTAGGGGGTGACTTTGAGCCAAATGAGTCAGAATGAGGGAATCAGAAAGGTAGCATGGACCCATTTTCTGCAGGGATTTAAAAACTAAAGATAGAATTATAAACTGTACTTTAATGTACTGGAAATTAGGAGCCAATGTAAGGAGCACAGGGCCCATGTAATATGGTCATGAAATTTCAGATATAATAAAAGACAAGTTATGGTATTTTGTACATATTGCAGGTGAAGCAATTGTTATTGATGTAAACCTTCAAACAGCAAATGAAAATAATTTAGCCAATTTGTGATTAAAGGATGGATCACAGTTTCCAGACTATTGAAAGGCAGGTAATATTAAAAATTTTGGAGAACCTAAGCTGCATAAAGCATGATCATAATAGAGATCTGAATATGCAGCTTTAACTGAGAATCAAGAGTCACTCTTAAGATATGTCACCTATAGGTAACAGAGAGCCCTTTCACTTTATCTGTAAGGCAGAAAAAAAAAAGATAAAAAGCTTTGTGATCCAGAGAATGTCATTGTTCTGTGTGTTAAATTTCAATTTATTAGATCTTAACCACATAACTACTAAATTTAAATCCAATTCCTATCTTTCAAAAGTCTTTATTCAGGAACTTCCTAATCTTGCTCTTCTAATCCATTCTTTAATTACCAGTTGAATCGATTACTACAATTCTCTAAATAACGGCATTTCACAATCAATGCAAAGCACCTATGCCTCCTACAAAGAACTGCCTTGGGAATTTTAGTAGTTGCAAAAGCAACTGATCATATTAAACCTATTCTATATCAATTTCACTGGCTTTCAGTAGAAAACAGGCTAAAATTTAAAACTCTCTGCTTTATCTTCAAATGCTTGAATAAACAGGACCCTGACAGCCTCTCTCTCAGCCTCTCTCTCCACGTGCCCTCAAGGGAACTCCAGTCTGCTGAAATGGCTCTTCCTTCCTACCTTCTTCTGACTGCCACGAGGTTATCCTGCACGAGATTCCGTGCTTTGAGCTGTTATGCACTGGCAATTTGGAAGAAAACCACTAACCCTGGGCTTGGAGCCATGCTTCCTTGAGTTCAGAAAAAAAAATCAGCATGGATTTTCTTCCATGTCTTCTCTTAAGATCCACATTTTCAGCTCAACTTAATGAACTCCTGATGACACAGAAACAATGCTAGTTGCAAATTCTTATTCAATTTTAATCTGTTTTAGTGCCTCTGTTAATTTAAATTTATTGTAATCTGTTTTAAGACCTACTTTGGAAAAAGGCAGAATATCAAATGTTCATAAAGAAATAAATAATACAATAAATAATGATTCACAATAAAATTAAATGCCATCCTTTTAGGATTGAAACTTCAAACCAACTTCTCTAATTAATTTCTCCAGGGGCTGCAAATATGTATGGAATAAAACAGGTGACAACGCTGAGGAACACCAGGCTTCTGGATTGGCCACTGTTGGAAACAGGATGCTGGGCTTGATGGACCCTTAGTCTGACCCAGTATGGCATGTTCTTATGTACTTACGTTCTTACTGACTCCAAAATGAGGAAACAATCTCATCTATTTTCACAAAAAATTGTCTGGCCTCTAGAACATAAGAGAACCAAGTCAACACATAAGCCATGATACAAAGGACCTTCATTTGCTAAATCAGAATGGTGGCCTATGGTACCAAAGACAGCTGATAAATCCAAAAGAATTACAGTAGTATCAGACCTTTATCAATGCTTTTCTGCAGGTTATCCCATGAGGGCAAGAAGAAATGTCTCAGTTCTGAAATCCTTATGGAAGCCGATTAGAGCACATCCAAGAAGTTTTGCTCATCAAGAATAATTACCTTAGTGGAAATTTTTATCATATGTTCACAGAATGTCACAAACTACAAGCTTTTTGGAGACAAATATGTGTACTACTGGAATGGTTTTTGGGAAGACCGATCCCATGGAATGGCAAAATATTGTACTTTCATTTATTTGATAAAGTTGTCATATTGCCAAGTAATGGACAGCAATTTATAGCTGTCTAACTTACTTTGGCAAAGGAGACAATTCACTTTGGCATAATGATGAATTTCCTTCTTTTGGATCATGGAAGCAGACAGTGCTAAAATATGCATCATTGGATTCACAAAGGCAATGTTAATTGCATGGCAAGAAAGGGTTTACTATATCTTTGGGTATATTTTAGTTTATGGGATAAAGTATCAAAAATGGACTAAAGTGGCTATTTTCAAAGAAGAGCCAGCATTATCAGCCATTGATTAGAAGTAATGTTAGTGGAGGTATATATGAGGTGCGGAAAGAATGCATGAGTTATGGGTGCAGAATTATTGGGGTTATTGATTAAAAAACAGTGAGATAAGCTATTGCTATGCCTTACCTATATGTTGTGCTCCTAACAGTGACAGGTCTATGTTTGTTGTTGTCAGTTTATGCTATGTTTAACTTTCCTTCTCACTTTTATAAACATCATTATTCAAAGAAAAAGCATAACAATGAGTTATGTGGCACCAGCTCATTTACAGGTCGATACAGTACAGTGCGCTCCGGCGGATTGCTCTGTTAACCCACGATTGGATGCACGTTTTCGACACGCTAGCGTTATCCCTTATTCAGTAAGGGGTCGAAAATGTGCGTCCAACCCTCCCAAACCTAATAGCGCCAGCAACATGCAAATGCATGTTGATGGCCCTATTAAGTATCCCCGCACGATTCAGAAAGGAAAATGTGCAGCCAAGCTGTTGAGAGGTCAGGTTGCCCTAGCTAAACCTTGGTAAACTAGCAGCATCTTTTACCTATTAAGGTGAATTCGAAAAGCTTGGAGTGCCAAAACTGGGAGGTACGCGCACAAGTTGGGCCAGAGCACGCCAAGCGGATTTTGAAAGGGGGCCGAGTACATGTGAATCTCCCGCTACATGCTCAAAAATGTTTTTTTGAGAAAAGGGGCAGAGCGTGGGTGGGGTTTGGGTGGGGCATGGACATTCCTGGATTTCCCAATGAAACTAGCGTGTAAATAGTTACGCACACAAGCGCACGCTGGGGTCCCCTGCCGCATAACTACTTCTGCTACGGATGACATGTAAGTCAGAAAACAAATAAATAAACAAATAAATAAATAAATAAAAAGGTGAGCAGGATTTTAAGGATATTGGCAAACAGAGTAAAAGGGAGACAATTTACCTAGGGGATTAGGAAGTCCTATCCATTACCTGGGTGAACTGGGAACAAACTGGGAAAACTGATTATTGCATTGGCGTGCGTGTCCACTAAAAACCCCCACTTACGAGGTACAAATGGCATTTGCACGCAAATGCATGTGACCATATAACATTGTGCGCAGATCTATGCATCTATGTTTTAAATGGCTGCATATCTGGATGAGAGCCAGCAAACATGAGCACATGTGCACCCATGTGGCTATTTTAATTACCTTCATTGTTCTTTGCAAGCAATTTTTTGTTTTATTTTTCACATAATCCCCCTCCAAAAGATGGAGGGGAATTATTTTCTTAAATTGCTTTCTTGAATTCAGATACCGAGTTTGTCTCCATCATCTACACTGGTAAACCATTCTATGCATTCACTACCTTCTCTATAAAAAAATATTTCCTAAGTTTAACCTCTTTCACCCTCATCCCATGACCCCTCATTCTAGAACCTCCTTTCCATTGAAAGAGGCTCACCTCCTGTACATGGAAACCTTTGAAATATTTAATTGTCTCTATCATATCTCCCCTGTCTCTCCTTTCCTCTAGGGCAGTGGTTCTCAACCCTGTCCTGGGGACCCCCCCCCAGCCAGTCGGGTTTTCAGGCTATCCACAATGAATATGCATGAGAGAAAATTTGCATACACTGCCTCCATAACATGCACATTTTCTCTCATGCATATTCATTGTGGATAGCCTGAAAACCCGACTGGCTGGGGGGGTCCCCAGGACAGGGTTGAGAACCACTGCTCTAGGGTATAAATGTTTAAATATTTAAATCTATCCCTATATGCTTTAGAACGAAGATCAATGACCAGTTTAATAGGCATGCTCTGGAGTGACTCCAGTTGGTTTATATCTTTTGGAAGATGCAATCTCCAGAACTATATGCAGTATTCCAAATGAGGTCTCACCAGGGGCCCATGCAGAGGCAATGTCACCTCCTTTTTTTCTGCTGACCATTCCTCTCATTTGTGTAAATAAAAAGTGTGTGTAGGTGTCTTAATTGTTGAAAGATAAGGGAAGATAAGGGTAGATCTCAAATGCTGTATTAGAGAGTCTATGCTGAGGTTTGCTATAGGGCCTAATCCCCTGGCAAGCACTGTGTCCGACCCTGTGAATCATTTCCTATGATGGCCTGTAGAGAATATTTCAACTAAATTTTGCAGGAATTTCAAAATAAATCTTCAGTGTAGAGCTTTATGGTAAATGAATTAAACATAGCATTGATTAAGTTTCACCTGAAATGTTCTCTTTTCTGAGAGCTTATTCTGGGAAATGTGAGCGACATCATAACCACTGTATAACTTCTTAGAAACGGGTTATGGTTACGAAAAGCTTGATTTCCATCTTACTCCAAACACACAAAGCCTGAAGCCCCATATGAAGAATAGTTTTAAACGCCCACGTATTTTTAAATACAAATAATCATCAAGGTCAACAGCAAAAAGACTCCAGATGCAGGAATACGCTGCTCCAAAGAGTGAAATGTGCATTTTAAGAGGTCTTTGCTGCAACCTTATTTTTGGCCAATAATTTCTAATAATGTTCTGCAACAGAGAATTAAATATTTCTCCATCATGTGCACTTGCTCATGAGTTAGGTATTAATTGTAAAGCAATGCTTTTGTCTTCTTTGTTTGCAGCAGTGTATTTGTCTTATAGCTTTCCAGATGCTCTGTGGATTGTTGTCTAAATACAGAATAGCCTTGGTTTTGCAGGGAGGGTTATTTTATGAGTTACTGAGCTAATCTCCCTTCTTGAGGCAAAGGATGCCTTTTGCATTATAGACAGGGAGTCTGTGTCAATAAAAGGATATCCTGCAGCCCATTTTTTTTTTTAATCTCAGCAGCAGCTTACTCAAAATATTATTTCAGAAGCACCAAAATCCTATCTGGGATTCACCTCCATCTGCCATAGTTAGGAACCAGTTAACTAAGTCAAGAAAAGCTTAGCCGTAGGAAAATCCATGTTGTAAAACATTACAAAGCGACTAATGAGAGCAATTCCAGTACCAAATGGTCTAAAATAAAATATAAAAATATGCTTTACTTACTTTCCCTTCTTCTGTATTTATGTATTTATTATTATATAGAACCATTTCATATGATTTAAGATACAGTTCAGAAGGGATTCCAATATTAGCCAGAATAAAACTGTAATCGCTTGTGAATTGTAACTTTAAGTCATATGAAATTGCTGCTGCTGCTGCCCCCTGTCTTCTCTTTCCCTCTTTTTCCGGTCATCAGGGGTGCAGTCATCTGGGGCCACAATGGTTCACTCTTCTTTAGACCCACACGTAGTGGGGGGTGCAGACTCTGGAACAGCCTGCACCCCCTCTATATGCGGGAGGAAAGAAGGCTTCAGTCCATTCCCCTCCCCCCAAGTACAACAATGGTGAAGGCTCCTGAGGATGCAACAGGCCCCCTCTTTTTTTTTTTTTTACCACGTGTAGTGAAGGTGCAGGCTCCTGGGGCTGCAATAAGCCTCCTCTTTGTTCCCCCCCCCCCCTTAAATGCCATGTCGGTTCACACTCCTAATGCCATCATCGGCCTGGGCTTTCTCTTTGGGGTGTGAAATCCAGCAGACCATGCTTTTTTTTCTCTCTCCGTTTCATCCATGGATGGTGTCTAGAAGGCAGCAAAAAAGGTCCCAAAATAACCGGCGTAAAATAACCGCTGGGCCATCTCTACGCTTTCTTGAATTCCATTACTGTTTTTGTCTCTTCCACCTTCAGTGGGAGGCCACTAATGCATCTTCCATAATTGATGTGAAGAAATATTTTCTTGGCAAGACTGACCAGAGTGTGGGCAGTCTGGCTTGGGCGCCTTGTTTCTGGAGTGAGACACCAGGCGAAACAGGCGTGGATAGCAAACTGGCTAAAAGACAGGAAACAGAGAGTAGGATTAAATGGACAATTTTCTCAGTGGAAGGGAGTGGGCAGTGGAGTGCCTCAGGGATCTGTATTGGGACCCTTACTTTTCAATATATTTATAAATGATCTGGAAAGAAATACGACGAGTGAGATAATCAAATTTGCAGATGACACAAAATTGTTCAGAGTAGTTAAATCACAAGCAGATTGTGATAAATTGCAGGAAGACCTTGAGAGACTGGAAAATTGGGCATGGCAGATGAAATTTAATGTGGATAAGTGCAAGGTGATGCATATAGGGAAAAATAACCCATGCTATAATTACACAATGTTGGGTTCCATATTAGGTGCTACAACCCAAGAAAGAGATCTAGGCGTCATAGTGGATAACACATTGAAATTGTCGGTTCAGTGTGCTGCGGTAGTCAAAAAAGCAAACAGAATGTTGGGAATTATTAGAAAGGAAAAGGTGAATAAAATGGAAAATGTCATAATGCCTCTGTATCGCTCCATGGTGAGACCGCACCTTGAATACTGTGTACAATTCTGGTTGCCACATCTCAAAAAAGATATAATTGCGATGGAGAAGGTACAGAGAAGGGCTACCAAAATGATAAGGGAAATGGAACAACTCCCCTATGAGGAAAGACTAAAGAGGTTAGGACTTTTCAGCTTGGAAAAGAGACGACTGAGGGGGGATATGATATAGGTGTTTAAAATCATGAGAGGTCTAGAACGGGTAGATGTGAATCGGTTATTTACTCTTTCGGATAGTAGAAAGACTAGGGGGCACTCCATGAAGTTATCATGTGGCACATTTAAAACTAATCGGAGAAAGTTCTTTTTTACTCAACGCACAATTAAACTCTGGAATTTGTTGCCAGAGGATGTGGTTAGTGCAGTTAGTATAGCTGTGTTTAAAAAAGGATTGGATAAGTTCTTGGAGAAGAAGTCCATTACCTGCTATTAAGTTCACTTAGAGAATAGCCACTGCCATTAGCAATGGTAACATGGAATAGACTTAGTTTTTGGGTACTTGCCAGGTTCTTATGGCCTGGATTAGCCACTGTTGGAAACAGGATGCTGGGCTTGATGGACCCTTGGTCTGACCCAGTATGGCATTTTCTTATGTTCTTATGTTCTTAGGCTTTAGAGTTTGAAACAAGGTTACAGATAAAGACTAGAATCATGGACTGGATGCCAAGCAAGGACAAGAGTCAGGATTCTAGGAGTTAGGTTTCAGGCAAAGATCAGGGCAGTAATTCAGGAGCCACTGAAACAGCTAACAGGGATCCAAAGTTCCCAGGGGCTGAGTTTTGTCAGCAAATACTTGAGTTTCTGTAGGATTTGAATAGTAGCCTCTATTAGGGCTTCACCCCTGTACTATTCAAAATCCTCTTAATGTAGTCTGTGTCTGTCTGTGAACACTCAGTCCTATTAATGCTACTGGTTCTGCTTTCTATCTGGCCTTTCTGGTTCCTTGCTTAAGAAGCTTCCTCTGGCCTTACAGGCTGCTGGTTTTCGCCATGACATTCATAACATTTTGGATGTTGCTTCTGAGTCTACCAAGTTGAACCTGATATTATGACCTCTCATTCCAGAACAAAAGGTTTGCTCCTTGTGCATTTCTACCTTTTGAAGTATTTGAATGTTTGTCGTATTTCCTGTGCCTCTTTTCTTCTCTAGCATATTCAGTACATATTTAGATCCTTAAGTCTTATATGACTGGGTGGAGACTGTGCACCATTTCAGTAACTTTTTTTCTGAACCACCTCCACCCTATCAATATCCTGGTGATAAACCTCACTAACTAACAGGCCGATATAGTACGTGTATGCTAAAAAAAAGTATCATCCATTTTCATTGCCTACTCCTTCAACGTACTCACAGCTCCCTCTCCTGGGTGCCCGATACAGCATACAAATGAGGGGTCATGCTAAAAGGAAGCGCTAGGGACAATTGTGCACCCCTAGCATCTCCTTGGCCCAGGGGAGGTATCTGTCAGCAGGTTAGGAAAATGGACACTCAATTTTATGAGTGTCCATTTTTCCTAACCTGTGCACAGCTGCGTGATAGAAAAAAGGGTGCTCGTAAAATTAAGCGTTGGTTTTTCCTAACCTGACCTGATGGCACACAATTGTTATTTTTATTTATTTTTTTTAAACCTTTGGTTCCTCCGACTTAATATCACTCGATATTAAGTTGAAGGAAGCACAGAAAAGCAGTATTTTTGTATTTTCGGTACTGGGAAGCGCACGCCAGCAGCCAGCCGGCGCGCAGAGATTACTTCTGCTCCCGAGGAGCAGTAAATAATCTAACAAAAAAAAAAGAAATTAGTTAGGAAGGCGTTGGGATCGGGGAAGAGAGGGGAAAGGTTAGGAAGGATAGCTAGGGGTATAGGGAATCCCTATTCCTGTCACAGTATGTGGCCTTTTAAAATCCCCCCCTCCCCCCCCCAAGTGCGGAGGAGGCCATCCGCCCTCACATGCACGTACAGATGTTAAAATCCTCTGTGCATGTGAGCGGGGATATCATATTTTATAACACGTGTGTGCTGATGCATGCGTGTCATAAAATAGCCGCATCCATGTGTGTGCCGGTAACCGTGCGCACACGGACACGTGCGCGTGGGTCTTAACATTGACCCCCTTATTGTATAAATGGTTTGGATACGCATCCAAAACGCACGTCCAATCCGGGTTAAACTGCACTCGGTATTGGCCTGTAAGTGTCCTTTGGAGAAAGGCAAACTTTTCCCATTAACCCCATCCTGCAATATCACTCACAAAGGTATGGAGAATTAGTAGCTCCTGGAAAGATCCCTGTGGTACTCATCTAATCTCTTTTCCTTCCTCAGAATGAAAGTCATTTACTAACACCTTCAGTTATCACTGAATCAATTTCTAAGCCTGTCCACCTCCTTGGGGCCCACCAACGGGCAAGCTAAGTTTATTTATAAGCCTTCTATGTGGGACAGTATAGACATTTGTACTGCCTGGAAAGAACGCATCTCAGTGTAGTTCCTTAAGTGTATTTAACATTAGAACTTCAGATAAGAAACCGAATAGCTATCAGCTTGAGGTTAAAGAATAGATACAGTATACAGAATTATCTCTCCTTCTGGGCACATTGTTTACCTATCAGCTTATTAGTAATTCTGTTTTATCATATGATTGTTTAGAAATTCACCTTCAGGATCCCCCCAGAGTCCCACTTAACTTCTAAGCCTTAATACACTGCTTTTTTTTTTTTTTGCAAAAGCAAAAATGTCAAGAAAGAAAGGCGATATTCCATTACTTGTCCTATCCAGATGGATGAAGGTGGCTACAGAAAACCGAAATGCATGCAGTTACAGTTGTGAAAAGAAAAGGAAACAAGAAAGATGCAATCCCCCCCCCCCCCACCGCCCCCAAAAAAAAAAACCAAAAACAGTAATAAGTATGAAATGAACCTTTCAGAAGCAAAAAATGCGGTATAGCTTGGAATCATTCATTACAAACATCATTGGAGTAAGAATACAAAACAAAAACCCCTCACAGATGTAATATAAAAAAAAAAAACCCAACCAACAGTCTGACAGTTTTGGAAGGGCAATGCATCAGAATTTCTCCCTCCTATTTCCTGGTTTAAAGCCAGCTCTAACCAGGCTGACCAAATGTCACTCTAATTAGAAAGCTCGGAAGGGTCCAGAGCGAAGTGAATTCAGTGGGTCTGCTCTGGGCTCCTGGTAGACATTTGTCTTCATTAGCAAACCAGCACACACGCTTGGCACAGCCTGTACCTCTGTCTTTAAAGAGGCTCCTAATGTAATGAGTATGAAGATTGAAACATTTTGCTTGTGCTGTGTTGCAGGGCCTGAGGATAATCCAAGACCTTCAGCTTCGAGTTCCTTCCCTCTCATTTTTCACCAGCATTAGATTTGCTCCCCTGTAATTGCTTTTAAAAAGATAGATGGCAGACTTGATATGGTTACTCAGAATTGCATAAACTAAGAGGGTAAATGTTCATTATTTATCGGAATCCTCCTGAACTTTTATTGCCTTCCCTTCTACTTTCCTTCCTATTTTTCCCCCTAATTGAAATTCAAAATTCTATAGGGGATATCGTCAATTGAGTTTGTAACAAGTAGGCGTTTTAGTGTAGCAGCAAAGTGTATTTTCATCTTGAGTAATGGATTTATTTATTTTTATTTATTTTATTTTTTTTCGGTGCAATCTGCACAGTGCAATCGTTGTCATTGGTTTCTATGGCCCTGGACTTCCATTCTTGGGTTCTACTGCTGATGCTATTGTCTCCCCGTCTTCATTATTTAATCAGGGTGCTCATTTCAAAAACCTGCCTCCTGCCATTGCAAGCATTTTGATAGCCTATTCAGTGCTTTCTGGAGAACTCTCCTGCGTAATATTCCTACATGTCAAGCAATGGATTTTTAAAGCAGCTACGCATGCAAACGTAACATACTGTCATAGCCATATTCAAAAACCCATTTGCCCACGCTAAATGCATTTAATGTGGGTAAAACCTATTGACAATTCAATGGCCTATATGGTAGCTATTTTCAAAAGCCCACTTACACAGGCAAAATGCTTTAAGGTGCATTAAAACCCAGTTTTAAGCATATAAATGCTTTTGGTAGTCAGGTCCTATATAACTTTAAGGTAGAAGGAAAACTGTCAAACAAGTATTGAATTGCTGAACAAAGCTCTAATTCTGATACTACTCAGAGTTGAGAAGAATTGCAATATTGGTGGTGGCTAAAGCAATCAAAAGGTCTTGATTAGCCAAATGGGCATAGTACCATGAGGCGCAATATAAAAGTATTTTTGTGGCTGATGCACTTTGCATCATCATCTGCATCGATATGATTGTTTTAGAAATGATAAAATTCTATTTTCTAATTGCAATGCACTGTTTTAGGTTGATTCTAGGGTCGATATTCACGACATATTTATCGCATTGCATGCTGATGAATCCACCGCAGGCACGTTACCAACTGAAAAGGTTTTTATCTCCCTTAAAACCAGCATGTGTGATAAAAACCCACGCCACTGTATCTCACATGATAAATGACCCAGTTAGTTAGCTGGATATAGCTATCTGGCTAATTAATGGAGGATATTCATCAGCTTGGCTGTGCCACTGAATAGCTGTGACTATCTTAAAGTTAGACCCAGCCCTATAGCGGGACCAGAGTTAGCCGCATAAGTTAAGTGGCTAACTCCAAATATCTTTTATGCGGCTAAGTCTGCTCCGCCCGGAAACTCCTCCCACCCACCCCTGGAGCACCCTGAATTAATGTGGATCCTAGCCTCATACAGCTTTGAATATAGCCATTCAGGTAAAACACTTTTCAGTTATCCATATAAATGACTTTTGCATATCGACGTCTCTGTGTGCGGCATCTCTGCTGTATCCACTTTGCACAGTTTGACATTTCTGTAAATGTGAAAAAGACAAATGCATTCTCTGGGGAAAAAAATTCAGGGGTTGTGACCATTCACTGCCTGAAATGGGGATCTGTGTGCATTCTGTTATTTTTCCTAAATGCTATCATTTTGAAAACAACATTTGTTTCCAGAGGTGTGCCTTGATTTTTTTTTTCTTGTCATTTTTGTTTCCGGTTATTATCTGTTTGATTTTGTTTTTAAAATGGTTCGGGGTGTTTATTTCGGGATTCCCTCATTTCAGAGTTAGTGCACACTAATGGGACTTACTGCTCCATAGGGCTGGCCTAAAGTTAGCCAGATATACTTATATAGCTAACTTTAATATAGCTGGGGATATTCAGCGGCACAGCCGTGCCGCTGAATAGCCCCCTTAAGTTAGCCAGATAGCTATATCTGGCTAACTTAACTAGCTGCTCCGGGCTGAATATCGGCCCCAGACTCAACAGAAAACAGTACATTGCAATTATAAAATACATAAAAATAGAATTTTATCATTTTTAAAACAACCCTATCAGTACAGATGACAACATTTTATAAAAATCAGTATTTTGTGTTAGCACTCAAGAATGGGACTTAGTGTGTGATAACATCCTGTTAGCACCCACTAAGTTCCATACGTGCACGCTAACACAAAATACTCAATTTTATGAAAATGTTGTCATTTTTCCTTTCAATTCGTGACACTCCCGAAACATGATGTATCCCGTAACCTTTGAAGCATCCATTCAATTGCAATCAAATGTCTTCAATAGGGAAGTAGCACACCTCATAATCTCTGACTTTTAACTTTTCATGTGCTCAGAACCCTCAACTCTTAAAATCCTTATGACTTTTTTCTTTCTTTAAGGAAAGAGATCAGTTCATTTCAGCTGAAATCTTAGGATGGCCAGATGTCATCAAGCATTCTAAAGCTGCTCCGTCATTAGTTGAGATCATGCATTTTGAAAGTTACCCTGCCATTGATTAGTAGACGTAACCTTATGTAAACTTCAATACCAAAGAAGGAAACTAGACATCATGATATATTTACACTTCTCCTTTTTTAATGTGGCACTTGTAATTATTTCCAATAGTATTGTTAACAGTGAGAATCTGATTCCAGATGCTGTCATGGGAAAACAGCTTCATGCATAAACCACAGCAATATTACTGCAGGATATGTGGGCAAGCTATAACTCGGTATACTAGGATCCCATCTCAGTGCTATTGGGTTAAAATTTTGTTTTCATTTGAAGCCTCTCCTGAAGAATCACAGCTTCCAATGGCACAGGATTGCATTGCTTATTTACAGTGATAATCCTTTCAAATATCTGAAGCAATACTCTCTTAAACCGTGAATATCCATGCATTATTGTTGTATTAAAGGACCACGCTCAAAAGTAGAGTAAAATGATGAGCTGTCGAGATCACTTGTTATAGTCCCTCTTGCTTATCTGTAAACTCTCTACCCAATCACTTTCTCCAGCTGCAGTAATCACCTTCAAATGAATATAGTAAATACTATCAGGCATCTGGTTAGACAAATCTCATTCTCTGGTGGACAAAGACATGAGTCAGCTAACAGAATATAGAATGAGCTTTATAAGGCAAAAATCTCAATTGACTTCAAACATACGCTACGCTATGCCTTTTAACTGGTATGTAAATGCATTGTACGTATACTGATAATTTGCCAATATTCACCAAATGCTGAAAGGAAAAATATTGCAGAATTTCTCCTGTGATATAGAAAATGAACACTTCTTTGTTAATTTGATAAAGTTTCCATTGTAACACTGCACATCAACTCTCTCTCACTCTTGATGAGAAGATGTATTTCAGAAAAGTTGGATGCTGTCTTCAAGACATCTCTCTTTGGCTTTTCATACATTGATTTGATGATTTCTACTAGGGATGTGAATCGTTTTAGGACGATTAAAATTATCGTCCGATAATTTTAATATCGTCTTAAACCGTTATGGAACACAATACAATAGAGATTCTAACGATTTATCGTTATAAATCGTTAGACTCATGAGCCGGCACACTAAAACCCCCTAAAACCCACCCCCGACCCTTTAAATTAAATCTCCCACCCTCCCGAACCCCCCCCCCAAATGACTTAAATAACCTGGGGGTCCAGCGGCGGTCCGGAACGGCAGCGGTCTGGAACGGGCTCCTGCTACTGAATCTTGTTGTCTTCAGCCGGCGCCATTTTCCAAAATGGCGCCGAAAAATGGCGGCGGCCATAGACGAACACGATTGGACGGCAGGAGGTCCTTCCGGACCCCCGCTGGACTTTTGGCAAGTCTTGTGGGGGTCAGGAGGCCCCCCCCAAGCTGGCCAAAAGTTCCTGGAGGTCCAGCGGGGGTCAGGGAGCGATTTCCCGCCGCGAATCGTTTTCCGTATGGAAAATGGCGCCGGCAGGAGATCGACTGCAGGAGGTCGTTCAGCGAGGGTTCCGGCGCCTCGCTGAACGACCTCCTGCAGTCGATCTCCTGCCGGCGCCATTTTCCGTACGGAAAACGATTCGCGGCGGGAAATCGCTCCCTGACCCCCGCTGGACCTCCAGGAACTTTTGGCCAGCTTGGGGGGGGCCTCCTGACCCCCACAAGACTTGCCAAAAGTCCAGCGGGGGTCCGGAAGGACCTCCTGCTGTCCAATCGTGTTCGTCTATGGCCGCCGCCATTTTTCGGCGCCATTTTGGAAAATGGCGCCGGCTGAAGACAACAAGATTCAGTAGCAGGAGCCCGTTCCGGACCGCTGCCGTTCCGGACCGCCGCTGGACCCCCAGGTTATTTAAGTCATTTGGGGGGGGGTTCGGGAGGGTGGGAGATTTAATTTAAAGGGTCGGGGTGGGTTTTAGGGGGTTTTAATGTGCCGGTTTTGCGATTTTACGATTTTTCAATTTTTCACGATTTTTCACGATATTTTACCCCCCCAAACGGCAACAATACGATTCCCTCCCCCTCCCAGCCGAAATTGATCGTTAAGACGATCGAGGACATGATTCACATCTCTAATTTCTACTTGTGGAGCATCTATGAAATCTACATTTCCTCTTTTTATGTATAGCAGCATGCTATTGTTTTATCAAATGAATGCATGAGGCAATTGTCTATAGGTCTGATTTATCAAAGATCTGCTCCTATTCTATAATTATGAGGGGGAAATCCTTCTATAAATTGATTGTTGTATCTGTTGAGGTTGACCAGCTGACAGGTGACTGAATTTCAGTAGACAGTTGCCTAGACATGGATTTTGGTCTGGATTTCTCAATCAATATTAACCCAGTTTTCTGTGTGTTATATATGTGTATGTGTGGGGGTGGGGACAATTCAAATGTATACATATGGCTCAGATTTGCAAACTTGTTTCATTTTGGAATTTTTTAGATTTGCCATCATGCTTTTGAATGTGCATTATCTCAGATCGCAGCCTGGATCAATTAGGATTTTCAAGGGACCTTAGTAGTACAGTTTTGCCTGATCCATCAGGATGAGACAGAAAAATGTCTTGCGATTTAAGCGCTATTTCACTGATCCTATCAATTTCAACAACAATTTTTCAATAAGTAGAGGTCAAACAGATATTCTCCTTGGTGTTTTCTACTTCAAAAAATGGATGAAAATTTTAAAACAGAACTGACTTGGAGTTTCACAAATTTTGAGAAATGGAATTTAAAATTGATTTGAAATTGACTTGAATCAATATGAGGCATTGGGGGATATATTTTCAGTAATGCTTTTAACTGTAAAGTTACCCATATAATTTTAAGCATGCGCAAAAGAACTTGGAGGCCAATATTCACTTTTCACTGTTTATCAAGCTAACAGGGTCATTTATCGTTTTGTGTTAGGGTGTGTGTTAAATAGTGCAATGCACACTAATATGCAAATGTCACATTAGTTATGCACATAGGAGGAGTTTGGGTGGAGTTAATGATAATGAGTGGCTCCTATGTGGCTTTTTTCTATGCGTTGTGCCTGTATTAGCTACCGAAAAGGTTTTTATTGCACATGTTGTTTGGTGAGGGGGAGGAGGGGAAAGAGAGAGACCAATATGTCACTTTATTATTTATACCACTGTAAGAGGGGACACTTTTAACTTGGGGAGGGGTTTGGGGAGGTCGGGTGGAGTAGGTTTGGGGGGCAGTTTTACATACACAGTCAGAGGTATGAACAGCAAAGTTGACATCATTGAAGATTTTCTGGCATTTTGAGCAATGAAAGGTAAAAGAGGAGTTGATTTGTACAATGTACTCTCTACCTAACTTGACTGAAACTAGGTAGAGAGTGCATCAAGCTAGATAGAGATTACATTGTACAAATCAACTCCTCTTTTACCTTTCATCACTCCAAATTTCAGAAAATCTTCCTTGATGTCAACTTTGCTGTTTGTACCTCTGACTCTGTATGTAAAACTGTCCCCAAACCTACCCCATTCCCCCAAACCTCATCCTGAGTTAAAAGTGCCTCCTCTTACAGTGGTATAAATAGTAAAGTGACATATTGGCCTCCACAGAGGTGTTCTCCCTCTGTCTTTCCCTCTCTCTCTCTCTCTCCTAAAAACCTTGATGATTAATCCACCTGTGGTGGATTAATCATCTTGCAATGCAAAAAGTAGCACTGGTGTGATTAATTTATCATAGCTTGTGGAAATTACCTGTGTGATGTGGCAGCAGGGAAATTAGCCTAAGCATGCCCCCTTTTTTTTTTTATCATGGGCACTATTTCTGCTATATTTATTAGAGATGTGATTCGACCGAACCTTTTGGTTCAGCCTTAGTTATCAGACCACCACGGGAAATTTAGTTTTCCAACAGTTCTGGTTGATTTTATTTAGTCTGCCCTCTGAAATGATGCCCGAAACCCACTCCAACCCTTCAGATTTAAAAAACAAACAAACAAACAAAAAAAAACCCCAAACCCACCCCAACCCTTCAAATTGAATTAATTGCAAACCCCCCCCCAAGACTTGCCCAACCCCCCCCCCACCAAGACTTACCGAATATCCCTGGTGGTCCATCAGGGTCCCAGGAGCGATCTCCCCCTCTCGCGCCGTCAGCTGCTACTAATCAAAATGGCGCCAATGGCTCTTTGTTCTTACCATGTGACAGGGTTATCGGTGACATTGGCCGGCCTCTGTCACATGGTAGGAGCAATTGATGGCCGGTGCCATCTTAAAAAATGGCACGGGCCATCTATTGCTTCTACCATGTGAAAGGGGCCGACCAATGGCACCGATAGCCCTGTCAAATGGTAAGGGCAAATGGCCATTGGCGCCATTTTGATTAGTGGCAGCCGACGGCCCAAGAGGGGGAGATCGCTCCTAGGACCCCGCTGGACTACCAGGGACTTTTGGTAAGTCTTGGGGGGGGGGGGTTTGGGCAAGTCTTGGAGGGGGTTGGGAGGGTGGGGGGTTGCAATTAATTACATTTGAAGGGTTGGGTTGTTTTTTTTAATGCGCCCTTTCTCCCCTCCCCAAAAAATGATAAGAAAACCACATGACAGTTTGTGGGTTTTCTTATCATTTTGTCGCACCCCCCCCCCCCAAAAAAAACAACAAAACAAAACATGACAAAATAGGAAATATCGTCTCTTTTCCTATTTCGTCGCAAACAAATGCAGTTTGATAAATCTAGGGGTAAGTTTGGACCTGTCCTGTAAAAACAGTGTGATTTGAAAATTTCACCATGCTGACTATCCCTGAGGTAGCAGAATAATGCATTATCTGGATTAAAAGTTATTTAGCTAGCTCAGGGGTGGTGTGGTGGTGTTCCTGGGCAGAGTCAGTTATCTGGCTAAGTTAGTATATAGCTGGATAACTTTAGGACTGGCAAATAGAAGTCCTGAAGTTAGCCATATAAACTAGTGGTCCCCAAACCTGTCCTGGAGGGCCACCAGCCAGTTGGGTTTTTGGGATATCCTCAATGAATATGCATGAGAGAAAATTTACATGTTATGGAGGCAGTGCATGCAAATTTTCTCTCATGCATATTCATTGAGGATATCCCAAAAACCCGACTGGCTGGTGGCCCTCCAGGACAGGTTTGGGGACCCCTGAAATAAACTAATCTAGATACCTTTAAGATAGCTGGGTACATTCACTGCTGCAGTCATGTTGCTGAATATCCCAGCAAAGTTAGTTTAATAAGTTTAACTGGAAAACTTTGCTGTCCAGTCAGTGGCTGAAAATGGTCCCCTTTATTTTCAATCACAAGATACCCTTATAAATCAAGATATTAAGCAGTTAGACATACACATGCATACTCTTTGTTTAAGGGTGCATAAAGTTATAGCTGTATATAGCATGCATTTAAATGCATAAACTTGGATAATTTAAGTTTTGTGTATCAATTCATAACACACCCCGAACACCTTTTTTATACAGCCAAATGTATGCTTGTTATAAAAATAGGCACATATTTTTAGGTGGCAGAAAATCCACATGTGCAATTGGAAGACATGCAAGTAACTCCATAGTTTGCCCTACTACTTTTTTTTTATTTCCTCTCAAATTAAGAATTCCAAAAAATTCCATCATGTGCTCTGTATAGGAGATATACATTTGAGGAACGCTTCTGAGATCTACTGGCAATGCAGTTCTTTTCCAATAAAGCAGAAATAGGTAGATTAATGTAGCTCTCTGTAGATGAAAATGTAGTGAAAACTCATCAAAGAGATACAAAGTGGCTAAAAATGCTAGTGCAGAAATACATTCTGGTAGCCACATCTAACAGCCCAACAGAATATTGAAGGCTAGTGATCCTCAGGGGGATCTGAAACAAAATAACACTGAACCACATGAATTTCACAAATTACTTCATAGAAGGTTTGGTATTTCAATACTGATATGGAGTCACACTGGGGAACCAGATGACCTTATAAATCTGAAAACAATGAACAATTCTGACAGGAGCTATTGAAGTCCTATTTCTGTCTTGAAGGGAAAAAAAAAAAATCAGAAGATTAGTTTTCCAACTTTGCTAACCAGAATATATACCTTTTTAAACATTACAGATTAGACAGTCTCAGATGTTCATTTTGCACAAGGGTAAATATTACTAGCACTTTGGTTGAGTTTAAAACTTTATTTAACTGATAGTTTATCTACCTAGTTAACTTAGTTAAATAGTGTCAAGTTTCATAAAGTCACAGAGTAGAAAACTTAACTGGTTATTTTTGGAAATTTCAACCAAAACTAACTGCTAGGTTTATGGCTGAAAATTTGGCAAAATGTAGATGGCATGAACTGAAAATCAACGCTAGCAAGCTAACCGAGTCATTCATCAAAATGCGTTAGGGCCTGAATATGCAGTAAAAGAGTTTAGGGCTCTTCAGTTTCGAGCAGAGAAGATTGAAGGGAGATATGATAGAGGTCTATAGAAAAATGAGTGAATTGGAATGGATACATCTAAATCGATTGTTTACGTTTTCAAAATATACAAGAGTAGGGGGAACTCCATGAAGTTACTAGGTGATGCATTTAAGACAAATAGGAAAAAATACTTTTTTACTCATTGCATAATTAAACTCTGGAATGCATTGACAGATGATGTGCTACTGAAAAAGCTGTTAGTATAGTTGGGTTTAAAAAAATGTTATAAACAAGTTCCTGGAAGAAAAGTCCATATAGCGTAATTACGTTGAATTTGGGGAAATCCACTGCACTATAGATGGGCACATTCAATTCAGGGTGGGGTTAGGGGTATGGTGTTACTTACTCAGAGGAATTAACTGTACATTTGATATCACTGAAGAATTTCTAGCATTTGAATTGATGAAAGGTATAACAAGAGGAGATCATTTGTGCAATGCAGTCTCCACTAGAAATATCAAATTTGCAGTTAATTCCTCTGACTGTGGGGCCGATGCAATACAGAGTGCTCAGAAGAGCGCACTGTTAACCCGCAGTCAGACACGGGTTGAATAGGCGCTAATCAATCCCCTAATGCAATAAGGGGATTAGCGCTTATTCAATGCGCGTCCAACGTGGAGTGAATCTAATAGAGCTCATCACATGCAAACGCATGTGATTGAGGCTATTAGGCATTCACTCCCGATGTGAAAAAAAAAAATTGTGCATCTCGGATGCACATTTAACTGTCATCTATTAACCCCTGCCTGGAGTAGGTGTTAATAGCTGAGCGCATCTAAAACAAGTACAGAAAAGCAGAATAAAATGGATTCTGTACTGCCTCCTTCTTAATATCGTTATGATATTAAGTCAGAGTAGAAATATCATTATGATATTAAGTAGGATGAAAAATTCAAGGAACAAAGTTTAAAAAAAAAATTAGACAGTCGGGTTTAGGAAATGGATGCTCGACTGACAAGCATTCGCTTCCTGAACCCTCGGTGTCAGTTTTCCTTACCGGCGAACAGCCCATGAAAACCAATGCTGAGTTTATCGGCGTCAGTTTTCCTTACCGTCAGACAGCCAAGTCACAAAAACCGATCGGGTTTTCGTTAGCAAGTAGGCTCTAGGGTTGCACAAGCGGCCCTAGCGCCTCCTTGCTCACGCGACCCCCTAATTTAAATATTGCATGGCGCCCCCCTTGAGGGTACCTGGGGCACGTTAAGTAAGCGGGTGCTGACTGTTCAGCACCTGCTTTTTACGCAAATTTATTGCATCAGTCCCTGTGTATGCAACACCCCCTCCCAAACCCCACCCTGAGTTGAATGTGCCCATCTATAGTGCAGTGGATTTCCCCAAATTCATCTTAATTAGGCTATATGGACTTTTCCTACAGGAACTTGTTTATAACATTTTTTAAACCCAACTATACTAACAGCTTTTTCAGTAGCACATCATCTGGCAATGCATTCCAGAGTTTAATTATGCAATGAGTAAAAAAGTATTTTTTCCTATTTGTCTTAAATGCATCACCTAGTAGGGGTGTGCATTCGTTTTGAACTTAAATGGAAAACGCAACTTATTTTTTTTTTTTAACTTAAAAAAATGATGAGGCGTAAACGATCGGATTTCCAACTTATTCAACATAGCTATGTTGAATACGTTGGAAATTGCGATTGTTGATCTAAATAAAAATTTAAACCCCTCACCCTCCTTAACCCCCCCCCCCCAAGACTTACCAAAACTCCCCAAGCTGGCCAAAAGTTCCTTTTGAGCCCAACGAGGGGTCCCGGAGCGAACCCGAGGGGAATCACGTGATGCCGCGTCACTCTGATGTGGCGCCGACGTCACGTGATTCCCCTCGGGTTCGCTACGGGACCCCTCGTTGGGCCCAAAAGGCACTTTTGGCCAGCTTGGGGGGGTCAGGAGGCCCCCCCAAGTTGGCCAAAAGTGCCTTTTGGGCCCAACGAGGGGTCCGGGAGCGAACCCGAGGGGAATCACGTGACACCGCGTCACTCCGACGTGACGCCGACGTCACGTGCTCCTTGCAAAGGAGTTCAGGAATGGCGTCCTGACCCCGCTGGACCACCAGGGAGTTTTGGTAAGTCTTGGGGGGGGGGATTAAGGCGGGTGAGGGGTTTAAATTTTTATGCACATATGGACATAGACTCAACTTATGGAATTCTTCATATGTCCATATTGACCGCAAATGGGACCCTCTTTCGACTTATGGACTTATGAACTTAAACTTTTGGTCTGCACATCCCTATCACCTAGTAACTTCATGGAATTCCCCCTAGTCTTGTATATTTTGAAAGCGTAAACAACCGGTTTGCATTTATCCATTCCAATCCACTCATTTTTCTATAGACCTCTATCATATCTCCCTTCAATCTTCTTGTCTCCAAACTGAAGAGCCCTAAACTCTTTAGCCTTTTCTCATAGGGGAATCATTCCATCCCCTTTATCATTTTGATTGCCCTTCTCTGTACCTTTTCTAATTCTGCCATACCCTCCATTGTCTCAGGTACAAATTTAGGATCCAATTTACTAAGCATTTTTCCAACAGACACAAATAGGTCCTTATTCTGACACTCTCTGGATAGCTGACATGCCCTCTTTGATGTGTCAGGAGTTTCAAGAGAGGAGGTAAGTAGTTCCAAGAGAGGAGGTAGGTAGGTGGTGTTGGTGGATAGTTGGAGGTTCTTTCTAGTGACAACTGAGTGAGTTGTTTTGATTTGTGTTTTTTCTTCTGTTTCCCTTTCCCTTGGTCTCTTTTGTCTTTTGGTTTGTGTGAAAGTTTTTTGTAGTTTGTCCCATTTGTCCGTATCTTTCCCTTGGAGGAGTGAGGAGTGGAGGAGCAAGAAGGAGTTTGGAGGAGTGGTGGCTGTGGTAAGGAGGAGTGGGGAGGCGTGAGAAGGAGTGGCGGTAGTGATATGGATGAGTGTGGAGGAGTATGGAGGAGTGGTGTTGTGGTGAGGAGGTGTGAGGGGGTAGGAGAAGGAGAAGGAGTGGTGGTAGTGGTGAGGAGGAGTGAGGAGTCATGGTTGTGGTGAGGAGGATGAGTATATGAGGCATGGGGAAAGAGGAGGAGGAAAGGCATGAGAAGAGGAGGGGAAGAGAGAGGAGAGGAGAAGAGGAGGAAGGAGGAAGAGGGCAGGAGTAGAGATAGGCAGGAGGGAAGGGATAGGAAGAGGCAGGAGGGGGAACGGGATAGGCAGGTGAGGTTGAAGGGAGGAGGATGGCAGGCTAGGGATAGAGAGAGAGGGCAGAGGTGAAGGGAGTTGGTAGGGCAGGGGCGGGGGGGGGGGGGGGGGTGGCAGAAAGGAGGGAAACAGAGTGGGAGTGAGCATGAGGAAAGGGAGGAGGACACCTCTCCAAAAGAGGAAGTGGCACCCCCTTTTGGCAGCCAGGCAGCAGGATGCTCTTGCATGAGTTTTCTCAAGTTCAGCGTTCGGGACAATGGACTGATTATTACTGGGGTCCTGGAGCATTACCCAATGCTTTTTGGGATCCGTGCTGGCAGGACCTCCAAAGCATTCAAGGGCCAGATCTGGTGCACAATAGCAGAGGCGAATTCCCGGCAGAGCAGTGTCCAGCGCACTGCCAAGCAAAAGGCCCACAGATACCGGGGCATCAAGGCCCAATTAAAGCTGAAAGTGTGCAGCAGAAACAAACACTTCTGGCAGACTGGCGGAGGAGCACATTTCCCAATAATACTCAAGCCCATAGAGGAGCGCCTCATCCAGCGGCTGGGACCTGACATGTTCGAGGGCATGGCTGGGCGGTTAGACACCACGTGAGCCAGAGCTGATAAGTTCACCTGCCCTGTTAATGGCAAGGCTGCTAAAGTTGTGCACATCATTTGGCATAAAATGATCACATTTATTGAGATACAAACTGCGCATGTCATGCAAAATCTTCCATGTGTGTCCCTCCTGGCTTTAGTTCTTATGTCTACTTCTTTGTTTTCATAGCTCACGCCCAGGACTCTGCTGGTCCCAGCAGTCAAACCCCAGGGACCATAAGTTGAGCCCCAGGGAGCAGCGGTACAGCTGGACCTTTAACTGGCCCCTTACTTATGGACACCCAGACCCAGTTTAGTGAGCAGGAGAAGCAGCAGCTGCAGCACAGCCTGCTCATGGAAGACCTTGGAGCCATCGAAGTCAGCCCACTCAATGTGAGTATAAATATTAGGCCTCAATGGAGGAAACACCCAGTCTGCACTGACCTTGCTAAAGTTCACCACATGGGCAGCAGGAGGCAGCAGGCAATGAGCTGGGCCAGCCCACCAGCCCCTCATGCCCCTTCTAGAGGTGGAAAGTGCATCCCGCCACATGACAAACACTGCACCAGCACCTTCCACAGCGCCAGCTCTGGCCACAGCACTGCCACCAGCACCGTCCCTAGCACCAGTTCCAGCCACATCGCTTCCACCATCCACAGCACCAGCTCTGTCACTAGCACCGTCACCACCACAGGCTTCCATGCAGGAGCAGCTGGATCGGAGGGAAAGGAGCCATCGTGTGCAGCGACACTACATATGGGCAGAGCTAGCACATCTGAGGAGGGCTGTCAACGTGCCCTGTATGCCCAGATAGCAGTGCAGGCACAGGCTCTGACAACAATGGCAACATCCATAAATAACCTAACTGCTATAATGAGAAGATTTTACAAAGGATGCCAGAGCCTGCCTCTCTGCCTTCCCCTGCATCAGAGGTCTCAATACCCTGCAGCAGTCCCCGGCCCAGTCCTTGGGTAGGTCCCCCAAGGACATGTCATCCCCAAATGGCAAGCCATGGCATGGCAAAGGACCACGAACCACACCAATAGCTGGCTTGGAATCCCGAAAAACAAGATTTATTGGACAAACCTGGCCAGGCCTCTCTACAGAGTTTCTGTGCTGGCTAGATGGAAGAAGCCTGCTGGGCCCATCCAGACTACAGAGTTCTTGTGCCAGCTAGATGGAAGAAGCCTAATGGGCAAGTCTGAACTAAAGAGTTCATGTGCTTGCTTGATGATGGGTATAGTCACTGTTGTTCTCCGGGTAACTTCTAATGCCCTCCTCAATGCTCTGTTCATACAGGCTCCTTGAGGCCACTTCCAGTCATAGTCCAGCTGCTGTCTTTTCCCTTCATGTCTCATCTCCTGATCAAGATGCTGGTGTTTTGTTTTATCTTATCTCATCTCAGTCTGCTGTCACCTCCATGCTGGTGTCTCATCTCATCTCATCTCAGCCTACTGTCACCTCTATGCTGGTGTCTCATCTCATCTCATCTCAGCCTGCTGCCACCTCCATGCTGCTGTGTCTTTACCTGGGGCTCCTGCCTCCATGCTGCTTTCTCTTGTCCCAGTCCTTGGCCTCCATGCTGCACTCTTTTCCTGGTCCTTGGCCTCCATGCTATGCTTTTGGTCCTGGTTCCCTGCCTTCTTACTAAACTCTGCTGCCATGGCCCTTAGACTGTCCCCCCTGAGTGCACTCTTTCTACATGGACTGTCAGGGGACATTATCTTGCCATCATATAGTTATGCTGTTATCAGCTATAACATGGAAGCTGTACTGTAGCTATTGGGGGTGCAACTTCCGCTTTCTATGGTCTTTGTAGTAATAATGATTGTGCAAAAAGCATAAGATGTTAAGCCTGTATATGACATGATGCCATTTTGATGAATGTATGTAGAGGTCTACACTCCACGTGCAGTTCATTTCTGTGACAATGTAATGTGCTATTTGATATCTTGTCCTTGCAGAATATGATTACCAAAGATATTGACTTGCTTTTAATCTGTTGAATAAATTTGTTTTGGAATAAACGGGTCACAGGCCCTTTCTGGTTGTAATCTTTTTATTGTGTATTTTTTTTTCTTAAGGGTTGAGTAGGTCAAAGGTGTGGGCTCCACATGTCCTTGCATGCTAGAGTGGCCTTGAACATTTCAATTCACCACTTATCTGGCAGGCAAGACCATATGGCCTAGGCCATACAAGACAGCAAGAGCTAAACTAGAAGCCTCTTACTCTGGAGCTTCACTATTGATTCCTGTTGCCTTCTTCAGACAGCATACTCTTAGCAAAGGCTTGGAGTGGAGGAGTATTGATTAGAACAGCAGGCTATGAACCAGGAGACCAGGGTTCAAATCCCACTGTCACTCCTTGTGACCTTGGACAAGTCACTTTACCCTCCATTGCATCAGGTACAAACTTAGGGGGTTATTTTCTAAACATTTTTCACATGCGATAGGATGCAAATAAGTTGGAGGGGAGGAGTCAGTTGGAGAGGGGGAGGAGTTGGCCGTGGCACCTCTTCCTGCGATAATGTATGGGAAATCATACTGCCTTTCACAGGCCCGCCCCCTCTTTGCCCCCCCACCCTCTTTTTTGCTGGATTCATCATTCTGTGAAGAATAATGTATCCAGCCCTTAGATTGTAAGCCCTCTGGAGATAGAGAAATATAAAAAATCTAAATAAAATAAATAAACATGACCTTCTATGTGCGATGACCACTAGCTAGCTATTGTTTAGTTCCATATGCTCTTTGGAACAATACATATTGAAATGCCCTACTAGAGGCTCAATAGCTATGGCGTCTAGCTATACAAACCATTGGTCTCTTCCATTGTGAAGATATATCTCCAAACAATGGGCTCTAAATGCTCTCAGCACTCAGAGGTCTACTTAAAAAGTGAAGGCCAAGGTGTGGTTCATGTGTAGGGAGCTGAAATGTGAAGCTGCAAGTTGTAGGCCAGAGAATACTTTGTGTACATGTAAAGCTTATGTTCTATTAAGGGGAAGGTATAGTCAACCCAACAGAAGACTTTACCTTGGGTGCCCCTTTCTTGTGTGCTTGGTCCAATGAAAATGCTATCGGGACCAAACCCTTTTTAGGTTTTTCACTACACCAAATATGTCATCTACTTGCTGGCGCACTAACCCAAAAAAATCTTTTTTCCAAAATGTTGGAAAATTTGCTTTTGTTTTTTGGTTCTCCCGAACCAGGATGAATTAGACAATTGGGTATAAATAATTTATACCCAATTGTTGGATGTAATTTGTATATTTGTTTAATTGTTCAATCTGTTTGATGTAATTTTCTGTTCCTTGTTCTGTGTAAACCGAAGTGGTATGCACAAGTGCATGAACTCCGGTATATAAAAGCCTTTAAATAAATAAATAAATAAATTTTGTTGAAATATCTGCATGCTTCATTGGCTCTCTCCTTGAAGCATTCATGAATTTCCTGACCTCCCCAATGTTGTCAGCATAAGGAGCAGAAGGAAGGACAGCCATGAATGAATGATTGTCGCATGGTTGGGAAATATTTCTGACTCAGGAGAAGTACTGGGATAAATGGGTCAGAGGTGTCCTTAATGTATGGACTAACAGCAAGCCTTGGGAGATGGAAATCTCTCTGGATTGTGGAGAAGGTTCCCAGCTCAGAGAAGTATCAGGCCACTAGGAAAAGCATAACAACCCTGAAATCATTATTGCTTGGGTTAGGTTATATGTTCTTACCCAGGCATGCAACTCGGTGAATGTTATGATCTGACTAGAACATACCAATAGCTTGACTGTACTGCTTAGGGAAACTGAGACTGAAAAGCCTTTAATTGATGTAATTTTGACAAACCAAATTTTAGAGAAGCATATCATTGATTATCAAGGACAGAGAAAATGATTAGGAAGGTATTGGCTACAGAAAGATTAAGATACACAATATTGGATGGAACATTAAGTAACAACTAATGCTCCTGTGGAGAAGGGGCAGACCTAAGTGAAAGGTAAAGTCTTGAAATCCAGAAACATCATGAACTGAATGTAAATATCTTGTCAGAGGGGGTTTATGATTATTATGAGAAAGCATTTGCTACTATTGCTTTTTAAAGTTCATTTGCTATTTCTTCAAAAGAAACAAATACTATGAACCTGCCAAACAGTTAAATGAGCAATAAAGAACATTGCTCAGAATCCTAACTAAATATTCTATATCTCTCACTCTACATAAAAATAATTGTGTCCCTAGGGTTGCCTGGTGCCTGTGCCACTGATAGCAGAGGGATTCTATGCCAGTGATGCTTTGTACTGCTGGCACTGACTAGATGGAGTCTCTGCTGTGGATGCTAGAGGGTCGATTCATACGCTGGTCACTTTGCTTTTAGGTCAACAATGTCTTATCATTCAGTTTTCCGCTGAAGTGGAAATTTAAACAGCTCTCTAACTTTCCTGCAATTTCTTTTCACAGTGGAACTCCACACTGCCGGTGCCGTAGCATAATTCTCCACCCATTGCAATGCAATGAGCTTTCTATTAATAGCTCCTGAGGGTAATGCTATAATAGCCCGCATAGCACTACAGTCCACAGACTTTTACTGAGTATTTTTAGAATTAATTTTATGTACACAAGTTTGCTTTGAAAAGCAGGGCCTAACTTTTGCAGGGTACATTCTGCACATACTTTTTTAAATCACAAATTATGCTTAGAAGACACAGTTGTGCACCAACTCTGCCCACCTCCCCAAATGCTTTTCCTCAGTGCATGTAATAGCACGCAAAAAACTAGGTGGTATTGCACCCAGGCCTGCTTACCTTCTTCCTAGATCTGCGGGCCCCAGACTCACTTCCCCCGCTGCTGTGGCAAACCGGCTGCGTCCTCGGCATCGGGCAGCGGCCTCCCCGGCTCCCTTCAGCGCTCTGGTGTCCCAGGCCTTGCTCTCCATGCCACGCTGTGGCTCGCTGTCCTCCACTGCTTCGGCTCCACCCCTAGGTGTGCACGCACGGACCAGCCAGCCCTTTAAAAGGCCAGGGCAGGAAACCTCTCTGTGGCGCACCCTGATGATGTCACATAAGCACGGTACTTAAACGAGGGCCTGCACCTCAGTCCCTTGCCTTGGCAATTGGGTCGTCACCTCAGTGTGAAGCTAGTTGTCATCCTTGTTCCGGTGCTTGTTCCTGTGTTCCTTGTTCCTGTGCTTGATCCATTGTTCCTGCGTTCCTTGTTCCTGTGTTTGTTACAGTGTTCCTGTGCTTGATCCATTGTTCCTGCATTCCTTGTTCCTGTGTTTGTTCCAGTGTTCCTGTGCTTGATCCATTGTTCCTGCGTTCCTTGTTCCTGTGTTTGTTCCAGTGTTCCTGTGCCTGTTCCAGTGTTCCTGCATCTACTCCTGAGTTCCCGTGGTTCTTCCTGTGTTCCAGCGTCTTTTCCTGAGTTCCTTCGTTCCTGAGTCCTGTTCCACGTTTCACTACCCAGGGTGTACCCTCTCGGACTGATACCTGGTACTAACCTTGGCCTGTCTTTGACCTCGCTTGGACTGATACTTGGAACTGACCTCTGCTTGCCTATGACCACACTCGGACTGATACCTGGAACTGACCTCTGCTTGCCTTTGACTACGCTCGGACTGATACCTGGAACCGACCCTTACTTTGGCTGACCATCCTCGGATGGATACCCTGGCTTTGACCCTTGCACTCCATTCGGACACTCTCTTCGCTCCTCCTGTGACCACCAAGCCCGCCTGCTTCGACACCTCCGGCGGCCTTCTTGGAGCTGGACGACTAGGCACTGCCTATTGTACTCGGAGAACCTTCTGTTCCTGCCTTGTTCCCATGGTCTCCAGTACTCTCAGTTCCAGTCTAGCTCGCCTGTTCATCGACAGCCATGCATCTCTTCTCTTGGTGGGCACACCTCTCCATCATCTCTCCAGGAGACCCCCAGAGACCCACTTAAGCCCAGTCAATTCAGGAATCCAAGGACTCAACCCGCGGAGCCCCCGGACAGTTATTGGTGAAGTTCCTGTCAGCCTCTGTCTCCTCTTGTGCTCAGCCTCCTGGCGGCAGGTGCCCTCTAGGATCCCTCAGACGGTGTACCAATTCTGCGCCAGACCAAGGGTCTACCTTCAGCGTAACAGGTGGCATACGTACTTTTCCATGCACCGAGCCTAGGTCAATGTTAGAACAGCCACTTACACATAAAAATGGATTTTTATGTATGTACATAGTTTTGAATGTTACCCCCCTACAAAATTAAATACGGCATTATTGAGCAAAGCTTCTGATAGAATCCATAGTAGCGTTAAAAATCAATAGCATATAGCAAAACTGAGAGATGCAATATATTTGAAGACTGTGTGTAGCTGGAAAACCAGCAAAAAGACAGAAAGGAAGATTGAGAACAAACGTACATTTTTGGTCTACGCCTGAAATGAGAAGAAAAAGAGCTTATGGTAAACGGAAACCACTGGAGTAAACACATTCCAGAAGAAGAATATTGAATATGGACTATGAGGGTGAATGAACAGTCATTGGCTCACAGGTGGGAATATGTGAGAGCCTGGGCATTCGTAGGGTGCCCCGCCCCCTGTGAGTATTCTAACACAGTTTCACATGAGGTGGACCAATGATTGTTCATATACAGACAATCTGGCTGCTTGATCATATATCCTTGCAATGTATTCAGGAAAAACTGCCAGATTGAATGAGCCATTTAGTATTTTTCCACGGTCACTGTGCCTCCACAGAGTCCACATTAATGAGATCTATGAGGTTACAATCAGCTCATAACCATTTAAATTTAACAAATTAAGACTTTTTCCTCCTCTCCCCCACTCTGAGGATGCACAAAATCAGATTCAGATTTCAATAACTTTATTGGCATGGCAATTTGATATGTGTTGCCAAAGTAATAAAAGGGAAGGAAAGAGAGGGGGGAAATTACAGCATACTAATAACAGTAAAGTAACAAGTTATAAAAAGTGCAATATCAAGAGTTTTTTCAGGTGTTGGCGCTGGTCTACATAGTCCCTGGTCAGATTTCATTTCTCGCATGGTGGCAGGATATCACGTTTTGCTGCTCCAGCTGTTGTTTCTCCTCTTTCCCCCAGGAATCCAGAGACTTCTGTCCAATCATTTCTTTCCTGGGAAGTCTTTGATCTTCCCTGTCAGTGTCCAGAAATGTGCATCTCTGATCTCATTGTGTTATGCACAGCGCAGTAGGAAATGCACCTCTGTTTTTTGTTTTTTTTTCTCCAGGGTTTGTATGGCATTAGGAGTCCGGCTCATTGAGGTTTCCAGTCTGTGTCTTTCTATTTCTCCTTGGTAGAAGTTATTCTATATCTGGTGAGGGTCTGTATGATGTTTACAGGTGTGGCTGAGGTGAGGTATTCAGCTGCCGCAAATCTTCTGGGTGGGGATCCGTAGCAGTCCAGTTTGTCCTGTTTGTGGTGTGTAAACAGATATGACCAAAAAAAATAAAGGGGCTGGATCAAGGTAGCCCTCAGTTGGGGTTTTAGAATTTAGCTGGTAAGTGCAATATTTTATTCAGCAGGAACTGGCTAAGGGCCCTATTTACTAAACATTTTTCAAATCGACACAAAATGGGATAAAGCCTTTAGTAAATAGTAGGGGTGTGCATTCGTTTTGAACTTAAATGTAAAACGCAACTTATTTTTTTTTTAACTTAAAAAAGTGATGAGGCGTAAACGATCGGATTTCCAACTTATTCAACATAGCTATGTTGAATACGTTGGAAATCGCGATTGTTGATCTAAATAAAAATTTAAACCCCTCACCCTCCTTAATCCCCCCCCCAAGACTTACCAAAACTCCCCAAGCTGGCCAAAAGTTCCGTGAGGGTCCGGGAGCGGACGCGCGGGGAATCACGTGACGTCCGTGTCACTCCGACGTGACGCCGACGTCACGTGGTCCATCACGGTTCCGCTCCCGGACCCCTCGTTGGACCCAAACGGCACTTTTGGCCAGCTTGGGGGGGCCTGCTGACCCCCCCAAGCTGGCCAAAAGTGCCTTTTGGGCCCAACGAGGGGTCCGGGAGCGGACCCGCGGGGAATCACGTGACGCCGCGTCACTCCGACGTGGCGCCAACGTCACGTGATTCCCCTCGGGTTCGCTCCCGGACCCCTCGTTGGGCCCAAAAGGAACTTTTGGCCAGCTTGGGGGGGCCTCCTGACCCCCCCAAGCTGGCCAAAAGTGCCTTTTGGGCCCAACGAGGGTCCGGGAGCGAACCTGAGGGGAATCACGTGACACCGCGTCACTCCGACGTGACGCCAACCTCACGTGCTCCTTGCAAAGGAGTTCAGGAATGGCGTCCTGACCCCGCTGGACCACCAGGGAGTTTTGGTAAGTCTTGGGGGGGGGGGGGATTAAGGCGGGTGAGGGGTTTAAATTTTTATTTGCACGTATGGACATAGACTCAACTTATGGAATTCTCCATATGTCCATATTGACCGCAAATGACCCCCCCTTTCAACTTATGGACTTATGAACTTAAACTTTTGGTCTGCACATCCCTAGTAAATAGACCCCTAAATGTGTCTGTTTAACTCCAGTCGCAGACCTAAATCTAATTTCCAAAACTGAGAATCGATAATATTTAGCCAGAAAGTCAGTTAAAAAATGAGTTGGGGTATGTGGCCAAGAAATGTTTTCTTTCACTTCATCTTATTTTGTTTTGCTTCTTGGTTTTTTAATGTCTCATTTTGTTAACCTGATTTAATGTGTATTAAATTGATGTTAACAATTTTCGTGCACATTAGATAAAATTATAACACATTAATGAAGATAAAATGAAACAAATGCTAGCACATCCTTAGAAAAAGATAATTATTATTTGTATATTTATTTCTTTATAAATATACAGTTATTTTACCCTCTCAGCAGGGATTTTTTTTTTTAATTAACCCTTATGTGCATGCATGTGTCTGTGTGTCTCTATCTATACTTATTTTATTTATTGTTTCAATAAAAATTTGATTATAATATTCCCTATATAAATGCTTGCACTGCTGTATTGTATATGTCCTTTGATTGAAAAGGCATTTGTTAAGAGAACATGGGAGGAGGACCTTCGCCTAATTTCTACATTTTATCAGAGAGACCAGATACTATTGGAAGATAACATTGCAATGCGGATCACACACTTCAATTAAGTACAATCAGAAATCATGCAGTGCCTTCATTAAGTATCATTAAAAATGATCAAAATATTGCTCTTAGGAAAAATACATCAAAAGCTTGCATTTACACATTGATTAGAGAGGCTTTGCAGTTTCTAAAATCCTACAAGAAAAAAAGGTGGAAGTGCTCATGTTCTGCTGAATAAGAACCTGTTCCTTAGCAACAAAGAGTTTCTAGAAATTAATTACAAAATAAATGCAGAGAACAAAATCATGCCTTGTAAAAAAAAAAAAAAACCAAAAAACAGCAAAGTTAAAAAATCCTGAAACTGGATAACCTGCGATAGGGTAGTTTGTCAAGGGGTTCTGCTGATGTCATGGACCGTAAGGCTGAAACCTTAGTCATGTCATAAAAATTCTTCTGAGACTCAAATGGCTGAATGTCCTGAAGCTCTTGAACTTCTACTATTCACTTTGCCTCCCCTCTCCCCAAATAAAGGTCAATGAAAGCAAAGACCTCTTCCTTCTGGTAGTGTATTGCTTGGAAAAATATTTGCCCTGCGTAATTGTATTTATTGTTTGAATACTCAAGAGTGTGTTGGATAGTATTCTCTGTTACCTCCTCCGTTCGCTACCTCTGCCCCCCCATGTCTTCCCTATCCTGGCAGGGCTAGGGTTGCTCACATATTCCAGGCGGTGTCCTATGTAAGCTCTCTTTTTATAATAGAGGAGCTGGGGGGAAGGGCAAGGGGCATTGACTAAAGTCACTCAACCATAGAGAAATGTCCCCTTCCTTGGCTTTTGTGATTGGCCTGGGGATGGGACTGAGCCTCCGAAACAATTGTTGCATTGTTGCTCAGGTTCAAGTCTCAAAATGTCTGCAGTGTCCTTTTGATCAAACCGACCACATCATCGATAATAAAGATCATGATGATTATTCCTATAGCCTTGAAAATGTCCTTTTATGCAGGGAGGCCAATATTGAACTATCTTTTTCAAAGTTATCCAGCTAAATGAATATTCTCCCTACTTATCCAACTTACTTTTATCAGGAAACAATGTAGCCAAATAAGTAAAGGGCATGTTGAGCACCTTCTGGGGTGGAGGTAAGTTAATCAAATGACTTCTCTGACTAAGTCCAACTCTATTTGGACCCTGTTCAGATATCAACAGTCACCCCACAAAGGATAACGTTCAACTTCTTTGAATGTCTGTAACTGCATTTGGTGGTGCAAGGCAGTGTCGAGTTGACCCAATGGACCCTTATCTGTTAACTTTTACAATTTTAGGTTTATTTGTTTTTTTCTGACATTGAAGGTTTGGAACAAAGACCAGTCCAAACTTTTTAAATTTAATATCAGAAGAAGAGCTGGTCAACATATAGTCTTCAAACCTGCTGATAAAGAGGGGCTATTGCCGTTCGTGCCCCCCCCCCATTTCGCCACATGACAGGCGAGCTCCGCGATCTTGCCTGATCATAGCGCACACAGTGCAGTTGTGGCACAGGCTATGCAAATGTTTGGATAGGCCTATGAGTACCTGCACTCCTTTGGCTGTGCTGACGGATAACCCTCATATTTCGGTACCCGCATTGTGCACACTGCAGTTACTGCTTGGTGGCATGCCAGCTTGTGATTCCATTTCCTGGAACAATTGCGGGTCGAGGAGGGGTGGTTCTTCTTTGATACCTTGCAAGAGGAGTTTGAACTGCAGAATGGGTCAATAGAGACTTACAACAGAATAAGTCATAAATAAATAAATAAGCCGATTGAATCGTATGGGACGACATGGGCATGGAGAACATCCTCCCGTGAGGAGCAAGAGCCATTTCTGAAGGCAGTGGGAAGGAAGAGTATATCTTCCCTCTAGCATGCTATCATTTTAACATATGAGGGGAAGGAACCTATTAATAATCTGATAACTCACTGGAACATGGACTTGGGGATAAATTTAATGGGAAAAGACTGGGGGGCTTCTGGAAAAGGGTACATAAAGTTTTGATCAGTAGTCAAAAAACTGAGTTAATTTATAAACTAGTAAGGAGAACCTACAGGTGCCTTTTTACTTTGCAAAATTCTCCCTGCTCTCATCTCAGCTTTTACGGTGAGGGTATGGGGAGATAGGGTCATATTTTCACATTTGGTGGACATGTGCCTTGATGCAGAGTTTTTGAAGGTGGGTGGAATTCAAAATTGCAGACATCTTGGATTTTCATGTGAGGGTCTTGCCTGTAACGTGCCTTCTTGGGATCTGGGCTGACCTGTCTTTTAACTATTTTTCAACACAAACTGTGCAGTCATCCGATTCATGCAGCAAGCTTCCAATTGCAACATAATGGAAATCACCGTGGTTAATTTCCCTCTGGTATATCAGGTATACTACACACTATAGCTGTCATTGAAAAGATGACCTTTTCTCATCATAAGAAGACATGATAAAATTTGGTGACCTTACTGGAAGTATTTAAATGCCAGAGACTTGGGTTCACTGGGGTAAAGAATATATTGATATGGAACAGAGCTTGTATGACTCCAGTGCTGTCTTAGAATGTGTGATCATAACCTGTGGAGCTTGTGGAATGTACATGAATGAGAGTTCTGAGATGCTGATCACTGGTATAATGTATGATATTATCCAAGTGTGTATTAATCTGCCATGTTGTTCCTGTCATACGGGCCGATTCAGTAAAGTCTGCGGGAGAGCGGGCAAACGCCCGCTCTCCCGGAGCGCGCACAGGCCATTCACCTGTGCACGTGATTCTGTATTTAAATGAGGCCCAGCAGTAGAAATAGGCAGAAGGAGGCGCTAGGGACACTAGCGCATCCCTAGCGCCTCCTTTTGGCCCGGAGCGGCGGCTCTCAGCGGGTTTGACAGCCGACACTCAATTTTGCCGGCGTTGGTTCTCGAGCACCTTGACAGCCACGGGCTCGAAACTGGCCGCCGGCAAAATTGAGTGTCCGGTTTTCGACCCAACAGCCGTGGGCTGACTTCAAATTTTTTTTTTATTTTTTTTACCCTTCGGGACCTCCGACTTAATATCGCCATGATATTAAGTCAGAGGGTTCACAGAAAAGCAGTTTTTACTGCTTTTCTGTGCATTTTCCCAGTGCCCGAAGAAATTAGCGCCTATCTTTGGGTAGGCGCTAATTTCTGAAAGCAAAATGTGCGGCTTGACTGCACATTTTGTTTTCTGAATCATGCGGGAATACCTAATAGGGCCATCAACATGCATCTGAATAAGGGGTAAGGGAAAATGCGCGTCCAATGGCGGGTTAACAGTGCACTCCGTCGGAGCGCACTGTACTTTATTGGCCCAATAGTCAGGCAGGCTGGAGTTAGGGAGCACCCCCACAGAAGCAGTACAGGGCTGCAGGACAGGGTTGGAGCTGTTTTTCTACATATCCAACCTCCTCCACCACAGGTTGAGCCCTTAGGTTCTGGGGTCCTGTAGGGCTTGTCTTTTGTGTCACATCTTGGTATGGACTGGAAGCTGAGACCAGACTGAGAGCTGAAGTTCAGGCATAGGCTGGACGAGGCAAGGCTGGCTACAAAAGGCACAGAAGGCTGGACAATGCAATGCGGGCTGGAAGTTTAGGAAAGGCACAAGCTGGAAGCTGGATACAAGTACTGCTTGAGGACTGGAAGCAGATTCTGATTAGGGCTAGATACAGGGCACAGACTGGACCAGGGATAAGGGCACATTCTTGGAAACAGACCAGGGACTGGACAGGACAGTGCAAGACAGAACAAGGACATGACTAGAAAAGGACAGGATTAGACAGAGCAGGCAACAGAAAACAGGGAAGTCCAAGAGGGCATAAGGCTGACTAGGAGTACCTAGCAGGCCTGGAGGTGGAGGCCACAGAGAAAGACAAGAGTCCTGGAGGCTTCAAGGTAAGGTAATGCAGATGGCCCAGAGGCCAGAAGACTAAGCAAGGCAGACGGCCCTTAGGCCACAATGTAAGGCAAGGACTGGGTAGGCCACAAGATAGAAGTGGCCAGGTCAGAAAGCCAAGCTGAAACAATGAAGAGGCACTCAAGCATTGAGCAAGCTGGATTAAATAGGACTGAGGCTTGGGTATAGTAGGATAAGTGTGTGTGGCAAGGTAATGAGGAAAGCTAACTGAGGACTCCTGATGGATGGAAGACTGCACAGTAGGTAAGGTAGTGAGCAAAGCTCACTAGAGATGTCTGCTCATGGGGAAGTGCCAAAGGAGGTAAAATCAGGACACAGTGAGGCTGAACAGTAGGTAAAACCATGACAGGCCCATTGTTGCTGCCAATGGCTCTTAGTTGGAGCCATTAGCCATTTTTGTGGATTTATGTTTACAATCTTTTGTTCAACAATCTACATCCTTCATACAAGATTCAGCATATATGTTGAAGAAATTAGAAAGTTTTACAAATATTTCTTCTGATTCTGTTCTTGTTACTATGGACATAACAAGGAGGAATAGCCTAGTGGTTAGAGCAGTGGGCTACGAGCCAGGAGACCAGCATTTGAGACCTGCTGTCACCCCTTGGGCAAGTCACTTTACCCTCCATTGCCTCAGGCACAAAACTTAGATTGTAAGCCCTCTGGGGATAGAGAAATACCTACAGTACCTGAATGTAAACCAATGTGATATCTCAGATTGAATGTCAGTATATGAAAATAATAAATAAATAAATAAATAATGTGCCTCAACAAACTGCACTGGATATAGTGAAAAAGTGTTAGATTTGAGACAGTACCGTGGCGTATTCCATCTTCATTCTTATATAATTTAGCAGATTTGGAGGTGAATTGTAAAAGGCTGGCATGTGCTAAAACCAGGAAATACATGCACATGTTGGGCTGTTGCGCACTGAGTGGATTTTAAAAGCTGCCCATGCATGTTTGTCTCTCTCGCTTAGTGCACAAATGTAAAATTTCAAAAAAGGGGCGGTGCATGGTTGTGGTGTGGGCAGGCAATTAGCGTTCCTGGATTTCATCTTCAAATTTGCTCAGTGTGTGTGTCTTTTAAAATCCCCTCACTTCCTCGGTAGAAGCAGCATTGTGCGTGTAAGTGCATATCCACTTAAAATTGCATGCATATGTGCATGCGTTCAGGCTATTTTATAATAAGCACACTTATTCGCACATAAGTTATAAAATAGCTGTGTCCCTGGGTGCGAGCCGGTGAGCAAGAACAGATGTATGCCTGTGCATCTGTTAAAAAGTTGCCGTCCCTGGGTCATGTGAAAATTATTTTACGTTTCAGGATCAATTTTTCCTGCAGGCTCATGGGGTTGCAATGGAATCTGTAGTGGCAACAGACAGCGCCAGCCTTTATGTTGCACTATTTGAGGAGGATCTCAGAGGATCTCCTTTTCAGACATATTAATTAAGAAGGATGATACTAGTATTTCTAAAACTCTGTACCATGAGCCAATTGAATGCAATAATTTACTTTGTTTTGTTTTCAAAGTTTCCGCATGCCTCTTTAAATGTGGGCTACCAGTTGGCTGTTTTTAAGGTTAAGGTACATCTACTCAGACTTCACTGATGTAATACTCCAATCTCAAGACTCAATACGCAGATTTCTTGACCTGGGCTATCCAAAGAAGGCACTGAAAGTGGCTTATTACAGGGTTTGTTTCTCGGATTGTGCTCAATTATTCAAATTTCAAGCATCTCAGATTACAGACCAGTTAACCTGATTTTGAGATTTCCAAATCGAGCCTTAAGGTATCTGCCATTATAAATATTTTTGGAAAAATACTCACTAGGGCATTCCTCATTTTTTTTTTTTATGTGAGGTGGTAGTACTAATTAACATGTTACACATGTGGCTCTACCACTATTGATGTCCAATTCATCTACCTGGATGAGTCATTTTACTTGCAGAGCTTGGGATTTGTGTGGAAAGACTTTGACTGGTGCACAATGATCCAGCCTAATACAGGATATCAGATTACAAGGAGATTATTTACTGATTGCTCTTCCTGCAATGTGATATAATGTGTGTGAGTATGTTCATTTATGTAACGTGGACTAAACAGTTTGATGGTAACTTTTAAACAGCCATGTGGTTCACATATGCAGGCATTTGCCAGCTTGCATTCAGGAATGCAACCATTTTATATCATATTGCACGTATATGCATGTTTGGTATATAATAGGGATGTGAATCGTTTTTTGACGATTTAAAATATCGTCCGATATATTTTAAATCGTCAAAAATCGTTAGGGCCATGATACAATACCAATTCCCCCGATTTATCATTAAAAAATCGTAAATCGGGGGAAGGGGGAGGGCAGGAAAACCGGCACACTAAAACCCCCTAAAACCCACCCCCGACCCTTTAAATTAAATCCCCCACCCTCCCGAACCCCCCCCCCAAATGCTTTAAATTACCTGGGGATCCAGCGGTGGTCCAGAACGGCGGCGGTCCGGAACGGCCCCCTCAATTGAATCCTTTTGTCTTCAGCCGGCGCCATTTTGCAAAATGGCCGCCGCAAAATGGCGGCGGCCATAGACAAAAACGATTCGACACAGGAGGTCGTTCCGGACCCCCGCTGGACTTTTGGCAAGTCTTGTGGGGGTCAGGAGGCCCCCCCAAGCTGGCCAAAAGTTTCTGGGAGTCCAGCGGGGTTCAGGAAGCGATTTCTTGCCGCAAATCGTTTTCCGTACGGAAAATGGCGCCGGCAGGAGATCGACTGCAGGAGGTCGTTCAGCGGGGGTTCCGGGCCGCTGCTGAACGACCTCCTGCAGTCGATCTCCTGCCGGCGCCATTTTCCGTACGGAAAAGGATTCGCGGCAAGAAATCGCTTCCTGAACCCCGCTGGACTCCCAGAAACTTTTGGCCAGCTTGGGGGGGCCTCCTGACCCCCACAAGACTTGCCAAAAGTCCAGCAGGGGGTCCGGAATGACCTCCTGCATCGAATCATTTTTGTCTATGGCCGCCGCCATTTTGTGGCGGCCATTTTGCAAAATGGCGCCGGCTGAAGACAAAAGGATTCAATTGAGGGGGCCGTTCCGGACCGCCGCCGTTCTGGACCACCGCTGGATCCCCAGGTAATTTAAAGCATTTGGGGGGGGGGGGTTCGGGAGGGTGGGGGATTTAATTTAAAGGGTCGGGGGTGGGTTTTAGGGGGTTGGCTCACGATTTTAACGATTTTTCACGATATTTTTAAAACCCAAACGGCAACAATACGATTCCCTCCCCCTCCCAGCCGAAATCGATCGTTAAGACGATCGAGGACACGATTCACATCTCTAGTATATAATAGGCTGAACATGTGCACATCTGCAAGCAATTTTAAGTAGCTCGTGCCCAAGCATGCAAATGACACTTCTACCGAGTAAGTGGGGGGATTTAATAGACATGTGCTCTGATGTAATTACTGGGTTTCCCAATTCATTCTCAGTTTATCCAGGCAAGGGATAGGACTTCCAACCCCACCCCCCACCCCCCTTCCTAGTTAAAAAGCCTCTCTTTTAGCCTGTTAACCCCAACCTTTATAACCAGGCTCACCTCGTCACTTTTCTTTTTTGTTTTCTGACTTACCCGCCATCCATAGCAGAAGTAAAGTTACGCGGCAGGGGAACTCTACACACCTTTATGTATGCAAGTATGTACGCGCTAGCTCCATTGTAAAATCCAGGAATGCCCGTGCCCCACCCTGCCATGCTCATCCCTTTTTTAGGAAATGTATTTGTGCACATAGCAGTAAGTATGCACATACAGGGGAGCCTTTAAAAATCTGCATACCACTAGCTTAATAGCGCGAAGAAACGCCATGCTGCCTTAATGTAAGAGGCTCGAATTCTTTAAGCCCGACACGGACCCGTGTTTCGGCTGTGCCTCGTCAGGGGGCCAAAATAAGATGTTATGAAGTGGCTTGGCTTGCCGACCTGCCGGTAGTGTGTTTCCTCCAGCAGCATGGCGTTTTTTCGCGCTATTAAGCTATCAAGCTAAGTAAAGATTTGTGATGTTACTAAGTATCATTTGCAGAAAATGCGTTCAACCTGCGGAATTATGGATATGTTTTAATTGCACAAATTGGTGTTCAAGTTTGCACTGAAGCAAAAAAAAGTTTCATTATTTGACCTGTGATTATACTTTCTGGCGCAATTACCATTATGCTATCTAGCATTATAAGGTGCTTATGTATGAGGTCCAACTAATAAGAGATAAAATGATGTTCTCTGCACCCAGGGTGTATACATTTTGGGCTCGATTGATTGTGATGTTTCAGTATTTATTAGTTTTGGTTACCAACACAACTGATACCACTACTTGAAGTTTTTTGAGAGCGATACTGTGACAGAATGTATTTATACAAGCTTTTTATGGGGTGTGTATGACTGGGGGAAAGTTGTGAATGGTGTGTGAAGTTACGAATGGAAATCATATTACTTTCGACATGTATTGAATCAGATTGAGTAGGAAGTAATGTGTATATTCTTAAAATTTTTCACTGAATGAATAAAAGTTTGACACTTGCATTAGAAAAGTGTTGAGCACTCCTTAACAACAGAATTAGTGAGCTGTGGTAAAAGAACATATATGGCCTGTTTCCAGTAAATTTATATTTGAATATAGAACAGGTCCAGTGTGGTCTTCTTTGGTATTGTATGTTTACAATATCTGAATAACAAAAAGTGTGAGAGGATAGGAGAAAAACCCAGTAAAGCAAGCACCATGAAGCCTCCCTACCTACTTTAATCCCCAATGCCATAACCCTTCCCTCTCCCTTGGTCTCATGCATATCCAAAACTCTCCAGCCAACAAGCTACCTCTGCATAGTTTGAAAATGCATGAGATATTTAACCATTCTGACCTCTCCTCCCTGCCAGGCAACAGAACCATGATGCAGCTAAGAGTGATGGAGAGGTGAGAGGGGAAGGAAAGCGTATCCTGCATTGGTCAACTCCTGGCCAGGAGTCTACATTAAACCTGGCAGCCATGGATCAGCACCTGCTATACTTCCAAAGGGTGAAAAAAAAAATCATGATTGCAAACTGAGAAGAATTCATGATCTGTGCTCCCATTCTAGACCTTTACCATATTTAAGAAAAATATTTCAGGTATATCAAAAAAACGGGGTGAGGGAAGGAGGTAAACCTATGGCCCAAAGGGAAATGTGACAAGAAATAAAACAATAACTTAAACAAGTTAGTGTATTATCTCCTTTAAATTATTTGGTATTGTCAAAAATTGATTGCTTGGCTGAAGTATTCAGAACTAGCTGAGAAAATTCATTTAATAAGCCAGCACTGATTGTAAGCGTCAAACAGGCACATTCAATCTCATCTATTATTTGTTAAGTAGTGTTTTCTATTCCATGTTGTTTATTTACTGCCAATGCTGTAACATAAAATATGTAATAAATAATATATTATACTTTCAAGAATGGCTTTTTTTTCCCCATTCAAATAGAATGCGTCTCTTGCAAGTGACTGTACTTCAGGGCCAAGTTTAGATCTTGCTTATAAATTCTCATTTATTCAGAATTACAAAACATTGGTTATTGAACCAAGCTTTTAGAGGTCTTAAGAATCATTGACTTAACCTGTTCATGCTTTTTAAAAGCAGAAGACAACAACAAACACAAACTTGCAGAAAAAAAAAAAAAATCATTGCAAATTGCTGGTGGGGCACGTTATTTGCCCTGATTCGGATTCCATACAGACAATGGAAATTATAGAAGATCACATTTGTCATCTAGTTTATCCTTTATTCTTTTTTATTTCAATAATCCAAACCCTACTTGATCTCCAGCTCTACCTTAACTTCTACACAAGGAAAGAACCTTTAGTGTTTCATTCATTTTTTTTTTTTTTATTTATTTTAATTCTAATACTTCACTGGAAGGCTGTTCCATGTATTCATTAACCTTTCTATAAAGAAATGTTTCCTTCTGCTACTCTTCATTATATGATTCCTTGACTAGAGCTTTCTTGCCACAGAAAAATCCTTGGGTTTTTTTTTTATTATTATTAGGGATGTGAATCATTTTCCATATCGTCTTAATGATAGAAATCGTGTGGCAGGGCAAGAAAATCGTGTTAGGCACGATTTTTTAGTTAAAAAATCGTTTTTTCCGATTAGTGCGCACTAACTCGAGTTAGTGCGCACTAACGGGAGTTAGTGCGCACTAACGGAGAGTTAGTGCGCACTAACTGAAAATGATACAATTTGACACTTTTCAGGTCAGTTAAGGTCAGTTTAGGAATGAATATGTATTCCTATTGGCTGCCCTCTTATTTATTCATGTTACCAAGCTTCCCACTGACAGTATATGGTGGATGGGAAATGGAAACAGTTGGTAGCTTGACAAAACAAGTAATGTGATCAGTCAATGTGACTAGAACTTGTGCCCTAACCCTGATACCAGGGGTATTGTGATCTTCCTGCACACAGTGCCCTATTCCTGATACCGGGGGTGTTGGGATCTTCTTGCACACATCCCGGTATCAGGGATAGGGCACTGCATGCAGGAAGATCACAACACCCCTGGTATTAGGGATAGGGCACTGCGTGCAGGAAGATCACAACACTCCTGGTATTAATAGGGATAGGGCACTGCATGCAGGAAGATAACAACACCCCTGGTATCAGGGATAGGGCACTGTGTGCAGGAAGATCACCCCGGAGGAGTGAGGGTCAGGCAGCTCCCCCCTGTCTGTGAAGCCAGCCTCTCACTAGTAATGCAGGGAGGGAGCTGTCTCAGACTTCACCATCCACCTCCCCCCCCCCCTCACCCACACACCATTCACTAGCTGGGACATGGGGGGAAGTCAGGAGTGAGGGTCAGGCAGCTCCCCCCTGTCTGTGAAGCCAGCCTCTCACTAGTAATGCAGGGAGGGAGCTGTCTCAGACTTCACCATCCTCCTCCCCCCCCCCCTCACCCACACACCATTCACTAGCTGGGACATGGGGGAAGTCAGGAGTGAGGGTCAGGCAGCTCCCCCCTGTCTGTGAAGCCAGCCTCTCACTAGTAATGCAGGGAGGGAGCTGTCTCAGACTTCACCATCCTCCCCCCCCCCCCCCCTCACCCACACACCATTCACTAGCTGGGACATGGGGGAAGTCAGGAGTGAGGGTCAGGCAGCTCCCCCCTGTCTGTGAAGCCAGCCTCTCACTAGTAATGCAGGGAGGGAGCTGTCTCAGACTTCACCATTCTCCCCCCCCCCTCACCCACACACCATTCACTAGCTGGGACATGGGGGAAGTCAGGAGTGAGGGTCAGGCAGCTCCCCCCTGTCTGTGAAGCCAGCCTCTCACTAGTAATGCAGGGAGGGAGCTGTCTCAGACTTCACCATCCTCCTCCCCCCCCCCCCCTCACCCACACACCATTCACTAGCTGGGACATGGGGGAAGTCAGGAGTGAGGGTCCGGCAGCTCCCCCCTGTCTGTGAAGCCAGCCTCTCACTAGTAATGCAGGGAGGGAGCTGTCTCAGACTTCACCATCCTCCCCCCCCCCCCCTCACCCACACACCATTCACTAGCTGGGACATGGGGGAAGTCAGGAGTGAGGGTCAGGCAGCTCCCCCCTGTCTGTGAAGCCAGCCTCTCACTAGTAATGCAGGGAGGGAGCTGTCTCAGACTTCACCATCCTCCCCCCCCCCCCCTCACCCACACACCATTCACTAGCTGGGACATGGGGGAAGTCAGGAGTGAGGGTCAGGCAGCTCCGCCCTGTCTGTGAAGCCAGCCTCTCACTAGTAATGCAGGGAGGGAGCTGTCTCAGACTGGTATCAGGGTTAGGGCACTGTGTGCAGGAAGATCACAACACCCCTGGTGCCAGGGTTAGGGCACTGTGTGCAGGAAAATCACTTAAAATCTACACTTACCAACAATCAATTACATATATTTGAACTGTGTACAGTTCCAGCCAGGACCACCTTTCTAAAATGCACAGTGATTGGCAAATTCAACATGCACTAGCATTTCAGGTGCCTGCTAACAAAAATAATAAACAAACAAGTTCTAGTCACGTGAGTGCTGATCATTACATTACTTTTTTTGTCAAGCTTCCAACTGTTTCCATTTCACATCCCCCCAACCATTACCTCAGTGTTAGCCTTGGTAACATCAATAGATAAGAGCACAGCCAGCCAATAGGAATACATATTCATTCCTAAGTGACCTTTACTGACCTGGGAAGTGTGAACACTTTGTTTCATTTTCTGTTGGTGTTCGTTAGTTTCCAGTTCCATTTCCCATCCCCCCAACCATCACCTCAGTGGTAACCTTGGTAACATCAATAGATAAGAGGGCAGCCAGCCAATAGGAACACATATTCATTCCTAACTGACCTTCAGTGACCTGGAAAGTGTTTATTTGTATCATTTTCAGTTAGTGCGCACTAAATCGAGTTAGTGCGCACTAACTGGGAGTTAGTGCGCACTAACTCCCGTTAGTGCGCACTAACACGATTTAACGATTTTTAACGATAAATCGTTAGAATTTCTATTGTATTGTGTTCTATAACGATTTAAGACGATATTAACATTATCGGACGATAATTTTAATCGTTGAAAAACGATTCACATCCCTAATTATTATATCTTTGAGGAAAGGTGGAACAAGTGTCTGCATGCCCCTTGCTGGATATATTTTCAGTACAGTGCCTAATAGCAAAAGCACTCACATATTTTTAAGCCCACATACAGTTTTCAAACAGAAGGTTCTTGTATGCATTATGTTTGAACATCAGTTTAATAGAAATGAAAGTATACATATAGGGGCGGATTTTCAGAGCCCTGCTCGCGTAAACCGGGCGGATTTACGCAAGCAAAGCCCTGCGCACTGGGAAGCCTATTTTACATAGGCCTCCCGGCGCGCACAGAGCCCCGGGACTCGCGTAAGTCCCGGGGTTCTCCGAGGGGGGCGTGTCGGGGGCGGGCCCGGTCGTCGCGGCGTTTCGGGGGCGTGTCGGCAGCGTTTTGGGGGCGGGTACGGGGGCGTGGCTACGGCCCGGGGCGGTCCGGGGGCGTGGCCGCGCCCTCCGTACCCGCCCCCAGGTCGCGGCCCGGCGCGCAGGAGGCCCGCTGGCGCGCGGGGATTTACGCCTCCCTCCCCAAAGGTAAAGGGGGGTTTAGACAGGGCCGGGCGGGTGGGTTAGGTAGGGGAAGGGAGGGGAAGGTGAGGGGAGGGCAAAGGAAAGTTCCCTCCGAGGCCGCTCCGATTTCGGAGCGGCCTTGGAGGGAACGGGGGTAGGCTGCGTGGCTCGGCGCGCACCGGCTATACAAAATCCATAGCCTTGCGCGCGCCGATCCAGGTTTTTAGCAGATACGCGCGGCTCCGCGCGTATCTACTAAAATCCAGCGTACTTTTGTTTGCGCCTGGAGCGCAAACAAAAGTAGGCTATTTGCGCGCCTTTTAAAATCCGCCCCAAAGGGGCGGATTTTCAGAGTCCTGCTCACGTAAATCCGCCCAAAACCGGGCGGATTTACGCGAGCAGGGCCCTGCGCGCCGGGAAGCCTATTTTACATAGGCCTACCGGCGCGCGTAGAACCCCGGGACTCGCGTAAGTCCCGGGGTTTTCAGAGGGGGCGTGTCGGGGGGGGCGTGTCGGGGGCGGGCCCGAACCGCGCGGCGTTTTCGGGGCGTGTCGGGAGCGTTCCGGGGGCGTGGCTATGGCCCGGGGGCGTGGCCGCGCCCTCCGGACCCGCCCCCAGGTCGCGTCCCGGCACGCAGGAGGCCCGCTGACGCGCGGGGATTTACGCCTCCCATCCCCCGACAAAGGTAAGGGGGGGGTTTAGACAGGGCCGGGCGGGTGGGTTAGGTAGGGGAAGGGAGGGGAAGGTGAGGGGAGGGCAAAGGAAAGTTCCCTCCGAGGCCGCTCCGATTTCGGAGCGGCCTTGGAGGGAACGGGGGTAGGCTGCGCGGCTCGGCTATACGAAATCGATAGCCTTGCGCGCGCCGATCCAGGATTTTAGCGGATACGCGTGGCTCCGCGCGTATCTACTAAAATCCAGCGTACTTTTGTTTGCGCCTGGAGCGCAAACAAAAGTAGGCTATTCGCGCTCGTTTTAAAATCCGCCCCATACCCTATAATGAACCAGCTTGGATAGCAAACCTATAGGGAACCTGTTCCTGAAAGGGAAAGCTAAGCCAGGGTTGCTAAGGGGAAGATAAAACTTGGAGCAACAAGAAACACAGGGCTGATGGGAAAGGTAGTCTTGTGAGCTCTGGCAGCTAACCATTCAAGGTTAAGCTAGAGGTTATTGAGAGCTGTGCCAGTGATAGGAAAGCACAGCTGCACCTAATTAAAGAAGTTGTGGCCTAAACACCGGAGCTGCAAGAGATGTTGTAGGGGAAGTAGGATCTAGGGAGTCCAGATGGGGCTTGTGTTTCCTTACTATTATTACTGAAAGTAAACCTGGTTCCTCAACAAAAGACTAGAAAGCTAAAAATGTGAAGTATTCCCTGGCACTTAAAATAAAATAGCTTTTTGCTGCAAACAGATGTCTGTAGGCATGTATCCAAGAAAATGTCATCAGGTTGCACAGCACTTGGACAGCAACTTGTGACAATTCTTACATGCTTCCAAAATACTCCCTGAAAGGCCTCTTTACTTTATAGACAAAGATGCATACATTATGAAAATATATTTATGCTTTTTGGTGGCTAAAATCCACTTATTGGGTATGGTCCATTTAGGTAGTTTAACTCTTTATTTCTCCATGTAAGAGGAACCAGTTCATTGCATATGATATGATATGATATCTTGACATAATCTGTAGAGATGAGATGAACTTTGAATGTCCCCATGGTGAAAAACAAATTTTGTGGACTCACCTCTGCAGAATTTTGATACATTTCATTCCATTTCAGCAAGAAAGGTTCCCTACAATGAACTGAGATATTTAATGGGGTTTCTACAACATTTTCTATTGAATTTTGCTGTACACTTCACAGTAATCCATGGGCAAAAGAGCACCTTTTTATTAGGGGGGGCAACCTAACACTACCCCAGCACCATCCCAACTCTGTCCAAGCTCCATCCATGTTCCCACTACCAATTTATTATTTTACATTCATAGTTAATGTCATTCTATCTTACTTACATTATTCACATAAATCATAGATTATAATTATTCATTCTCAGACCAATTAAATGCTTAATGCTAGAAAACTAAACATAGTGGTAAAGGAGAAAATGACAAAAAAATGCATTACTAATAGACCATTCTGTACTGTGTATGGATTGGAAAGAAAGAAGATCATCAAGTACAAAGAGATGCAATCAAGACCAAGAAAATGTGGCCTATAGATACAGAACGAGTGCTATTTGCTTGGGCACTACTCGTCTCATTAAAAAGAACTTCCAAGCTCACCTTGATATGCTGCCTGTATATATAACACCTTTGCGCTGCCTGTTCCCTCCAAGGCCGCTCCGATTTCGGAGTGGCCTCGGAGGGAACTTTCCTTCGCCCTCCCCCCACCTTCCCCTCCCTTCCCCTACCTAACCCACCCCCCCCCCCCGGCCCTATCTAAACCCCCCCTTACCTTTATCGCACGATTTACGCCTGTGAAAAGCAGACGTAAATCTGCGCGCGTCGGCCGGCAGCCTCACTCCGTCCTCCGGTCCCAGGGGCTGGTCCGGAGGCCTCGACCACGCCCCCGGGCTGGCGCCACGCCCCTGGGCCCGCCCCCGAAACGCCGCGGCACGACCCCGAAACGCCGCGTCTTTTCGGGAACGCCCCCAGACACGCCCCCTCCCGCCCCTTTTCGAAAGCCCCGGGACTTAAGCACGTCCCGGGGCTTTACGCGTGCCGGCGGCCTATGCAAAATAGGCACGCTGGCGCACGAGGGCCTTTTAAAATCCACCCCTGTATGTGTAATATAAACCCAAAAGAAATCATTTACCTCCAGGTCTGAAAATATATACTTTGTGACAGCAGACACACCGCCAACACTCCCCCACCCCCCAACACACACACACACACACACATACACCCCTCTAACAATAGGGGCAGAGCAGGATATGTTCCCCTACACCTCACCAAATAAAAAAATTCTGGAGTCATCCTAAGTAATAGAAACACAAATTTTGTCCATTACCAGGGGCATTGTGAAATACAAAATTCTGGGGGAAAAAAAAAACAAAACAACTCAGCACATATGTAACAAACTTGCCATACTTCAGCAGCACTAACTCACGAGAGTTCAAAAGCAACTACTCAAGGATTAAGCAGCACTGCAGATATTACACTGGGCCCTAAAACACCAATATACCTCCTGTTGGGAAGACATAATAAGCAAGACTGCTAGAGGTCCCTACACAGAAACTACATGCTAGCAGAATACCTCATCATATTCACACATGCAAAATAACCCTCAACAAATACAAAACAAGTGATCAAAATTTAGAAATAGAAATATACAGACAAAAACTAGAATAATAACCTCAGGAAGCCGGATTCTGCATGCAATACTACATTGGAGCAGTAGAAATTGACAGGTATTTCCTCGTAGACTAAGCAAGGCCACAGCTATTGCTCTTGTGGGAAATTAGGGCTGTTATTTTTCTCAACAATCTTCCCCACACACAAGAAAAATGACAAAAGACAAATGGCAAATGCTTGGTGTTGTCCACATGTTGGGGCCACTGAGCATTTGTTGTTTTTCTTGTGGAAGGGAAGTATGGATGGGGGCAGGAGGGAGAGAGAGAGAGAGAATCAGGAGGACGAGTGGGAGCAGGGAGAAGGGAGCAAGAGGAAGGGGCGAGAACAGGGATAGGAGAGGAGGAAGGCTGAAGGGAGGAGGGAATGGGACAAGAAGCAAGAGTATGAGGGAATGGCGAGGGGGAGGGATGTGGGGGTTCTAAAGAAGGGATAATGTGGGGATGGGAAGAGATCTAGGATTTGGAAGAGGGAGATGGGGAGAGAGCAAGAAGGATTGAGGAAAGGAAGAGTTAGGATGCTGAAGGAGAAGGGGAATGGGAATATATGTGGGGTACCGAAGAGAAAGAGGAAGGGGCTGATGGACAGGCAGGAGAGAAAGAGAAGAGATCTGGGGGCTAGGAGGAGGACTGCATTCAAGAAAAACAACGAAGGCTCTGAAGTACAAACATAATATGGTGCTAGGTTGGGCCTGCTGAGCCTTCGTTGTTTTTCTTGTAGCAATAGAGCACAGGTATGGATAGGGGTGGTATCAGGAGGGAGAAGTAAAAACAATCCCCTCACTCACCTCCTTTCTCCCTCCTCAATCACTTCACTCCTTCGCTTGCTTCCTCCACTCACCTCTTTCACTCCCACCCCCTACAATTCCCTCACTCAAAACCTTATTTCCTATCCCCTCAATCACCTCATTCTTTCACTTCTTTCCCACCACAAGCCCCTCCCTCACGTCTTTCACTCCCACCCGGCACAATCCCTTCACCCACCTCCTTCATTCCTTCCCCTCACAATCCCCTCACTACTTCACCCCCTCCCCCCTCCTCCCCATGACCCCTGATCCATCTCATGTCTTCATTTCCATTCTTATCCCTTGTCACAAACAGCCCTCCATCTCTTTCTTCCCCAGCATTTGCTCTCCTGTCTCTTTCCCCTTTTGCCAGCTGATTGCAATGTGAATGAATGAGAAGAAGAGGATCTGCCTGCAGAGGGAAGAGAAGGTTAGAAGCGCCACTGGCAGTCATTGTTCCCCTGCTGCTGACCATAGAAGAGGGATGTTGAGGTGCCAAAAGATGTGAGGAGAGGAGGCATTTATTGATTCACCCATCTTCTCTTGCAGTATTTAACTGTGAGCCAGCCTTATTTGTTGAACTGGATATGCAAGCATTATGGGAAGGCCCCCTAGAATGCCCCTCTTTTGCACTAGTAAAATGTGCACACAAAACCAAAAATGCACGTGTACTTTTGATGTTTATAAGCTAGGATATATAATGTTACGTTTGGCGCGTATATGTTATTTCTCCATGCCAAACCTCTTTCAAAATGTACTCAACAGTTATGAGGATAGGAGGTAAACCTTCACCCAGGAAGACTGTGGTACTGCATAAGAAAAGTGACTAAATAGTAAATAGGTATTGTGGTCTTTATCTGCTGTCACTGTTCTGCCTTTGCAGTATATTTATATATATATTTTTTTTATTTATTTCACTTTATATACCGACTTTCAAATTCATTTCAAGACGGTTTACAAAAAATTAAGTTGCAGTAGCAACACTCAAATACATTTAAAACAATCCTTACACATTTTACAACACATAAAATTTAAACTAAAACATTTTAAATACCACTTTAAATACAGCCATACACTAGAACCCCACCTCTTCTTCCCCTATCGTCGTACCATTTATCCTCTATCCCATCCTCCTGCTTGCTTAATCTTCCCCTTATTAAGCCTCCTTTATATGTATATGAATATATGTGTAACCCTTTGTCCGAGATTTGGATATTCTCTAAAGGCCATAAAAATATTTATTTGCTGGGTCTGTCTCCACAATCATTTTCCCCTTCTCTCCAGTTCTCTCCAGTTCCCAAGGGGGTGAATTCTTTCTATGGCATTTGGAAGCACTCCTCTTGGCCCAGAAATTGGAATGCTGTTCCATGAGTGTGAGATGCTGAGACAAAATGGGCGGGACACTGTGCTGATTATTTCAAATTAACTCAAAGTCCAATCAAATATGATATTTACAGCTGCGTTTGTTACAGATGTTTTCTCTTTCTCTGGGTTTATACCCTGTATCTCAGTTCTCTGGGATGGAGCTTACCACTTCTTTATTCAGTGTATAAACTGTCCAGTAGTTTAGGGAAATCTTATGGGTGATGGTATCCCCTTAGCCACTGAAGAACTCCTATCTTAGTCCAATATCTTTGCCTCTTGAACCCAGCCTGTGTCCTTGTCCCTTAGGATGAAGATCCTGATGGCGGGTCTTCAGAAATTCCTGCTTCTATTCTCCTTGCTTCTTTTTTGTTCTAATGTGATCTTCTTGATGGAAAGTTCTGATGGAAATCCTTGCTTCCACAGTCCTACTTCCCAGACTGGGGAGAGATGGACAAAAACCTTCCACATTTCCAAAACTCGATAATTTTAACTTTACAAAAATCTATCTCCACTGGATGGAAAAATTACCACAGATTCAGTGTCCTGGTTTCTAGCTTGGGAATGGGCCTTCATTTAAAAAAAACAGGCAACCACTCCAGTCTAAAGCAATCATCTTTAAGACACGAAGGTATCTCCCAAATGGCAAGCAGTTTACAGCAGGCCTCACTATAAAGGAAAATTCCAAGTTGATCCTTACTCCTCCAAATCCCTAACTAAAATGCCACACTGAATCTATTCTTAGACCCACTAAGGGCCTCATTTTCTAAAGTATCGCAGGCCCGCGATACTTTCGGAAATGAGGGGCGGGGGGCCGAAATGGGGGGCAGGCCTGCACTAGCCGGCAGCGATCGCACCGTCGCGGTGCGATCGCTGCTGGTTTCGCACCCAATAGTGCCACCATAGGAGGTGTAGCTATTGGGAGAGAAATAGGACGCGAAAAGGGCCTTACCTTTTCGCTGTCCACGGCGTCAGCACAGAGTCAGCCCTGGTGATGCCCCGACTCCTCCTCTTCCGGGGCCAACTCCACCCTGATTCCGCCCCCATCCTGGTATTGCACGCGATAAGGGACTTTTCGCGTGGGAAAGGTCCCTTATCGCGTGTGAGCCGCTTAGAAAATAAGGCCCTAAGTAACCTGAGACAACCAATCATAGCCATCCAGATTGTGAGGGGCATTAAAGTCACTTACATTTACATTTATTAAAATTTATGAACCACCTAACACAGATGACCTAGGCAATGAACAAGATAAAATACATAATCATGATAATCAACCAACAAATCAACAACTTAAAATCAAGTAATAAAGAATTAAATGAAGATCTAAGTCATAAAGATAACAACTAAAATAAATAATGTAAAAAAAGGTATTAACATTATAAAAATAATAATTTAAATAATAAAATATAACAAAACTTAAAATAGGTCAGAGGTAAGTTAAATTAAAAAGAAAGGTTTTAACTTGTTTCCTGAAGTTCTTTAACATAAGAACATAAAAATATAAGAAATTGCCATGCTGGGTCAGACCAAGGGTCCATCAAGCCCAGAATCCTATTTCCAACAGAGGCCAAACCAGGCCACAAGAACCTGGCAATTAACTACCCAAACACTAAGAAGATCCCAAGCTTCTGATACAATTAATAGCAGTGGCTATTCCCTAAGTAAACTTGATTAATAGCCGTTAATGGACTTCTCCTCCAAGAACTTATCCAAACCTTTTTTGAGCCCAGCTACACTAACTGCACTAACTACATCCTCTGGCAACAAATTCCAGAGCTTAATTGTGCGTTGAGTGAAAAATAATTTTCTCTGATTTGTCTTAAATGTGCTACTTGCTAACTTCATGGAGTGCCCTCTAGTCCTTCTATTATTTGAAAGTGTAAATAACTGATTCACATCTACTCGTTCAAGACCTCTCATGATCTTAAAGACCTCTATCATTTCCCCCTCAGCTGTCTCTTCTCCAAGCTGAACAGCCTTAACTTCAGTCTTTCCTCATAAGAGAGCTGTTCCATCCCCTTTATCATTTTGGTTGCTCTTCTCTGTACCTTCTCCATCGCAACTATTTCTTTTTTGAGATGCGGTGACCAGAATTGTACACAGAATTCAAGGTGCGGTCTCACCATGGAACAATACACAGGCATTATGACATTTTCTGTTTTATTAACCATTCCCTTCCTAACAATTCCTAACATTCTGTTTGCTTTTTTGACTGCTGCAGCACACTGAGCCAATGATTTTAAAGTATTATCCACTATGATACCTAGATCTTTTTCTTGGGTTGTAGCTCCTAATATGGAGCCTAACATCGTGTAACTACAGCAAGGGTTATTTTTCCCTATATGCAACACCTTGCATTTGTCCACATTAAATTTAATCTGCCATTTGGATGCCCAATCTTCTAGTCATGCAAGGTCTTCCTATAATGTATCACAATCCACTTGTGATTTAACTACTCTGAATAATTTTGTATCTTCCGCAAATTTGATAACCTCACTCATCGTATTCCTTTCCAGATCATTTATATATATATATTGAAAAGCACTGGTCCAAGTACAGATCCCTGAGGCACTCCACTATTTACCATTTTCCACTGAGAAAATTGACCATTTAATCCTACTCTCTGTTTCCTGTCTTTTAACCAGTTTGTAATCCACAAAAGGACATTGTCTCATATCCCATGACATTTTATTTTTCTTCGAAGCCTCTCATGAGTGACTTTGTCAAATTGGAAAATAATTCCAGAGGGTGGGCCCAGCAACAAAGAAAGCACACTCATGGGTGATGTGTAGTCATGAGACCTTTGGAGAGGTAATTTCTAAGAGCCCATGTTGAGAAGAGTGTCATTTTCTTGTTAGTTGGTAAAATTTTAAAATTGCATCCGCCCAATATCATGATTGATCATTCAAAAGTTTAAAAATTAACATTCCGACCTTGTAGTTAATCCTTTCATGTATTAATAACCAGTGAAGCTCAATCAGAATCGGCGTAATGTGATCATTCCTTTTCAAACCTGATAGCAACTGTGCAGTCAAATTTACAAGCAACTGTATTGGATGTAAAGTTATGATAGGGGTCCCTAAATATAGGCTATTACAATAATCAATGACTAGAAAGACTGAAGCTTGTAAAACTGTATGGAATTCAGGGGGGTGAAGCAGTTTCCTAAGACCAGAAAGAACTTGAAGCCTTGAAGCCTTGGGAGATTACATGTAATTTTTTTTTAATTTATATTTTATTAAGTTTACATATGTTATGATATAAACTGTCAAAAATAGAATACAGATATCAATTATCTTAAAATATAATCTAACAAATGAAATTGGATATTACAAAGTTAAAAAAAGAAAAACAATATAGCACATAAATTCAACCATCCAATTTTAGTGACAATATTATAATTTCCAATAGATATCCTATTTACTATGAAATTAGCAGTAAATAATTTAGAATATGTGAGCTTTTCTTAAAGATACCATGTCTAGGAAAATGAGAAGTATAGCCCTCTTACATTTACTATATGGCAAATTCTTAGCCAACATACCTCCCCAGTCCCCACTAGTATCTTAGCTTCTAGAAACACTTTTAAATCTTCTGGTTTGTAATATATGTACCTTTCATTATTTAAGCTCAATAGACATTTACAGGGGTATCTAACTACTAACTGGGCCCCCAAATGTATAGCAAGTTGATTCATATCCAAAAATTGTTTCCTTCTATGCTGAGTCTTTGGCTATATCTGGGAAAATCCAGATCTGATTATTGTAAAATTTAACAGCTCTGTTATGCAAGAACAATCTAAGAACTGTGTCCCTATCTGAGGGAAATACAAATTTTACTAATACAGTTCCTCTTTTTTCCACGGTCTCATCACTGGACGCCTCAAGCAACTCGATCACATTCAACGGGGATGTTTGTTCTTCACTCACATTTTTAGTCAAAATATAATATATTTTTTAATAAGGGGGAGGGTAACTTCTGGTGGTATTTTAAGTATTCCATTCATATATCTTTTTTAATTGATCTTGTACAGATGTTAATCTAATCAAGGGAAAATTAATAACTCTTAGATTTAAATATCTAGATTCATTTTGTAATCTTTCCAGATTCTTCATCTGAATAATTTCCCCTTGAATTATGTCTGCTTGAACTTTCTGGATTTCAGATACTAGGGATGTGAATCGTGTCCTCGATCGTATTAACGATCGATTTCGGCTGGGAGGGGGAGGGAATCGTATTGTTGCCGTTTGGGGGGGTAAAATATCGTGAAAAATCGTGAAAAATCGTGAAAAATCTAAAAATCTAAAAATCGCAAAACTGGCACATTAAAACCCCCTAAAACCCACCCCCGACCCTTTAAATTAAATCCCCCACCGTCCCGAACCCCCCCCAAATGAGTTAAATAACCTGCGGGTCCAGCGGCGGTCCGGAACGGCAGCGGTCCGGAACGGGCTCCTGCTCCTGAATCTTGTTGTCTTCAGCCGGCGCCATTTTCCAAAATGGCGCCGAAAAATGGCGGCGGCCATAGACGAACACGATTGGACGGCAGGAGGTCCTTCCGGACCCCCGCTGGACTTTTGGCAAGTCTCGTGGGGTCAGGAGGCCCCCCACAAGCTGGCCAAAAGTTCCTGGAGGTCCAGCGGGGGTCAGGGAGCGATTTCCCGCCGCGAATCGTTTTCGTACGGAAAATGGCGCCGGCAGGAGATCGACTGCAGGAGGTCGTTCAGCGAGGGTTCCGGCGCCTCGCTGAACGACCTCCTGCAGTCGATCTCCTGCCGGCGCCATTTTCCGTACGAAAACGATTCGCGGCGGGAAATCGCTCCCTGACCCCCGCTGGACCTCCAGGAACTTTTGGCCAGCTTGTGGGGGGCCTCCTGACCCCCACGAGACGTGCCAAAAGTCCAGCGGGGGTCCGGAAGGACCTCCTGCCGTCCAATCGTGTTCGTCTATGGCCGCCGCCATTTTTCGGCGCCATTTTGGAAAATGGCGCCGGCTGAAGACAACAAGATTCAGGAGCAGGAGCCCGTTCCGGACCGCTGCCGTTCCGGACCGCCGCTGGACCCGCAGGTTATTTAACTCATTTGGGGGGGGTTCGGGAGGGTGGGGGATTTAATTTAAAGGGTCGGGGGTGGGTTTTAGGGGGTTTTAGTGTGCCGGCTCACGATTCTAACGATTTATAACGATAAATCGTTAGAATCTCTATTGTATTGTGTTCCATAACGGTTTAAGACGATATTAAAATTATCGGACGATAATTTTAATCGTCCTAAAACGATTCACATCCCTATCAGATACCTTTTGTTCCAAATCCTCCAATTGTGAATTCTGTTGTTCAAGTTGTTGTTCGGTTTTTGATACCCGATTGTTCATATCCATCATAACATTTGTCAACTTTGATATAGCTTTTTCCAAGGTCATGATTGCGGACCAAACAGAGTCCAAAGTGATTACTAATGGTTTTTCTTAGTAGGAGTTTTGCTGGCTAATTCCTCACCTCCAATATCCAACACTTCAGTGTTTTTATTGGAGGGTCTCTCATCTACTCCCGGCAATGTCTTTACTCTTATTTATTTATTTATTTATTTATTTATTTATTTAAAACTTTTCTATACCGACATTCATAGGAATATCACATCGATTTACATTCAACAGGGGAAACAGTTAACAGTTCTTCCTTATTTATCTTTTCTCCCAGATCCATTGATGGTATAATATTTACTCCTATTATTTCAGAGATTGTTCCATTTTCAGAAAAAACTTTTTCCCCGGAGCAGCCCGAAAAGGGTGGAGAGGGAGTTGTCGGTGGCCCTGGGTTGAGTGAAATTGGTGAAACAGGTGCTTCCAGTTTTTGCTCACTAACTGGATTCACAGCACTTCCCTCAGGAGTTCTCTCAAGGGCTGGACTGAAAAAGCTCTCAATTTTTACTTGGGAAGGGTTTGCTGGGGAGGATGTTGCAGCTACCTCCCTCAGCTTGCCTTTCCTTTTAGTGTGTGGCATAGTTATATACCAAAGAAAAAAAAATCGTAGGTAATTTCTGAGAGCAATCAGTTACTTCCCAGGTTATATTATCATTGTTTCTGCTATATGAGGTTTAGGAGAAGAAAGCCAAATTTTTCTAAAACAAAGAATAGTTAACTTACTTTTAAGGTGGAGGAATCTATAGGGAGAATATTTCCAGGCAAAGCTGCATACCCCTTATGTGCACGTGGTTTGGGCGACGCGCACATCCATGGCAGCTGCGTGCCGTAAACGGCCGATTCTATGGGCCCTCAGTGATGATGTCATAGGGCAGGAACATGCAGATACCGTCGGGGCTAGGTCTTCCCTTACCCCCGGAGCAGGCAAATAATTCAGGCAGCAATGCAATAGGCAGTCCCGACCTCTTCCAAGTTAGGATCCCTTCTCCTCCACCTCCTACATTTAAGGGTGGAAAGAGACAGTACCATCAAGAATAACACTAAGACTTTTAATGTGCATCTTAACTGGAAATGAAAGATTATTCAAAGTAATAGTGTTGTCATTGAAAGAACAGTAAAGGCTATGTATACCAAGGTAGGTATTCTGCTTTGGACATAATAAGTGCAAATTTTTTGTGATGTAACCATTTTTGAATAGTAGAGACACAAATATTCTGTAAGACATTATTCTATATACTGTCAATTTTATTGTTATAATGTAAACCGAATTGATTAGTAACTTAGTTACTAGAACTTCGATATATAAAACTGTTAAATAAATAAATAAATAAATATATAAATATATAAATATGGAGATTTTCTAAGGTCTCTTGCCATGTAGGACAGATACGAAGGACAAATTAGATGTCATCAGCATAGAGTTTATAGTAGTCTATCAGGGTGGAAATAATTTTGCATATCGGGGCAAGATATATATTAAAGAGAATAGCTGAAAGTTCAGAGCCCTGAGGAACTCCTGTTTTAATAGAGGAGAGTGCAGAGAAATTGTTCTTGAATTTAATCAGGTGGGTTCAGTCACACAAACAATTGTAGATCTTTTATACACAGGGACCTAAGGCCATCTAGTAGCTGACCAGGATATCTGCCACATATGTTTTCTTATTATGCTGCCACCTGGTGTCATTTGTGATATTGTTCAGACCAAATTCTTTTTATGCTGTAGAGTTACTTTTTCTTATTGGATATTGTTTGAATGTTGCGGACGTCTGATTGGATCTGTCCCTGTTGTTCTCTTTCTATATATGTTCTGTCTCTCTTCTACCTATTGGTTTATTGACCCAAGAAATGTCTGGGACTTTCTAACCTCCTACTAAGTTTCAGTTAGAAGCAGGCTCTTAAAAACTAGCAGTTCTTCTTCATCCTCTCCAAGATCCTAGAAAGGCATCATCCTTTCACCTCTTACTTTCTACATCTATTTCCCATACATTGCTTATCTTCCTTAATTCCTGTTTTGGGCATGGACCCTTGGACTGAGTTGGAGTTGGCTCAACCTGCAGGGTGGAGCCCTGCAGGTCCCCACCATCGACTGGAAGAACCTGGTAGAGGCAGAGGCCCAACTAGAGCTTCATCTATACCAACCCTCATTCCACAAGTTGAGCCTTTGGGTGTGCAGGGGATGGCAGTTCTTAGGTGGGGGCTTCTGCTGACAAACGAGATCTGTAGAAATGGTGAGGTTACAGGAAAGGGCCTGGGGCAGGTTGGGATCTGGCATAGATGAGAGCAGGCAGTATTAAATTGCAGGCAGAGTTCAGGCAAGGTTTAAGAGCAGGCAGTGGTCAGGAGCAGGCAGAGTTCAAGCAGGGTCCAAGGCAAGCCAAAGTCAGAACCGGAGATTTGTCCAAGGAAAGGAGGGACAGATAGGCAGTCACAGAGGCGAGGAACACCACAGGTAGATAGAAGCAGCAACAGATGACACTGAAGAGCTGAAGATTGATCACAAGATGAAGACCACATGAAGAACTAAAAACTGACCACATCAAAGGTGAAGACCAGGAATTGAAGAGATGAAGAGCTGGAACTGAAAAGATGAATACCAGGAACACAAGCAGGGATGCTGAGGCAACTCGCTTTACTTATAGTAGTGGATCTATTGCTGAATCGTCTTGGTGCGAGAAAACTGCTCTTAAATATGACGGCATTGATGACATCATCCTTAGTGGCTACGGGGACTTTCTTGCCTTGATCCCTTTAAATCTAACAGGATGTTCGCACGTGTGCTTAGGAGCAGCACAGCATGCGAGGACCGGCATTGCTGGAGGCAGAAGCAGGCTGAGCATGGGCCATGGGCGGCCTGCTGCATGTACTTTCAGAGGCCTTCCCCAGCATCGGCATTCTCCCCACTGAGTCCGGGGTTAGAGATAAATGCAGCAGTCTGTGGGGGTAGGCCTGTGGTCTGCCAAATGCAACAATTGCTAGTGCCTACAACTTCTTCCTCAAGCTGTATATCCCAAATTAACACATCATTTATTCTTAGTTATTCTCTACATGTTTCACGTATCATAACGAGTTACTGTTGTCTTTACATATATATTTTATACTATTCTATTTATTATTTATTTTATTTCAAGTTAGTTATTTACACCATTATCTATTTTATTACATGTTACTTACTATATAGATTCTCGTCATTTGATGAGTCACTGTTGTTTATTTAATATTTATTCTCATGTTCTGAAACTCCGTTTATTGTAACGCCTCACCGCGATTGTTTTGTTTTATGTAAACCGACCTGATTTGATATTTGTATCGAGAACGTCGGTATATAAAAAAAAATAAAAAATGCTAAATAAATAAATAAGCTGCAGTGGTCTTCATCTAATTGCTGAGCTCCAGAATTCATAGCAGTTAAGCAGGCTGCTTTCTATACAGCTTACATTTCTTGCCTTGCAGGTCACTGTGAGTGCTGAAGCTGTTTCTCTTCATTCTAATAAACATTGTTTGGGGTTAAGAAATGTGTTCTCTGACGTGTGAAAGTTGGGATGACAAAGTTTATCTGACAATGTAGGAATTCAAACTTGAGAGTGAAATCTTAAATCCAGGATAGTCATATTTTTTGTTTCTCAGTCTCTTCTCAATGAATGTTTTTGTAAAGCTCCATTTCAAGTCTACATTTTCTGCATCATTATTTTTGTTATGTTCTTCAGAGGAGAAATATGTTTCTTGAAGATAAGCTACTGCATATTTTCTTTATTAGAAAGTTTAGAATGTTTTTCCTTTTGAAAGGGCAATTCATTTCCCTAATATTCTGCATAATTATTTTTAAATTGGTCATAATCAAATGAAGTAGATATTATTATGCTAATATTATCACCTAATTAGAATAATTTTAGTGGCCAAAATTTCATTTTCCCAGTGCTTTTGTTCCATACCATGTTTAGCAATATATTACTAAACCTAAATGCATAGCATTTCCAGGAAAATATCAAAATATTTAAAAAATTAAAATGTAATTGTAATGCTTGCTATTAAAGCAGACTTTGATTTCCTAGATTAAATAATGTTTTTTTTGTTTTTTTTAGGGGGGGGCATTTTCAAACTGCATTGGGACAAAGCAGAGGCGTAGCTGGGGAGGAGGACTCTTAGGGGCCTGTACCCCCTCATATTTGGTTCAGGCCCTCTCCCCCAGCAGCAAGATCATGTCACATCTGAGTCAGCCCTTAAAGGTGCAGCAGTTGGAGAGCCTGGAGGGATTGGAATCACTGTCAGTCCATGATCCCTTGTAGGGATGTGAATCATTGTTAGTGCGTGCTAACAGAAAATGATACAATTTGACACTTTTCAGGTCAGTTAAGGTCAGTTTAGGAATGAATATGTATTCCTATTGGCTGCCCTCTTATTTATTCATGTTACCAAGGTTCCCACTGACAGTATATGGGGGATGGGAAATGGAAACAGTTGGTAGCTTGACAAAAAAAGTAATGTGATCAGTCAATGTGACTAGAACTTGTACCTTATCCCTGATACTGGGAGTGTTGTGATCTTCCTGCACACAGTGCCCTATCCCTGATACTAAGGGTGTTGTGATCTTCCTGCACGCAGTGCCCTAACCCTGATACTAGGGGTGTTGTGATCTTCCTGCACACAGTGCCCTATTCCTGATACCGGGAGTGTTGTGATCTTCCTGCATGCAGTGTCCTATCCCTAATACCAGGAGTGTTGTGATCTTTCTGCACACAGTGCCCTAACCCTGATACCGGGAGTGTTGTGATCTTCCTGCATGCAGTGCCCTATGCCTGATACCAGGAGTGTTGTGATCTTCCTGCACTCAGTGCCATGTCCCTGATACTGGGAGTGTTGTGATCTTCCTGCACACAGTGCCCTATCCCTGCCAGGGGTGTTGTGATCTTCCTGCACACAGTGCCCTAACCCTGATACCGGGAGTGTTGTGATCTTCCTGCACGCAGTGCCCTATCCCTGATACCAGGGGTGTTGTGATCTTCCTGCACTCAGTGCCATATCCCTGATACCGGGAGTGTTGTGATCTTCCTGCACGCAGTGCCCTAACCTTGATATCGGGAGTGTTGTGATCTTCCTGCACGCAGTGCCGTATCTCTGCTCAGTGCAGGAAGATCACAACACCCCCGGTATCAGGGATAGGGCACTGCGTGCAGGAAGATCACAACACTCCCGGTATCAGGGTTAGGGCACTGCGTTTGGCCATACGCCATTTTCCGGCGCCTCGCTGAACAACCTCCTGCAGTCGATCTCCTGCGGCGCCATTTTCCGTACGAAAACGATTTGCGGCGGGAAATCGCTCCCTGACCCCCGCTGGACCTCCAGGAAATTTTGGCCAGCTTGTGGGGGGCCTCCTGACCCCCACGAGACTTGCCAAAAGTCCAGCGGGGGTCCGGAAGGACCTCCTGCCGTCCAATCGTGTTCGTCTATGGCCGCCGCCATTTTTCGGCGCCATTTTGGAAAATGGCGCCGGCTGAAGACAACAAGATTCAGGAGCAGGAGCCCGTTCCGGACCGCTGCCGTTCCGGACCGCCGCTGGACCCGCAGGTTATTTAACTCATTTGGGGGGAGTTCGGGAGGGTGGAGGATTTAATTTAAAGGGTCGGGGGTGGGTTTTAGGGGGTTTTAGTGTGCCGGCTCACGATTCTAACGATTTATAACGATAAATCGTTAGAATCTCTATTGTATTGTGTTCCATAACGATTTAAGACGATATTAAAATTATCGGACGATAATTTTAATCGTCCTAAAACGATTCACATCCCTAGTTTGTATCATTTTCTGTTAGTGTGCACTAACTCCCGTTAGTGCACACTAACCCGATTAACAATTTTTTAACGATAAATCGTTAGAATTCCTATTGTATCATGTTCTTTAACGATTTAAGATGATTTTAAAATAATCGGATGATAATTTTAATCGTTGAAAAACGATTCGCATCCCTAATCCCTTGCCCTTTAAGGAAGCTAACGAACAAGGAAACAACATTGCCATTGGGCTAGTTCTATGGAGATGTGAGGCTATCAAATTCTCTCTGTTTACTTTTGGCAGGTTATTATCCCCCTTAAAACATCAGGAATGCCTGGTTAGAAGCCTGTTTATATAATTGCACTATAGCAGAGACTAACCCTTGCATAACATAGGTGCCAAAACCACAGAGGAGGAGTAAGAGACGGCCAATGCAAGGAGGGAGTAAAAAGGCAGACAAGACTTAGTTTTGCCAGAAATTAAAGGGTTTTAAATCTAGTGGTGACCCACATAGGATGGGGTTAGGGATGGGGAAGTAGCACAGTCCCCCCATGTTAACCTTGGGCCCCCTCAATAGTTAAGTTTTTGGACAAAGACCATGTGCACTTTTCATTTTCTTGCTTTGCACCAATTATCAAAGAGAATGTGCACTTAAGGGTGTGGACTTATCTTAATACAAATAGCTATCCAAACTGAAAATGGCCATCTATGTTTTGTTTCCATTACATCTGAAACACATAAAACATGGCAAATAACACACACTATTTTAAAAAAATGAATAAAACGTAAACTAGCTGAAAAACTAAACCCCCGAAAAAAATATTTGGGCAAAAAAAGGACCCATAAATGAAAGAAACAAAACTGACAGCCAGGCACTTCCCTGATGCTCGCATGTACTCTCCCTTTGAAAATTGCCAGATACAAAGTGCATGCGGCCATGTGCACCTGCTTTTTTTTGTGGGAAATATTTCACTTGAAAAGTTTTGTGCAAATGCATCCAGAGACGTATAAATATTTTTGGATGAGACTTATAAGGAGGCTTTTTGGCCAGGATTATAGCCGAGTGAAATTTCCTTTTGATTTCTTTTTTCTCTTTTATTTTACAGTTGTGGGCTGTTTGAGACTCATGGCAGTGGTAGAGGTTGTGTAAGGCTGGCGAGTGCACAGGCAGAAAGTGCTTCAAAGACCCCTGCCACCATCAGTAAGAGAGAAAAAGTCAGATTTGGGGCTTTGATTCTGGTCTTGGTCTGGAAGTCAGGGTGGTGATATCATCAGCTGATGCCAGGAGGCAAGTCATGATGGTGCTGAATCCATTGCTCTAGAAAGAGGGAGAGAAGCAATGAGCAGTGATGGAGGCATTCAATTAAAATTAGCCCTGTTGCTCCTGATAGGGAAGTATTCAAATTAAAATAAGAGTGTTGCGCTCGGGGGGGGTGGACCCTTGTCCTGGGACTGTGAAGGAAAGCCTCCTGAAAGGGAACAGGAGGTAACTGCCCCCAGGGGGCGGAGAACTGGAGGAGACAGAGGCTAGGAAGAGCTTCACCACTGGAAGCCCAAAGTCCCCCCAGGAGGAGCCCGTAGGGACCCGGGCCACTTGGACTTAGGTGGGCCTCGCAGGGTCACTGGAGGAGACAGAGGCTAGGAAGAGCTTCACCACTGGAAGCCCAAGGTCCCCTCGGAAGGAGCCCGTAGGGACCCGGGCTGCTTGGATTTAGGTGGGCCTCGCAGGGTCTCCTAAGAGAGTGAAGGTCCGGCGTGCCCACGGAGACAGCGGGAGCGTGATCGGGTTCAAAGGTGGCTGCTGGTTGGAACAGGGAGAACCAGAACAGAGTTGGTGATGACAAGGCGAGGAACAGAGCCAGAATCTGGAGACGAGGTCAGGCAGGCAAAGGTCAATGTCCAGGGGTCAGTCCGAGGACTGGTCAGCAAAGCAGAGGTCAGGTACCGGAGGTCAGACACCAGAGTAACCCACTACCAGAGAAGTTTCACCTCACCACTTGGGCTAGAAAGTTATCCTTCCCCCCACATACAAATAACCCACTCCCTGGGAAGTGACAGAAGAAGTAGTCCCAAAATTAAATTCTTTTATGGAACCTTGGGATAAAGCAATATCCCTTAAAAAAGGGATACATTTGTGTAAGTTCCAATTTAAACCTATAAGCTGACCATGTGCTCCTAAATGAAATTAACCAGTTAGTCCACCAGTTCACCCCATCCTTCTCCAGGTCATCGAGACCTTCCAGGTTCTTCAGTCTGTGCACCCCCTCAGTTCACCCAGACCTCCCACTCAGTCAGTAGTACACAATAGGGATGTGAATCGTTTTTTGACGATTTAAAATATTGTCCGATATATTTTAAATCGTCAAAAATCGTTAGAGGCGATATATAATAGTAATTTCCCCGATTTATCGTCAAAAATCGTAAATCGGGGGAAGGGGAAGGGGGAGGGCGGGAAAACCGGCACACTAAAACAACCCTAAAACCCACCCGACCCTTTAAAATAAATCCCCCACCCTCCCGAACCCCCCCAAATGTCTTAAATTACCTGGGGTCCAGTGGGGGGGTCCCGGTGTGATGTTCCACTCTCGGGCCATGGGTGCGTTGATAGAAATGGCGCTGGCGCCATTTCTATCAACGCACCGGCGCCATTTTGGTTCCTGTCCCCCGACGTCATGAGCGTAGGAGATCACTCCTGGACCCCTGCTGGACCACCAGGGACTTTTGGCCAGCTTGGGGGGCCTCCTGACCCCCACAAGACTTGCCAAAAGTCCAGCGGGGGTCCGGGAACGACCTCCTGCACTTGAATCGTGTTGCCATAATGCAAAATGGCGCAGGCCATACGGCCATACGGCCGGCGCCATTTTGCAGTACAGCAATATGGCCACATGGCCGGCGCCATTTTGCAATACTCGTTGCAAAATGGCGCTGGCCGTATGGCCATATTGCCGTACTGCAAAATGGCGCCGGCCGTATGAGTGAGGTAATCAAATTTACAGGTGATACAAAATTATCCAGTAGTTAAATCACAAGTGGATTGTGCTAAATTGCAAGAGGACCTTGCAAGACTGGAAGACTGGGCATCCAAATGGCAGATGACATTTAATGTGGACATGTGCAAGGTGATGCATACAGGGAAAAATAACCCATGTCATAGTTACACAGTGTTAGGTTCCATATTAGGTGCTACAACCCAAGAAAGAGATCTAGGCATCATAGTGGATAACACATTGAAATTGTCGGTTCAGTGTGCTGCAGCAATTACAAAAGCAAACAGAATGTTGGGAATTATTAGAAAGGGAATGGTGAATAAAATGGAAAATGTCATAATGCCTCTGTATTGCTCCATGGTGAGACCACACCTTGAATACTGTGTACAATTCTGGTCGCCGCATCTCAAAAAAGATATAATTGCGATGGAGAAGGTACAGAGAAGGATGACCAAAATGATAAGGGCAATGGAACAGCTCCCCTATGAGGAAAGACTAAAGACGTTAGGACTTTTCAGCTTAGAGAAGAGACGGCTGAGGGGGGATATGATAAAGATGTATAAAATCATGAGAGGTCTAGAACGGGTAGATGTAAATCGGTTATGTACTCTTTCAGATAATAGAAGGACTAGGGGGCACTCCATGAAGTTAGCAAGTAGCACATTTAAAACTTATTGGAGACAATTCTTTTTCACTCTATGTAAAATTAAGCACTGGAATTTGCTGCCAGAGGATGTGGTTAGTGCAATTAATGTAACTGGATTTTAAAAAGCTTTGGATAAATTCTTGGAGGAGAAATACATTAACTGCTATTAATTAAGGGGATAGCCACTTCTACTAGGGAATAGCCACTGCTATTACTAGCATCAATAGCATGGGATCTACTTAGCATTTTGGTAATTGCCAGGTTCTTCTGGCCTGGATTGGCCACTGATGGGAACAGGATGCTGGGCTTGATGGATCCTTGGTCTGAGCCAGTATGGCAATTTCTTATGTTCTTTTCTTATTTTCTTAATATGGTAAGGCTGTGAATAGCTCTATAAACATATTTATACAAATTAGGAAACACATACATATTCAATGCATTGATATATGTTGTTTCAATGCATGATATGTATTTGTGCATCAACATATATAAGCACATATGTTGTGGGGTTTAGATATACATATATTAAAAAAACATGCATATGGTTATGCATGGGTCATTAAATAGTATCATATATCTGCTCACTGCCATATACGCGTGTATATGCTGCTGCGAACATTTGTTTGAAAGTTATCCTCATTGTTGACTCTGCACATAATTTAAGTACTTGGCAACTTCCAAGCAGCCAATTTCCCCCTTACAGAGGTATTTACTCAGATAAATGCCCTCTGAAACTATCCCTTTTATTTTATGTGCTAATGTTTGCTAATGGAATAATTTTCACCTTAATTTAAATGTGTTAACACCTCTTTAATATGTGTTAAGCGGTAATTCAGGCATTAAAGTGTATTAACTGCCTGTGTTACCACTAAAACTCTTTAGTAAACAGACTAAATTAAATATGTCACAATATCCTTCTTAGTGCAATTTGATACCAGATGGGGATAATATCTGATTTTAAGATGCACTAATTTTTAGGTAAATGTTTTAAATTCTGTCGGTTTGAAACTCGGGCCAGTCAGTGATAAAGAAAAGGTAAATAGGCCTTAATTCATGTTTAGAATCACTGCCAGCTAACAAATATTTACAAATCTTTAAAAGTATATACATATCTTTAAAAATAAAGGTATGATATGCCAAACTCATGTTTCTTAGAAGACTTAAACCACTTCTAACAACCACCAACTTTCGATCAGTACTGCAAGCATTGATTTTTGCAAGCACTGATTACTGTAACGCCCTTCTACTAGGTCTACCATACACCTCACTAAGGGCCTCATTTTCTAAAGTATTGCAGGCCTGCAATACTTTAGGAAATGAGGGGCGGGGGGCCGAAATGGGGGGCGGGCCTGCGCTAGCCAGCAGCGATCGCACCGTCGTGGTGCGATCGCTGCCGGTTTCGCACCCAATAGCAGCACCATAGAAGGTGCAGCTATTGGGAGTAAAATAGGATGCAAAAAGGACCTTACCTTTTCGTCGTCCACGGCAGCTTCGCGGAGTCGGCCCTGGTGACGCCCCAACTCCTCCTCTTCCAGGGCTGACTCCGCCCCCATTTTGATATCGCACGCAAAAAGTGACATTTTGCGTGTGAAACGTCCCTTACCGCGTGCAATACATTTAGAAAATAAGGCCCTAAGGGCCCTAAGGGCCTCATTTTCCATTCAGATTGCACTTGATAAGGGACGTTTCGCACGCGAAAAGTCCCTTATCGCGTGCGACACCAAAATGGGGGCGGTGTCGGCCCCGGAAGAGGAGGAGTCGGGGCGTCACCGGGGCCGACTCCTCAAAGACGCCGCGGATGACGAAAAGGTAAGGCCCTTTTCGCGTCCGAGTTCGCGCCCAATAGCTGCACCTTCTATAGTGGCGCTATTGGGTGCGAAACCGGCAGCGATCGCACTGCGACGGTGCGATCGCTGCCGGCTAGCGCAGGCCCCCCCCCTCCATTTCGGCCCCCTGCCCCTCATTCCCTAAAGTATCGCAGGCCTGCGATACTTTAGAAAATGAGGCCCTAAGACCACTACAAATTTTACAAAACACAACTGCAAGAATTTTGTCTGGTAAAAGTAAAAGAGACCACATCACCAAAACCCTGGCTGAGTTACACTGGCTACCCATAGAGAAAAGAATACAGTACAAAACACTATGCACCATAAATAAATTAATACATAACGAAAAAGCAGAATGGCTGAACACAGCCCTTCACGTACACATCCCGAACAGAAACCTGAGATCAGCCAACAAAGCACTCCTAACTATTCCATCAATCAAAACAGCAAGACTAACACAAGTAAGAGAAAGGGCACTATCCTTGGCAGGACCCATACTATGGAACACCATGCCCTTGGAGTTAAGATTACAAAGAGATAGCAAAACCTTTAAAAAAAACTTTAAAACCTGGCTCTTTAAACAAGCTTATCAAAAAGAGAAGGGAGAATAGAACCCAGGGAAGTGTATAGGTACAAACAATGGAACACCCACACACATAACCGAAATCAATATGTGTGTGGTTTTAATTTTTTAATTTTTATTTTTTTAACTTTTTGTATCATCACCAAAGGATAAAGTTACAATTATAAAGCTAATCTTGTTTACAAAACTGATACAGTGAGAACTGGACATGACTTATCACACTTACCAATTAATATTGTTTATAAACTATGTTACCAAACCATTATGGCACCTGTGTAAATTGATATATTTTAGCATCATTATTTTATGTGCCTAACTGTAAACCATTGTGACGGTATCCATCTTAACGACGGTATAGAAAAATGTTAAATAAATAAAATAAATAAATAAATTCCCACTACTCTCCTCCAACAACTATGCAACACAACCCCCCCCTTCATTTGTATCAACTTTCTTTTCATTTGGTTTTCTTCATTGAGTTGAGCTCATCATATTGCCTATGTATGATCTGAAAGTGAATTATGTAAATCTTCTTCTCTTTCATCAAAGAACTTAAGTTAAATAGCATATTCGGTAAGACAGTATATATACTTGTACTCGTAATTAATGCATACGTTGTAATGTTTCCTTGCATGCTCTAGAAATCTGATATTTTTCCTCTATTCAAATGTACTTATGTTATTTATTATTAATATTTCAAGATGTCCTGCCTTTTCGCTTTTTTAAACCAGATTGAAAAAAAGAACTGGACAAAGCTGTTTGGCTCATGTCAAGGTGAAAAGAATTTTTTGCTAACCTGACCAAGATTTCAGTCTTTCACTACATCTCACTAAACAGACCAACATTTGATTCCCCAGTAGTATAAGCTGAGCCAGAAGTCCTTATGAAATATGTATGCTGCTGATATGGAAATTGAATTGGAAGTTGGGCCAAGTGGAGGAGTAGCCTAGTGGTTAGGGCAGTGGACTATGAACAAGGAGACTAGGGTTTGAATCCTGCTGTCGTTCCTTTGACTTTGGGCAAGTCACTTTACTCTCTCCATATCCTCATGTACAAACTTAGAATATAAGCCCTCTGGGGATAGGGAAATGCATACAGTACCTGAATGTAATCCACTTTAAAGTGCTGAAAACAAGTGTGAAAAGCAGAATATAAAAATAAATGTGCAGTTAGTTTTCCATATTCTCAAAGTGATCCTTGGGAACCCTTCCAGCTAGTCTTGTCAAAATATGCATGAGAGAGAGATACATACAATATAGTTAGTGACTGTAAATGAACCTTGTAGATATGCTGAAAACCAGATGACTTGAGCAGGTCCTGCAGACCAGTTTGAGAATTGGTTTACCATTACTTCTCAATGCCGTTCTTAAAGGCCTCCCAACATTTCCAGTTTTCAGGTAAACCAAACAATGAAATTAAACTAATTAAATTATGTGGGTGTATATGTATATATACATATATAAGAATAAACAAGTTAATCCCACTCTCTTGTTTAACAACCCAATTATTACTTTATTTAATCAACGTCTATTTCAATGCCTGTTTACAAATATATACTGATTAAAAGAAAAATAAAATAAGTAAAACAAAAAATATAAAAAACATCAGCTTATACTTTTGAGTCAAAGGAGTAAAGATGAGTTTTCAATTTTTTCTTAAATTTTTTACAATTAGTTAATAATCTAAGAGCTGTTGGAAGGAAATTTCATAAGATAGGACCAGCCAAATCAGAAAGCTATCCAAAACTTTCCATGATATATAAATATAAATTTCAAGATCTAAAGACAATGGTTAATGGTCACGTACAAGAATTTCCTTATCTGGAATGTATTTTGAAAAGACAAGCAAGAAGGAAAACCTGGGATTTACAAATTGAGATCCTGCTAAAGAAGCCCATTTCAAAGGGTCTTGGGGCCTCTGAACGCTTTATATTTATTTACCAACAAGAGAGCTTGAACTTCCATTCATATAAGGTTTAAAGTCAATTTTCATCTACAAAGAAAATGTATAACTATATAATAGTGGAATGTTTTGGATAGTTTTTTGAATTGTCTAGAGATGTGAACTTCATCGCTGCCTAGAGGTGAGCTTTAAGAACAGAAGTAATGTTTAAGTTCGGGATAAGTGAACAGTTGTTTTTATTGTAAGAGTGAATGCTTGATTAATGGGTGGTATGTGAATGTATGAAAGGTGAAGTTCTCATGCAATTAGAGATTTTATGAGGTAAATTTGTATACATGCATTGAAATAAAGTAATAGCTGGGTTGATAAACAAGAGAGTGTGGTTAACTTGTTAATTCTTATGCATGTTTTCATATGAACCCATTCATATGGTTAATAAGTACTATCGTGAGATGTTATATATATATATATATATATATATATATATATATATATATATATATATATATATATATATATATGATGTGCTTTTGTTTCAAATGAAATAGGAAATGTCAATATGTTGTTCAGTTCTAAAGAAAAGTGAAGGAAATCCTGTACAATTTCCTTTTGTTTACAAAAAGGATTCTGACCCACCACAACCAAAATAACAAAGCATTCTCCCTTTCTAAGCTTGCTCCTCACATTTTACCCTATTCATGGATCTTCAAGATCTGTACCGGTGCCTTATTCTAAAATGGTGCAATATCAAACCCACATGTATAAAAAATGTTTGAAGTTAAGTGGCGGTAAGCTGTTCAGTTCAAATATTTTCTAAAGATGATGTTTTGAAATTTTTTAAAATAACAGAATTTTTGAACATTTTTGATTAAAGAGATAAAAAATGGATGGACGGGGGTGTTCATTATTAAACTAAGAGTCGGGTTAACCTGGATGGCACCTGTGCTCACTTATGAAATGACCACCGCACATCTAAAAAAACTTTTTTCTTGTGTTGAATTTTTAAAAATTTTTTTAAAAAATTGAATTTTTTAAAATGTTTTTAAAAAATTGAATTTGAAAAAAAGAAAATACATAATAGATTTGTTTGTACATGTGGGTTTGATATTGAATGATTTAGTTATTACCTGCATCTGTGGTTTGTGATTGGATTTATTCCAAAATGGAGCAGGTTTCAGAATAACCCCCCTAACCACAGACACTCATGCATCTGCTAGCAGAAATATTTCTTACTTTCTGACAGTACTTGCAATATTCTTAAAAAGATATCATCTATGGAGCAATACCATCTGATCCATATGCTTTCAGAGTAAACATTACCACAGACTGATGTTATCTTGGTTAAATTTGAACAAATTTACTGGATCATTCATCAAAATGCATTATGGTGTTAACACATGCTATAATGCATGCTATAACAAATGCAAATTTCTTGGAGGAGCAGGATCAGAGAGGAGTTTGGGTAGAATTTAGTTAAAGGAGGTGTATTATTGCTTGATTTTAATGCTGGAAATAACTACACTTTTCTTCCTGGCATTAGGCTGTGTAATATGCCCAAAATGGCCATAACACAATTTGTGATATATTTTTGGAATTGCATTGTGGCCATTTCTGGCTTGGAGGGAGGGAGAGCCTCTGGGGAGGGCCTCACTGTGTGCACTTATTTATATCTCTATAGGAGGGGCATCTAAAAGGTCGAGGCTAGGTGATGGTGGTGATTTCGGGTTTAGGGGCAGTTTTGCATATAGAATGAGATGTACGAACAGCACAGTATACTTTAGTGAATATTTGATGTCATTTAGAGTGAGGAAAGTCTCACAAAGATGAAATTTTGTACTATGTTATCTCACCCTAGTTTGATGTTACCTTGCTATAGAGTCCATCAAGCTAGTGTGAGAGAACATAGTAGAACTTTCATCTACCCATGTCCCACCCCATTTTCAGAAGTTCCGAAATGAGTGTGCTGTGTATCCAGGCAGCTTTTAAAATCTGCTCGGAATGTGCCGGCCTGACATATTTGCAAATCCCTGATTGATGCATGTGTTAGGTTTTTAAAATTCACCTCTAACTGTATATATGAGTAATTATACCTGTGCATCATTTGTGCAAGTTTTTAACAGGCCATTTCTATAGGTAAAGCATTGCTTTACCTGCAGAAGTTCCTTTTCTAAAATATCTTCTAAAAACCAAAATATATATCTATATACTCCCCCCTTCCCTTCTCCTCCATCTTTCCTTATCTGTGGGTCAAAAAGAGGGGCAGAAGTATGCCCCAGTCGCTCCTGCCCCACTGGTTCAGTACTTTGAAATAGTGCTCACTGTCCTGACCTGGATAGGGAATGATTTCATTAGGAGGGACTTGGAAAGGGAGATCTTTACTAATGGGGGGAGGGGCAAAGTAGTAAGGCACAGGCAGACCAAAATGAATAAACTGCTGGATAAAGGGGGGAGGAATAGGAGCTAAGAAGTAGGGATGTGTATTTGTTTGAAACAAATGGACCAAATATAATGAATGAGTCCATAATTATTTCATTAATGGCCCCTGAAATGAAAGAAGAGGTTGCAGGAAAGAAATAAATATTCTTTGTTCCATTCATGTTTCTAATTCATTTCAAGGACCCAATGAAGTCTATGGCTATGTACTAGGGATGTGAATCGTTTTTTGACGATTTAAAATATCATCCGATATTTTTTTAAATCTTCAAAAATCGTTAAAGAGTGCGATACAATAGAAATTCCCCCATTTATTGTGAAAAAATCGTTAATCGGGATAGTGTCCACTAAAGGGAGTTATTTGGGGGGAGGGTGGGAAAACTGGCACACCAAAACAACCCCTAAACCCACCCCGACCCTTTAAAACTAATCCCTTACCTTCCCCCACCCTCCCAAACCCCCCCAAAACTTTTTACATGTACCTGGTGGTCCAGTGGAAGCACCGGGACCGATTGTCCGCTCTCGGGCCGTCGGCTTCCACTCATAAAAATGGCGCCAAATGGCCCTTTGCCCTTACCATGTGACAGGGTATCCGTGCCATTGGCCGGCCCCTGTCACATGGTAGGAGCACTGGATGGCCGGCGCCATTTTTTAAAGATGGCGCCGGCCATCCAGTGCTCCTACCATGTGACAGGGGCCGGCCAATGGCACGGATACCCTGTCACATGGTAAGGGCAAAGGGCCATCGGCACCATTTTTATTAGCGCAGCCGACGGCCTGAGAATGGGAGGTCGCTCCCAGGACTTCCGTTAGATCACCAGGTATTTGTAAAAAGTTTTGGGGGGTTCGGGAAGGTGGGGGAAGCTAAGGGGTCAATTTTAAAGGGTTGGGTGGGTTTTTTTTTTATCGGCTTGGGCCTCACTAAAAAAAATTAGCAATGTGAATTGGAATCAGAACCGATTCCAATTCACATCTCTACCGATCAGATTTTTTTCTCCCTGCAGCCGAACCCGATCGTTAAAACGATCGGGCACACGATTCACATCCCTACTATGTACTACTGAGCAAAAACAACTGGTAACTATAGCAGCCAGCTCTTGCTTGTGTGACCTCACTACCTTGTCAGATCCTTGTCAGAGCCAGGGTAGGATAAGTTGGCAAGGAGACTGGCAGAGGATATATCATAAATTACGCCTCTTAAGGCATTTGAAGTTTGTCTTGAATCAGATTGATTTTAGATCGATTGTTCATGCCTTTGTGATTAGTACCAAAGACTACTGTTATTCATTGTTTGTTAGACTCCCAGGTAGTCGTTTGCAATCTTTGCTGGTTTTACAGAATTTCACAGCTCGTTTGAGTACCGAATCCAGTTTAAAATGATAACATTAGTATTTAATGTTTTAAGAATGATGCACCTAGTTATTTGTCAAACCTTTTACAAAACTATGTTTCCAAGTGAAAATTAAGATCTTTAAATCAAAATCTCTTAGCTATTCCAACGACTAAGATGATATGTTTAAATGCAATGCACCACAAATCATTCTCTGTCTTGGGCTCCATGTTGTGGAATGCCCTGCTGTTAGAACTGCATTTGATTGATGATTGAAAGCAGTTTAGAAAGCTGTTCAAGGCTTTACTTTTTAGACAGGCTTTTGAAACACAATGATGTGATATTTTATGATATGTAATTTTGATTTATTATGCAGTGTTGTATTTGTGTGTTTATTGTGTTGTAAATTTGCATTTTTTATGTTTTAATATATTGTATGTCAATTTAGTGATCCGTTTAGCACATATTTCGATATAAATGCCTTTAAATAAATAAATAAATAAATAGATACATCATGGTGCAGCTTCTTTTTAACTAGACTAAAGCTGCCATCCAGATTAAGTAATGCTGACTTTCTTCGACTGTAAAGTCTGAGGATGTGCAAAAAGCAGAATAAGACATAGTAGGAAAAGCTCTCTCAGAGTTTTTTCTTTTTAAAAAAAAAAGCTTAACTTTTGCATTCAACACTGTTAAACAGTTACTTCTAATCTTCTCTGTGCTGCAGTGGTCTCACTCATGGTGCCAGAAAGACAGGCAGTGCACTACTTCTGATTTTTATTTTTCTCTTCACTGTGGGAGGGTTAGAATGGTAGAAAGTGTGAAGATTGCAGCTGTGCAAATTCTAGTTTTTTGGGTTTTTTTTGGACAGTGAGGTGAGCACAGCATTTTCACAAACTGAAGAGAATTATCTTACCGAGCTGCCAGTGTTTTGTCTGTTAGTGTTTAACAGTTCTTTTGTGTGTGGAGTCAGTCAGCATTACTGCAAACAGCATAGCATATATACACTCTATATTTATTTGGGATCGGTGTTGGGACCGGTCCTGTTCAATATCTTTGTGAGCGACATTGCGGACGAGATAGAAGGTAAGGTTTGTCTTTTTGCGGATGACACTAAGATCTGCAACAGAGTGGACACGCCGGAAGGAGTGGAGAGAATGAGACGAGATTTAAGGAAACTGGAAGAGTGGTCGAAGATATGCAGCTGAGATTCAATGCCAAGAAGTGCAGAGTCATGCATATGGGGAGTGGAAATCCGAATGAACTGTATTCGATGGGGGGGAAGGCTGATGTGCACGGAGCAGGAGAGAGACCTTGGGGTGATATTGTCTAATGATATGAAGTCTGCGAAACAATGCGACAAGGCGATAGCAAAAGCCAGAAGAATGCTGGGATACATAGAGAGAGGAATATCGAGTAAGAAAAGGGAAGTGATTATCCCCTTGTACAGGTCCTTGGTGAGGCCTCACCTGGAGTACTGTGTTCAGTTCTGGAGATCGTATCTACAAAGAGACAAGGACAAGATGGAAGCGGTACAGAGAAGGGCAACCAGGAAGGTGGAGGGTCTTCACCGGATGACATACGAGGAGAGATTGAAGAATCTAAATATGTACTCCCTGGAGGAAAGGAGGAGCAGGGGTGATATGATTCAGACTTTCAGATACTTGAAAAACTTTAATGATCCAAAGACAACGACAAACCTTTTCCGTCAGAAAAAAATCAGCAGAACCAGAGGTCACGAGCTGAGGCTCCATGGAGGAAGACTAAGAACCAATGTCAGGAAGTATTTTTTCACAGAAAGGGTGGTGGATGCCTGGAATGCCCTTCCGGAGGAAGTGGTGAAGTCTAAAACTGTGAAGGACTTCAAAGGGGCGTGGGATAAACACTGTGGATCCATCAAGTCTAGAGGGCGTGAATAAAGTGGAGGCAGCAAAACACTGCATGGAGCGGCAGTAGCCACAGAGGCATTCAAACACTGCACGGAGCGGCAGTAGCCACAGAGGCATTCACGGAGCGGGATGCCAGTGGCCAGTAGTTGGTGTTCCACCTTCACGGAGCGGAAGGATGGAGGGCTGCTATCTTAAATAAATAAATAAATAAATAAAAACAGGGGTGGGTAAGAGTATGGGGTAAGGGTGTGGCCTGCTTGTTACAGCGGTTGCTTCCCCTAATTGAGCTGGATGTCACTTGGATGCAGATACGGAGCTGATCTCTAAATTGGTGGTGGGGTGGAGGGGAATTAGGGCTGGAGGGTACTGGAAGCCAATAGTAACAGGTGGGAGAGAGAAAAAGGGGAAAAAAAATGGATAAAGTGCGTAGCTTTCTGGGCAGACTGGATGGACCGTTTGGTCTTCTTCTGCCGTCATTTCTATGTTTCTATGTTTCTATGTATTTCTGCATGTGCAAATTGAAGTTATTTGTGTATGTTCCTATGACTCTGGTTTAGAGCCTTGCTATCTACTCTTTCAAATGACCTGCCAATCTAATTTTGAGGTTAGAAACCTAAGCATTATCTTAGATTCCCAAATAAATTAAATGGCTATGTTAAGAAGATGATTCAAACTGGTATTTATAAATTAAAACTGCTATGCCCAGTGAAAGCTTTCCTTTCTTCAGATGCATTTACATCTGTATTACAGACCATGCTATTTGGCCAAATAGACTATTCTAAAAGTCTACTGATTGGATTACCTAAAAATGTATACAAAGTTTTGCAACTGACACTGAAAGTTACAGCCTATTTACAAACGAGCATTCCAGCATTTCAGCATATATCTCCAGTATTAAGGATTCTCCAAGGGCCTCCGCTGCAATTCAAGTTGACAATAATGATACATAAGTTGTTATATAACAGTCGTACTAGTTAATTGAAGGCCAAATTATAGCAATATGCACCTCTAAGCTCATTGTCATCTAAGGGTTCAAATGTGATGTCTAATCCATCTTTAAAGCATTATAAACTAAGGGCAATCCAGGAAAGAACTTTTTTCTTACTCAGGACTAGGGGTGTGCATTCGGATTGACCGCATTAGTAAAACGCAACTCATATTTTTTTTTTACTTAAAAAATTGATTCGACATAAACGATCGGATTTCCCACATATCGAACATAGATATGTTCGATATGTGGGAAATCGCGATTGTTGAGCCAAAATAAAAATATAAACCCCCTCACCCTCCTTAATCCCCCCCCCCCCCCGACTTACCACAACTCCCTGGTGATGGAGCGAGGAGTGAGGACGCCATTTCTGCAATCCTTGGCGAGAAGCATGTGACGTCGGCGGCACGTCGAGTGACGCCGGCGTCACGTGATTCCCGGCTCCTTCGCGCCGGACGGCTCGTTCGGCCCAAAAAGAACTTTTGGCCAGCTTGGGGGGGTCAGGAGGCCCCCCCAAGCTGGCCAAAAGTTCTTTTTGGGCCGAACGAGCCGTCCGGCGCGAACGAGCCGGGAATCACGTGACGTCGGCGTCACGTGATTCCCGGCTCGTTCGGCCCAAAAAGAACTTTTGGCCAGCTTGGGGGGGGGTCAGGAGGCCCCCCCAAGCTGGCCAAAAGTTCTTTTTGGGCCGAACGAGCCGTCCGGCGCGAACGAGCCGGGAATCACGTGACGCCGCGTCACTCGACGTGCCACCGACGTCACATGCTTCTCGCCAAGGATTGCAGAAATGACGTCCTCAGTCCTCGCTCGATCACCAGGGAGTTGTGGTAAGTCTGGGGGGGGATTAAGGAGGGTGAGGGGGTTTAAATTTTTTTTTTGCACATATGTACATATACCCAACTCATTGGATTTTTTTTATGTCCATATTGGCCGCAAGTGGGACCCCCTTTCGGACATAAAAAATATGAACATAAAATTTTGCTCTGCACATCCCTACTCAGGACCTACATTATGGAATAAGCTTCCATCAAGACCTACATTATGGAATAAGTTGCATCAAGAATATGATAGAAAAATGTTTAGAAAAAATGTAATGCATTTTTTTTACTGAGACATATAGGGGCAGATTTTCAAAGGGGTACACGCGTAGGATACACGCGTAACCCCCGAAAAGCTGCCCCTTCCACCCCTGTGCCCGCCGAGCCTATGTTGCATAGGCTTGGCGGCACGAACAAGCCTCGGAATGTGCGTAAGTCCCGGGGCTTTCCTGGGGGGCGTGTTGGGGGTGTGCCAGGGCGTGTCACGGCAGCGCATCATCTGGGACGGAGCTGTGGGCGTGGTTCCAGATTGGGGGTGTTTCGGGGGCATGGCCAAAGCCTCCGAAACTGCTCCTGGGTCGGGGAATCACGCGCCGGTAACTGGCCAGCGCGCTCGAGTTACGCCTGCCTTGGGCAGGCGTAACTTTATAATAAAGGTAGGGGGGTATAGATAGGGCTGGGGGGTGGGTTAGGGAGGGGAAGGGAGGGGAAGGTGGGCAGAGGCGAGTGTGGTGTGGGGGAGGCAAGCGGGGCCTCGGAGGGAATGGGCAGCACGCGCAGGGCTCGGCACGCTCAAGGTGCACAAATGTTCACCCCCTTGCGCGCGCCGACCCCGGATTTTAAAAGATACGCGCGGCTACGTGCTTATCTATTAAAATCCGGCATACTCTTGTTTGCCCCTGGTGCCCTTAAAGGGATGTAAGTGCAATCAATAGCCCCCCATACAGAGGGGAAGTGTGCAATGTAGTAAAAATCAGACATTATGTATTGCTCTCTGAGGGAAAAATATATAGCAATATGTTTTCCCTAGAAATGCAGCCAGGAACTGATCAATACATAAGGAGGTGGTAGACTGGCTTATTCCAGCCATGACATCTGGAAGGTGCTGGTGGCTAAAAATGCTAGGGCGTTAGTAACATTGAAGAGTACTGTAATGGCATAGCCCCTGCAAATGGAAGGGTTTGAGTCCTGCACAAACGAATGGCATAGCTACAGTATGTTTTCCTTGCTGAACCTGAACCTGCACAAGACTTCTCTGACAGAACCAAAAACTGTGCCCTGGTCTTGTATACTCTCTGTAAGGGGTATCTTCTCCATATCTTCCTCCTCCTCTATTCTCTCTCTGTTCTTCAACAGTTGTGCCATGAGTATCCGTAAGCTTATTAGATTCATTTTGAAGTTTGATTCTCTACCACTCACTCCCCCCACCCTCCCCAACACAGTATGGCCCAACTGTCCTAGTCATACTCCCTCCCACCCTCCATTAAGGCCCAGTATGTCTAAGTCACACTCACATTGACCTTATCAGCAAAAGCTGTAACATTCAGTAAAAGATTCCACCAAAGCTCTGCATGAGACTTCTGACCAATTTTTTTTTTTAAATAAAATATGCCTTTCTGGGCAAGGTTAAGAGTTTGTTAGTTATCCCCCCAACGCCCTCTGCCTCTCCTTATAGTCTGCTACTTTGTTCATTTACTGAGAAGCCAGTCCTCCAAACAGCTGGTCAAAATAGACTGCAAGTTTGAACAGAGAACAAGATAGCTGTAGTGAATGTATTCATGCATTGCTGATGACGTTTGTGCATATTTGTTTTATAAAAAAGCAATGTACACTCGTAAGTGCAAACCTCATCCTAACATGGCCAAACACGCCTACTTTCTATAAGGCAAATTTTAAAAGCCTAGCACACATATTAACTAGGGGATGAATGAATAAGTCGAGCTTACGCACGTGGACCGTATTTTCCAAGGCACCCAAATGCATGCATAAATACTGCAACATGCACATCTCACAGCTTTTCAAAAAGGGGCAGGGAATGCGGGCATGTCAGCACCTGGTCAAGAGATGCACGCTTAAATATGCGCCCGAGTGTGCGCCAATGTCCCCTGCCTCATAACTTTTCTTCTGCTATGGATGGCATGAAAGATTAAAAAAAACATTTTGGAGGGAAATCAAGAGTTTGGGGTAACTGGGGGGGGGGGGTGATTAAATGCTATCAAACCAGGGTCCGGAGAACCTAGTTATTCCCTGGACAAACTGGTGGACAAACTGGTAAACTGGCAATGCATTGGCATGCACCCCTTTTAAAATCCCCCAACTTACGTGGTAGAAGCAGGATTTGAGGACCCAGGTATGTGCCCATTTTAAATTTGGTACACATGTGTGCACAGCCAGGCTATTTTATAATATACATGCATATATGCATGTATATTATACTGTCTACTGGCCTGGCCCAGAGTAGCTGAGCCAGAGACAGTAATAGCAGAGGCATAGGGACTAGCGAAAGCTCCCTACATGTTTGCAGAAAACTGTCAGAGGCTGGAGACCCAGAGACACCACGGAGCATGCCATCACAATTGTGGCTGCAAGAAAGAAGTTGATGTGATAGATGGGATGCAGGCCCAAATGACAGCGGTGAAGGCCTTCCTTGAAGCAGCATTAAGTGGGGAGACAGTGTTGGACTGACCCAGCAATCAGGGACAGAAGTTGGTGCTCTGAAAAGGCGTCGGGTTGCTGTTTGAGCCAGCTCTCACAATCCTCGAAAAAATGTTTTGCAAAAGAAAGGGCTGAGGCAGCAGAAGCGACACAGTTACGCCGCAATACAGGTGTCATGATAATGCTGGCGGCCACAGAAGAGAATGTTGTGATGAGCAACGGGTGAAATGTAGCTGCAAAAGATAGCTGTAAAAGAAAAATAGAGGAGGAGGCAGACTAGACCCATTAAAGGAGCAAGAGAAGATGAGATGCTGGAGTGTCATGGGAAAGACTGCCTTGGCAGTGACAGCGGTGACCAAAGCTACAATGAAGTGTAACAGAAAAGCCCAGATTGTCATGAGGAGGAAGAGAGTTTTGCAAGCCGAGAGGAAAGCAGAGAGGAAGGGAGCCATGGGGTTGACACCTGCATACTCAGAGGTGAGTATCGCTGAGGTGGAGATAAAGTCACAGGAGAAAGGAAAAAGTCACTAAGACGCCAGCAGGGGAAAAGAGAAAGATCTGCTGGGGAAGACAGAGAACCCAGGCTACCAGCATCAGAAAAAGATACAGAGAGAGCTAATGGGGAGGAAGCCAGAACGGGCAGCACATGACCATCAAGCTGCTGCTGCTGGTCTTTCCCCTCACACGATTGGCACAGAACTACAAGAAAAAAAAAGGAGAGGCTAGTTAGAAGAAAGTGCTGCCAGGCTGGCCCTATTACCACTATTCTGCATGATGCCGGAAGAAAACCTTGATAGCACCAACAGAGCTGAGGTGAGAAAGGCCAGAAAAGAGAGCGTCGGAGAGCGCGGAAGGAAACAGCCGACCAGCAGCGGTCAGCCATGATAGCGATTGCTGCCGTTGTCAGTGGCATTCTCCTCCCACAAAAGAGCAGTGATGGTAAAAATGAAAAGCTCTGGAGTGACATGTGACATAACTCTGACAGACTGATCCAGCGAGTGCTCTCATGCGCTGCCACATATTTTTATTTATTTTAAAAATGCTGCAATCTATGACAGGCCTAGTGGGAGCCGCAATGCAATCGGGCAGGCCAAGCCACCAAGACTGCAGATGTTATTGATGACATCACTGGAACCCGCGAACCCCCGGGGAAGGGGGGCAGGCAATGTTGTTAAAAATAAAGCAAAATAAATAGAAATAAAAAGAAGTTGGGAAGCAGGTGACGGGAACCAGACCACTTGTACAACACCACCTCCCGACCTCCAAGACAACTCTTTAGTATCTCATGGAAAGCACTTTTAGTTAGGGACTGAAAGCTTTTAAAGACAGGGAGAATTTGGGTGATAGTTAGCAGAGTGACGCATAGAGGACCAGACTCAACAATATAAATGATGTTAGAAGAAATAGTTAAAAAAAAAAAGAACTCTACAAAGGATTTTTTGACTTTACAATGATTCAGACTGATTTGGGAAAAGATAGATGAAGCTGAAGAATATTTTTAATAAGTAAAACGCTGAGGGGTAGTTTTTTAAAGTTATGCGCGGGCGTAGATTTGTTCGCGCAACCCAGCGCGAGCAAATCTACGCCCGATTTTATAACATGCACACATTCCCGCGCGCATGTTATAAAATCCAGGGTCGGCGTGCACAGGGGGGCGCACAATTGTGCAAACTGTGCGCACCGAGCCGAGCAGCCTGCCTTCGTTCCCTCAGAGGCCACTCCGAAATCGGAGCGGCCTCGGAGGGAACTTCTTTCCCGGCCCCCTCCCACTTTCCCCTCCCTTCCCCTACCTAGCCCACCCCGCAGCCCTAACTAAATCCCCCCCTACTTTTGTTAAGAAAGTTACGCCTGCCCGAGGCAGACATCACTTGTGCGTGCCGGCGGGCTGCTAGCGTGCCATTCCCCGGCCCGGGGGCTGGTTCGGAGGCCTCGGTCACGCCCATACCCCCGCCCCGGAACGCCCCCAAATGCCATGCCGCTCCCAACACGCCCCCGACACGTCCCCCATTCAAAGCCCCGGGACTTACGCGTGTCCCGGGGCTTTGCGCATGCCGGCGGCCTATGCAACATAGGCATGCCAGCACGCAAGTCCCCTGTGCGCGTGAATCCAGCTGGATTTACACGCGCAGAGCTTTAAAAATCTGCCCCTTTTTGAAGTTGTAATGAGGGGAAAAATTACAGTTTTATTAATATTGGTAGCAACATCCACCACCATTTTCAGTTGTACAACCCCACACATCACTAAAAAGCCATAGCAACAGGGAGAGGAGACAAAGCCAGAACCATGGAGCCATTGTTACGGTGGCCCTCGTTACAAGTGATGGGGTCAGCGCAGCTGTACAAAACTCCGTCACATTGTAGAGACATAGTTAACAATAAAAACATGGCAGAAAGTTACTAGTGACATAAAAAATAAGCAAACACTAACAATACATAACATTTATGGGAAAAGGAATGAATAAAGGAAATTGAAGGTATTAACAGAATAATCTCTTGCACTTTTTCCTCTTATGACATCATCAAAAGCAAGGATTCCCGAAAGCTAGAAACTGAAAAGCAGTTATACAATCTAGTTAGGAGCGGGTTGTAAAAGAAAGTGGAGGTGCTGTCACTGCTCTCTACATTTTGGGCCTACTAAAAGCATTAAAAAATCCATAAAACTGGAAGTTTTACAATATTAAAGTTCCAATATTAAATAAGAGTGAATATTATGCTTGTGTGTGCTAGTTTCCAGTTAAGGTAAGGTGAACTATAGGATATTTTCTTTTAATTAATATATTGTTGCACTGCATTTTAAAGCAACATCTGGCAGGAACATCAGCATGTGTGATTGTTGCATTTAAAGCTTGAATGTCCCTATGTAAAGGACTATTTGAGTTTGATGTCACCAAAAAGGGAAAATCTCCATTATCGTTCTCTGAGTAATAAAAGAGTTTGCCTTTAAGAAAGTAAAGCTGGTAATGCTCGTAGTCATAAGTGATTCCTCAGTTACATCCTTTGATAGAGAGAAAGAAATTTCATAAAATAGATAGATATCATTTCTTTTGATCCTATAGTAATAGAGGAAGAAGAAAGAAAGTGTGAATGAGAATGTTAACTGTTCTTTCATAAAAAGAAACAGGGCTGGAAAAATTATCCTTTATTTTATTAGACAGAGCATTAACAGTAACAACAATTCATCAAACATAACTGACATAGGACGTAGAAGATCCAGAGCTGTGATAGGGGAGAAAGTCTCTTTTATTGATTTACTTAAAGGCTAAGAAAGTAGGTAAAAAAGAGAAGAAGAAAAGAAGAAGCATAAATGAAAAGAAGTGGCCAGCTACAAAAGAGAAGAAAGAAAAAAAAAAAGACAGATAAGTTGATAGGCACAAATTACAAGACAATGTATTTTCAGGCCGGAGCTTAGCTAACAGCTATGACAGGAATATGACTAAGAGCAAATAAACAGAAAAGAGAAAGAAAAGAAAAGTATTAGAGAATAGAAAAGACACATAATTACCTGTTTGGTGTTCTTCACCATTGTTGAATTTTGTCATTACTGAACAAAAAAATAACACAAAGAATCAATACTTATGGACTAAGAATAAATGATTGCTATCTAGAAGCTAAGAATTTATAAAGTAATACATAGCAAAACTTATCTGACAATTTGCCGGTGTGGAATTGATGGTAGTAGACTCATTTTTTGATAGCTGTCTTTTGAAATTATTTAGTTTATTAATTATATGATTCTGAAAAAGAACCATATATAAAGAATATATGTACTAGATGTTAAAACATGAAAATAATTCAATTATATAGAATATAATTAACAGAGTTTAGAATGAGTTGATGTTTTAAATAAAGAATAACTTATACCATTTATAGTCTAATAATTTCAGTTAAAGTAAACTTATTGAAAGAAAGCAATATTTATTCACCTGTACTCCTGCTGTGTAATCCTACTGCCTACACACAACTACATTATTACCATCAACCTCAGCCACATCAACTCTTCAACATACAGGGGCATGGTTTACAAATAGATGCAAACCATGGAGAGGAACAATGGATCACAAATACATTTAAACAGGAGGAAAACAAAAAAGAGTCCCCTGGTAGACACCGTGGAAAAGAAGGGACCAAGCTCTGCTCAAACAGTCTTAATTGGAAGCCTACAAAAGAGTTGAGCCTGCAGACAGAGTGGAAGTTGCAGATAGCATGGCCAGAAATGGAGGGTCAAGAGTGATGCCCAATCTGAGAGAGAGGGAGAGAGGGAGAGAGAGGAGACCTTGCCTTTGCACATGTGCTAGTTTTCATGCACACTAAATCATTTGTGATTGGCCAGATATTTAATATGCATGCTAAAAGTCTTTAGTGTGTGTGCTAAGTGATAGCAGCCCTCTGTGACTCATTCCCATAGAGTGAAGAAAGTACTGAGTTAAGTGTACGTAAGTTTGCCCTGACATAACTCAAAAATTAGCCAACTAAGGCCTGGATTTTCTAAAATCGCAGGCCTTAGTGAATCGCACGGTACCGGGGGAGTGGGGGGGGGGGGGCAAAGCGGGGGGCGGGCCTGCGAAACCCGGCAGCGATCGCACCACCGTGGTGCGATCGATGCCGGCTTTTGCAAACCACCCCCCGCAAACCACCAATGCAAACCACCAATGCAAACCCCCCGCAAACCACCATGCAAAATTTAGCTGGATAAATCCTTAAATATTCATTTAGGGGGTCATTTTCTATAGCTTTCGCATGCGATAGCTAGATTGGGGCGGAGTCAGGGTGTGGGTGGCATGGGCACTGGAAGGGGAGGAGACACAATCATTGATGGTGAAAAGGTAAGGCCCCTTACTGGCGGCGATAAGGGGCCTTACCTTTTCACCATCAATGATGTCTTTGCCGTGTCCATCCCGGTGCCGCCCCGACTCCTCCCCTTCCAGTGCCCATGCCACCCACACCCTGACTCCGCCCCAATCTAGCTATCGCATGCGAAAGCTATAGAAAATGACCCCCTAAATGAATATTTAAGGATTTATCCAGCTAAATTTTAGCTGGTTACATTGAGAGCATTCAGGGAACATACTTGGGAAGAATTGAGTTAATTGGCTAAGTTAACCAATATTCAGAGTTGGGCCAAAGAACTATCCTAAAGTTAGCTGGCTATATTCAAAAGTGCGGCTGCACTATTGAATGTACCTCCAAAGTCAGCAGGACATGCTAACACCAGTTATAGTAAATGAATACATTTAATATGTTTGCTTCTCTAGCTCTAAATCTAATCTCTGATGACCTAAGAAGGCCCTTAGCCCTTAGTTTTTCTACAGTTTCCTAAATCTTGCAACTTAGCTACAAGAGTGGCAGAAAAAATCGGCATATAAGGTTGTATTGATTGTAGAACAGATGATAGATAGCTACTATGAAAAGAAAAAGACTGATAAATGTATTTTTTTCTAGTAATCTTTCTGTAAAGCAAAAGAAAATGTGCCATGCATAAAAAGTATGCAATTTTCCTGTAATTAGAGGCACACAAGATTAAAATGAGTTCCATCAGGGCAATCAAGGATGGTAATATGACATGGATTTGTCAGTGCCTGTTTGTCATGAAAGTAAATCAAATAGGATTTTAAAAAATTACCTGCAGAAAGAGAAATACTATTTCTTAGTCAGAAACTATACTGCTGTCATTCCAACGAAATGTATTTCACTACTGTAGCAACTCTTCATCTGAAAACAGAATGTGTGCTTGAATTTTGCACAAAAATATTGATATTAATAACTTAACGGAAATAATTGGAAGAAAAGACCCTTGTATGACCCTGAAATTATGATGGAACCTGCAGAAAACTCAGCAATCAACTTAGTCATCATTGACATAATGTCAGGGGGTCTGCTCAATTCTAGGATAAGGCCCATGTCACAGTAAAGATAGCTTGCTATGTGGCCACAACCCTGAGGCTCCAGATTGGTCCTGAGGTCACTCAAAAGGAGTGCTGGGACAAGTTCAGAGGTGTTTCCAGCACTTAGATGGCACGGTGACCAAGAAAGAGAAGAATGCCTACCAAGAATGCATTGATATTAAGCTGTATTGTGAAGGTCTTGTTCTTTGTCTACAACTAAGTCTTGTCTCCATTTCTGCTATACTGTGTTTGGAAAGAAGCAAGTGTGAAAAGATCTGGATTAGATGCAAGCCTTATCCTTTTGCTGTGAAGTAAACCTTTTTATAGTACCTGCAGTGCTGTAAGACAGGAGCTGCTTGTGTTTATATCTCTAAACAAGCCCCTTGCAACCTTATCTGGTGTCCATGTGCTGCAGGGTCCATCATCCATGACACACAAGAATATGTTAAATAGGGATGTGAATCGTTTTTTGACGATTTAAAATATCGTCCGATATTTTTTAAATCGTCATTAATCGTGAAAGAGTGTGATACAATAGAAATTCCACCAATTTATCGTGAAAAAATCGTTAATCAGGTTAGTGCACACTAACGGGAGTTAGGACACAACCTAAAAACCCACCCCGACCCTTTAAAACCGCTCCCTTAGCCTTCACCATCCTCCCGAACCCCCAAAAAAACATTTTAAAATTACCTGGTGGTCCAGTGGGCCCCGGGAGCGATCTCCTGCTCTCGGGCCATCGGCTGCCACTAATAAAAATAGCACCGATGGCCCTTTGCCCTTACCATGTGACAGGGTAACCATGTCATTGGCCGGCCCCGTCACATGGTAGGAGCACTGGACGGCAGGTGCCATTTTTAAAGATGGCGCCGGCCATCCAGTGCTCCTACAATGTGACAGCACCCACTGGACCACCAGGTAATTTTAAAACATTTTTTGGGGGGCGGGAGGGTGGTGGAGGCTAAGGGAGCAGTTTTAAAGGGTCGGGGTGGGTTTTTTGTTTATTGGCCGACAGCCTGAGCAAGAGAGAACGCTCCCGGGACCCCCGCTGGACCACCAGGTAATTTTAAAATGTTTTTTGGGGGGTCCAGAGGGTAGTGGAGTCTAAGGGAGCGGTTTTAAAGGGTTGGGGTGGGTTTTTTGTTTATCGGATCGGGCGCAGCCGATAAACAAAAAACGATCGGGCCAGACGAAAAAAAATGCACGATTTGAATCGGAACCGGAACTGAACCAATTCCGGTTCCAATTCACATCTCTAATGTTAAAGTCAAATGAAGATGAAATAGTAATAATAGCTTGATACAATGGTTGAAACTGCTCTCCTATAGCATTCACTAGAACTTTCCTTTCAATTACTTAAAAATCTATGTAAACTGTCATAGAATCAAATTTGTAGCTTAAGACATCTAGCATGATCTCTTTGTGGTGTATGGAAGTCCAAACATCCTTTCTTCAAAAATCCTTCCACTCTGATGACCTGACTGCTCATCCCCTCAAAAGGAAACCATTAGAGCAACGCATCTACCACAAAGTATACTACCATGACTTGGGTTATGAATGAAGAAAACAAAAACTTGAAATAATGCAGGCAATGTAGTCATTTGATCCTGTTGTACATAAGAACATAAGAAAATGCCATACTGGGTCAGACCAAGTGTCCATCAAGCCCAGCATCCTGTTTCCAACAGTGGCCAATCCAAGCCATAAGAACCTGGCAAGTACCCAAAAACTAAGTCTATTCCATGTTACCATTGCTAATGGCAGTGGCTATTCTCTAAGTGAACAATAGCAGGAAATGGACTTCTCCTCCAAGAACTTATCCAATCCTTTTTTAAACACAGCTATACTAACTGCACTAACCACATCCTCTGGCAACAAATTCCAGAGTTTAATTGTGCATTGAGTAAAAAAGAACTTTCTCCGATTAGTTTTAAATGTGCCCCATGCTAACTTCATGGAGTGCCCCCTAGTCTTTCTACTATCCAAAAGAGTAAATAATCGATTCACATCTACCGGTTCTAGACCTCTCATGATTTTAAAAACCTCTATCATATCCCCCCTCAGTCGTCTCTTCTCCAAGCTGAAAAGTCCTAACCTCTTTAGTCTTTCCTCATAGGGGAGTTGTTCCATTCCCCTTATCATTTTGGTAGCCCTTCTCTGTACCTTCTCCATCGCAATTATATCTTTTTTGAGATGCGGCGACCAGAATTGTACACAGTATTTAAGGTGCGGTCTCACCATGGAGCGATACAGAGGCATTATGACATTTTCCGTTTTATTCACCATTCCCTTTCTAATAATTCCCAACATTCTGTTTGCTTTTTTGACTGCCACAGCACACTGAACCGACGATTTCAATGTGTTATCCACTATGACACCTAGATCTCTTTCTTGGGTTGTAGCACCTAATATGGAACCCAACATTGTGTAATTATAGCATGGGTTATTTTTCCCTATATGCATCACCTTGCACTTATCCGCATTAAATTTCATCTGCCATTTGGATGCCCAATTTTCCAGTCTCACAAGGTCTTCCTGCAATTTATCACAATCTGCTTGTGATTTAACTACTCTGAACAATTTTGTGTCATCTGCAAATCTGATTATCTCACTCGTCGTATTTCTTTCCAGATCATTTATAAATATATTGAAAAGTAAGGGTCCCAATACAGATCCCTGAGGCACTCCACTGTCCACTCCCTTCCACTGAGAAAATTGTCTATTTAATCCTACTCTCTGTTTCCTGTCTTTTAGCCAGTTTGCAATCCATGAAAGGACATCACCACCTATCCCATGACTTTTTACTTTTCCTAGAAGCCTCTCATGAGGAACTTTGTCAAACGCCTTCTGAAAATCCAAGTATACTATATCTACCGGTTCACCTTTATCCACATGTTTAATAACTTCTTCAAAAAAGTGAAGCAGGTTTGTGAGGCAAGACTTGCCCTGGGTAAAGCCATGCTGACTTTGTTCAATTAAACCATGTCTAACTATATGTTCTGTGTTTTTGATGTTTAGAACACTTTCCACTATTTTTCCTGGCACTGAAGTCAGGCTAACCGGTCTGTAGTTTCCCGGATCGACCCTGGAGCCCTTTTTAAATATTGGGGTTACATTTGCTATCCTCCAGTCATCAGGTACAATGGATGATTTTAATGATAAGTTACAAATTTTTACTAATAGGTCTGAAATTTCATTTTTTAGTTCCTTCAGAATTCTGGGGTGTATACCATCCGGTCTGGGTGATTTACTACTCTTCAGTTTGTCAATCAGGCCTACCACATCTTCTAAGTTCACCGTGATTTGATTCAGTCCATCTGAATCATTACCCATGAAAACCTTCTCCATTACGGATACCTCCCCAACATCCTCTTCAATAAACACCGAAGAAAAGAAAAGTGCCCCTTTAACCCCTCGATCATCTAACGGTCCAACTGTCTCCCTCACAGGCTTTCTGCTTCGGATATATTTAAAAAAGTTTTTACTGTGAGTTTTTGCCTCTACAGCCAACTTATTTTCAAATTCTCTCTTAGCCTGTCTTATCAATGTCTTATATTTAACTTGACAATGTTTATGCTTTATCCTATTTTCTTCTGATGGATCCTTCTTCCAATTTTTGAATGAAGATCTTTTGGCTAAAATAGCTTCTTTCACCTCCCCTTTTAACCATGCCGGTAATCATTTTGCTTTCTTTCCACCTTTCTTAATGTGTGGAATTAATCTGGACTGTGCTTCTAGAATGGTATTTTTTAACAATGACCACACCTCTTGGACATTTTTTACTTTTGTAGCTGCTCCTTTCAGTTTTTTTCTGACAATGGGAGGAAGGTTTCAATTTCTTTAGTACTGATTGGATCTCTGAGGCGGTGATGGGTTCAAAAGAATTAAGAGAGATGCCTTTGTTAGGGGGATGATATGTACTGGTAGGAGAGGTGGTCTTGGAAGGCAGCCAAAGATATCAACATATTTTCCATAAAAAAATAATCACAACTACAGGTATATGATGCTGGGTTCTGTATTGGTTAAGGACTTATTTTTCCTAAGTGTATCACTTTGTAATTTTCTACATTAAATTTCATCTGCCTTTCAGTTGCCTAATCTTCTAGTCTCACATGGTCTTTCTGCAGTACCTCTCAATCTGCTGCTGATTTAACAAATGTGAATAATTTTGTGTCCTATGCAAATTTGATCACCTCACAGGGATGGTAACTTTTAAACAGCTGCATAGGCGCAACTGTACATGTGTATGTTGGTTTGCACCAAAGGAAGCAACCATTTTATAACATACGCAATTATATGTGCACATGGGATAAAATGGCCTTTATATGTGTACAGGTGTGCACAATTTTATTTGGACAAGTGCATGTACATGCAAATGCCACCTCAGCATTTATGCTCTGGTTTAATTCATAAATCCTAGAATGCCCATGGCCCAATGCCCATACCCCACTCCTTTTTCAGGAAATAAATGTTGTGCATATATTGGGAGATATGCACATATGAGGGAACCTTTTAAAATTTGCATGGAGTGTGCTGGTCCAACTTCTGCACTTATCTCTCAGCTTTGGTGCATGTCAGGCTTTTAAAATTCATGCCTCATTGTTCTTTTATCCATATAATTTATGAATATGTTAAAAAGCACAGGTCCCACTACTGAATCATGTAGCACTCCACTAACAACCTTTCTCCATTTGGAAAATTGACCATTTAGTCCTACGTTCAATTTTTGGCCTTTTAATTAGTTACCAATTCACAATACAACACTTCCCTAATTGTTAGCTGAATAATGACTCATCCAACTAATGTTTAGCTAGATAAGAAAATGGAATATTCAAAACTAATCATTTAGATGGATAAATCACAAATTATTCATCTAAATGGCTTTGAATATTGACCTCATGTTGATTTTGCAGTTTTTTTGTTTGTGCAGTCTGGTTGATTTGAAGGGATAGAGGTTTGTGAATAATATGAGGCTAAGTTTCCCATATGGGATACGTGTTTTAATATAAGATATGAGTTTGAACATAACAGATGATGGATTTGATACTGGATTGGGCTATACAAATTTTCTTTAAGTGTATTTTCTATGTGTGTATTGTATTGTTTCTAGGTGATTTGGAGTCATGAATGACTGATACAAGCACCACTGCAGGTTGGAAATGCATCTGAGTTCTGTGACATTTATGAATATTTATTCATATATCCTATTTTTGAGAGTTAGGAAATAGCAACAAAATTACTTATTTCATTTTGTTCTCAAAATTAAAGGATTGAAAATCTGACAACATGTTGTTGGTTTTCACATTTTGTTTTGAAAACCACAAAAAAAGGTCACCTGTTGGGTCTAGGCCCAGACCCAAGACCAGGGGGCTTCAGCCTATTCATGAGTGCAATGCCAGTGCCTTGGCCTAGACTGGGGCCCAAGGCTGGGGCCTCACCTAGGCATAGGCAGTGGCACAAAACATGGGCTGTGGACTATGCCTGAGTTCAATGACAAGTTCTTGAACTAAGCCCTGGCCCAACGCCAGGCCCTTGGTCAAGTACCAAGCAAAGGCCCAGGGCCATCAAAATTTTGCACACTCACCTATTTGGTTGGGGATTCCCTATCACAGCATAGGTGCAGGCCCGATGCTGGGAACTGCACCCCAGAAGATGGGTCCAGACATTTGGGCCTCTGCCTGGGCTCAGGACGGGTGCCGGGGCTCAACCGGGAGGCAGGGTCCTGATATCTGGGCTTCAGCCTAGGCTAAACCTGTGCCCAGGCCCAGCGCCAGGGCCAGCCTCAAAAACTGGGTCTGAACACTTGACCTCAGCCTGTGCCTAGGACCGATACCTGGTCCCAAAGCTTAGGCATTGGCCCCTGCCCAGACCTTGCATACGTCATTCTCTTCTTTCTTTGTTCTTCCTTGCAGTGACAGTGTCTGCTGGGGAACATACTGGAGTTAATTAAACCTTGCACCTGGAGGGCACCATTTTGTTATATGGCAGTTCATTTAAACTGCTGTACAACAAGTTGGCACCGTCTGCTTGAGAAGCAAAGCTCCGCAGTTAATTAACTGTGGCATATACCAAGGGGATGCCATCATAAGGACCTGGGTTTATGAAGAGACCTAGGTATAGGGACCCAGCTTCCAGACTGTGCCCTGGAATTGGGCCTGGTCCTGGGTCTGGGCTTTGACCTAGGCCTTGGCCCAGGTGTTAGAACTGGCTTCCAAGCTCGGTTTGTTTCCCAGCTGAGGTCCAGGCACTTTTATCCGGCCTCAGGACTGGGATCCGGTGTCACGCCTGAGCCTGTGTTTTGGCATAGGCCAAGGTCCCAGCATCGGGTCTGTGTCCATATTGGAACACAGCCTCCAGCCCAAGCCCACTGCTTTGGGCCTGGATCCGAGCCTTGACCTAGACTGAGGTCAAAGCTTGGCCTAGACCTAGATGTCAGTATCTGTCCAACGGGATGGGCCCCAGCATCAAGGCTAGTTCTGTGCCGAGGCTCCATTATTACCCTACATCAGGGCTGGGCCTCGATATTGGGCCTGGTCCCAAGCCAAAGCTTTGGCATCAAGCTTAGGCCTAGGCTGAATCCAAGGCCCCAGCATTTGGCTCAAGCCTTGATGTCTGGCTTAGGCCAAGGTCTTGGGACCAGACCTCGAAGCCTGGGCTTTGAGTAAGGCCTAAGCCAAGGTCATGGCAACCTACCATTGTCTAGGTCTATGCAAGGCCAAGGATATGGCTTTGGCCTAGGTCTCTACTTCATATCCCCCTGGACTGGATATGTGGGAGCCAGGGAGGATCCTGGCCCTGGCATTTTTCTGGGTGGCAAGGATGGGTAGTAAGGAGGCCTCAGACGGCCCTGTTTCTTTTTTTTAATGTGCTTTTGGTGTGGGGTTTTTTTTAATGATTATTTTGTTTTTTTAAGCTAATGAAAATGACATAAACATTAAACAAAATGAAATCTGTTAAAGTAAACACCAAATAATGAAATAAAAAAATGAAATGAATTTTTTCCCCCTGTGTAGCCCTAGCATATTTTGATCAGATAAGTGATTTTTAAGGCATTTTCTGAATAAATCTATACGGGTTATATAAGTGTTTTTATGAATGTAACATACCCCCCCCCCCCCCCCCCCCCATGAAGCTTTTTATAGGTGAAGAAAGCTTCCTTGTTGGGATTTCTGTGCAGGGAATTTAAGTGGATGAGCTAAAGGACACTCTGTAATCATCTTTGAAGTGATTTCTTTCTGCCTAGAGCAGTGTATAATTTGAATCTCCCAGTTTTTACACTTACTCTTTTTTTAAATTTGTTTAAAATAGAGCATATAAACATTTATTGTGCCACTTTTTTTTTTTTATTATGAGTTACAGACAGTTTAAAGTCATTCACATCTGGGCACTCTTTGCCTACGTCTGTCTGGATGACTTCATCATTAAACACAGCCTTTCTAAAGGGATATTCTAAATTCCCTGTTTTACAAGTTTCTTTGTAGGATACATACATACCTCTGAACCATGCTTTTCTGAGCCACTGATGCCTTTCTCTCATGGTCAAGGTTAACAGCTGCCATCTTCCTCTTTGTAGTGCAGAAATCAGTGGCAGCAACTTTTTTCCATAGAGGGAGTAATAAAAATCTCTACCCCTTGGCCAGAGATGGCCAACATTGGTCCTCAAGTGCTAAAAGCATATCTGGGTTTGAGGATATCATCAATGAATATGCATAAGATAAATTTTCATGCAGTGCCTCCATTTAATGTAGAAAGGCCCTATATTTTCAGGAAGCATTTTTTTTAGATTTTTAAATGAATTGGTTTATGTTAATTCTGTTACTTTTTTAATAATATATTATGGTGTAAATAATTTACGGGCAGATTTTAAAAGCCTTGCTCGCGTAAATCCGCCCGGATTTACACAAGCAGGGCCTTGCGCACCGGCGCACCTATTTTCCAAAGGCCCCCGGCGCGCGCAGAACCCCGGGACGCACGTAGGTCCCGGGGTTTTTGGAAAGGGGCGTGTCGGGAGCATGTCGGGGGCGGAACCCGATGACGCTGCGTTTCGGGGGAGGGGCGAGGTGTTTCGGGAGCGGGACCGGGGGCGTGGCGCTGGCCCGGGGGCGTGGTCCAGGCCTCCGGACCAGCCCCCAGGTCGGAGGACGGCACGCCAGCAGTCCGCTGGCGCGTGTAGATTTACGTTTGCTTCTCGCAGGCGTAAATCTACGGACAAAGGTAAAGGTAAAGGTAAAGGTAGATAGGGCCGGGGGGTGGGTTAGGTAAAGGGTGGGTTAGGTAAAGGTAAAGGTAGATAGGGCCAGGGGGTGGGTTAGGTAGAGGAAGGGAGGGGAAGGCGAGGGGAGGGCGAAAGAGAGTTCCCTCTGAGGCCGCTCCGATTTCGGAGCGGCCTTGGAGGGAACGGAGGCAGGCTGCCCAAAATTGGCAGCCTTGTGCGCGCTGATCCAGGATTTTAGAGGATACGCGCGGCTATGCGCGTATCTTATAAAATCCAGCGTACTTTTGTTTGCGCCTGCTGTGCAAACAAAAGTACGTGATCGCGCTGTTTTTAAAAATCTACCCCTTATTGTTTTAGGAAAAATCTGTTTATTGAGCAGAAGGTTTTAAAAAGGGTAATCAGTGTGGACAAATACAACTCTCCAATGATAAGCATTACCATAATAATTAGAGATGTGAATTGGAACCGGAATCGGTTCGGTTCCGGTTCCGATTCAAATTGTGCATTTTTTTTCATCCGGCCCAATTGTTTTTTTTTTTTATCGGCTGCGCCCCATCTGATAAACAAAAATCCTACCCCAACCCTTTAAAACTGCTCCCTTAGCCTCCACCACCCTCCCAACCCCCCAAAAACATTTTAAAATTACCTGGTGGTCCAGCGGGGGTCCCGGGAGCAATCTCCCGCACTCGGGCTGTTGGCTGCCACTAATAAAAATGGCGCTGATGGCCCTTTGCCCTTACCATGTGACAGGGTAACCGTGCCATTGGCCGGCCCCTGTCACATGGTAGGAGCACTGGACGGCGGGCGCCATTTTTAAAGATGGTGCCGGCTGTCCACTCGATGGCCCATGCCATTTTTAAAGATGGCGCTGGACGTCCAGTGCTCCTACCATGTGACAGGGGCCGGCCAATGGCATGGTTTCCCTGTCACATGGTAAGGGCAAAGGGCCATCGATGCCATTTTTATTAGTGGCAGCCGACGGCCCGAGAGTGGGAGATCGCTCCCAGGGCCCACTGGACCACCATGTAATTTTAAAATGTTTTTTGGGGGGGGTCAGGAGGGTGGTGGAGGCTAAGGGAGCATTTTTAAAGGGTTGGGGTGGTTTTTTGTTTATCGGCCGACAGCACGAGCGCGAGAGAATGCTCTTGGGACCCCCACTGGACCACCAGGTAATTTTAAAACATTTTTTTGGGGGTCGGGAGGGTGGTGGAGGCTAAGGGAGCAGTTTTAAAGGGTCGGTGGGTTTTAAGGTTGTGTCCTAACTCCCTTTAGTGTGCACTAACCCGATTAACGATTTTTTCATGATAAATCATTGGAATTTCTATTTATCGCACTCTTTAATGATTAATGATGATTTAAAAAATATCGGACGATATTTTAAATTGTCAAAAAACGATTCACATCCCTAATAATAATAATAATAATTTGACCATGCCAGAAATAGAATTACAATTGACAAAGTATTATCCTTCAAAACTCACATTTCAAATAAAATCAAAGAAGATTATCACAAATTACTGACACTCAGATGTCTCAAACCCTTCCTCTCTCAAAATGATTTTAGAACAGTTCTCCAACTACTCCTATTTACAAACCTAGCCTACTGCAATGCCCTTGGCCTCCCTTTTACCACCATATGTCCACTACAAATACCGCAAAATGCAGCCGCCAGGATTCTTTCTGGAACCAAGAAACAAGATCACATTACACCTATTCTTATTTCCTTTGACTCCCAATTAAATACAGAATAGAATATAAAGTCTTATCAATCCTTCACAAATCAATCACAGGACAACATAAACATTGGCTATCTGAACACATTGAAATACACGCTTCAAAAAGGAACATCCGTTCAATGAATAAAGGCCTCCTCAAAATTCCTCACGCAAAAATCACGAATCTAGTATCAACCTGAGAAAGAGCTATATCCATCGCCAGCCCAACTCTATGGAACTTCTTACCTCGCAATATAAGAACTCAATTTGATACCAAAACTTTCAAAAAAGAATTAAAAACCTGGCTTTTTACCAGACCCTTCTCAGATGATCTTAACCACCAACACCATCAAACTCCCAACCAGACAACTCAAAAGAAATCATAAACACCGCCCGATCAACCCTCGATGGAACAATAAAATCTCGAACTCTACAGTAGACATCTAAGAACTTTTTTACCTATATAAACTTAGCCCCTTCAATGTTACTCAACTTTATCGTTGAAATTCTTTGTTAAAATTCTATTGTTACTACCCTAATTTTCCTGTCCTATAAACCATTATGATGGCAAAACCGAATATACGGTATACAAACCATGTTAAATAAAAAATAAAATAAAAAATAATAATACAGAATGAGAGTTCCCATTGAACGAATGCTTCATGTTGGTTTAATTTTTTGTTTTAAATTCATTCTTTGCATTATTTGTCTTATCATTATTATTATTATTATTATTATTATTAATAATAATAAATATTTTTATTTGCTGCAATCCACTTAGAAAGATGTGTTTCACTAAAAGTGGAATATAACAATTTCAAAATAAATAATTATATATCATACATATTAATTATGGATATCCTGATAACTTGCCCTGTTTGGGGCTCTTGAGGAGTGGAGTTGGCTCACCCTGTCCTAAACTTAAGGCGTAGCTTTGTTTTTGGAGTCGCAGGACTGCTTTGTACTTCCTCCCTCTGCTTCCGGCAGACCATGCTCCTCAATTTAGGGTAGAGCGGGTGATGGAAACCTATGCTGTCACTGATGCTGCTCCTCCCAATAATGGTCACAGTACTGGGGAATTTCTGCCGCCGTGTTTTTCAGCAGGGAGACTGTCAGGAACCGGGACCCTTGAGCATGCTGCTGGCACTGAAATTAAGGGAAGGCTGGGTCTGGCAGTGATGTCAGCATGACATCACTTCCAGAACCATGGCACTGCTAAAAGTGAATGAAAACAAGTTTAAAAATAAATAAAACAAGAATAAAATAAAGATATGGGGGCATGTTGTTTAAGCAGGGGGTTCCTGCAGAGCACAAGGAAGGTAAAAAAAACCCCCACAAAAAATGGCAAACTCATCATTGGTACCATAAATTAAAAAAGGCTTAAAATAAATAAAAATAAGGTAAGATAGTATGTCTTAGCATCAGGGAGGCCATGCACAGCCCCCCAAGAATGTTTAAAAATGCCATTAAAAAATGCTAGAGTCAGCGCTGACACAATAAATAAAATTAATTTAAAACTAAGCAAAATACATAAAAAAGTGAAAGGGGAAATATAAAAGGTGGTCATAGACCTCAGACAAGCTGCCTGCCTTGCAGATGTGTACTGAGAAAAGTCAGTACAGACACCAGCAACATCACTGGATTTTAGGGAAAAAATAGACACAAACTATGCAAAGCAAAATACAGGGGCGATAAGATAAATGTTATCTCCAATATACCCAGGGAACATCTTTTGAGGCCAAGAAAATGTTAAGAGTAACTTTTTGCATTTTTTAAAACTCTAACCAGAGAAAAAATTGATCCATTCTGGGTTTTCCTAGGTAAACTCAGCTGATTTGAAAGTTGCCACCATGGAAATCTGAATAGATTTGGGTAAACAACTAAGGGGGTCATTTTTCAAAATGTGCTAAGGTGTTTTCGTATGAGTTAAGGGCTTATTGAATGCGAAAAGTCCCGTTAACGCATGTGAAAATGCCTTTAATGTATGTGATAGCACCATATAGTATGGTGTGATGCAAATTTGAAAAAGAGGAGGTGTGGGCTAGGTTTGCCATTTTGCAAAGCTCTATTGCATGGCTTTAATTACACCTTTTTCAGTAGTGTTAAGCTGTGTGATTGCTTGATTGCATTGTGTGATGTGTTCTCTAATGCCTGCATTAGTACTTTTGTGTGTATGAGAGAGCCATGATGCCCTCACGCTAGATAGGTATTTATATCTCTATGGGAGGCCCACCTAGTAACTCGAGGTGAGGTTTAGATATTAGTGTAGGGGTTAGGGGCCACTTTGACATTCAAAGTGAGATGTACAAACAGCACAGTGCTCTCTTGTGAAGATTTGATGACCCTAGGAGTGAGGAAACTCAATCAAAGATGAGATGTGTGCAATTTTCTCTCAACTTAGCTTGATGGCATCTATCCAACAGGTCAATATACATTTTTTAGCTATCAGACATACTTTAGAGAAAAACCTCAAATTTTCATGACTCAAGCTGCTTTCTCCCATATCTATGTTTAGAATACAGTATGACCAGGAGATCTCCATACCAAAAATAATGGACATTAGCCCACGTATGTCTTCCCAAGAAGACTGTATTTTCTTACACTCACACAAACAATGAATTAATGTAGCTGACAGGGTGCCACATTTGGGGCAAGAGTCGGAGGTGGTGATATGCATTTGATATGCTCTGATAGGAGATACTATTGTCCTATGGAATATCCGCTGTTGAAGTTCTCGGAGGCCCATATTGTTTGTTAATGTTGGTATAGCAATATAGCAATGTTTAAGCATTGGTATAGTAATTATTTTATTACAGTCCCACCAGGTAATTTTAAAATGTTTTGGGGGGGATCGGGAGGGTGGGGGAAGCTAAGGGGTCATTTTGAAAGGGTTTGGTGGATTTTTTTTTTTTATTGGGCCATCGGCGCCATTTTTGAGTCGCAGCCAAAATGGTGCCGATGGCCCGAGAGCGAGAGATCGGTCCCCGCGCCCCCACTAGACCACCAGGTACTCGTAAAACGTTTTTGGGGGGTTCGGAAGGGTGGGGGAAGGTAAGGGGTCAATTTTAAAGGGTCGGGCCTCACTAAAAAAAAATTAATGATGTGAATCGGAACCAATTCCAATTCACATCTCCACCGATCAGATTTCTTTCTCCCTCCGGCCGAACCCGATCATTAAGACGATCGAGTACATGATTCACATCCCTACTTTTTATCCCTCTTTTGATAACTTGGATGTTTATGCTGCTATTGGTATTGCTTTGCCCCTCTCATGATGCCTTGGATATTCTACTATGGGAGCACAGCTATTCGTATACTCCTAAATGAAGAACACTTCTATTGTGGAATGTCATCCTCTTTGACCAGACAGCTTCAGAAGGGACAAGCATGGAGCAATGAGGAAGAAAGGGGACAACTGCCTGTGAGGATCTTTAGTAATTGTAGCTAGTTAGCGTATACTGTAATAATAAAATGAAAACTAGCAGCTAGCTCTTTCTGGAAAGTTCTGTAATTATCTAGAAGCTCTAGTGAAAATGCATGTGCTCTCATAGCTGAATCTATCTGGCAATGCATGGACTATAGCCACACTAGTATTTTTTGCCATTAAGTTTATTGCAGAGACTTGTAGGTAGGCATGGGAAAAGTTGGGGCTGGATACCCTGGACACTCTCAAGCATACAGTGGTTAAACCTTTGCTCAAAAAGCACTCATTATACCCCAAGGACCCAGCCAACTTTTGTCCCATCTAGAATCTCCCTCTCATCTAAAAAATCATGGAAAAGGTAGTCAATTCCCAGCTAACAGACTACCTCGAAAATACAAGATACTTCACTCCTCACAATTTGTCTTTCATAAACATCTCAACATGGAAACCCTCCTACTCTCCCTATCCGACTACCTGCCCAGAGGCATGGAACAAGGACACTGCTATATCCTTGCCCTATTGGACATTTCAGCTGCGTTTGATACTATAAGCCATAACCACCTCCTCACCCGCCTATCTGACATTGGCATCTCTGGCTCTGCACTCAAGTGGTTCACATCCTATCTCTCCAACAGGCAATTCTCAGTTAAAATAGGCAATTCAGAATCCACCCATCACGCACTCTCCCAATGAGTTCCTCAACGTTCCTCCCTCTCATCTACCCTATTCAATATTTACCTCACCCCTCTCTGCCAGCTCCTATCTGATTTCGGCCTTAAATTCCATCTTTATGCTGATGACGTACAAATCATCATACCCATTCATGACTCTTTAACTAACGCCCTTGAACTCTGGGGGAACTGCCTTGCCGCAATCAATATCCTACTCACAAACCTCCACCTTGCTTTAAACACCTCCAAAACGGAACTTCTCCTCATCGCACAACATCTACCCCTCAAACCCACCCTGGCAAACAATCCTGCCTACAGCACCTTTCCCACTCAGCATTGTGCTCGAAATCTCGGAGTTCAGTTTGACCAGCAACTGAACCTAAAAAAACATATCAACACAATCCTCAAGGAAGGTTTCTACAAACTCAATGTGATAAATATCTAAAACCCTTACTTCATGCCAGTGACTTCCGCACCGTCATCCAGGCCACCCTCTCTACTAAATTGGACTATTGTAACTCCCTATTCCTAGGCTTACCCTACTCTTCTATAAAACCCCTCCATGCGGAGTTAAGATGGCCACCTGGTAGCAGCGCGTTTCAGTAGCTCCTGCTCGTGCTTCTAACTTTTTGCTTTGTTTTTGATTGGAATGCCCCTGAAATGCAGAGGGAAGGTGAGGGTCTTTCCCTCAACACCCTCACTCCCAACTGGACAACGTACCATCTTCGAAACCACGCAACTTTGCGTAAGAGGAGAGACGCTGACCCCCGCTGACGGAGACGGGAAGGAGGCCACCGCCTCATCTGGGGAAACATCGCTCAGCCCTCCGGAGTTAAGGGCTCCACAGGCTATCTCCTCATCACTACCGTCTGCGGCTGTGTTGGAGGCCCTGAGCGGATTGCGCCCGGAGGAGACCATGGAGGGCGCAGCTGCGATGGAGGAGGTAGAGAGAACAACATCGTGGCAAGGCGGTGACACTACTCAGAGAAGCCGGAGCTCAGGGGGTGGAAAGACGCGAAAGCAGTAAGACTGCTTCTATTTCTGTTTTAACAACGGATACTTCCATACCCACTGGTGCTCAGGAGCTTCAATCACAGATAGTGCCCCCGCTGAAGCCGACTGTGGTAACCTTGGACACAATTTGGGAGCTAATTGCTCAGCAGAATGTCGTGCTCCAGACCTGCATGGCACAAATTTCCCAAATTTCCTCTAGAATGGACTTAGTGACTCAAGACCATGATAAGAAAATTAACGAACAAGGAAACAAAATACAGGTTTTGGAAAATCAGTTAAAAATTTTTCAAGCTGTGCAAACTACAACAATTGCAGACTGTACTAATATTAATAGGAAAATAGAAATGCTGGAGAACTGATTTAGAAGATTTAATTTAAGACTTTTAAATTTTCCTAAGATTTTAGGAGAATTGCCAAGAGTTACTTTGAGGAGGTACTTTGTGGAAATTCTACATATATCTTTGGAAGATATACCGGCATTGAATAAAGTGTATTTCCTGCCTTATCAGCAAACAAGAGACATAGGATAAATAATCAGCTTGATATTGCAAGCTTGACAAATTTCCTGGAATCTTCGGCTATTGAGATCGTGGAACGAGCCACTTTATTAGTTTCATTTATTTACGAGAAAGATATTGGGATAATTATGAGAAGTTACTTTCAAAATATGGAGACCCATTTCATGGGGCAATTTGTCCAGATCTTTCCAGATCTGGCTAAAGCCATGCAGGAACGCAGGAAAGGTTTCTTGGTATTGAGGCAGGAAACAAGAGCTCTAGGAGCGACTTTCCAGCTTAGATACCCTTGTAGATGCATTGTTACATTTAATAATTCCACGTGTGTTTATTTCCTGCCGGAACATTTTAAGACATGACTTAGCTCCCAAAGAAGGGTGATAAGCACTTTATCACCCACGATTAGTCCAATCACTTAACCACATTAAGGATGGTAAAGTAATACCAGGCTTGGCTAGTTTCTTTTTTCTGTTTAGATGATGATGTTAAGGCTTCCTATTTCCACTCTACCCCAAAAAAAATTTTTGTGGGCTAATAATAAGATTGGAATTTCCTATGTTTACAATGCTGTTTAAAGCTTTTTCTTTATTACTGTACAAAGATTATAAATGCTTTGTATTTAATGAAAATGAATAAATAATAAATACATAAATAAATAAAACCCCCTCCAAATGCTGCAGAATGCTTTAGCCAGAACCATCTCCAAAGCCCATAAATATGACCACATCACCCCTATCCTTAAAGACCTTCATTGGCTCCCGATCCCATCCCGTATCCTCTATAAAACCCTCACCACGATCCACAAAGCCATATACACTCACAACTCTAACTGGCTTGATGAGCCTCTCCACCTCGCACACTCTAACCGGCCTACTGAACCTCCAACAAAGGGACCCTCCACATGCCCTACCTAAAGATGGCACACCTTACATCCACGAGGGATCGAGCCCTCTCCATTGCCAGGCCTACGCATTGGAGTTCATTACCTACCAACCTTAGGCTTGAGCCATGCACTACGAAATTCAGATCTAACTTAAAGACGTGGCTCTTCAAACAAGCCTACTCTCAATAATCCCTCTGACTCCTCCCCTCCCCTGCTTCTCCCAGCAATTAACTGAAACTCTGTACATAGTTATGTTACAATTGTATTTGCTGTTTACTGTTCTGCTCTTGCTTCCAAGCAGCCCGTTGTATTCGTTCTATCTCCATCACTGCTATTTCTGCTATAACCCCCCCCCCCCCAACACACACACTTTTACCTGCTTTTTGTAATTTCTATTCTATAGTTGCACTGTAAACCGATGTGATGTCGCCACTAACATCGGTATAGAAAAATCCTTAAATAAAAATAAAATAAAATATCTTGTTTGCTATTCTACCCAAGATGGTGAAGCACAAGGGAAGGCAACATAAAATACTCTCCTGGATAAGGAGAAATCTTAAAGATGGTCACATTCTGTGACTGGCAGCTGTGTTGTAGGCTTAACAGTGTTGTCAAAATAACTGGATAGACTAGGTCAGAAGATCTTTTTCTGCCATCATGTACTATGTTATTTTTCTAGCTATGGTCTTCATCCTTCCTTACCCTCACCCCCTACTGCTGAGAATGTCTAGAAATATAGACACATAGAAGATGTCAGCGCATTAGGCCCATTGGATCCACCTAGTCTGCCTATTTGTGCCTGTCCCTACATTGCTACTGGGGAACTTCCGGAGAGAGAAAGTTGAACACTTTAAATTTGTTAGACTTTTCATCCTTCAATGTAACCTCCTATATTTCTTTCATGCATTGTATAAAACATAAAGCATTACCATGATCTTACAAGTGATAATAATACTGCCTAATAAGAGTGCCACATCTCTAAAACTATGTCTCAATAACCCTATACTAGAAAACATGCTTTATTGCATAACAGGCATAATCCACGTGCGTTATAATAGATTTATCCCTTGAGAGAAATTGAAAGTGTATGCTTTTATGGTCTACTACTATTGGAATATTTCATCAATTATTCTGAAATACAACATGAGGCATTTGATCTTGTATATGGTTTTACACAAAAGCACACTAATATTTTCTATAATAAAAGAACTATAAGTACAAATCCTTTTGTTAAAGGTTACTGACAGTTATTATCTATTCCTTTATTCCTTTTCTAGGACTGAGATTGGGAAAATGTAGCTTGATTCACATATGACTCTCTAGAGAGCCATCATTGCTTCTTCCAGCCTTTCTGGTAGAAAAGCTCAAGTTTAGCTAATGCATAATCATCAAGTAGCTTTGGATAGTGTGAAAAAACCATGTTGCAATGTAATATCCAGCCAGCCATTATATAAAAATTTCACTCAGCTAGGAAGAAAAGTGAATTTGGAATGTTAGCAATGGAAGTTTAGCAATTTTGTCTGAAGTTTAAATGAGGCCAGTATTTAAAAAGATGAAAAATACATAATTTATCTGACTAACTGGGGCTTCATTCATTAAGCATTTTCCCCATACACACAGAAGGGAGAAAACCCTTAGTAAATCAGGCCCGAAGTTAGCTGTGTATGTTATCAGGGATATTCAGCAGGATAAATATTCCTCTAAATATCCCCAAATGAAGGTATCAGGCTACTTTTTAGCTGAATAATTTTAAACCTAATAAGCTATCTTTGAATATCTAAATATATGTGTCTGGATACATTTAAGCTTAGGAATTTTATCAAAAGCTATGATACCAAACAATGCATATAATTCGTCGTGTAAGTACACATTATGCTAGTTGTAAGCAGACCTCATATCGGGGCATACATATTCATTGCTAATTAGCAAAAGGTATACCGAAAATATAATCATAGGTCTTGTTGTATTTTTTTAGAATTATTTTTTGCTAAAGTGCAATAGTGCATAGTCCATATGTGACCAATATTATGGTTATTACAAAAAGTATAACTTAGCTTGATAGGCAAAATGGAGGATCGCCAGAGACATGGTCATGAGTTCTTACACCCGGGAAGCCCGACACGGACCGTGTTTCGGCGGCAGTGACCTTCGTCAAGGGCAATATGAACGCAAAAATAAGAATTAGTAACAATATAGCAACAATGGTAACAACACATCCAACAGGTACAAGGCACTAACGTGAGATCGTAAAACGCAGCATATCTGAGTAGTACTGGTTGTCTTTTGTCCGGGGATCCATTTTCGCGCCGTTTTTTAAAGAAAATGATAGCCAATAGAAACCATCGCAGACCGGAAATGACGGACGTTGTTGATACATTGTCATAGCAACGAATACCACTCGATGGCGGCATTTAAGCCATCGGGTTGCATAGTTTTTAACTGGAAAATCCAACGTTGCTCACGATAATTAAGAAGCTTCTGAGGATCACCACCACGAGCTGTCAGATAGATCCGGTCAATAATGCGCCACTTAAGTTCTCCAAAAAGATGTTTCTTATCGAGGCAATGCTGGACAATAGGAGCGTTAATCTTGCCGGTGTTCAGGCAGCTCCGGTGTTCGATAAGACGAATTCTAATCGCACGTTTTGTCCTCCCTACATATATCTTCATGCAGGGGCATATAATAATGTAAATTACATGACTAGTAGTACAGTCTGAGTGAAAACGGGCAGAGTGTAGATCTCCATGCTGATCAGACCATGTAATACCATTCAAAGATTGAGAACATACAGTACATTTCCCACAAGCCCAATGTCCAAGGGGTCCTTCTGAAGAGGGATCTACAGCTGGTTGAATAATCGGACGAGTAAGTAAGTCCCGTAAATTCTTGCCCCTACTAAACGATATTAAAGGAGGATCATTAAATATTTCATGAGTGTGTAAAACGTGCCAGTATTTATGTATAGTCGCAGCAATTGCTTTTGATTTGGTGGAAAACCGAATAGTGCATACCAACGGTAAGTCTTGAAGATCATCGGTGCTGTCCAACAGAAGCCATTCACGTTGTGCATTTGATGCCCTTTTCAAAGCCCTTTTGATAATAGATGGAGGAAAGCCCCGGTGTAGTAACCTCTTAGCTAAATACTGTGCCTGGATAACAAATTCATCTTTGTCCGAACATAAGCGTCTAAGCCGAAGAAATTGGCCAATAGGTAGGCTCTTTTTTAAACTGTAAGCATGGTAACTTGAGAAATGCAATAAGGTGTTCCTGTCAGTGTCTTTTTTGTACAAAGTGGTATTAAAGTGATCATCAACTTGACTAATGGAAATATCCAAAAAAGAAATCTGATGATAATGGTATTGCATAGAAAAAACAAGATTTGAATCCAAAGAATTAAGCCATTGCAAAAATAACTTAAGCTTAGGAATGTCGTCATGCCACAGAAAAAAGACGTCATCAATGTAGCGCGTCCAGTGGGAAACTGATGCAAAATTAGAATCCAAATATAGAAATTGCTCCTCGAAATCAGCCATATAAAGGTTGGCAAGGCTGGGGGCCATAGTGGCCCCCATTGCAGTACCATGTACTTGATTGTAAAATTGGTTGTTAAACAAAAAATAATTATCACAGAGAGCAATTTTCGCCAACGTCACTAAAAACGGCGTGGGCACTCGGTGTGGGCGAGAACGTTTATCCAGAGCTTCTGTCAAAATTGTAAGAGCCGCCTGCTGGGGGATACTCGTATACAGAGCTTTAATATCCAATGTAACCATCACACATGGAGAGCTGATATGTATAGAATCCAACCGATTCAGCATAGCCTTAGTATCTTTGATAAAAGAAACCATATGTGGAATTAGTGGTTGAAGAAATTTGTCAACAAAAATAGATAATGGTTCCAAGAGGGATCCTATGGTATTAACAATAGGTCTACATGGAGGGTTATCTATTTGCTTATGAATTTTAGGGAGCATATAGATGATTGGAGATCTATATGCCTTATTAATCAAAAAAGAATATTCCTTTTTGGAGATGAAACCAACAGCAAACCCATCTTCCACAATATCTTCAATTTGTTGTAAAAGAGCAGGACCCGGATCTTGAATAAGCTGTACATAGTTATTTATATCAGACACATGAGTAAGTACAGAATTTGTATAAAACGTCTCATCCATAATTACAGTGGCACCACCTTTATCTGCTTGCTTAATTGTCAGAGAAGTAGATTTCATTAGTTCCATAAGAGCTAAATGTTGTTCATAAGAAAGGTTAAACACAGGACGTTCGCTACATTGTTCAATGAAGTCTAAATCACACAGGACAAGATCAATAAAGGTTTTAACATGGGCATCAATGGGGCCAGGAGGAAGCCAAAAGGACTTGGGAAACACAACAGAACCATCGGTCATTGGAGGTTGAGTAGAAAAAAATAACCGCAGCTGAAGCTTGCGAAAAAATTGATAAAGATCACGACGAGTGAGAAAAGCATCATATTGGTAAAAGGGCACGAAAGATAAACCCTTTTCTAATAATGATAATTGTATGCATGATAACTGTTGCGATGGTTCTGTTGTGTTTCCCAAGTCCTTTTGGCTTCCTCCTGGCCCCATTGATGCCCATGTTAAAACCTTTATTGATCTTGTCCTGTGTGATTTAGACTTCATTGAACAATGTAGCGAACGTCCTGTGTTTAACCTTTCTTATGAACAACATTTAGCTCTTATGGAACTAATGAAATCTACTTCTCTGACAATTAAGCAAGCAGATAAAGGTGGTGCCACTGTAATTATGGATGAGACGTTTTATACAAATTCTGTACTTACTCATGTGTCTGATATAAATAACTATGTACAGCTTATTCAAGATCCGGGTCCTGCTCTTTTACAACAAATTGAAGATATTGTGGAAGATGGGTTTGCTGTTGGTTTCATCTCCAAAAAGGAATATTCTTTTTTGATTAATAAGGCATATAGATCTCCAATCATCTATATGCTCCCTAAAATTCATAAGCAAATAGATAACCCTCCATGTAGACCTATTGTTAATACCATAGGATCCCTCTTGGAACCATTATCTATTTTTGTTGACAAATTTCTTCAACCACTAATTCCACATATGGTTTCTTTTATCAAAGATACTAAGGCTATGCTGAATCGGTTGGATTCTATACATATCAGCTCTCCATGTGTGATGGTTACATTGGATATTAAAGCTCTGTATACGAGTATCCCCCAGCAGGCGGCTCTTACAATTTTGACAGAAGCTCTGGATAAACGTTCTCGCCCACACCGAGTGCCCACGCCGATTTTAGTGACGTTGGCGAAAATTGCTCTCTGTGATAATTATTTTTTGTTTAACAACCAATTTTACAATCAAGTACATGGTACTGCAATGGGGGCCACTATGGCCCCCAGCCTTGCCAACCTTTATATGGCTGATTTCGAGGAGCAATTTCTATATTTGGATTCTAATTTTGCATCAGTTTCCCACTGGACGCGCTACATTGATGACGTCTTTTTTCTGTGGCATGACGACATTCCTAAGCTTAAGTTATTTTTGCAATGGCTTAATTCTTTGGATTCAAATCTTGTTTTTTCTATGCAATACCATTATCATCAGATTTCTTTTTTGGATATTTCCATTAGTCAAGTTGATGATCACTTTAATACCACTTTGTACAAAAAAGACACTGACAGGAACACCTTATTGCATTTCTCAAGTTACCATGCTTACAGTTTAAAAAAGAGCCTACCTATTGGCCAATTTCTTCGGCTTAGACGCTTATGTTCGGACAAAGATGAATTTGTTATCCAGGCACAGTATTTAGCTAAGAGGTTACTACACCGGGGCTATCCTCCATCTATTATCAAAAGGGCTTTGAAAAGGGCATCAAATGCACAACGTGAATGGCTTCTGTTGGACAGCACCGATGATCTTCAAGACTTACCGTTGGTATGCACTATTCGGTTTTCCACCAAATCAAAAGCAATTGCTGCGACTATACATAAATACTGGCACGTTTTACACACTCATGAAATATTTAATGATCCTCCTTTAATATCGTTTAGTAGGGGCAAGAATTTACGGGACTTACTTACTCGTCCGATTATTCAACCAGCTGTAGATCCCTCTTCAGAAGGACCCCTTGGACATTGGGCTTGTGGGAAATGTACTGTATGTTCTCAATCTTTGAATGGTATTACATGGTCTGATCAGCATGGAGATCTACACTCTGCCCGTTTTCACTCAGACTGTACTACTAGTCATGTAATTTACATTATTATATGCCCCTGCATGAAGATATATGTAGGGAGGACAAAACGTGCGATTAGAATTTGTCTTATCGAACACCGGAGCTGCCTGAACACCGGCAAGATTAACGCTCCTATTGTCCAGCATTGCCTCGATAAGAAACATCTTTTTGGAGAACTTAAGTGGCGCATTATTGACCGGATCTATCTGACAGCTCGTGGTGGTGATCCTCAGAAGCTTCTTAATTATCGTGAGCAACGTTGGATTTTCCAGTTAAAAACTATGCAACCCGATGGCTTAAATGCCGCCATCGAGTGGTATTCGTTGCTATGACAATGTATCAACAACGTCCGTCATTTCCGGTCTGCGATGGTTTCTATTGGCTATCATTTTCTTTAAAAAACGGCGCGAAAATGGATCCCCGGACAAAAGACAACCAGTACTACTCAGATATGCTGCGTTTTACGATCTCACGTTAGTGCCTTGTACCTGTTGGATGTGTTGTTACCATTGTTGCTATATTGTTACTAATTCTTATTTTTGCGTTCATAGATATTAATTGCCCTTGACGAAGGCCACTGCCGCCGAAACACGGTCCGTGTCGGGCTTCCCGGTTGTAAGAACTCATGACCATGTCTCTGGCGATCCTCCATTTTGCCTATCAAGCTAAGTTATACTTTTTGTAATAACCATAATATTGGTCACATATGGACTATGCACTATTGCACTTTAGCAAAAAATAATTCTAAAAAAATACAACAAGACCTATGATTATATTTTCGGTATACCTTTTGCTAATTAGCAATGAATATGTATGCCCCGATATGAGGTCTGCTTACAACTAGCATAATGTGTACTTACACGACGAATTATATGCATTGTTTGGGATCATAGCTTTTGATAAAATTCCTGTTTTTCCTTGCTATTCCCTGCCTAGTACTTTTGCACTGAGGATTTAACAATTTACATTTAAGCTTAACCAGCTGTATTCAAATGATACGTGGTGATCTACTGTTTAAAAAAAAATGATTTGGGTGAGCAGAGAGTTGGTTCGGAAGAGAGCATTAGATGTAGTGTTCCTGGATTTGAGTAAGGGCTTTGACAAGGTTTTGCATAGGTGATATAAATAAACCGAATACCCTTAGGGCCTGATTTTAAAAAGCATTTACTCGAGTAAAACAGGGTTTTACTCGAGTAAATGCACTTTACTTGAGTAAGTGGGCTTTTGAAAATTGCTATAATATATGCCATTGAATTGTCCATAGGATTTACTTGTGTAAGTGCACTTTACTCCAGTAAATGGCTTTTGGAAATTGCTACAATAGTAGTTACATTTACATGCGTAACTCCTTTTGAAAATTACCCCCTTAGTATTGGCCCTAAAATGATTGATTGGGTTAGATACTGAGTGACAGGAGACAGAGTGATACTAGAGGTGCACTGCAGTTGGATTGGTTCTTTTCAACATTTTTGTAAGTGATATTGTGGAAGGATTATTGGGAAAGGTTTGCATCTTTACAGATTATAACAAAATTCTCAACTGGGTAGATTCCCAGGAAGGCATAGAAAGCATGAAGAGAGATATAGCAAAGCTTAAGGAAATGTCTACAGCAGTGGTTCTCAACCTGGTATATGAGAGACCATTGCAGGGGGCCCACCAGAAGGGGAGCAATCAAAATGCAACTATTGGAAAATAGAGCAAGCTGACCTCACTTCTGAGGAGCTCTGCTCTTACATAGAAACATAGAAATGACGGCAGAAGAAGACCAAACGGCCCATCTAGTCTGCCCAGAAAGCTTTCACACTTATTTTTTTCTCATACTTATCTGTTACTCTTGGCCCTTATTAACTTTTTGGTTCTATTTCACTTCCACCCCCACCATTGCTGTAGAGAGTAGTGCTGGAGCTGCATCTAAGTGAAGTATCCAGCTTAATTGGTTAGGGGTAGTAACTGCCACAATAAGCAAGCTTCTCCCATGCTTATTTGTTTACCCAGCCTGTGCAATTCAGTCCTTGTTGGTTGTCATAGTATAATTCCACTTTACTTCATTCCCCACTGCCACTGAAGGAGTGAGCTGTGCTGGATATGTATTCCAAGTGAAGTATCAGGCTTAATTGATTCGGGGAAGTAACTGCTGTAACAAGCAAGCTACACCCATGATTATTTGCTTAACCAGACTATGTAATTCAATACTTGTTGGTTGTTGTCTGAATATAAAATCTTTTCTTCATCCTCCCACCTGCCATTGAAGCAGTGAGTTATGCTGGATATTCAGTGAAGTATCAGGCATTATTTGGTTTGGGGTAGTAACCGCCATAACAAGCAAGCTACTCCCCTCTTTTTTGTGAATGCATATCCTATTTTCCACATTTCCTCTTGCTGTTGAAGCATAGAGCAATGTTGGAGTCGCATTAACTATGTGTATGTTTATTGAATAAAGGTATTATCTCCAGGTAGTAGCCGTCATTCCTGCAAGCCACCCCCATGCCTCTTCTCTTCATTCACATCGTCTAGACTTTATGGATCTTGTTGCCTTATCGCACTGCCTGATCCCATGCCAAGGAGAGGAAGAGTGCAGCCTCTGAATTGCAACCTGCATGAACAGGAGTTGGGGAAGAGTGTGGTTGATTGCCACCAAGAAGAGACTGAAGCTGTGCCAAGAGGAGGAAGGGCGGCGTGCTGCCACCAGCACTTTAACAGCTGCAATTCCACAGTCACAACCAGAGGCAGCAACAAGCAGAGTGATGATGTGAGGAGCATTTCTGGCCACTGCTACTTGTGCTCTGGCTGGGTGGCCATGGTGGGGGTCAGAGAGAAGGAGCCAGCATTCAGAAAGGCACAGAGAAGGGGGGGGGTCACAGGGAGGAAAGGGCAAGAGGAACAACATAGGAGTGAAAACTTTTGGGAAAGGCCTAAAGAAGGAGGAGTGTAGTACTGCAATATATGGGTTGCCTTAAACATGCTGCTGCATGCTTGGAAAATGCCGCTACACCCTACTGCTTTGCCGAGATGTTTGTATTCTTATCTACTTAGTCCTATGTTGATTTTGCTGAGATGTGTTGTGTGCTCTTAGTTCTGCTGTAGAACAGGGCCGGTGCTAGCTTTTTTGCTGCTCTGTATGAAAAATTACTGTGTTGCGCCCACCCACCTAATTCATTCAGTGTCTGTCCCGAACCCATCAAATACATTTTACATGAAAAAGAACATGCAAAAGTACGGTCTGCTGAGGCAAAAATAATACTTATATGCATATTATATTTACATGCACTCCTGTGGTGCTTACCAGAAAACTCTGAAAAAAAGACGCTTAGAACTCCTATGGAATTAGACTTTTTGTAATGTTTATTGAAGTTAGCATGGGGCACATTTAAAACTAATCGGAGAAAGTTCTTTTTTACTCAACGCACAATTAAACTCTGGAATTTGTTGCCAGAGGATGTGGTTAGTGCAGTTAGTATAGCTGTGTTTAAAAAAGGATTGGATAAGTTCTTGGAGGAGAAGTCCATTACCTGCTATTAAGTTCACTTAGAGAATAGCCACTGCCATTAGCAATGGTTACATGGAATAGACTTAGTTTTTGGGTACTTGCCAGGTTCTTATGGCCTGGATTGGCCACTGTTGGAAATAGGATGCTGGGCTTGATGGACCCTTGGTCTGACCCAGTATGGCATTTTCTTATGTTCTTATGGATGTGAGCTTGGCCCTCTGAAAGCTATGAACAAACAGAATTACCATTACAATATAGTAAACCTCCCATACCAAAACAATCCTAACAACCTTATCTATGAAAAGGCAACACTTTACATATTATAACAGGCCTAGACCACCAATAAAAGCACTTATTAGGAAACGGAGCTGAAATGCTGGCAACATACCTCATCTCGGTCGCATATGCAGAACACAGACAGATCCTCACCAAGTAAAGAATAAAGAGATCAAAAAGTATAAAGAGAAATGAAGTGGTAACATCAAGCTAGGTTGAGATATATTGTACAAATCTCATCTTAGGGTGAGTTTCCTCACTCCAAAGGTAATCAAATCTTCACAAGAGTGACTGTTCTGTTCATATATCTCACTCTGAATGTCAAAGTGGCCCCTAACCCCTACACTACTACTTAAACCTCACCTCAAGTTACTAGGTGGGCTTCATATAGAGGTATAAATACCTAACTACTAGAAGGGCTTTACAACTAGTCTATCTGTCTCTCTTTGTCTCTCTCTCTCTGTCTCTCTCTCTCTCTCTCTCAAGTGTGGTACTCACTAAAATGTTATCACACTCTGTAGTAATACCTATGCTAGGATAGTGCACTTTGCAATAAATAGGCTATTACCATAAAACACACCCTTCTTCCTATTGCATGCAATAGTTTGTTGAATCCTGGCCTAACATTTCTATCTGAATATGGACCTCTAATTTATTACCCAACTTCTAAGCATGGAGCTACAACTGCTAGCTGAGTCCTAGAACTGAAATTACAGCTCTCTTTTCTCTGCATGTTTGAGTGGGAATTCTGGGTTAAGAGGTATAGGGTCAGGTGACCTAGTGGAGTTCTAAATGAACTGGTGGAGATGTTTACAAAATGATGTTTAAAAGTATATGCACAAATAAGTATTTTCATAAGCACATAACTTTATGCTCATACATCTGTAAAATAAAGTACACAGTACGTCAGGAGCAGAGATATATGGTATTTTATAAACTGTGAGGTCAACATTTAAAGCCATTTAGACAGATAACTCATAAATTATCTCTATCTTTATTTAGAATTTATAAATCATATATATCCTAGGCTATGTACAACATGTCTATAAAAGGCCTAAAACATGCATATTAAAACAAAATCAAATACAAAAACAACAATAATAAAACAAGACAACTGAATAAAATAGTTATCCATCTGAATGGCAGCTTTTTGAATATTGAGCCACTTAACGAGCTAGATTCTAGTCATTTTCTGGCTAAAATCTAGACAGATAAAGAGGAGGTATTCTGGTGAAGTAGCAGTGTCATAAGAAAAAGGGTAACTAATTAACAGAGTAGCGCTGGAGTACCGGGAGTGGGTGAGTTTGTATCTCACTCCCAGCAGGGTTTTCTTTTTGGTGTCAAGGGTGTGGGGGGAGAAGATCGAAGCATTAGAGTCTGACCTATGTGGACACTGGAAAATAATATTATTTTGGAAGGGTTAAGGGGTGCATGGCAGGGGAAGGGAGGGAATCAGGTATTTGACACTAATATTTAACCGGAAATCTTTGAAGATATATGGTTAATAGCTAGTTATCCAGCCGTATAAGAACAGATAACTAAAAAGAACCTAACCGATTATATTCAAACATAGCCCATTAGGGTTTTTTAGTTATCTGGCTACATGTAACCGGATAACTTTTTAGGCAAATATACTCAGTGGGATGTTTATCCCGCTGAATTATCGGGGACAGGTTTTCCGGCTAGCTTTAGCCAGATAACTTTTGAATTCGCCAGCTTACATAGAAACATAGAAATGCTGCAGAAAAGGACCAAATGGTCCATCCAGACTGCCCAGCAAGCTTATGGTAGCATCAACCGACTCATAATGGTATCACCAGAGGGGTGGCGACTGCCATGCTGTATAAGTTACTCCATAGTTTCCCAAACCATTAAAGTCGGGGTCCTTGCTGGTTACTGTCCTAGTCCAATTCCCTGTTATCTCGTGCTGTTGAAGCAGAGAGCTATGTAGGAGTTACATTGCAAGTATAAAGACTATTGGTTAAGGGTAGTAGCATGTCTTTGTTGGCTGCTGTTCAAAACTAATTTCCCTTTTCTTCTTTTCCCCCTGCCATTAAAACAGAGAGCAATAAGTTGCATCAAGAGTATGAAGGCTTATTGGTTAAGGATAGTAATTGCCACACTAGCAAGTTACCCCTCTGTGCTCTTTTCCTTATTTCCATCCTCTTGCCTTTAGGGATCCACAGTGTTTATCCCATGCCCCTTTGGAATCTTTCACCATTTTTGTCTTCACCACCTCCTCCAGAAGGGTGTTCCAGGCAACCACCACCCTCTCCATGAAGAAATATTTCCTGACATTGGTTCTGAGTTGTCCTCTCAGGAGTTTCATTCCATGAAGGTTTGACGATTGTGCATCATTGAAACTTTTCAGGTATCTGAAGGTCTGTATCATATCTCCCCTGCACCTCCTCTCCTCTAGGGTATACATATTTAGGTCATATTAAGCTGGAATTGAAGCAAGACAGGTTACTGGATCCAAGCAGGAACTGAAGCAGGACAGGTACTGGATCCAAGCTGGAATTGAAGCAAGACAGGTTACTGGGACCAAGCTGGAACTGAAGCAGGACAGGTTACTGGGACCAAGCTGTAACTGAAGCAGGACAGGTACTGGATCCAAGCTGGAACTGAAGCAGGACAGGTCCTTCAATCTCTCCTCATATGTCATTTGATGGAGACAACCCACCATTTTTGTCTCCATCAAATGACTTATGAGGACGGGTTGAAAGACCTAAATATGTATACCCTGGAGCTTACTGACTAGTATCCTCCCCTGTGTGGCTCTTGCTGCACGGTTCATAAAATACAGGCATGTTGTGAGTAAGCTGTTTTACTGGACCCTTGGGTCAGCCTGCAGGAGACTGGAGAGAGATGGACTATAGTCTCTGCTTGAGGGCAGGCCGGGAGGCCGATACCAGGCAGGCGATGGATGGTGAGCTTCACCCAGGAAGCTGGTACTCCCCTGGGAGGAGCCCGTAGGAGCCCAGCTGCTTGGGACTTAGGAGATCACGGAAGCTGGGGCTGAAGCAGATGGGCAGGGATCCGGAATCAGGTAGGAACTGAAGCAGGACAGGTACTGGATCCAAGCTGGAATTGAAGCAAGACAGGTTACTGGGACCAAGCTGGAACTGAAGCAGGACAGGTTACTGGATCCAAGCAGGAACTGAAGCAGGACAGGTACTGGATCCAAGCTGGAATTGAAGCAAGACAGGTTACTGGGACCGAGCTGGAACTGAAGCAGGACAGGTTACTGGGACCAAGCTGTAACTGAAGCAGGACAGGTACTGGATCCAAGCTGGAACTGAAGCAGGACAGGTACTGGAACCAAGCAGGAACTGAAGCAAGACAGGTACTGGATCCAAGCTGGAACTGAAGCAGGACAGGTACTGAATCCAGGCTGGAACTGAAGCAGGACAGGTTACCGGAACCAAGCTGGAACTGAAGCAGGACAAGTTACTGGAGCCAGGCAGGAGCAAAGACAGGACTTGGACACAGAAGCATCGCAAGTCTTAAGCAGGAACGGAGCTGCTAATGCAATAGCACGCTCCGGGGCTCGGAGCAACTGGGAACCGCAAGGAACCCCATTGCAAGGCAAAGTTCTGGGCTCCGCAGTGGCCTCATATAGGTCGCAGCGTCTGACGTCAAGGGTAAGACGGAGCCTTCAGTGCCGGGAAAAGGCCTTCATAAGTGCGGCTCCTGCGTGCGCGCGCGCCTAAGGAGACGGCATCCAGGAAGGGTTTCTCGGCGGCGTCCCCCCCCCCCCCCATGGGGACGCCGCGAAACAGGCCGCAGGCTCTCGGAGACGGAACGGGACCAAGGAGGTGAGGGCCGGGTCGCGACCGTCGCGACCGGGACCGTAACAGGCATACATTTATGCACGTGCTTATGTGTTGATTTATGCACACTGTTAAAAATGACTCTTTATGAGTGTTAATAAATGCACAATAAAATATAACCCAATGTGCTCATCTAAAAAAGTGTTGAAAACAGAGTCGCAACCCGGGCAGACTGGATGAGCCAGCTGGCATTTATCTGATCTCATTTACTGCACTATGTTACTATTGTAATAGCACTTCACCTACACTCTGGAGGTAATTTTCAAAATAGCTCACATAAGAAAATCATGAAAACCACGTTCGTTTCACCAGTTTTCCAAATGGTCTTGCATGCATGTCTGCTTTGAAAAGTATCCTGTCTAATCTACTCACCTGCTATGTTTTAGGTATTTTAATTATTTATTCAAATTTGATATCCTGCTTTTGTCTCTTCAGAATCAAAGTGGCATACAATATTAAAAAAAAAAAAATTAGTACCGAAATGTAAAAAAATAGCAACAAATATATAGGCGATGCGAGAGATCTACTACCGTCACACTTGTCAGGCAAGTTATACCTGTTAAATCATCTGCACAAATTGTCCCTGCAAATGTATGTGTAACCCTTGAAGTTCAATTTTCTTTATGACTTCTTGTGTCTGAAACCTGCACTTTGATTCCCAACCCAGTATCAGAAATGAATCCACACGCTCTTTAGTGAGTAACAGTTTTATCTTTACTGGAATGAATGACTGAAATAAATCTGTTCACTTCCTAAGCATCTGCATTTGTCATATAAACACATGTATATAGTACAAGAGAAAACTCAACTTTGTCATAAACTCATGTTAAGTATTTCAACCAGAATCAGCATGTGATATAGCACCCGACCTTAAGCAGTCTCTGAACAAGCAAAGTCCCAGATTGTATCCTACTGTGTGTCCATTTGAATATAGAACTGAAGAGGGCGTCAGTACTGCTGCTCCAACTGCCAAATCCACAATACAGCAGCCTCTATCCGAAAGAAGAGCTTCAAATCCTGACAGGGCACAGTTCAACTACTCCCAAGTCGTCCACAGCAGGGTTCCAGAAAAGAGAACCTTAATCAGTACAGATAATATTTATTAATTCAGAGCAGGGCAGGAACTCTGTTCAAGCTGAGCAGTGATCTGTTTGCACATGACAATCCAATTTTTATAAATCTCTTTAGGTAAAGTAAAAACAACTTCAATACATCTCAAAACAATGTTAACTAACATAAATACATTACACATGAATACAATTATAGAGGGCTGCTCACCTTAATCAGTACAGATAATATTTATTAATTCAGAGCAGGGCAGGAACTCTGTTCAAGCTGAGCAGTGATCTGTTTGCACATGCTCAGACAATCCAATTTTGAATCTCCTTTCCCCCCCCAGCTCTTAAAGAGACAGCACTCTATTGTCAGTCTTTTCATGTCACAATGATGATTCAACATTTCTCTGCCCTAGTTCCTAGAGGTATGTTACATATGCACACAACTTATGAAATGAAAAATATGTGAATACATCCAAACCCCTCCCTAACCCCATTCCAGGGGCACCTCTGCTCAGTACAGGTAAACATACACCAGATCATGACATGCAAGCATAAGTTTACCTGCCTAATGAGCTGCAGTTTTGTAAAACTGCCTTTTCTGAGCATTAAACAACACTGTTTTACCTGCAGAAGTCCCCTTGTCAATTACCCTTCCTATGGTTGTCAGCCTCATGCTATGGCTGCGAAAGCACAACGCCTTGCAAGGATCAGCCCCCATTAGATGCTTTGAACACATCCTAGATGCTTACCTTCCTTTTTGAAATGTACACAAACTCCGGCACCTAATGACCTGCTCTCTCTCATGGCCGTCAGTAGGTTACACATGATATGGCTGCTCCTTCTGGCTCCTCACTCCTGGAGGTCACTGGAGGATGGCAGCAGAGAGGAGGGATAATGAGGCTCACACATTCACACACTGTCATCCAATGCACAGTAGGGCTCTTAAACTGGTAGAGCTGTGAATGGGAAAAAAAAAAAGTGTTGTTTTGTTTCCTTCTGTCATTTAGTTTCCCATTTGTTTCTCATCTTATTTGATTTGTTTCACAGTTTTGGCATTTTTGTTGTTTCTAAGAAAGTCGGAGACTGTGGAGGGGGGGGGGGGGGAAACAATGGCTTTTAGTGTTGGGTTTTCTTCATTGACGTTTCATAAAACTTGCAGGCAGGCATGAGCACCTGCATCCCAAGGCACCATGGGCGGTGGGGTTGGAAACAAAGCAGCAAGAAGAGTGACTTAAACACTCCAAAGCACAAAGAGTAGAAAAGCAGCAGTTTTATTATACTTGAAGCATTTTGCAAGGGTGCACAAGCCTTAGCAGATGTTCTACATCAATTGTGCACACCCAGCTCTTCCTCTAGGGGTTTCTACGAAAGAAGCGGTCCTACACAGCATCAGGGATTATGCAAATGAGGAGGGCGCCTGAGCCTCTTGCACCAGCCTACCCTTCACAGAATCGAACCAATGAACTCTTCCTTCCTGGTCACTCTTAGCGCTATAACCAAAAGTGCTGCTGGATAAACAATCCACAGTGATTTTCCCACACCTTGTTACTTGCACAATTTCTGCTGTGGATCGTTCCCCCCTTTTTTTTTTTAGATGTTGCAGAGAATTGCATCCAATACCATGGGTAAAACGTGTGCTATTTGAAAACTAAACCAGAAAAAAAAAAAAAAAGATCTGCTAGCTTTGTGCACATTTTTGTGCCTGGAACTTGAATGTGGCCCAGGTTGGCAAATATGCTGCTCCCCAGTTCTCTCAATGATCAGCTTTTCTCTTTTTTTCGCCCATTTCCAAATCTTGACATTTTTGTTTTCGTGCACGTTTAAGGACTGAGTGCAGTATGTGATTTCCATCTTTGCTTATCCGCTCATATTTTCAGGGAATAGGAGAATTTCCAATTCCCCTTTCTTGGGCTTTTGGAGCAGCATGTTTACAAATGGTTTGGTCATTGCCTCTTTGAGGAAAAGAAATTCATTTCAATCTAATTAAAGATCCTGCAAATACTGAAGCCAAGAAAAGTGAAGTGCTAAGCACTTTATAATTGCCATCTATGTCAAAACATTGACCCAAAGAAAAAGGATGCGATATCAGGGGTGGATTTTCAAAGCCATTCATGCACGCAAATGGCTGCTATAAAATAGTGTGGGACTCGGTGCATGTAAAAGTCCACACATAACCTTTAACAAGTATGGAGAGATATGTTCTGGTGGGAGGGGAGGAGGAGATGGGACTTGTGTGCATGCAAATTAACTAGCACCTTAATAGACCAAGTATAACTTTGGGTGGGTGAGTTTGTGCACCTAAGTTTGCTTTGACTATGTGGGGTAAAGTCTGCAAGTTACACACAGACTTTACCCCTCCTTGTACTGTAGGAAATTTAAAAAGTGTAAGCTACAATCTGGACTCTTCCCTCTTACCCTCTCCCCAAGGGAATTAGCAGGGTACAGATCATATTAACACTTATTTTACCTTACTTATGTGATCCGATCAGCCTAGGAACTCACACTCGTTTGTCTCAGTATAGATTTATTAAAAGTCATTTGATTACCAGAACAAACTATCTTAGAAACTTATAATGAGTATTTAGCAAAGAATACACTTATGGTGAAGAGCTCAATAAGAATAAATAAATTAGCAGAAGCATAGACACATCCTCTTAGCTGGAACTTGATTATTATTTATAATCAGTTCTAACTGATCAGACCCCAGACATGAACCAGGAGCTAAACCACATTGACTCTGGTAGCCATGACCTCTCTTCTGTCCCGCCCGGCGAGCTCTATCCCACCTCGTCCTCTCTCTCCCGCTTAAATGACCACACACGAACCACATATCGGGTTAAATTGGCTGCAGCTTTTATTTAACAATTGATAACAGTAAACAATGTAATCTCAACAATCCACCTGGGCCAATCTATTGCCATGTTTTCGTTTCCCGGACCACGCCCCCCCACACGCCGCCTGCCACGGTCAAGCAAGGCAACCTTCGATCTCCCGGCCCCCCCGCCGCATTGGAAGCAAGGGGGCCCTGCCTCCAGGCATGGTCCACCATTCTTCAGGCAACCTGCTTTTTGTCAGCCCCGCGGCTGATCTTGTTACAATCAGTCCTATTGGCCCGGGTACCTGCCCACCAATGTTACCCTAACCATCCCCCAGCTGCGACTTTTCGTACCTTTCGTATTGTTAGTCAATACAAGAACATTTTTTTTTTTTTTTATATCGGGTGGGTGGGTAGGAAGGCTGATCGCTTTGAAGCAAAAGGCTGGCTACAACGTGGCCCTGCCCTTTATTCCCCGGCCGACATCATCGGCCCATGACGGCTTGTGCCAATGACATCGGCTGCCGGAGCGACCAAAAATGGGCAGGCCTCGGTCCCAGCATCATCGGCACACCGCCAACACCGGAACGCCCTTATGGGCGGCCTTGATCCTGGCATCATCGGTGCTAGCTGCGCATGGTCGGCTCACCCTGATGACGTCTCCCTGCCAGCACGGGCCAGGATCCTTCCCCCCATCCCCAGGTAATCCGTTGGCTCCGATTAATCGGGTTCACCCATTGACTCTGGGAGCTGTGACCTCTCGTTTGTCCCGCCCGGCGAGCTCTATCCCACCTCTCTCTCCCGCTTAAATGACCACACACGAACCACATATTGGGTTAAATTGGCTGCAGCTTTTATTTAACAATTGATAACAGTAAGCAATGTAATCCCAACAATCCACCCAGGCCAATCTATTGCCATGTTTTTTCTTCCCAGACCACGCCCCCCCCACACGCCACCTGGTACTCTCAAGCAAAGTGACCTTCGATCTCCCGGCCCCCCGCTGCATTGGAAGCAAAGGGGCCCTGCCTCTGGGTGTGGTCCACTATTCTTCAGGCAACCTGCTTTTTGTCAGCCCCGCGGCCGATCTTGTTACAATCAGTTCTATTGGCCCAGGTGCCCACCACCAGCACTGAGCAGTGTTTACGCTTGCTCGGTGCCCCCCAACAAAATACTATTTAGCTGCGGCTACTTGTCTCCATAACTTGGCCTTTATTATCTCCACTAACTTGTTGATAAATAGATCGTACCCAATGTCGGACAAGTGTATTTTGTCCTGCCGGTATCGTCCCTCGCACTGATCATCTGCTCATTCGTGGGGCATTTGGCAGCCCCCCGTGCACCCTAACCATGACCCCACCTGTCTATTGAGTTTTTTGTGACCCCTCCTCCATAACCTGATCTTGTTGAATTTGATATGTGGGATAATGTCTGACCAACATAGCAGCAACACGGGAACCATGTCTGCAACTTGCGCATGTCCATCCTCACCTGGCGCAGCAACTGCCTGCATGTCCATGCCTCTAAATCGTTCCCACTAAGGTGCACTATTAACATGTCCGGTGCTGCCAATAATTCCCTCTTGACCCGAAGGGTTGGCAGGAGTTGCCCCCACCGCATCCCTCGCTTCCCCATCCATGTGATCCAGCTGGGATGCTAACCTGAGATGTGTGCCTTGCTTGCGCTGTCGAGCCCTCCGGGCTGCCCAATGGATGAATGAGTGCCCCGTGATGCATACATTTTTCGTCTTAGTGGATGATTCTGTAATTGAAAATACTTTGAATTAATTATCTTTTTTACTGGGGCTAACCCTATGCAACCTAACGTATGTATTCACCACCGATGAAGCCATCTTCCTATTTGCATTGCATCATTCAGTCTAATTTTATTGGTGAGAAGGCCTTTTGGCAATGCTGCATGCCATTTTCCCGTGGGAGAACTTCCATTCCCTGTCTTCTTTGTGCACTTGGTCTCCAGGTACGGTGCAGAATAGATCAAGCATGTGTTTGAATTTGCACTCCTTAAACGTGCAAGACGCCTTGTTGTATCTCCAGCACGTGCTGTTTTATGTGCTTCCCGTCCCTGAGTAGGCTGCTCCTGATGCCGCTTGTCTTGTTGCAGTTCGACTCCATCTGCCCGCGTCGCTCGCTTTATTGGTCATCTGTTTCAGCCTTAGGTTCACGTCTGGTGTTCCCCACAACATCTGACCATTCTCCTCCATTCTATCGCGGAAGCGCTCATCATAGTTCAACCAGGCCCATCCTTCGTAGGCCTGGTAAGCGTCCAGAATAGTGTCCCCATATGTAAGCATTGGTCCGCACTGCAAAGGGTCTTCCTTTGTGATCACACCCATCATGCGGAAATATGCTCGTGTCCAATTCATGATATTGTGTGATATTTTTTCATTGTTCTCTGGCAGAGGATTGCCGTTCTTGGTCCTCTTCCTGTCTTGCAGCCCTCCCCGTCCTTCCATTAGTCTGAAAATGTCAACGTATTTTCTTCTCTTTATCCTCTTTCGCAGTTTCTTTGGGACGCTTTCCCAAAGCGGTATGCCCTGACCCACTGATGATGTCGTGGCCGCTCCCTGTAATACTGTTGTCTGGTTCATACTGTTACCCTCCTCGCTGTCTGAATCAGTGGACGTAATGCTTTCGCTGGAACTGGAGCTGTTCCTTCTTTTGCACTTTCCTTTTCCCTTTCTTTTTAATGCCTGCATTGCTACAGTACCTGTGAGAGATGGGGGAGGGAGGGGGGGGAAACTTGCGTAGATAACTCACCCCTACTTGTCTCCTGTCTTGCGTCTGCTGTTCCGTCATCTCAGGAATGATCATCCAGTGCCATCGTCTCCACTGACCCCATCTCCGGTGTGTGTATGATTGGTTTCTGTTCTTTCTGGGGGGGCGTGTCCGGGATGTTCCGTCTTTCATTGCTCTCTGTGCGGGCCTGTGAATCTCCAAGGCTGTTCACCGCTGGGCTTTTCTCTCCTGTCTGGTGTCCTCCTGGGCCAGGGCATGGCTCTTGCTGTCCTGGCCAGAAACCCCAAGAGTACATCGGATAAGGGAATCCTCCCGGGTAGGTCGAGGGGGGCCATTGTGGGAAGGCACCATAACCCGGAGTGTTACCTGGGGTCTTACTATTCGGATTGGTGTTGTTCTGCGGCATCCAAGGGGCAAGGCCCCATGGTGGGGGGAAACCCGGGTAGGGAGGATACATGCCGTGTTGCTGCTCCGAATTCGACGGCATCACGCTTATGGATCCGTGCGCTTGCGATGTGTTTGGGTTGTCCCTCCTATGTGTCTCCCGGCTCGTGAGTTGCACATTCGGCGTGTCTTCTGACCCCTGTGTCTGCGGTTGTTGCCCAGCAGGAGTCACTGGTGGGGGTCCCCTTGGGACAGGCTCCCATGTCTCTCTCTGCTGTGGGAGGGGGGGCACGGATGTAAGGGCTGTGTCCCTCTGCCATCCTGTCTCTTGCTGGGGTAGAGTCCTTTCTTGGGGGTTTTATTTCATCAGCCCCTTTTTTCCCCTGGCTCGGGAACCCCCTGGGTGTCCACCTTTCTGCTGCTCCCCCATTCAGGATCTGAGTCCTCATCCCATCTTAATTGCCGCAGATATGGTTACTCACTGTGGCTTCTTCTGTATCCGAGATATGATGTGACCTGATGCTCCGTCCATGCTTAGCTGGATCCCTCTTCTTTTCTTGTGGCCATAAGCTGGCTGAGGTGGTCTGCCAGCTTCTACTGGTCCTCTCGTCCTCGCTGTAATCTGTAGTCTTATGATAAGGTCCAGATGGAGCTCCTATGCCTCAGGTCCTGGGCTAGGGAGTTGCTTCTGTCTTTAAAGATCCTCTTTTTTTTTTTTTTATATATATATATCTAGATATTGGGAAGGGTGAGGCTGCTTGTGCAGCCACACGGGCCGCTATGCGGTTGTGCAGGGTGAGGGGGGGGGGGGGGGGGGGGGCGACTGCGCTCCTCCTCACCTCAGGCTGCCTTGTTGCTGTTTTAAATTTTTTTTTTTTTTTGCTCCGGGGCTACTGCCCTGATGATCTCTGCTTTTTAAAAAAAAAAAAATAATATTTTTTTGCTCTGGTCCATGCTGAATCTTTAGTGGGCTGCACTGCAGTCGCCCTCCAAACGCTGATCGCTTTGAAGCAAAAGGGCCGGCTGCAACGCGGCCCTGTCCCTTTATTCCCCGGCCAACGTCATCGGCCCGCAATAGCCTATGCTGGGCGGGCCTCGGTCCTGGCATCATCGGTGCGCCGCCGCCACTGCTGCCAGAATGCCCTTATGGGCGGGCCTCAATCCTGGTGTCATCATCGTGCTGATGATGCCGCCACCGGAATGCCCCCGAAAGGTGGGTCTCGGCTCGCAATGTCATCGGTGCGAGCCGCTCGCCATCAGCTCACCCCGATGACATCCCCCTGCCGGTGCAGGCCAGGATCCTTCCCCCCATGCCCAGTTAATCCGTGGGCTCTGATTAATCGGGCCCACCCAGTCTCACCACTTTGAAGATTATTTTCACTTGAGCTGTGTGAAAAGCTACCTGTGAATCTCTGCAAGCAAGTTTAGGGGTGCAGGGATCTATCTGCTACAGGACACCTCCAGTTCACCTCCCATTTCACTTCACAGTCCTAAGATCAGGAAAAAGACAACGTGTTCTCCTCAGAAATATACTTTTATTTATTGTCTTTGCAGGATTTAGCATTTAGAAACTAACAATTCCTGTCTCTAACATCCTGACCACTAAGCACCAGCTTTCCCTAAAGAAAATTCTATACCATGGGTGGTTTCACACATGCCATAAACTTTAACCTGCTTAATATATTAATACTTATTAGAGATGTGAATCGGAACCGGAATCGGTTCGGATTCCAGTTCCGATTCACATGTGTTTTCTTTTTCATCGGGCCCAATCGCGGTTTTGTTTATCGGCTGCGCCAGAGCCGAAAAACAAAAAACCCACCCGACCCTTTAAAACTAATACCTTAGCTTCCCCTACCCTCCCGACCCCCCCAAAAAACTTTTTACAGGTACCTGGTGGTCCAGTGGGGGTCCCTGGAGCGATCTCCTGCTCCCGGGCCGTTGGCTGCCGCTAATCAAAATGGCGCCGATGGCCCTTTGCCCTTACCATGTGACAGGGTATCCGTGCCATTGGCCGGACCCTGTCACATGGTAGGAGCACTGGATGGCCTGCGCCATCTTGTGCTCCTACCATGTGACAGGGGCTGACTAATGGCACTGGTAGCTTTTGGCAAGTCTTGGGGGACTCTCCTGACCCCCACAAGACTTGCCAAAAGTCCAGTGGGGGTCCGGGAGCGACCTCCTGCACTCGGACCGTCGGCTGCCAGTATTCAAAATGGCGCTGATAGCCTTTGCCCTTACTATGTCACAGGGGCTACCAGTGCCATTGGTCAGCCCCTGTCACATGGTAGGAACACAAGATGGCGCCAGCCATCCATTGCTCCTACCATGTGACAGGGTCCGGCCAATGGCACGGATACCCTGTCACATGGTAAGGGCAAAGGGCCATCGGTGCCATTTTGAGTAGTGGCCATATTTTCTCACCCACACATACATCTATACACACTCATATTCTCGCTCCTACATCTTTGTTTATTTCCATTTGCTTTTCACCTTTTACTAGGAAAGGAATAAGATGGATAACAAAGAAAGTGGTAACTTGAAATACATATGTGTGAGGGGAGAGGAAGGGACATAAGAACATAAAACTGGGAACTGAACAAAACAAAAATTATATAGATAGCAGTACACGGGCACATACACACAGAGCCTCTCTCTCAGTTTTATACACACACATACACATATATGAACAGCTCTTCTCCTTATCTATCTCACTCATACAGACAACCTCCTTACTGCACTTACATAATATACACACACTCAATAACATATATGGTCACAAGTCAGTACACATGCTCTCTCTCTCACACACACATCCATACACAACCTCATAATGTCTTTTGCCTATGCATACACACATACAGTTTACACATACTCTTTCATTCTCACTTAAACAGACACAGACACACACACACACACATATCCACTCTCCTTCTCTATGTCACACACACACACACATGCTCCCTCTCTCATACACACAGACAATTTCAATAATTTCATTGATGCTCAAATTATAACTGAAAGTATAAAAAAAGGCCAATGAGTTTTCAGTTCACAGATTGATTTGACTCCCAGTGACACAAATGTGCCATTTAGATTACAGAGATGCCTGTTAATGCAGCCTGTTTAATGGTGGATGTATCATAAGGATAGACTTTCAATCATGTCGAAAAGTAGTTTTCCAGTAGTTTAATTCTCACATGTAGTTATATGTTGACTTAACATGAACAAGCTTGCAGGATCAATTAACAGTTTTTATCAGTCACAATGACAAACAAGAAAATGTACTCACTGATGGGGAGGTATTCACAATCATTGTCATTTACCCAATACAAATCTCAGTTTTGTAATCCTGTTAGTTCATTTCAGTTTTTTTTTCTACACCCTAGCATCTTGTATATAACATTTAAATAAAGAATTGAAAACCACATTTTTTAAATTTATAGTTTATTAAATTTCTTATTTTCCAATGAAATAAGAAAATTGTGAATTACATTACATTACAAAAATACATAAGGCATACTTACATCCGTAAGATATAAAAAAAGAAAAACCAAATATAATATCAACAATTCAGTCCACTTTACGAGAAGCCATTATTTAGCAAAATACAGGAAAATATCAATAATAATATACTTAGGAGATATACTTTTTTCTTTTTGCCACTTATACTATCCAATTAGAGAGCTGTTAAGGTCCTATCCACCTTTATCTACAAGAAAAGTTTCCAGATGCCCAGGGTCAGTGAAAACAAATGTATTCTTTTGGTATGTAATTAAACATTTACAGGGAAATTTGAGAAAGAAAGCGACCGGGTCCTTACCTCTCTCCGTGGGGCTCCGTTGTTGGGGTCCGCGGCTCAGGCCGCTGCGCTCCGTGTCGGCATGCCAGGGACGGGGTCTGCGGCCGGTCGGGCCTGCCCTGCCTGCTTCGTGGTGGCATCTCCACGAGGGAGATGCCGCCGAGCCTCAGAATCCAGCCCCTCCCTTCCTAGGCACGCGCGCGCGCAAGGAGGCCTAATTTAAAGAACTTTTCCTGCCGGACTGCGGGCTGCCCCCTAAAGAGACGTCAGACGCCAGCAAGTACTCAAAGCCGGTGTCTGCTTCAGTCAAACGCCTTGCAACGAGGTTCCTTGCTGGTAGCTAGAGATGTGAATCATGTCCTCGATCGTCTTAACGATCGATTTCGGCTGGGAGGGGGAGGGAATCGTATTGTTGCCGTTTGGGTGTGTAAACTATCGTGAAAAATCGTTAAAATCATGAGCCGGCACACTAAACCCCCCTAAAACCCACCCCGACCCTTTAAATTAAATCCCCCACCCTCCCGAACCCCCCCCAAATGCTTTAAATTACCTGGGGATCCGGTGGTGGTCCAAAACGGCGGCGGTCCGGAACGGTCCCCTCAATAGAATTGTGTTGTCTTCAGCCGGCGCCATTTTTCAAAATGGCCGCCGCAAAATGGCGGCGGCCATAGACAAAAATGATTCGATGGAGGAGGTCGTTCCGGACCCCCGCTGGACTTTTGGCAAGTCTTGTGGGGGTCAGGAGGCCCCCCCAAGCTGGCCAAAAGTTTCCTGGGACTGCAGTGGGGGTTCCGGACCGCCGCTGAATGACCTCCTGCACTCGATCTCCTGCCAGCGCCATTTTCCGTACGAAAACGATTTGCGGCAAGAAATCGCTCCCGGAACCCCGCTGGACTCCCAGGGGGTGGGTTTTAGGGGGTTTTAGTGTGCCGGTTTTCCTGCCCTCCCCCTTCCCCCGATCTACGATTTTTTAACGATAAATCGGGGGAATTGGTATTGTATTGTGGCCCTAACAATTTTTTGACGATTTAAAATATATCGGACGATATTTTAAATCGTCAAAAAATGATTCACATCCCTACTGGTAGCTAGTTGCTGCGCTCTGCTGACCTTGCCTGCTTCCTTGTTTGGTTCCCGGTCCTGCTTGTGCTTCGTTCCAGCTCCAGATCTCCTTCAATTCCAGTTCCCATTTCAGTTCCAGTTCCGGACCTTCTTCAGTTCCAGATCCCGCTTCAGTTCCAGTTCCGGATCTTCTCCTTCAGTTCCTGGCATTGATTCTCTGGTTCCTAACCCCTGCCTGCTTCCGTCCTTCCGTGCTTGCCGCCTGCCTTGACTTTGGACTGCTTCTCTCTTCTCGCTCTTCTCACCTAAGTCCCAGCGGCTCAGGTCCTCATGGGCTCCTCCCGGGGGGGATCTGGGCTTCCAGGGTGAAGACTCCTGCTCGACTCCTTGTCAGTATCTGCCTCCCGGTCTGCTTGTTCTCTACGGAGTGCGCTTCTTCTTCCACCTCTTCACTCTGTCAGGCCGGCCTAAGGGTCCACCTCCCCGTTCGTAACAGTTTGCAAGGCCATGGACCTGGCAGATCTTTCTGGCCTCCATGCCATTTCTGGAATGGCTCAGCGCTTGCAGCAGCAACAGCATTGTCTAGATGTGCTCGCAGACATGGTGGAATGCCTGGTGAGTCGACTAGATGCCACGCCTCCAGAACCCCCCCAGGTTCCTCTGCCCATTCCGGTGGTGAGCGTCAGTATGCCTACGCAGCTGCCTGCTCCCTCTCGCTACTCCGGGGAGGCCAAAACTTGCCGTGGGTTCTTGAATCAATGTTACATCAGATTCTCCCTGCTACCCACTCAGTTCCCTACTGACTCTGTGAAAGTAGCGTATATCTTATCCCTGTTGGATGGGAAGGCATTGTCTTGGGCCTCCCCTCTGTGGGAATGAACTGATCCTCCGATGAACAACGCCACAGTTCATTTCCAGTTTCAAACAGGCCTTCAATGAACCCACATGCCTGTCTACAGCTACTTCGGAACTGCTACAGCTACGACAGGGGTCCCGCTCTTTAGCTGATTATGCTATTGAGTTCCGCACCCTATCCCTTGAGGTAGGGTAGTGGGAGGATAGCCTTCGAGGTGTGTTCTTAGAAGGTTTAGCAGCACGCATTAAAGATGAATTGGCTGCCCGTGACATCCCCGATGACATCAATGAGCTCATAGACTGGCGGGACGCATTGATCGCAGATTGCAGCGAAGAGCTAAAGAGGGTCGGCCAATTTGGCATTCCATGCCACTAGCCCCTGCATTTTCTAGACCTATGACCTCTGCATCTAGCCAAGGAGCTGCATGCCCAGAGGGCTCCATGGAGGAGCCCATGCAGTTGGGTTGCACCCCACTCTCTACAGAGGAGAGATGACGACGCTGAACCTTGGGTCTATGTCTCTACTGCAGCAACAAGAGTCACTTCTTGGCCCAATGTAAGGAGCATTTGGAAAACACCAGAGCCTAGGAGGTCGTGGAGAGCTGATCCTAGGCTGTGTTAACTCTGCTCCTCAATGTACGGTACCAGTGACTTTGGAATACCCTGGTGGGTCTTTTGAGACCCTCGCTTTCATTGACTCGGGGGCCAGGGGTAACTTTATTCTGGCAGATCTGGTTCGCCAACTATATATTCCCACTCAGACCTGAGAGCCTCCTTTACGGATTACCTCCATCTGCGGAGCACTTCTCCCTGGAAGTATTTCGGCCTCCACGGTTCCTATCACGTTACATACCTGGGTGATGCATTCAGAAGAAATTACCTTTCTGATCCTGGAGAAAGCCGTCCACCCCATGGTATTAGGATTACCCTGGTTACAACTACACTCTCCCGTCATCCATTGGGATACCTTACAGATTGCGAAATGGAGTGCCTTCTGCTTCACTAACTGCCTCAGAGTTCCAAGTGCACCATCCTTACCGCTCTTGCAGACTTCCCTTGCACCACCTGTGCCCTATGCAGAGTTTGTGACATATTCTCCAAGAAAAAGGCGGAGATTCTACCCCAGCATTGTCCATTCAACTGCACTATTGATCTCTTACCCGGGACCACCCCTCCTCAGGGAAGGGTGTATCCCTTGTCCTTGCCGGAGACTCGAGCCATGTCCGAGTATATAGCCGAGAACCTTGCTAGAGGATTCATCAGAACTTTTAAGTCACCCGCAGGGGTGGGATTTTTCTTTGTGGGTAAAAAATATGGATCCATAAGGCCATGCATTGACTATCGGGGACTTAACACCATTGCCAAACGTGACCGCTATCCCCTCCCGCTGATTCCTGAGCTCCTGGACAGATTGCAGTGGGCCAGGATTTTCACAAAGTTGGATTTGAAGGGTGCCTACAACTTGGTCAAGATTCGGCCTGGTGATGAGTGGAAGACTTTCCTTTAACACCAGGGATGGGCATTATAAGTACCTCGTTATGCCATTTGATTTGTGCAGTGCCCCCGTAGTCTTCCAGCACCTTATGAATGAAGTACTCCGTGATCTACTAAATACATCAGTCATTGTATATTTGGATGACGTGCTAATCTATTCCCGTGATTTGAAATCACATCGACAACATGTAAGACAAGTTTTACAGATCCTCAAAGAGAACTGTTTGTTCGCAAAACTAGAAAAAATGCATGTTTGAGAAAGAGAGTCTTCCCTTCTTGGGATATATTGTGTCTGCAACAGGATTCCAGATGGACCCCGAGAAGGTGGCCGTCATTAAAGATTGGCCTCACCCAAGAGGATTAAAGGCTTTGCAGTGCTTCCTTAGTTTTGCGAATTTTACAGACATTTCATTCCCCACTATTCACTCAATGTGGCGCCACTCACTGCTCTCACTAGGAAGGGGGTTGACGCCGTGGAATGGCTAGAAGCAGCTTGTTTGGCTTTTGAAAATCTCAAGGAAGCCTTCTTACAGGATATCTGCGTACGTCTCCCTGATCCTCTCCGTCCATTTATAATGGAGGTAGATGCATCCAATATCACGGTAGGGGCTGTGCTTAGCCAAAGTACTGATTCTGGAGGGTTGTTACCATGCTCGTACTTCTCCAAGAGATTCTCTGCAGCTGAGTGTAATTAGAGCATTGGGGATAAAGAACTCTTAGCAATCAAGCTGGCTTTTGAAGAATGAAGTGTGTGGCTGGAGGGCGCCACACACATTATCACAGTCTACACAGACCACAAGAACTTGGAGTTCTTATGCCATGCTCAACGCTTGAATCCCAGACAAGCTCGTTGGTCACTTTTCTTCAATCGCTTAAACTTTGTGCTTCGCTATCGCCCTGCTTCTAAGAATGTGCGAGCGGATGCTCTATCACGTACCGCGGAGTTGGAAGAGGATGAGGAACTTCCTCAGTATATTTTGGACCCTGCAAAGATTAATCTATCTAGTACTATAGTAAATTCTCAAGGGAGAATGGTGGTCCCACGGCGCTCTCAGAGGAGAGTCTTGGATTGGGCCCATGACTCCTTTACTGGAAGTCATGCTGGTCGCGAAAGAACACTTGACTTATTGAATCGCTATTACTGGTGGCCTACCATAAGGCAAGACGTCCGCACGTACGTCAGTTCATGCCCCACATGCGCTATACAAAAGCCGCAAATTGGAAGACCATGGGGGATGCTGCAACCATTGCCCATACCAGCAGAGCCGTGGACACACATTGCCACGGATTTTGTGGTAGACCTTCCTGCTTCTGAAGGAAACACAGTTATCTTGGTAACCGTAGACCGATTCTCCAAGATGGCCCATTTTGTTCCACTGCCCAAATTACTATCTGCACCCAAACTGGCTCAGCTGTTTGCACTTTATGTTTTCCGAATCCATGGTCTCCCGCAAGATATTGTATCTGATCATGGATTCCAGTTCACTGCCCGATACTGGAGGGCGCTGTGTAAGAAGTTTAATGTGCAACTTAGTTTTTCTACTGCTTTTCATCCCCAAAGTAATGGGCAGACAGAACGCACCAATCATTCTTTGAAGACGTTCCTCCATACATTCACCAATGAGAGACAAGATAACTGGACAAGATTACTGCCGTGGGCCGAGTTCGCCTACAATAATCATACTCATTCGGTCACTGGGACTTCACCTTTTCTAACAGTATTTGGTAAATAGCTGAAACCACCCTTGCCCTTGCCCATGACTAGTGCCACTCCTGCGGCTCAACTCTCTGCTCTACAGTTGCAATCTCTGTGGGTCTCCATACAAAGAAAACTTTCCAAAGCAGCCAGGGCTACCAAGAAATGGGCAGACCATCACCGCCAACAGGCACCAGTCTTTCTCCATGGCGACCGAGTCTGGCTCAGCACTAAAAATATTCACCTTCGGATTCCATCCAGAAGATTGGATCCAAAATATTGTGGTCCATTTCATATAACTTTGTATATTAGTTCATTTGCATATCTAATCCTAATCGAATGCAAATAGTTGTAACGCTGCCTTTGACTCTCCTCTCCTGTACTTATGTATATCTTCCAGTTAACCCCCTCCCCTGTTCATTGTAATTTCCTTTCCTTCTCAGTTATTTGTAAACCGACATGATGTGTCCTACGAAAGCCGGTATAAAAAAGTTTTTAAATAAATAAATAAATAACTGAGCGTGTGGGATTGGTGTCTTACCGTTTATGCCTGCCTTCTTCCATGCGCATTCACAGTGTGTTTCATGTCTTCTTGCTGAAACCTCTCATTCTCTCCAGGTACCATCACCAAGTCCCAGACCCCACGGACACGTCCATTCAAGATGATCCTATCTATCAAGTCTGGGAGGTGCTTGATGTCCGTTTCCACCAGCGGCAATGGGAGTACCTGCTGGCCTGGGAGGGGTGAGGCCTGAAGTAAAACCCGTGGAAGCCAGCCCGTAACATATTGGATAAGTCTCTGCTCCAGCAGTTTCATCTCAGTCACCCTCTTAAACCTGGTCCTTCTAGGAGGGGGCGTAAGAATGGGGGAACTGTTGCAGTCCTGGTCGCAAGTTTTGCGACTGGGTCCTTACCTCTCTCCGTGGGGCTCCGTTGTTGGGGTCCGCGGCTTGGGCCGCTGCACTTCGTGTTGGCATGCCGGGGACGGAGCCTGCAGCCGGTCAGTCCTGCCCTGCCTGCTTCACGGCAGCGTCTCCACGAAGGAGACACCACCGAGCCTCAGAATCCAGCCCCTCCCTTCCTAGGCATGCGCATGCGCAAGGAGGCCCAATTTAAAGAGCTTTTCCCGCCGGACCGCGGGCCGCCCCCTAAAGTGACGTCAGATGCTGGCAAGTAATTAAAGCCGGCGTCTGCTTCAGTCAAATGCCTTGCAATGAGGTTCCTTGCTGGTAGCTAGTTGCTGCACTCTGCTGACCTTGCCTGCTTCCTTGTTTGGTTCCCGGTCCTGCTTGTGCTTCGTTCCAGCTCCGGATCTCCTTCAGTTCCAGTACCCGCTTCAGTTCCAGTTCCAGATCTTCTTCAGTTCCAGATCCCACTTCAGTTCCAGTTCCGTATCTTCTTCAGTTCCAGATCCTGCTTCAGTTCCAGTTCCGGATCTTCTCCTTCAGTTCTTGGTTTTGATTCTCTGGTTCCTGACCCCTGCCTGCTTCCGTCCTTCCGTGCTTGCCACCTGCCTTGACTTTGGACTGCTTCTCTCTTCTTGCTCTTCTCGCCTAAGTCCCAGTGGCTCAGGTCCTCACGGGCTCTTCCCAGGGGGACCTCGGGCTTCCAGGATGAAGTCTTATTCATCTCGCCTGTCACCTAAGTCCCAGCGGCTCAGGTCCTCACGTGCTCCTCCTGGGGGGATCTGGGCTTCCAGGGTGAAGACTCCTGCTCGATGCCTTGTCAGTATCCGCCTCCCGGTCTGCTTGTTCTCTACGGAGTGCGCTTCCTCTTCCACCTCTTCACTCCATCAGGCCGGCCTAAGGGTCCACCTCCCCACTCATAACACCTGGAAACATCTGGAAACAACTGCACTGGTTGACCACAAAAACTAAAGCCCTTATTTTTAAAATACTTCTGTAGGACTAAGTTTTTTTGCTGTTCTAAACTAAAAACCACAATCAAGGTGGATCTAGTTTGAATATTGTCTACTGAAGCCTCCAAGAAAGATGTTAAATTGGGGCTTTCAGGTAATAAAACATCCATAGCCCCCTCAGATGCTGCCATAGTTCTCTTTAAATTGGAGACATAATATATATTAGAAATAAGCAATTCATTTGAAATACACAAAATTTCTTTCACAGATTTTTTGAATAGCTCTTGTGCTGACATTAATCTAGTAACAGGAAAATTCAATAAATGCAAATTCTTACTTCTCATAACATTTTCCAAACTTTCTATTTCTTTGTATATAATCAAAGTGTCCTTTATAAACACGGACCCTGTTGACTGCAAGGAAGTAATTTGCCTAGCTGCAGCTGTATTAGATGACTCAAATTGCTCTAGTCATTTTCCATGGTTTTCTAGTGTTTTCTTAGTTTCAGAAGCAAAATTGGTGGAATGAGACATGGATTGGGTTAATTTCCTTTCTATTTTCATTACAGCTCTCCACACATCAACCAAGGCTATATTTTCAGGTTCAGTCATTTCTAGCTCTAATTCAGGAAGCGTGTTACTTACACATATTGCTGTATTGCTTTCACCAGCTTCCTTAACAGCTGATACCTGATCCATTAATTTATTCCCTCTGTCATCAGAAGATGTTAAATCCAACATATTAGGGGTAGTTACAGTTCCACTAACCCTTTTACTTCCAGTGGGTATATTGGATACATGGCTCTGGGCAGGAATCACAGATGTTCCCAACGAAAAAGAAATATCAGGGATAGCCTCTCTTGAGGTGTGACTCACCCTTCTTTCTAGATGATTGTCCATTGGGCCTCTCACTTCCTTTGCCACTGGTGTAGATGCAGTAATCTTCATTTTTCTCTTTTTCCCCATCGAATTTGATGAAAAAACTTTCTCTCCAAAATCTTCCCCAGGGGCGCGCCCCTTTGGCGCGCAGCTTTGGCTGGGCACTGGCGGATGCGCGCTGCTGCACACCGATTTAAATAGCACAGACGTCACTCCCTGATGATGTCGGGAGGAGGGGCCGGAGTCGAATCACCCACTCTTCCGGGTTCAGTCCTCTCACCCTTGCATCTACTGGTGCCATTCTCTAAAGGGAAGGCTTCCAACAAATGCTGCTGTGCACCGATTTTAAATAGCACAGAAGTCACTCCCTGATGATGTCGGGAGGAGGGGCTGGAGTCAAATTGCCCACTCTACTGGGTTCGGTACTGGAGAACGGCACCTACCGGTGCCATTCTCCAAAGGGAAGGCTTCAGAAAACCACATTTTTAATTCAAATAATATACTATGAAAATCTTTAAAAATTACTTAATATGTTAGTGCATATTGCCCTAAATTTTGCATGAATAAGGTCTGTGATAAAAAGGGGCATAGTTGGGCTAATTTTTGAGTTACCACAACACATGTTAAATTTATCACACCCATTGATATTTTCACTTCATAGCTTGCAAAGTACCCAGACAAGCATTTCCATGGAGAGAGAGAGAGAGAGAGCGAGAGACTCCTTATAAGGCTCTCATATTAGTCAACTATTTATACCACTGTAGGAGGTCAACTAGTAACTCAAGCTGAGATTTTGGTGATGGTCTACGTTTTGGAGGGCAGTTTAACTTGTATAGTCAGAGGTATAAACAGCACAGTACACATCAGTTAAGGTATGATCTGATTTGGAATGAGGAAAGATGAGATTTGGAATAAGGAAAGATAAGATTTGTACAATGTACTCTCATCCTAGCTTCATAGCCCCAATGCCCGCAATAATGCCCTAACACATTTTGATGAACAACCTTGATTGTTTGTATGTTTTATGAAACATACAAACAATCAAACTGAGAAATGAAAAATGAAAAGAATAATTATAAATATATTGTGAATAAAAATTGTTGTTTCCCATAAGTAAAGAACGTTTACATTTGCAATTGTGGTATATGTAACTCCTTCTCCTAAACCCACTCATGAAATATTTAAGCTATGAAATCCTGTCATTTTTGACAGGTATTTTATATAGTTATATATTAAAAATGCATGGTCTGCAACATTATCCCCTTATTTTAGTCTAAGAAATTGTTCAGTTTAAAGTTTGATTTCTCTAAATCTGGAGGATCCCTTAAAGCATTTGTCTTTGATAGAGACCCTAGTGGGTCAAAATATAATCAAATTTTTTAAAATCTAAAAATGGTCTGAATAATGTTTTTATACTAGATATATTTGTCTCGTAAAAGTGCTCAATTCATCATATCAACTTAAATATCTGTGACTTAAGATCAATACAGGAGGTAACACTTTTAATACCTCAGTATATTATGGTATGATTTATCAGGATGTGCTCTTTACATATCTCTTGGGATGTTCTGTTATATTTTTACCTAAGCAAAAAGTGCCAACCTTGCTCAAAATATCAACCAAACAAACCAGAGATGAAGTATACAAAAATATTCATTTCAGTGAAACAACATTCATGTATAGACTTTTAGAATGGAGGTATCAGTAAGTTGGTAGATGCATATGGTCTTCAACAACCACCACCGGTCTTCTGTATCATCTTTGAATATGAGATGCTTGATTTCTGCTTGCTATACTTTTTAGCTGCATTGTGAAAATAATAATAATAAAAAAAGAAGTGTTTGGTGGTAGATGAAAGAGAAGACCTGCAGTGGTAGTTGAAGACCATATGGCTTGCTGATGCATCTTTTCTAAAGTCTCTAGATGAATGTTCATGCACTGAAATGAATACTTTTCTGTACCTTGTCTCTGGTTTGTGTTATAATTTTAGCCAAGTACATATTTTTTCTTCTTTTTCTCCCTCACCCATCTCATTTTTATTTCTGGCACACTATAATTATATGAGCTCTTCAGCTCGCACACACAAATAAAATATGAAATCAAATTCTGAAGAACTTCCTGCTGATAGCTATTCTTTCTACATATAGCAATATTAAGAATACTGGTGCCTAAAACCGAGCCAGGGAATAGAGTTGTGAATGAGTGGAATATCAGGCATAGAATAGAAGAAAAAATTATGGATGATATATTGGCGATTCTGTCTGATAGGAAACAGAAAAATACTTTAAAAAACATTTAGGCACCAATAAATCAGCATGGGAAATCAGAGATGATTTTTAATAGTGCTTTTTGACTAAAGAACTAGAAAGTTTTGAAACATTCAGGGAGCATGCATATTTTTATGCACAGGAATTTCCATAAAGTTAAAGATGCATATTTAATGGAGCAATATTTATATTTCTTGACAATGAAGTACTGAAATATTTTTGCTTTCCCAATACAGCATCCATTGGCTTGAATATATAACAGTATGGGGCAGATCTTAAAACATTCACACGGGTGTAGATTTGTTCGTGCAACCCAGCGCGAACAAATCAATGCCCGATTTTATAACATGTGCGCGTTGCCGCGCACATGTTATAAAATCCGGAGTCAGCGCACACAAGAGGGCGCATACATGTGCACCTTGCTCACGCCGAGCCCAAGGGGAGCCCTGATGGCTTTCCCCGTTCCGTCCAAGATGCTCTGAAATCGGAGCGGCCTTGAAGGGAACTTTTTTTCCGGCCCCCACCCCCCCCCGCCCAGCTTCCCCTCCCTTCCCCTATCTAACCCACCCCCCATCCCTAACTAAACCCCCCCTACCTTTGTTGAAAAAGTTACGCTTGCCCAAGGCCGGCCCGGGGGCTGCTTCAGAGGCCTCAGCCATGCCCCCGGAACACCCCTGGGCCGGCACCACGCCCATGGCCCCACCTCCGGAATGCCCCCGAATGCCATGCCACCCTGACATGCCCCCGACACCCCCCCCAAACAAAGCCCCGGGACTTACGCACATCCCGGGGCTTTGCGCGCGCCGGCAGCCTATGCGACATAGGCGCGCCGGCATGCAAGTCCCCTGCGCACGTAAATCCGGCTGGATTTACACGCACAGGGCTTTTAAAATTTACCTCTATGGTAGTAGATGTTAGCAGAAAATGACAATCTGGCCCAATAAGTCTGCTTAATTATTCATGTCCACTCTACAAGGTTATTTCCCAGGTGCCAGCCATAGAGCACTTGTTGCAAGATATCCTTATGCAGGACAGTTTTGCCATGTTCCTCATTTGTACACTACCATCCTAGGCAAATGAGCATTCAAGATTCTCCACTTAAATCACAACCAGCACACCTCTCTTCCCTTGTCTAAACACATAAGGGATAATTAAATTTTCTAAAGGATTTTGGCACATAAAAGTAGCATATATTGTAGAAATTTTCAAAAGCCTATTTGCACTTGTAAAAAGTGCATTTATGCAGATAAAACCCAGTTTTAAGCTGTTAAAGCCTTTTGAAATTATTTTTTTAATGTAAAAATCTTGTACTCGGCAAATCCTTATTTGTTCTATTACCCCCAAAACTTTGTAAGAATGTAACTAGCATAGCTGTTACCTGAACATTCAGCCGGCTAGGTCTCCTGACCAGCCTGCAAGGCAGATACAACAACATGAGTATATTTCTACTAGAACCACTAATTATTACTGCATTTGCAGCTTGCAAGATAAACCCAGCTGAAAGCTTCATTCTGACACCACAGCCTAACCTAAATAGCTCCCATTACCAGTGTAGCCATTGCCGTGCCTAAACATCTAGACTCCAAGGTCCTCTATGTGGTCTGTCAGACAGACCTGGCTTCATGAGCACTCCATTTCTATTAGAGCCTCTACTTATTATTGCGCTTGCAATCTGCAAGACAGACCAACTCCTGGTTAATTTTTTCATTGTAGACTGTCAAGCAGACCTAACTGTGTGACTGGCTGACTATGTTTCTGATAGTACTTCTGACATTTTGTATAAGCCACTTTGCTATTTACAGTGAGAGCTTCAACACTTATTGTTGGATCTTGACTGTTTGCAACTAAGGATCCTGTGTGTCTACGTAAAAGTTCATTACTGTTTTGACCTCCACTACAGGAGATTGTTCCATCCATCCACAGCTCTTTCCATGAAGAAATATTTCCTAATGTTGCTCTTTACCCTCAGAGTCTCATATCATGACCCCTTTCTCTAGATCTTTCTTTTTATTGGTTCACTTCTTGTAGATTATTAATACATTTTTAATGTCTCTATTTTATCTTCTGTCTCCTCTCTACTGCAATATAAATATGGATATGCTCAATTCTCATCTCCTAGAATGTTTCATACAGACCCTGAACAATAATGGTTGCTCTTGTCTGGACATCCTCCCCTCTATGCCATTTTAGCTGTATGCCTCCAAAACTGCACCAAAATAATGAGGAATCAACATTAAAAAAAAATATCAGACTAAAATGGATGATACTAATCAAATGTAGATCATAAATATACAAACATTGAATGTTATTTCTAATTACACTTTTAAGAAAGTGATATAGCACATCTCTCAATAAGATCCTGATTTTCAAAAGAATTTATATGCTTATAACTGGGTTTTCCATGTGTAAATGCACTTTACCCATGTAAGTGTGCTTTTGAAAATTGCTACAATATATGCCATTGGATTGTCAATAGGTTCTATGTGCATTAAAACACATAACGTGGGCAAATGGCTTTTGAAAACTGCTATATTTCCATGTGGAACAGCTTTAAAATTTCACCTTGTAAGTGAAAAAGACATGCTCATTGAAATCACTGTTCCACTTTTCATGGGACAGGCTAGCAGAAATTGAAGAAAAGTATTTGAAAAATTAGATTGAATGATCAGTGTTAGATCTAACATTGCAATGAATGTAGTTGAAAAGACAGAGCAGTATAGGATCTCATTGATTGGTCACAATCTGGGTTAATACTATTTTAAAGCAGGTGAACATGATGCATGTCACCCAACAGAAATCTGTTGACAGCCTAACGGAGATGGAGAGTAACACAGTAGGACAGATGAGATAATAAAACATCCATGTTTGTTTTAGCCAAAATATGGTTTAACTTTGCAAAAGGTGAAGTGACGGTATCACATTTCCTTTGCAGAATTTTTATTTTTTTAAATTTCTCATGGAACCTAGAATGATTAGTTATTAACAGCAATAGAAAATGCCAACACTCTCAGCTATTACTTGAGAGAGCCAAAAGTAGCAAAACCTTGACTAGGTCAGGGAAATAAGTTTTATATATGAATTTTGATGATTGGAAACTTGTTGATTTTCCTGCATTATTGAAACAAGGATAGGGCAGCTGGTGAATGTCAAGGGAGAGTGCAGACTTTGCTTCAGTATTTATAAACGTGTTAAATATTTATACTGAAAAGATATAAAAAATTACACAATAAAGTAAGAAAACCATGCCATTGAACTTTTATGTCAAAAAGCCAATATCATAAGAAAACCTAAGGTATTAGAACAAAAAGAACATTTTCTACACATCAACAGAAATGAAGGTGTAACCATAACAATGATTTAAGTATGTTGTTACAGCTTCCCAAGGGGCTTGTATAAGACTTTTTTTTATATATAAATGCAGTTTAAATTGCAAACTACAACTTCATATTCCATAGGAATAAGTCTTTTTTGGCAAGCAATGATTAGCTTTTTAGCTCTTGGTTTTATATAGATTATGGGGCGGATTTTAAGAGCCCTGCTTGCGTAAATCCGCCCGGATTTACGCGAGCAGGGCCCTGCGCGCCGGTGCTCCTATTTTACATAGGCCTACCGGCGCGCGCAGAGCCCCGGGACTCGCGTAAGTCCTGGGGTTCTCCGAGGGGGGCATGTCGGGGGCGTGTTGGGGGCGTGTCGGGGGCGGTCCCGGTCGGCGCGGCGTTTTCGGGGCATGTCGGCAGCGTTTTGGGGGCGGGTACGGGGGCGTGGCTACGGCCCGGGGCGGTCCGGGGGCGTGGCCGCGCCCTCTGTACCCGCCCCCAGGTCGCGGCCCGGTGCGCAAGAGGCCCGCTGGCGCGCGGGGATTTACGCCTCCCTCTGGGAGGCGTAAATCCCCCGACAAAGGTAAGGTGGGGGTTTAGACAGGGCCGGGTGGGTGGGTTAGGTAGGGGAAGGGAGGGGAAGGTGAGGGGAGGGCAAAAGGAAGTTCCCTCCGAGGCCGCTCCGATTTCGGAGCGGCCTCGGAGGGAACGGGGGTAGGCTGCGTGGCTCGGCGCGCGCCGGCTATACAAAATCGATAGCCTTGCACGCGCCGATCCAGGTTTTTAGCAGATACGCGCGGCTCCGCGCGTATCTACTAAAATCCAGCGTACTTTTGTTTGCGCCTGGAGCGCAAACAAAAGTAGGCCTATTCGCGGAGTATGAAAATCCGCCCCTAAGTGAACAGTGGCTTCAGTGAGTATATCTTTTTCACTTACTGGATGATGTGCTGTCACCTTTTTTTTTAAGTGTAGTTATTATGAATCACATTTGAATGTATATATTTCAGACCTCCAGATTATTAACTCTGAAACTAGACACAATACTCCAAGTGAGACCTCACCAAAGATCGGTTTAGTAGTACAATTGCATTCATTTCTAGTAATGTTTCTCCTTATTCACCTTAGCGTCCTGTTTTAGCGACCATCTTGTAACAATGTTTATGCTAAGATCTCCTTCCTTCTTCATGGACATCAGGATCTGACCCCCCACACACCCATAATGTAGAGCACTCCAGCTACTTAACCACATTATTGAGTATTAAAACAGCCACCAAGCAGCCAACCACTGCTTAAGCTATCTTAGATCACTTCTCAAACTTTTTACTCCCTCAGGCATGTCCCTCCCATTGCAGATCTTAGTCTCACCAGCAAAAATACTAACTTTTCCTCCTAACTCCTCCACAAAATTAATTATAAAGATATTGAACAGAACCATCCTCAGGACCTAAGCACTTCATTTCTTCATAGTGGACACTGTTTACCAGCCGTTATTGAAAGTTTAATCATCCCCTTGTAGGACACTAGCTGATTAATTAGTAAATTAACCTGTAAATTTAAACTACTCTCATTCCAACTCCCTTAGTATCCTAAACTTAACTAGGAACTCAATAAAACTAAGATGAAGGCAGCAGTCCAGCAGCAAGAGGGGGGCTTTCCAGTCTTTTGCATTGAGTGTCACATGTATGATTTTTTACCCGCGGGTGAGAGATTGTATGTGTGCACTTGGTGCAAAGAGCTCCTGGCCTTCAGGGAACGAGTCCGATCTCTGGAGGCTAGAGTAGCAGACTTGGAGGAGCTGAGGGAGACAGAGAGGTACATTGATGAGACCTTCAGGGACATAGTAGCCAAGTCCCAAATCCAGTCTGGCAGCCTCAGTGCTGCCATGGATCAGAAAGGTCTCCCAGTAGGAGAACATCGCCCTGGTATAGCAGGAAGTGATCCTGTAGCAAGGACCTGCTCTCCAGGTGATGTATTGTCCTCTTGCACTGAGGACAAGTCTCCCAGGGCTACTTCCCAGGAGGGAAGGGTTAGGCCGGCCATCATAGTTGGTGATTTGATTATTAGAAATGTAGATAGCAGGGTGGCTGGTGGACGTGAGGACTGCCTAGTAACTTGCCTGCCTGGTGCGAAGGTGGCAGACCTCACGCGTCACCTAGATAGGAATATAGACAGTGCTGGGGAGGAGCCAGCTGTCGTGGTACATGTGGGCACCAATGACATAGGAAAATGTGGGAGAGAGGTTTTGGAAGCCAAATTTAGGATTTTAGGTAGGAAGCTAAAATCCAGAACCTCCAGGGTGGCATTCTCTGAAATGCTTCCTGTTCCACGTGCAGGTCCCCAGAGGCAGGCAGAGCTCCAGAGTTTCAATGCGTGGATGAGAAGATGGTGCAGGGAAGAGAGATTCAGCTTTGTAAGGAACTGGGGAAACATTTGGAGAAAGGGGAGACGTTTCCGAAAGGATGGGCTCAACCAGAGTGGAACCAAGCTGCTGGCACTAACTTTCAAAAAGGAGATAGAGCAGTTTTTAAACTAGAACAAGGGGGAAAGCTGACAGTCACTCAGCAGTGCATGGTTCAGAGAAATGTATCCTTGAAGGATACTAATGAAACAGAAGAGTTAAGGCATCCCAACAGAGAGGTTTCATTAAAAGCAAACATAGTCCATATGCCTATATGTAAAAAATCACCAAAGTTAATGATTTCCAAATTATCCCAAACAACTGAAAAGCAGGTTGTTAAAACAAACAAAAAACACACTTTGAAATGTCTGTATGCTAATGCCAGAAGTCTAAGAAGTAAGATGGGAGAGTTAGAGTGTATAGCAGCAAATGATGAGATTGACATAATTGGCATCACAGAATCTTGGTGGAAGGAGGATAACCAATGGGACAGTGCTATATCAGGGTACAAATTATATCACAATGATAGGGAGGATCAACTTGGCGGGGTGTGGCACTTTATGTCCGGGAGGGTATAGAGTCCAACAGGATAAAGATTATACAAGAGACTAAATGCTCAGTAGAATCTATATGGGTAGAAATCCCATGTGTGTTGGGTAACAGTATAGTGATAGGAGTATATTACTGTCCACCTGGACAAAATGGTCAGACAGATGATGAAATGCTAAGAGAAATCAGGGAAGCAAATCAATTTGGCAGTGCAATAATAATGGGAGATTTCAATTACCCCAATATTGATTGGGTAAATGTAACATCAGGACTTGCTAGAGACAAAGTTCCTGGATGTAATAAATGATAGCTTTAAGGAGCTATTCGTTCAGGAACCAACAAGAGAGGGAGCTATTTTAGATTTAATTCTTAGTGGAACGCAGGATTTGGTGAGAGAGGTAATGGTGGTAGGGCCACTTGGCAACAGTGATCATAACATGATCAAATTTAAACTAATGACTGGAAGGGGGACAATAAATAAATCTGTAGCTCTAACACTAAACTTTCAAAAGGGAAATTTTGATAAAATGAGGAAAATAGTTAGAAAAAAACTGATAGGTGCAGCTGCAAAGGTTAAAGGTGTTCAACAGGCTTGGACATTGGGTAAAAATACAATCCTAGAGGTGCAGTCCATATGTATTTCACACATTAAGAAAGTTGGAAGGAAGGCAAAACGATTACCATCATGGTTAAAAGGTGAGGTGAAAGAGGCTATTTTGCCCAAAAAAAAAAAATCCATCAAAAATTGGAAGAAGGATCCATCTGAAGAAAATAGGATAAAACATAAGCATTGTCAAGTTAAATATTAAACATTGATAAGACAGGCGAAGAGAGAATTTGAAATGAAGTTGGCCATAGAGGCAAAAACTCATAATAAAAACTTTTTAAAATATATCCGAAGCAAGAAACCTGTGAGGGAGTTGATTGGACCATTAGATGACCGAGGGGTTAAAGGGGCTCTTAGGGAAGATAAGGCCATTGCAGAAAGACTAATGGGTAGATTTTACAAAATTATGCACACGTGTACTTTTGTTCGCACACCAGGTGCAAACAAGAGTTCGCGTGTATCTGTTAAAATCCGGGATTGGCGCACGCAAGGCTGAGCAAAATCGGCAGCCTGCGCACGCTGAGCCATGCAGCCGGCCTCCATTCCCTCCGCCTCCCCCCACCTTCCCCCACCTTCCCCTCCCTTCCCCTACATAACCCACCCACCCAGCCCTATATAAACTCCCCCTACCTTTATTCCAGAAGTTACGCCAGCTCGAGGCAGGCGTAATTCGTGTGCGCGGGCTGGCTGCCGGGGTGCCATGTTCTGGTCCGGGGGCTGATCTGGAGGCCACGGCCATGCCCCCGGAATGCCCTGGGCCTGAACCACTCCCATGGCCCCGCCCCGGAATGCCCTGGAAGATGCGTCACTGCAACACGCCCCCGAAACGCTCCCGACATGTCATCTATATATATAATTTGATATCTACCCATCTAGCTTATGGAAGGCCATGGGGTACTTTGAAAAATATTTCGTCATGACCTTATTCAGGTCTAAGTAACTTATGAAGGAAACTAATAATGTGTCCCAGTCAATTACTTGATTGGAATTTTCTAAAAACAAGACATTTTTAATGAACTTTCTGATTATGCTTCATTTCATTTTTATTTTAATAAAATATAAGTGAACAAAATGTTGTTTGTTCCCTTCATTTAATTTTTTTTGTAAATTGACCAGTCTCTACCACACCAAAACAAACAACCCCCCCCCCCACCTCCTTCTCCATTGCCCCCAGCTCTTCCTTGGCCTTCTTACCCCATGAAGTTCTTAAAATCAATTTTAATCTTAATAGAGCAAGAACAATTTCCCCAGTACCGGTATTTCCAATTGTACCGAGATTGGTGCCATTATCTCTTTCTTCCATAAAAAATAACATTGGTCAGACTCACGTAACCCACATGACTCATCAAGCAATGGTGAACACAATGGTGGTGAAGTCAGGTTTACCTGAACTGGACAACAATGAAATCAACAAATGTTGCAGGAGAGAGGAATGCAAGGGAGAGAGAGAGTGTGAAACAGTTTTAATACCATCAAAATGGGTAGCAGAAAACACGATGGCAATGCCTAAAGCACATTTATTTTTAATATACAAGAAAGGTAGGGATGAGCTCATGGAGAAAAAAATATTTCTCCCATTGATGCTATCCTCATAAAACTAGTCAGTTAAAGGTCAAAGAGGTCATTCACTTAATTTTTCAAAAAAATAAAAAGGCTATATCTGCAGGCTTATTATATTATACATTGTATACTCACTAGACCTTCCTGTTGAATAATGGTTTGAAGCTTGTTCAATTTCTAGTATGTCTGTTATTGATCATAATATGCACTATATAGAATCAGTGTAGAAGTTTTGCTCTTAATAAAATAACCTTGATATTAATTAAAAAAAGAAAACACTGATTGTATTCCATGGATTTCCTAAAATTGTTTCCATGACTTAGGGGGTCATTAAGCGCCTTTAATGAATGCGATAGCACCATAATGCATGATGTGATGCAAATATGAAGAGTGGGCTTACAGTTTTGTGAAGCCCTGAGAGAGAGAGAGAGACACTGACTATAATGCCTTCACACTAGATTAGTATTTATATCTCTATTGGAAGCCCACCTAGGAAATCAAGATATTTAGTGTAGGTATTAGTGTAGGGGTTAGGGGCCACTTTGACATTCAAAGTGAGACATACAAACAGCACAGTGTTCTCTTGTGAAGATTTGATGACCTTCGGAGTGAGGAAACTCAGCCAAAGATTACATTTATGCAATGCTCTCTCTACCTAGCTTGAAGTTACCCAGGTAGAGAGTCCATCAAGTTAGGTTGAGAGAACACTGCACAAATCTCATCTTTGGGTGAGTTTCCTCACTCCAAGGGTCTTCAAATCTTCACAAGAGAGCACTGTGCTGTTCATTAGAGATGTGAATCGGAACCGGAATCGGTTCTGATTCCGGTTCCGATTCACATCGTGGTTTTTTTTTGTCTGGCCCGATCTGGTTATTTTTTTATCAGCTGCGCCGGAGCCAATAAACAAAAAACCCACCCCAACCCTTTAAAACTAATCCCTTAGCTTCCCCCACCTTCCTGACCCCCCAAAAAACTTTTTACAGGTACCTGGTGGTCCAGTGGGGGTCCCGGGAGAGATCTCCCGCTCTTGGGTCGTCGGCTGCCACTAATAAAAATGGCGCCGATGACCTTTGCCCTTACCATGTGACAGGATATCCGTGCCATTGGTAGGAGCACTGGATGGCCCGTGCCATTTTTAAAGATGGCATGGGCCATCATGGAATGCCCCCTAGTCCTTCTATTATTCAGACAATCACTAGTTGTCCTTCTATTATTCAGACAATCACTAGTTGTCCTTCACGCTTACCCGTTATGGTGATTATACTCACGAATGGACTCTGACTCTCCCAGGTTAAAGCACCATTAAGCTTTGACCCGTACGCCCTATGGTATCACTTCATATTTATTTCCTGCCTTATCTTCTTTCCAGCTTGTTGCAAGCTTCCAAGTTCTCTTCCCTGTTGATTGTAACTTTGACTCATTCCTACCTACTGTTTATCTTTCGTTTACTTGAATAGTTACCCCAGTTTTATTCTTGTTAATTGTAAACCGATCCAATATGGTTATTTACTATGAAGGTCGGTATATAAAACTGTTAAATAAATAAATAAATAAAAGTGGGGGGGTTGGGAGGGTAGGGGAAGCTAAGGGATTAGCTAAGGGATTAGCTAAAGAGGTTAGGACTTTTCAGCTTAGAGAAGAGACGGCTGAGGGGGGATATGATAGAGGTGTTTAAAATCATGAGAGGTCTTAGAATGGGTAGATTTGAATCTGTTATTTACTCTTTCAGATAATAGAAAACTAGGGGGCTCTCCATGAAGTATGCATGTGGCACATTTAAAACTAATCGGAGAAAGTTCTTTTTCACTCAACGCGCAATTAAACTCTGCAATTTGTTGCCAGAGGATGTGCTATTAATTAAGTTGACTTAGAAAATAGCCACTGCTATTATAACTAGCAACAGTAACATGGAATAGACTTAGTTTTTGGGTACTTGCCAGGTTCTTATGGCCTGGATTAGCCACTATTGGAAACAGGAAGCTGGGCTTGATGGACCCTTGGTCTGACCCAGTATGGCATGTCCTTATGTTCCTATTGCATGCAATATTAACTTGAATTGTTCTCTCTCTCCTTTTTTCTCTTGGTAGAGATATCTTTAGCTGTAGCCTACTATTATTTTATTTTTAGCCCTTATGAAAGAAGATTCTTAAAGTTGCCTGTATTTAAATACAGCACTTCTTGTAGACCATTAACACTAAAAATGATTTGCCTTTTTTATGCCTCAGTTCTTGGCTTTTTCTTCCTTGTTTCCCTTTTGGCAAAATGTATCTTAACATAAACATGGAAATAACTTAAGTTGCCCTTTTTTCATCTATTTTGAATTGTGCACTTATGGAGCTTTGCACCTATAAAATTATTCTTTGATATTACAGACGGGAAGGTAACCGATATTCAGTAACTTTAGATCATTTTGATTTGTGGTAATAACCGTTCCTGAATATATGCTTTATGGAGACAAATAAGGAAATGCTGAAGCCCTGTAGGGACACTTCAGATGAATCCTTTTTCATTTTACTCTGTATTAGAACCATGCATTCAAAGTTTTCATTATTCTTAGCATTTTTGCATCCATGCTTTCATTGCTATGATTATGCCATTCATTTTGAGTGACTGGAAACATTATTATAACCTAATTCTATCAAAAGCTGTATAACATTCGGCCAAAAGGAGACATGGTAATTCCAAGTATTTAGAAAAGAAGAACTTTAAGCTTTCAATAGTCATACTTTCTATCAAGAATGATTGCTTTATAGCTCTTCTCCCCTGCTTTACTATCAGACTGGTAATTTGCAAATGAAAAAAAAATGCTAATTCTTAGTGGTTATTACAGACAAAATTGATATAGTTCAGTTATTAGTGATTTGGTGTATAGTCAGCGGAGATGGGATTTTTTTCTGGTATGTATGATCAAAGCATTAAAATCCACTTAAGGGGTGCTGAGAAGGAAAATGCAGGAGCATGGGAATGAAGTGTAATGATTTTGTTGTATTATGCATTTACATGGATGATGGTGAGGGATAGATGAATTAGGAATGATTAACTTCTACAACCCCATTCAAATCTGGGGTTTAGATGTGATTTAAAAAAAACAGCAGAAAAGCACTCAAACACTTGAAATTTTACATATTTAACAGGGCACAAAACTGAATACAATCAACTATGATTAATTGAAGGACTATCATAACACCGGAGCTGTTACTTAGAAAAAAACTTTTCTCTGCAAGAACGGTCATGTATAATCATAGGTCCAAGAAATTCTTTGCTTATTTTTGCCTATTAAATATACATACATTTAGCTTATTTTTGCTTATTGAGTGTGTATATACACAATTCAAAAAAGAAGACAACAAGTTCTCCAATCATATTTTTCTTTTAAAATAATCCAAAGAATACTTACTTGTGCTCAATAATCTATATTCTTAGACAAGGTATTACAGCCTTTGATTCCACTTGCTGATGTTGTAGACATGGACCTTGAGCCGGCTCAAGAGTTGGAAGATCCACTGAAGGGAGGCCTACAGTGGCACTCATAGCCATAAGGTGAAACTGGACCAGGAGACCTGACAGGACCTTCACCTTTACCAATCCTCGTTCCCCGCAGGTTGTGCCCTTAGGTGCCGGGGCCGGCAGGACTTAGGCAAAGGTCTCCTGGTGAAGGACGTCCAGTGAGCAGTCCGAGTCGAGGAAGGCAGAAGACTTGAAGAGACGGAGACGGTCCAGAGGTTGTGGCGGGCAGTGAAGGTGCAAGACGAAGAACCAAGCCAGAGGTTGGAGCAGGCAGAAGACTAGCAAAGCCAGAGAACACGCCAAGGGTCAGGATGGCAGCAGACAGAAGAATCCAGGAACCAGGCCGAAGTCAAAACCGAAGAAGCAAGCAGAGGCAGGAGCTGGAGCAGGACAGAACCACAGGAACAGGAGCGGAGCAGGAACAGGCAGGAGCACAAGGATGGAGGCAGGAACAAGCAGGAGCACTGGAGCGGTACCAGGACCAAGCAGGAACTCTCGAGTGGGATCAGGAATAAGCAGGAACAGCAACTAGCTACTCAAATGAGTCAAGCTGTTGCCAAGGCAAAGCAAGGATGTCTGAGGCAGCCTTAAATAGTCCCCTGCTGATGATGTGGGATTTGGGGCCAGGCTGCGGTTTCCCACCGCAGCCCCTTTAAATGCCGGGCTGGTGTGCGCGCGCCTAAGGGACGGAACTGCCCGAAGAAGTTGGCGGTGTCTCCCTCGTGGGGAGGATGCTATTACAAGGCCCTAACATGGCCAGAGCCAGAGCGGGGAAGCCAACAGGGAGCCTCGGTGAGTGCTGGAAGGTGAGGGGGGACCCGGCCGTGGCTGCCAGCAGCTAGGTTTTCCAACAGCTGATTCATATATTAATTTTTTGTGTGACTTTTCCATAGAACCATATTGTTTGTTGGCCACCTTTGAAATTGAGTCCTTATATACCATCATTCCACAGGATGAGGCTTTGTCCTTTTTATTTGAAATTCTGAACACCAGAAATGAAGAAGCACGCATTCCAACAGCATACATAATCGAACTGGCCGTCCTGGCTTTAAGCAAAGATTATTTTGCTTACCACAGTAAATTTTATTTACAAACTTGTGGTACAGCAATGGGAGCAGCCATGGTTCCAGACATTGCTAACATTGATGTCTCTTTTTTGAGTCTCGATATTTACTTGGCAATCCATAGCACACTCATATTAAATGTTGGAAATGATACATTGACAACATTTTTGTAGTTTGGCAAGGTTCATCTACATCATTATTGCAGTTCCATTCTTGGTTTAATTCATGTGGGTCCATCTTGAAATGTGTCATTAAATTCCATGAGTCTGAGATAGCTTTTCTTGATATAAAAATTATTATTATTATTCTCAACCATTGACTACTGTAATTCCCTTATGATTGCTCTTCCATATATCAACATCAAGCCTTTACAGATTCTTCAAAACTCTGCAGCAAGAATTTTAACTGGAAAAAAAAAGAATGATCACATTACCCCTATATTATCTTCACTCTACTGGCTCCCTATTAAATCACAAATTGATTATAAGATTTTAATAATTATACACAAATGAATTCATTCCGATCACCACAAACAAACAAGCTTAAAAATCACGCTACAGAACAACAACAGGAATCTTCGATCAAATAACACTTCTCGTCTAATTATTCCACCCATCAAAGATGCTCATCTTTCAACAACAACAAATAGAGCTTTCTCCATTGCCTGTCCTAAAAAATGGAACTCCTTACCACCTTATTTAAGAACTCAAACTAATATCAAAACTTTCAAGAAGGATCTAAAGACTTTTCTTTTTCATAAAGTCTACGTTAACGATTATTTATTTCAACAATCTAATTTTAACCAAGACTACCATCCATACTCATGCAAAAGAGATAATGATATATCGTCTGGCAATGACCATTATAATAGCAATAAGAACTTATAATTAACAACACTAGAAGACCATCCCAAAGATGTTTAAATACCAATACTGTTACCATAATCCGTTTCCCTTCTTTTCCTTATGCTCCCTTTTTCTCCACCAACCTCTCCCCGATCCCTTCTTATTTCCCACTATTAATTTATGCATCAATGTTTTTAATGGTTTATTCTCTGTTTAATTTTTGTAAACCATTATGATGGCTGCACCGAATGATGGTATATAAAACTGAACAAATAAATAAATACATTAATTAAAGATCAATCCAGATTAAAACCTCCATTTATCGCAAACGCAACAAACGTAACAACATACTCTCATTCAATAGTTTTCATTCCGTAACATTAATAAAGAATCTACCTTTAGGACAAATTTTCCATCTGCAGAGACTTTGCTCTGATACCAGTGGTTTCCAATTACAAGCCAAAGTGATGGCCAATTGTTTTCTTGACAGAGGTTATCCTGTATCCTGGGTAAAATTTGCATACTGGCGAGCTCTGTATAGTAGCCGTGAACTTTTGTTACAGCCACACACACCAGACATTTCTGATAGACAAACTTTGGTTTTCCGATCCTATACATTTTCCACTTTGATCTGCAGATCCATTTGCAAACACTGGTCCATTTTGCAATGCACTCACCCTCTTTTTTAGGAGCCCATCAGATTTGCTTTCTCAAGAGGCCATAATATGTGTGACCAAGCAGTTAGTGTCAACTTTTCAGCCCGACCCACAAAAGCATTTAGTCAATTATGACAGTGAATGTATTTGGTTTGTACTCAAGCTTTCAGAAGAGTCCATTACTTTAAAATTTATTTATTTATTTATTTATTTATTTATTTATTTATTTAAAGTCTTTTCTATACCATTGTTAAGCTAGATGCCGTCACAACTGTTCACAATGAAGCACATAAATTAATGTTGCTTAAATGCATTAATTATATCAACTAAACAGGTGCCATCAAGATACTGTAACATAGTTTCATAATAAATATTAATTTGTAGGTGTGATAAGTCATGTCCAATCCTATCCATATCAGCTATAAAATAAATTAGTACTTAAATCTTAACCTTTGCTGTTGAAAGAAAATAAAATACACACATATTGAGTAGGTGGAGTGTGTGGGTGTTCTACTAACTTGTAAGATTTCTTTGTAATGTATGTATTGATTTGTCCATGTGGCTTATTGTTCTTTGGGATGACCAAACACATGCTGCAGACTCAATTGACAGAACAAAAATGTTGTTTGCACACTGGAAAAACAGAAGCACCACTAGTTGCTCATTTTCTAGAACATCATCATTCTTTTTCAGATATACGTTGGGCCATCTTAGAGATTGTCAATGAACATTGGCGAGGGGGATGATAGGGTTCTCAATCTGGCCTAAAAAGAACAAAGTTGGATTTTCAGTTTGAATGCACTGGTTCCTCATGGACTCAACAATGAAATAGAATGGACTGTTTTCCTGTAATTAAGCCATTTTTCGTGTAACTAATGTCTTCTCTCACATCAGTGATATTTTTCTATTAATGCCAAGGGTAGTTCCCTTTGCCGTCATTGAGGGACATTCCTAAAGACGAAGGAGGTGACTCTCTGATGACATCTGAAGGGTGTTCCCTGTCAGTCATCTTTAAAAATCCACAGATACCTCCGGCATTCTCAGAGTGATGGCAGCATAGGAGGAAACCACCTGCACCGAAGTCTTGCTCCTTGCAGTGATTCTAATAAGACAGTAAGGCCTGGATTAACTATAATGCCGCAAGGTATAGTGAATCCCAGCAGTAACGGGGGAGTGGGGGTGCAAAGTGGGGGGCGTTCCTGCACTAGCCGGCAGCGATCGCACCTCCGCGGTGCAATTGCTGCCAGCGTCGTGCCGAATAACTACACCATACAAGGTTTAGTTATTCGGTGTGAAATAGGCAGCTATACGGAAGCTTACCATTTCACTGTCCACGCTGTGTTCGCAGTCGGCCCCGGTGCCACCCCGACTCCTCCTCTTCTGGGGCTGACTCTGCCCTGATGTTGCTTTCGCGTGTGTGCGCTAAGCTTTCTAGCTATTGCACGCTTTCGCTGGTAGTGCAAGTGTGCCATAGCTTTAGAAAATAACCCCCTAAGTTTATTCTTTTTTTAACAGCATGCTTAATAATGTTCATTACCTGTGGTTTGAATTAATCTTTGGACGTTGTCCTACTTTACATTTTTTTCAAATATATGTTGTATTTTAAAGAGAGCACAAATCAGTTTGCAGCGATCCAAATAGCAATCAAGGCAAGAGTACCAATCAGTTTTGGCTTTAATCCAGGATAAAATCTATGTACTTTGAATATAAGTTCCTAAGCTACAATATTTTTCAACTCTTATTGAGGCCCTGAAGCAGTCCTCCTGAAACATGGTACCAAGTCGGACATTTTTTAGCACAAGTGAGGACTACACTTTCTGGACTATTGAGCTTTATCTGATTTTTGGGCCCAAGTAAGCACTTTATTCTTTGGACTATTTGAAAAAAAAACAAAACACAACTGATTTGAGAACTTGTCTTCTTTTTTGAATTGTATATACAAAGTCAATGAGCAAAAATAAGCAAAAATTATGTATATTTATTTAATAAGCAAAAATAAGCTAAAAAGACTCTTGGACCTATGATTATAGATGACCATTGTTGTGGAGAAACGTTTTCACCAAGTAACCATTCTGGTGTTATGATGGTCCTTTAATTGACCATTGTTGATTGTATTTAGTTTTGTGCCCGGTTAAATCTCTAAAATTTCAAGTGTTTGAGTGTTTTTCTGCTGTTGATTTAATTTTCACTCTTAACTGTTTGGACTTTTTCTTGTTAAAAAGAACAAAACAAAACCAGTCCAAACTGGGCTCACAAACTCTTTCAAAAATTCTGACTTATTTGGATTGGTTTTGACATGAGTAATTAATTATAGATTCAGAGAATTGAAAGCAAACATGATGCAAATCTTTAAATAACTGAAAAGTAAAAGGCATAGATTTTTAAACATATGCGCGCACATCCATATGGGCACACTACCTGGCACGCGCACATGGACGTGCAATTTTATAAAATGCACACGCCGGCCCGCGCAGGCTATAAAATCCGGGGCGGTGTGCGCAAGGGGGAGTGGAATATTGCAATTTTCACACAGCGACACATGGAAACCTTCCCCAGTTCCCTTTCCACCTACCCTAACCTCCCATCCCCTTCCCCTCTCTTCCCCACCCCCTATCCCTATCCTAGCTACCCCTGTTTTTTTTTTTATTTTACCTTTTGCTCCTCCAAAGGAGCAGGAGCAAGTTGCATGCACTGGCACCATGCCAGCGCACGATCCCCCGGCACAGTGGCAAATGGACTGCCCCTGGACTGCCCCCTGGACTGCCCCCTGGACTGCCCCCTGGACTGCCCCTCCCCACCCCTTTGCTGAGGTCCGGCTCTTGTGTGCATAACAGGGCTTACGCGTGTGACTGGGCCCCTTCTAAAATGCGCTCAGCACGCGCAAGGCCCGATCTCGCACATAACCCCCATATTTTATGTGCGCGGGCAATTTAACATCTGCCTGAAAATGAATTAGTGAATATCCCAATCTAAACTGAGTCAAAATGTGCCTTATCTAAGACTCACTCCCTCCAGATCTATGACCTTTTTTTACATACCTCTCTTTAATTGAGCTCTATTTAAGAACGTTAAACCTTAGATACATAGATTCCGATCAGTATAGACAACTCCAGAATTTCATCTCCCCTTCCCTCTTCTCCACTTTTCTTGTATTTTTCCATCACTCTTCCCTCCCATCCCTTATAACTGAAGTCACACATACATTTCAGCTAATATTTCTACAATTCTTTTGCCATATTCCCATAATCTCTTCCAGCCTTTCTCTACCAAACACAAACAACTCGTTCTCATCTGAAGTCAGAGACCTTGGAGCATGGCTAGATAATCATCTAAACCTAAAAAAGTTCGTAAACAATACCACAAAGGACTGCTTTTACAAACTGCAAGTCCTCAAAAAACTTAAAACCCCTCCTTCACTTCTCCGACTTTAGGCTAGTACTACAATCCATCATTCTTTCCAAGCTCGACTACTGCAACTCCCTGCTACTAGGTATTCCCGCCAACACTATCAAACCATTACAGATGGTTCAGAATTCAGCGGCTAGAATTCTAACTAGCACTAACAAAAAAGATCACATCACCCCAATCCTTCGGAACTTACATTGGTTCCCCATTAAACAAAGGATACTCTATAAGGTACTCACTATCATCCACAAAGCAACAAACAAATTAGCCCCCATCACATTAAGCTCTGAACTCCAACCGCACACTTCCTCCAGACCAATCAGAAGCGCATACAGAGGAACACTGCATGCTCCGCAAATAAAATCATCATTGAGCAAACGAGCGCTATCTTCAGCAGGCCCACACCAGTGGAACACGCTTCCCCCAGATCTTAGACTAGAACCCAGTCATCAAGAATTCAAAAAAAGACTGAAGACTTTTCTCTTCCAACAAGCTTTCCCAGACGCTTAATCTTACTGTGACTGACAGACTTCCTAATTACCAGGTATCCCTTAACTAAGGACACTGTATCAAGTACTATTTTTAAGAATCTGCAACTGGACAATTATCTTTGAGCTCAAAAATTCACTTTATTTCATATATATATTAGGCACTGCTTATATTTATATTTATTGCTATGTTAAATAGTTATACTTCTTATATAAAATATTATATTTCTTTATTTATTACCAGTTAAAATATTATTACTTTATTTAGCACTATGTTAAATTGTCAACCAGTTATACTGTTCCATATGTTATACGGTTCCATGTAAAGCTCCGCTCTTTGTTGAGCAGTTCTTCGTTGTATGTAAACCGGAGTGATTTGTAGTCCCTACAAGAACTTCGGTATATAAAAATTAAAAATAAATAAATAAATAAATAAATAAATAAATAAATAAGAGAAGTATCCCTCCCGCCCCCCAACTAAGGTTTACTCCAGGCTTCATGATGCCTCCTTACATATCATTTAATAAATCTCTGATTCATGTTGACTCTCTTAATACCTGTCCTCTTGAATCACTCTGTTCCTTCTCCCGGCCCCCAACACAGACTGCTTGTTTACTGTTTTTCCTTTCTGTACTATCGTTCCCTTCATTCCTGTCTTATATTTATCAACTCATCCTCCTGTGGATGGACCTCCATTCACCCTTTTGCATAAATACTCTTTTTCTAGGTGTCTCAGTCTGACAGTTGTTTTCAAAACACTTTTGAATCTCACTGAAAACTTGAAACATAGTCCATACACATCCTGTAACCACACCAGTGTCTGCACTAATACAATAGAGACACATTTGCATTTTAATTAATAGATTTTTAAAGTTTTTTTTACTTTTTTTGTTTAGTTTTTGGTAGGGGGGGTATTGTATTGCAAAGTGCTTTAGACTGTAACAGGCGAATTTGAAATTGCCCTTGTGTGTAAAATACGGGGGTTATGTGTGCGGCTTGGTCTTGCGCGCTCCACGCACATTTTAGAAGGGGCCCGGCTGCTTGTGTAACCCCCATTATGCACACAAGAGCCGGACCTCGGCAAAGGTGGCATCCAGGGGGGTGGCAGGGAGGGGCGGTCCAGGAGATGGGGCGGGGCCGGAGGCGGCCGGTACAGTGGCCATTTGCAGCCTGCAACTTTCTACTGCTCCTTTGGAGGAGCAAAAGGTAAAATAAAAAAAACAGGGGTAGCTAAGATAGGGATAGGAGGTGGGGAGGAGAGGGGAAGGGGAAAGGAGATTAGGGTAGGGGGTAGGGGGTAGGGTATCCATGCCATTGGCTGGCCCCTGTCATATGGAGGGAGCACTGGATGGCTGGCGCCATCTTTAAAAATGGCGCGGGCCATCCAGTGCTCCTACCATGTGCCAGGAGCCGGCCAATGGCACGGATACCCTGTCACATGGTAAGGGCAAAGGGCCATCAGCGCCATTTTGATTAGTGGCAGCCGACGGCCCGGGAGCTGGAGATCGCTCCCAGGACCCCCACTGGACCACCAGGTACCTGTAAAATATTTTTTGGGGGGTTGGGAAGGTGGGGGAAGCAAAGGGATTAGTTTTAAAGGGTCGGGGTGGGTTTAGGGGTTATTTTTGTGTTTCATTTTTCCCGCCCTCCCCCAAAATGATAAGAGAACCCCCACGATCAATATCATGGGGTTTTCCTATCGTTTTGGGGGAGCCCCCAATTTCTGATGATTTTGAAAATATCAACGATATTTTCAAACGTCCTAAGCCTGATTCACATCCCTAATTACTACAACTATCCCACCTCCCACATCAGTGATTGTGAATACAAATTCCACAGCTTACTTAGGGGGGTCATTCTCAATCACTATCACCTGCGAAAAAGGACTTTTCGCGGGTGATGGCTAGTTCAGGGTGGAGTCGGGGAGGAGTCAGCCTCGAGACGGTACTGGGGGCCGATGCTGTGGACACATCGCTGGCGGCGAAAGGTAAGATTCCTTATCGCCACCAGTTTTGCGCCGAATAAATACTCCTAAACAATTTTGTCTCGGGTACCCGCCCACTTTAAGATCAAACAAGCTTACCGACTTAGGTCGAAATGTCACAGCTGCACAACTCGTTCTAGCACACAAACAAACAGTAGGGAAGCCTTCAGCATGTTCATGCGTGAGATGCATTTCAGACTTCTACACAAGACTATTTTCTGGCCCTGAAAGGCATTCCTTGCAGGCATTGCTCCTTCACACGCTTGTCTAAAATGTGCTCATCCTATTGCCTCGTTAATCCATTGTCTGTGGGAATGTGTTCAGATCCAAAATTTCTGGTCTCAGGTTCTTCAGTACATTAATAAGCTGGTCGTGGGTATGATGGGATGGGAGGCAACCTTTTGTCTATTGGGAATCGAAGACACACAGGTCCAGTTTTCATATGTCAATTTGTCATTGTTGCATAAAGAACATTTAACTGCCCTTCACCTGATTCTGCGACATTGGATTTCCCTGAATCCACCTACCATGAAGGAATGGACAGACACCATGCTGGACCTATACCTACTGGAAAGGAAATCCACACCATCAAACTCAAAGAAGAAACAGTTGCGTTTTAAAGCCACATGGACTAAATTTGTACATTCATTACCTTTCAATACGGACGCCATAACTTCATAATTTCTAATTTCTAACTTATACTTTATAACACATCTTCGATACCGACTAGATCCCATTTAGGGCACTGGAGGGAGGAAGGAAGGGGGGGGGTATGGGATACTCAATTTCTTGCACGTTGCATTGGACTCTGTGAACCTGCAATGTTGAACTCTTGATATATTTGCAGACTGATTTGACATGTTGAATGTTCTGGTCTTTATTATGTTGTTGTTTATAGGAAAACCAATAAAATTCATTACAAACAAAAAAAGATTAAAAAAAAGCTGTGACAATTTTAAACAATAATCTAACCATGAACCATCCAAATGCAATGAGGGATGGGACGGTGAGTGCCAATATCACTGAGGAGAGGAAAAAAGGCAGGCAAAACATCTTGAAACTGTCCTTATCTCTACCACTACACACGACCCCTCCCCTCCCTTATCCTGTTAAAATTCTAAAGTACCTACCAATCCCCAGCCTCAGATTCCCAGCAGGAACTGTCCCTCTCATCACAAATCATCTTTTCCTTCCTCTTTCTACCCCACCCCCAAATATTTTACCACAGTTAAACTACTAGAAAATTCTTCCCACGGTCCTCCCCTGGCAACACTGTTAAATGTGACAGGCAAGATAAACCTGCCTGACTTTTCTCTAAAAAGTGAAACCAGAGCATGGCCATTGTCAGATCAAACCAAAACTAATATATTCTCAACGCAAAAACACATAATTTATTTTGGAACAAAATAGTCTGCAACTTTATTAGCATTACAGCATAAATACAATTACTCAAGCCAATAATTTGTAACCATACAACAGCATGGAACAGCCACTCACCATATTCCTAGCTAAGTAACTCATTCAAACCGCATAAGGACCATCAGCCACCCCCACTATACCACAATCTGGGAAGCCGGCCTCTGCTAACCAACATCAGCTCCACAGCAGCACTGTCACATCCTCCCCTACCCGCCAGTTGAGCGAATACTATTTGGATGAGCAATACAGTTGACACACCACTCTCCTCTCTGCCCAGTGCATATAGAAACGACCCAGTAACCAAATGGACCATAAGGCTCTTCTTGAATCTGAAAAAGAAACACTTTATTTAATCAAAACATTTTTAACAAATATATGACTTGAAGGCTCCTGAGCGCCAACACCAAATGCACATATTTGTTGTCTCTGGTAAACCCAATCTAGCAGCCAATGTTGCCACGCCTATAGGAAATGAATGACTCCCAAAACCTACTACATCCAATCCTAATATTGAGAGAGATCTCTTCATTATTGTAACCAAGTGAAAATGAGCCAAGGGCCATTTTGATGTTATAGAAAATATCCCCCACTCACTGGCCTAATATTCATATATTGCCACATATTTGAAATGGGACATGTTTTAACTCCTTCCATTTGCACCTTTCCCTATCTAATCTGTCTTTGACCTCTCAACCAACAACCTTATTTGATCTCTATACAACATCATATTCTTGAACATCAATCCATTTTCCTTCTTATCCCATTTAGAATCAGCTACCAACTCATTTATTCTGCACACACCAAAAAATGCCAAAGAAAATGCTACACAAAATAAAGCTACCTCAAGATTATTTCTTCTAACTTTTCCTAATGCAAACCACAAACTTTATAAGACATCTTGAGAAATAGGCAGCCTGCAGTCCCTGAGACCTCTCCGAAACTAGCAATATATTTTTAAGTGCAAAACTAGCTCCAGGATTACCACCACCCATAAACCATTAATAAAGAATGAAAATCCTGCAATATGACCTGCAACTACCCTTTTTGAATAACCTTGTCCCCTTGCAAACAACATATATCTTATCATCCAGACATATAGAGCCAGTCCTGATCGTCATCCTAACCAGAGCAGGAATTCTGTTATTTTCTGACATCCACCGGAATATGCTGCCCATGTTGCTGGCACTGCCGAATTGTGAAGCAATTCCCATGTCGCTGGGTTTCATAAATCCATAAATATTCCGGAACTGCTGCTCCCTCCAAATCCACTCCAGGTGCTAGTCCCCTGAAAGCCGACCACTTAAAAAGAGACAATCAATCAGCAATTCCATTATTATAGCCTGGAACATGTTTAGCCTGCACAGTAACATTACTCTCTGTAAACAACCAAGTACAAGCTCTCTCATCAATACAGATACCCAAGGACATTTTGCTGAATGCCTATTAATAACGTTTCCGACTGCACAATTATCACACCATAATATCACTTTTCTATTCTTGAACAATTGAGGCCAAATGGGCCATTGCAACGACTATAGGAAATAGCTCTAAAAATGTGTTATTCCTTGTGATCCCAGAATGTCTTCATTCTCAGGCCAAGGTGCTGCAATACCACATACATTGACAAAATATATCAAAACCTTGACCCCTTGCAGCATCTGAATATAATTCCAAACCATTACTAGATAAAGTTTCAGACTGCGAAACTGACAAGCTATTAAATTCTTGCAAAAAAGTATTCCATACTATCAAATCTTCTAGTATTGCTGCTGTGATTCTGATAAAATATTTTCTTTATATTATTCCTGCCATAGATGCTGATAGTCTCCTTTAAAAGGTCTTTCCCATAGGAATGACTCTACAAGCGAAATTTAAACTACCAACCAAGGATTGCATACATTTCAAAGTCACTTTTTTCATACAAGCCTCCTCAAACAAAACCCATAACTTTTTAACTTTGCTCACAGGTAAACAAGAGGCCATTTGAACCGTATCTATTTCAATTCCTAAAAAGGTCAAAATAGGATCCGGACCCTCTGTTTTTTCAAGAGCTAATGGATTACCAAAATTATCTGCCACATCCATAAAGCAATACAACAATTGCTCACAAGCATGTCATATCTGGCCCCATGAACAAAAAGTCATCCAAATAATGTACAATATTCTTAAATCCTGATACCTGCATTGTTACCCAATGCACAAAAGAACTAAATGCCTCAAAATAGGAACAAAAAATGGAAGAACCCATAGGTAAACATTTATCAAAATAATACAGACCTTGAAAACAGAAACCTAATAAAGGAAAACAAGAAGGATGTATCAGTAATAATCTGAAAGCCTAGTCAATAGCTGCTTTAGCCATCAAGGCACGATATCTAGTCCACACTGTCTCACGAATGCAATAGCACTATCAAATGATACATACTGAACCATAAAAGTTCTCTAGGATGAAAATCATTTACAGAACCACCAGCTGGATATCACAAATTATGAATTAATCAAAACTTTCCAGGCTCTTTTCAAGGTATTACTGCCAAAGGAGAAATGAACATGTAAGTAAAAGGCCTGCATTCAAAAGGACCTGCAATTCTACCTAATGCACGTTCAGCTTCCAATTATTTTTCTACTATATCCTGCAGTCTATGCACTGATACTGAATTAGCTACTGTATTGCACACAATACGACCTCAATAAGGAATAACAAACCCAGATTCAAATCCTCCCCAACAAAAAAACTTAGCATCTTCTTTTTTATTATATTTTTTTAACCAAGGTTTCATAGCTCACAATTTCACCACTACTGTGGAACGCTGAAATACCATTTCATTATTTTGCCGATTGCATACCACCAACCTGTCCCCGCCTACCACATTTAAAAGCTGGGTAATGGGCTGCACAATTTGCACAGGCATGATGAATTTTACAATTTGAAAATGGACCGACTGATCTGTTGAATCTCCAACAAACTTCAGCCCCTCTAATCAGCTGTTGCCCAAGGCTCACCATTCTTACTCCTATCCGAAAGGACCTTCTCACAACTGAAGCTGTCCCAACCTGTCCTTTACTTCCAAGTAAACCTGTCCGAACCTATCTCCTATGAGTCATATGTAACAGCCAAAGGTTTACATCCTGCGTACCTCAAGACATATGTCTATTCTCCTCCATTTTATCTCTAAATTTTTCCTCATAATTTAACCACGCCCAACCTTCACATTTTTGATACGCGTCCAATATTGCATCAGCATAAGCCAGAATTGAAAATACAGATCCGGAGCATGCCTACCATAAACATTCACCAAATGCAAAAATGACCTCACCCAATTAATAATATTCCTAGGAATTCTTGTTTCTTTCTTAAATTCACCATCCCTTTTTTTCCTTTTCCTAACTTCCCTTCTCTTCTTACGGCCCTCTAGCAATTTAAAATTATCTCTGTACTTGCGTTTCCTTGTCTTTTTTCTCAAATATTTTGGAATAGATTCCCACAGTTCTGTTAAATTAACTAAGGCAGGAGGATCTCTCTCTTATCAATATTATCAATATTACTCTGACTCAATGACACCGGCCTCCTATCTCTAGAAGAAGAAGATGATGTACTAAAATCAAAACTAGATGAGGATCTGGACTATCCCTTCTTCTATACTTCTTCTGTCTCCTCTTCTTAGCTTTGCTCTTTTGACTCGCTTCGCTTATGCCCTCAGCCTGTAAACCCGTATGTATCGTACCTGAAACTTCCATCTGCAGCGGCCCCCATTCTAACAGATGGACTTGAAGCCTCATTCCTTGTAAAAACTTCCATCCGCTGGCTGACTGACTGCCATGGAAGTGCTTGCTGGACAATCATTTCCCTCTCTTCTTGCAAAATCTTCAGATCATGCGTCTTGATCATATCCACCGGGTTCTGACAGCACCGCTGTTTGGTCACTTAGAAAAACATTGCCACCTCCCCCTATCCCGCTCTCCCCCCACACTCTGCCATCAGATAAACCTCCCCTCTGCACAATACACCCTCCCCTAACCCAATTCATATTACCAGTATATTGATTATCCTCCGCTGTCACATCCTTATATAAATTTTCCCTTCTACCTCTGCCTCCCTTAATTCTACATCTCCCCCTTTTTCCTGGCAGTGCAGTCTGACTCCTGTCTTCCTCCATCCTATTTGTTTGTATGAGGTATCACACCATTATCTACCCTACCTCTCCCTCTGCTTACTACCCTCCCCCTGCTGTTCAACATTGCACCTCTTGGGCTTCCAGTTCTCCTACTCCCTCTTTGCTCAGTACCGACCCCCCGCCCCCCCTTGTAACCCAGAAATTATTGCATGCTTGTGTCTTTAATACTGCATCCTTGCAGCACTGTGAAGCTTTTTACCTCCCCTTGCCAGTGCTTTCTTACGCATTCCAGTTCCCCCTTGCTGATAATGTAAAACAGTGGCTTTACTCCCAATGCTTTATTTGATCCCACTGCCCTCTTTCCTCACACATTACCTTCTGTCACCGCATGCTGACCTCACTGAAGTCCCCTCATTACCAGATCTCTTATTCCGTGCCGCTATTAACCAGCCTCTCTGAATCTTAATTGCTTTCTTTAAAACGTCTTGCTGCCGTGGCACTTCAGCTGTTAAATTATCTGGGGATGCCCGGGAGCTTACAGGGTTTCTTTATCGCAGCCCGCCCACTACCTGTACTCCTTTACCTGTCTGTACTAACGTATTCACCTTAATACTCTCACCCTGCAACTGCTGTGCTCTTCTCTCATCCCACCGGAGTAACTCCTGCCTCTCTATCAGCAACATTCACTCTCTGCCTTTCAACTTCCACCGCTACTCCTTCCGCTCCTCCCCGGCGAATCCCTTCACATAAATTCATCTCTGTTGCTGGTCAACTATCTCATCTGAGGTTTCCCAGGCAATGTCGGCTTAAAGGAACTTGAACATACAGGTACAATTGAACCACAAATAAATGAATACTTATTAGAGCCTTTTCTACACCAGTGCCGCTATTGCTGAGGAGAGGAAAAAAGGCACGCAAAACATCTTAAAACTATCCTTTATCTCTCCGACTGCATGCCCCCTCCTCCTCCCCCTCTCTTATCCCACTAACATTCTAAAGTATCTATCAATCCCCAGCCTCAGATTCCCAGCAGGAACTTTCCCTCTCACCACAAATCATCTTTTCCTTCCTCTTCCTATCCCACCCCCAAATATTTTACCCCAGTTAAACTACTAAAAAAATTCTTCCCACAGTCCTCCCCTGGTAACACTGTTAAGTACACGATAAAAAGGCAACACTGCAAATATTACACCAGGCCCTAAAACACAAATACACCTCCTATTAGGAAAACAGAAGAAACCAAGCTGCTATGGATTGCTACACGCTAGCAGAATACCTCTGCTCGGTCACACATGCAGAATACAGGCAGTCCCTCACCAAATACACAATAAAAAGACCATTCATTATAAATAGAAACATGCAGGCAAAAACTGAATAGGAAAACTGCAACAAGTCAGACTCTATCTATGCAGTGCAACAATGGAAAAACAGAAACCACCACCAATCCTCAGACATTAAACAATAAAATCAAGAAATATAATAAATACATTAATCATAATAGCATAAACCTACAACTAATAAGAATATTTCAAAATAGCTGGTGAATGGAAGATCCAACAATTAAAAACTCAATTTGTTTTAAATTTCTCAAACATCAATTAAATATTTCAAAACAGCAGACACATCAAACAACATCCAAAAGTTAAAACTAATAAAGATGAAATAATAATTGCTCTCCATACCTGGAAACTTTTGATTTCCAGTCACTCTGAGATTGTCATGGATTAGTGAGAGAGGGATGCATAAACTTTATAACTCTCTCTTTCATTGATATAACTATACATACATATACATATGCTCTCTCTCCCTTATACCCACACATGCTCACATGGATGTGCTCCCTCTCTCACACACACATTCTCAAACTCCCACACATGCTCACACATGCTCCCTCCTACATACACATATTCACACACTCACACACATGTTCACTCTTACATACACATACACAAGATCCCTCTTTCTCACATATACTATACATGCTCAGATGAACACATACATGCTCACAAACACACATATATTCTCAGACTCACACATATGCTCAGAAACACACATGAAGAGAACATCCTATGCTTTGATACCTCAACCTTTCCTGATATAAACCGAAGAATTTACTGCTCAAAAGAACATACTACTATTTAGACCTCTTATTCTATCGTCCCTAGGATAGAGATAGTAAACCATTCTGTACTAGAGATGTGAATCGTGTCATCGATCGTCTTAACGATCGATTTCGGCTGGGAGGGGGAGGGAATCGTATTGTCGCCGTTTGGGTTTTTAAAATATCGTGAAAATCGTTAAAATCGTGAACCGGCACACTAAAACACCCTAAAACCCACCCGACCCTTTAAAATAAATCCCCCACCCTCCCGAATCCCCCCAAAATTCCTTAAATTACCTGGGGGTCCAGTGGGGATCCGGAACGACCTCCTGCAATCGAATCGTGTTGTCTTCAGCCGGCGCCATTTTGCGCAAAATGGCGCCGGCTGAAGACAACACGATTTGATTGCAGGAGGTCGTTCCGGACCCCCGCTGGACCCCCAGGTAATTTAAGGCATTTTGGGGGGGTTCGGGAGGGTGGGGGATTTATTTTAAAGGGTCGGGGTGGGTTTTAGGGTGTTTTAGTGTGCCGGTTTTCCCGCCCTCCCCCTTCCCCTCCCCCTTCCCCCGATTTACGATTTTTTGACGATAAATCGGGGGAATTGGTATTGTATCGTGGCTCTAATGATTTTTGACGATTTAAAATATATCGGACGATATTTTAAATTGTCAAAAAACAATTCACATCCCTATTCTGTACCAGTGGCTCTGCAGACAATCAGTCATCTGACTTATCTGGCTAAGTAGTGCCTGCTGAATATCCATCTACATTTAGCAGTTGCCACTTAGCTGGACAGGTCACTTATCCCACTAAATATTAGCTGGATAGAAAATGGGTGGGCAATGGGCATAACTGGGCATTGATACTTATATGGCTAACTTTAGCTGGATAAGTAGCAATATTTGAACTTATCCAGTTAAGTTAACCAGCTAAGCTAGACTTGTTCCATAGCAAAAATGGGGATATTCATTAGCATAGACATGCTGCTGAATATCCCATGTCAGTTAACCAGATAAGTCTTATCCAGCAAACTTACTTAGCTGACTATATCTGAATATTGACCTAAACATTTTGAAGTTGCTTTACAAAGCATCATACAGTGTCTGTGTAATGCACCGGTATTTCCTTTTGCTGAATTATATATGCTGACATATAGATGCTTGCCTGGTATGCCTAGGGGAAGTTTTATATCAGCAACTTCCTGAAACACTAAGACCTGTGGACTATATAAGCCACAGTCTGAATAAGACTGAGAAAACCTACCCTGTTCATAAGCTGGAGTTCTTAGCCATTAAGTGGGTGGTTGTGGACAAGTTCAGGGATTACCTAAAGGGAGTTGAATTTAAGGTAAAAAACATACATTAACCCACTGACCTATGTGTTGCAGTATTGAATGCAACTGGGTGGGCACCAATGGCTGGCAGCATTATCCATTTATAAGATCAGTTTGCAGAACCGACCTGGAAGTGCTATCAGGGACGTGGCTGCACTCTTCCAGCAGCCCCACAGGAATTACACTACCTAGGGTGATGATTGCTATAGTTTATCAGAGACTGAAGTAGCAGCAGTGTGTAACCAGGAAGGGAATGAGACTGGGTGATATGATATTTATGTAAGATTGCGGACAACTTGGGAATCTCTCCTGACAGCATTCACCCTGTCTATGTGATATGTCTCTGGTCTCCACTAACATGCCAAGATTGACTTTGTAGGACATTTTACAAGCACAACAGACGGACCTCCTCAGGGCTAAGGAGACAAATGTGGGGGTCCAAGAAGTGTAGCAGAGCCACCCTGACATTCAATTGCTAATCAGAGATTGGTATTGTACTGTACAGAGAAAGAAGAGGTACCAATTCAGGTCATCCTGAACAACTGAGGTGTGAAACAATCTCTCCATGGTGATGTGGGACATATGGGGGTCAACAGGGTCCTACAACTGGTGGGGAAGAGGAACTATTGGTCTAAACAAACACAAGATGTTGAAAGATATTGTAAACGTACCGGTTGAATTAAAAAAAAAGGATTTACTGCACAGAGCTGCAGATATAGTAAATATTATTAGTAAAGGCCTTATGGACTTGGTGCGTATACACTTTTTGATGTTAGAAGTAGAATCCCAGCATAAAGAAAACATTCTGGTTGTGACATACCATTTCACCAGGCATGTGCAGGCATACCGCACTACGGACCAGCAGGCAGAGACTGCTGCACGAGTATTGTGGGAAGAATTATTTGGAAAATGTGGACTCTCGGCCTGATTATCCTCTGAACAGGAGGGGTTTTGAAAGCAGACTCATAAAAGAGATGTCACAGGTAAATGGGGTTAGGAAGTAATGCCCTTCTCACTATAAAACCCCAGGGAGACTCCAAGCCCAAGAGGTTTAACAGGACACTTTTGAAGTTGTGAGGGACATTGACGCCAATTCAAAAAAATGAACTGGAGCCAGTATGTAAGCTCTATAGTACATGCTTACAACTGTACTTGTAATGATGCTACAGGATTTTCACCCTATTTTCTAGTCCATGGGAGAGAGGCCAGGCAGGATGGAAGAGCTTGAACTTAGCTTTTTCCAGTTGCTAATTGAACTGTGTTTTGGGGTTGCAGGAAATGGAACACTGCCTAAGATTTTTCAAAACAACGTGGAGAAGAACAGTTGTGGGAAGCCTATAGATTGGCTGGGGAGTCTGCCTACAAATTGAACCAGAGGAATGAACTTCGATATGATCAGAAAGTGAAGCAGAATGACTTGATGGCAGGAGACAAGAGACCAGTTAGATAAATGGGGACTGTCTGGGAAACACAATATTGCTAAATAGTGGAGAGCTACTCCTTATTTAGTTGAAGAAACCTTGAACAACCTACCTGATTACTGGATAGCGACAGAGTGGGGTGAAGGGCCAGTAAAAAAGTGTACACAGAAATCACATTTCGCCCACTGGTGTTTTTCCCAGAGGAAATACAAGCTGTAGAGCTCCTCATCCCTGATCCCAAAGGAGAGGAACAGTAAGGCCTTCAAACTTCGAAGATAACCCCCTTTAGAAACTGATAGGAACCCCTGAGTATCCACTAGAAGAAAGACATAGTGGGTATGATGGTGAGGATTCTGAAGAAGAGCTTGTGGGGGGAATATGAGGTTCTACTGGGAGGTGGTACAGGTGGGAAGAAAGAGATGGACCCTTCCCCAGAATCAGAAGGAGAAAGAGGGGCCACAGAGGAAAACCACCGCAAGAGATAATCTAAGGCTACAGAGGCCACGGAATTAGCTCCACTGCCACCTCAAGAGCACAGAAGGACAAGCAGGACTGTGAAGCCCACAGTAAGGGGGGGGGGGGGCAGCTCTAGAAACACAGTGAATGTCTCCCTAATGGTAGCAGACAAGCAGGTGACTGTCTATTACCGAAAAGGGAAAAGGAATGCTTGCTGCTTAGGTCTAAGTGGGGACATGCATGCAAGAGGGTAGCATCTTGTTGAGAACAATAAGAAATTTAAGTGGGGTGAGCAAAACTTCCTCCCAGGAGGGGAAAAAGAGCATTCCACCATTAAAATGAACTCCGGCATGGAAAAAGACAATGCAGCAGGGTAGCATGAGCCATCAGCCTGGAAGACTGAAAAGGTTATCAGACCCCCAAATTGTTAAGGTAATTAAATGACTATTGAAGAAATGAGTCAGTTTCAGGCTAGGGGATTTGCGTGTGACATCCTCCTGACTACTGCTACTGACACATTGAAATATCACTTCACAAATGAATAATTGCAATATCCTCAACTGTAAGACTTTGAAAAAATCCTAAACTTCAGAACTCTGCCTGAAAGAGATTTATGTGGGAAATGTACTGAAAAATAGCCCTATCAAACAAATGGATTCTTACCCTGAATGAGAAAGGGGGTCAGGAGTTTTGGGTACCTGTTTCTCTGAACAGGGGGAAAAAAAGGGCCAGGCTGGATGGATGAGCTTGAACTTTCTCTTTCCATAATCCTTCCTGGGTATCTGCCTTGTGGCTGAGAGGGGATGGTTGTTCCAGGCTGGATAAAAGTGAATAACTGGCTTACATGAGCTGAAAATACTAAGAGCGATAATCATTTATTTATAATTGTGTAATTTGCATTTTGTACAGCAATCCCAGTGTGGTATACAAATAAAATATTCATAAATTAAAATAATAACCTAAAACTGAAAATATTACAATAAACATGCAAGCAGCATAGCACTGAAAATCACTGACATGCTTCTAGCAGAAATGGTCTTTCCTAGAATTGTTAGGATACTACATTTATGTGTAAGTTTACCTGGACTGAGTGGAAGCATTTCTGGGAGCAGAGATGGGGAGAGATTTGAATTTCTGCCCAAACTGTACAAAATTCAGCAGTATGCATGTATCGTTTCAGGGAAAAAAAAATTGTATGTAGCAGATAGCAGGCGTCCCTTGTGCGGGGTAGTTTTGGTGGGATAATTTGAATCTCTTATAATCATCCTTCAACAACGCTCCACAGCATGAGAGAGAAACAAAGCGATGAATTTCTCCATTTCAAGGGCTACTTAGGTGTTCAGATATGGATAATTAGGCTCCTAGAGCCAGAACAGATCAAAACGTTAGGAAAAAAAATATATCTGAATATTTCCTGAGAGACTGAGTGTTTGTATATGAAGGATCAAGGAAGAGTCAAAGTGTACTTTTATTTACTATCTGAATTTCAGTGAAAGTTGTTACTGGACAGAAAGACAAATAATATCAAGAGACCTAATTAATCTAGCTCTTTGGATTTGAAAGATCATATTCAACAAGAAGAGAACAGGTTTGCATTTTGATTGAAAATAGGTCACAAAGTTTGTTAGTTTCTTTACCAGAAAAGTACATGTGCTTAACATATATTGAACACATGACAGCATGCACAGAGACCTGTGGCAATGAATGATTCTTTATTTTGTAAATTCAGTTTCACTCCCCAATCAAGTTCCTAGCCAAATAGGTTTACAAAAAATGTGTCTTTGCTCTAATTGACTCTACTTACTCGCCTTTCCAAATCTGAGCGCAACGTAAGTTACAAATTTAGAAAGTTTATAGTCTAAAAGGCTGATTATTTAACCCTGGGTTAGCAACCATTGTATGAAGGTTTTCAATGGATGCAAATGAGCTTATTTGCATTCATAGCTCACTTTTATGGAATATATGTGTCACATGTTGCCATGGCTGGGAATTTTGTGCGTTCCTGGCTGTGGCAAAGTGTAAAACATTTGTCTTGCTTGTGATTCCATCGGCGGCTGCCATGTTTTAAAGGGATCGCATGACCATCATCTGATCCTTGCCCCTCTTGTAATAAATCCTTGGCGGTGTAGAGCCCAGGTCCCCTCGCATGCCAAAAAACTTAAATGCTGGAAGAAGGGGGTTTTGCTAAGCCCTGCCTCCGTGCCAGCTTAAAAAATGAGTGTCATACTGGGAGGCCCCAAGTATGACACTTGGCCTCTTAGAAAGGACAATGGAGTGGGGAACTTTTGTGAAACCTTTATGCATGTTCATATTTTTGCATGTGTGTCGGCTTTTTTGCAAAATGTGTTCAGACAAAAAGCTGTGTTGTGGAAAATGTTATCAATACTACAGCCTCTAAGCAATTGTCCCATAGACACAGAATGGGAAAAAAAACAGTTAGTAAATAGGCCCTAAAGTTTGTGCCGGAGACACTGAAAAATGAAGTGACTTGCTGAAGGTTAGAAGCAGTATTATTGGGAGATGCAGAAATCAAACCTCGCGTTCCTTGCTTCAGAGCCCCCTACACTAAACTCTAGGATTTGCTACTCCTGTAGACACTTTGCAAAACATTTAGCAAGCATCTTCTATTTTCAAACGCCTCTTAAATTATATGCATAAGCTGTTATTTGAAAGATTATTTCCACCACAGGTGATTGCAGTATTTGCCTTTTAAAAACCACTTCCAGATACCATGATGGCGAACATCTCATCAACAACATGAACACTGTCCCTCATGAATTAATTTTAACCTATTTTCTCTTACATTCACATTTTTACTACCCTTCAGTCTCATACACTCACTCAGTCATGCAGATTTGTTCTACATACATGGAAACCCTATCCCCCCTATCATTCTCTTCTCAACACACAGCAAATGGTCCATGTGACTTTTCCAAAGACTTCAGGAATACCGTGCATTACTGCTCAGTTAAAAGAACACATTTACATATCACATGACCGATATTAGAGCAAATTTATTTTTAGCTTTTGTATTGCAGTGGTTATAAATGTATTATCATACTTCATTATTTTTAACAAAGCCTTATCTTTATATAAATAAAGATGCTTTTCACCCAGTGAAAATATTTCACTGGAGATGCCTACGATGCAGTCACCACTTCAATGCTGTGGTGTTGTATTCTTATTCTCTTTGCCTGGTGTACGTTTGGGTCAGCTAGACTAGAAACATGACTCACCCAGACTGACTATTCAAGGCACTAATTGCAATTATCCCCTACACTCATATTTATAAACTACAACTTACTGCAAGCATATTTCACATATACCCCTCCTTCATAAACTATTTATAGCATCTCCGCTTAAACTTCTACTCCCATACCTTTCAATAACATATGCATCATGACACAAAACAGTTCATGCATGATACCACATGCTAAATATATAACAATAATGCAATCAAAATAAAGCGTAGACCTTCAGTTGTTTTCTGGCAGTGCATGCTATTTGCGATACTATATGAATGATATTTTCCCTGCCTTCCCAACTACTGCTGTATTCTAGGGTGGTTTCATAGTCACTCAGACTGACGTTGATCCGGCATCTGAAAAAGAAGCACATTGGACTGAAAAAGAAGATAAAAATAAGCTAATAAGTACTTAAACCATTTGTTTAGCCCTACCATCTTAAATATCACACCTGTTCACATAAGAAGTGGAAACTACTAGGCAGTAGAAACGGTTAAATTGGGAAGCAGTGGCACAGAAATGAAAATCATTACACTTGTCAAATTATCGGTACTATAACCAATCAAATCTGACCATCTGTGAAAGACTAAAAGGCAAATTAGTAATGCTTCAGATAATGCATACTGTATATTTATGCAACCCACGAACGGGTCATATAAAAAGGTCTGATAACTGTTGCCTGTGTAGACCAAGTGCCAGTCTCTTAGAATAGGGTTCAAAAAGAAAATGATCAAACACCCCAAATTATAATCCAAAACACGGGGTGTCTAACCAACACGGGGGGGGTGTAATCAGCAAAACCTTTTATAAGACAGTGAAAGATGCGTAAGATTTCTGAGATAAAGTTCACAAGATGTCACAGCCTTGGTACATTATGCGACATACGATAGCAGTTATCAGCCAGTTTTGCACATCCCAAAAAAATCACTCCGACCTTTTGGTCAATATCCCATTATTTCTTACCCCACCAATAAAATGAGATAATCTGACTTCTTCCAGTCTCCGCACCAGAGTCAAGTATACACATATGGCCACAAAATGCCCCCAATTCCTTGGTTCTCAGTACCTCCATTCCCTGGTAGTACTCCTGGACTCCCCAGTGTCCTTGGAATACTTCTCCTAGCAGGTACCACATGTACCCTTTATCCTTGCCCAGAGAATGGGCCAATTTCCTCTTGGTATCTCCTCCTACAGATAACCCCAGGGTGGGTCCCCTAGAAGTTCCTTGTGAGAAGAACCCCTCTTCAGCATTTGGCCTTTCCCTTTGAGAGTGAGAGCCCCATCAGGGCCCTTTCCTAATGTCTACCCCTTAGTCCATAGTAGAGTCTCCTTTCATCAAATCTTGAATCCAAATTATATACTCTCTGAATAATTTGCTTCCAAGGATCTTCTTCCCTACCCTCTTAAAGGGACCACCAAAATTATAACTCATTAGCAACTTCATCTAGAAACTTCCCTCCATAACCTTCCATTGAATTACCATCACATCATAGTTTTACTTTTTAAGATATCATCTAGTGGTGGTTCAGGATAATTGCAAGCATCAGAAATGTTACCAAACATTCAAACTTTTACAACCATTTACACTTCCCAGAAACAAGTCAAAAACCTCCTTATTCAGACTTTTTCCAGGCCAGATTCTAATGACACAAGGCCCATTTGGAGGGAGGGAAGGGTGTCGCATATGCATGTGTGTAGAACAAATAAGAGGTCCATTTTAAAAGACACACACATGCGCACACATGGATGTGCCGAGTTTATAAAATGCACGTCGACACGCACATGTTATAAAATATGATTCCCTTCAATATCGGCACGCGCATGTGCAGGCGGGATGTGACTCGTGCAGGCGTGGGGAGAATTTTGTAAAGTACATGCAGCGATGCAATCAGCCTTTGCCCAGTTCCCTTGCAGTCTGCTCCAATTAAGGAGAGAACTTTCCTATACCCCTACCTACCCTTCCTCCCTTTTCCCCTCTCCTCCCCGTCCCCTAAACTAACCCTATCTATCCCCAAATTTTGTTTACTTACTTACTGTTCCTTTGGAGCAGAAGTAACTTCCACACGCCAGCCGGCTGCTGGCGTGCACTTTTCTGGGACAGCATCTAAAGGCGCTGTCCCGGCCAGCCCCTGTCCCCTGCCCCACCCAGAACTTGCCCCTTTTGTGAACCCTGACACTTCCGCATGTATCGGTAGATACGCGTGCGGCAGGGCTGTTTTAAAAATGCCCAGCCACGCGCTTATCTACCAATTTTTACGCACACGGGGTTTTGAAAATTTGGACGTAAGAGCCTAATTCATTAAAGCTTTTTTCCCCATTTTCTGTCTACAGTAAAAGTAACATAAAAAAGCTTACAGGTCGATTTTAAAAGTGTTGCTTGTGTAAAAATGGGCTCATCTATATGGGCTGCATGCAGGCAACATGGATTTAAAAAGCCACAAAACACACACGTATATGTACCCGTATGCATGTGAACAATAAAGGGACTGAAAAGGGGCAGAGCATGGGCGTTCCGAGGCAGGGACAAGACTTAGGCGCATTACTCCAAATTTTAAAAACAAAACCCAAAGCGCACATAAAACAGACATCTGTATAACTTTACTGCTTTTCCTGATGAGGAGCAAGACTGTAGATCTCAAATTTTAGGGCTTATCGGAAAGGGTGAGGTATCCAGGTCAACTGGGAAGCATGCAGGATGAAGATCTAGAGGGTCTGAAAGACCTTGCTATTAACTGGACAAACTGGTGGACTAACTGGAAAACTGGGAATGGTCCTGTGTCACACACACGTAAAAACTAATATGATCCTATGGAAGACACACTCTTGATCGCTGTGTGGTTGATGCATTTTAAAACATATGCAGGTAAGTGCACGCACGATTACAAATGCTAGCATATCCTTGCTCGTGTGCCAATATTTGCGTGTAGGTGTGCACGTGCACTCGTTTTAAAATCAACTTGTTAGTGAATACATTCCTAAAAGGCAAAATTAATCCTACATTCCCCACAACATTAACATATGATAAATATAGAGTAAGGGAACTGCAGAGAGAAGGCAAATATCAAACAGCCCCCATTGATGCAAAGTCTGTGGATGCATTTTGCCAATATTCAAAAATAAAGTATGCACTTATTTTTGCTTGGATTATTGCTCCAGGAATGAAATACTAGCAGTGATTTTCCTTGCTTTTTCTGAAGGCACTTTTTCCCTTGGAAATAAAACATGTAGATTTGAAAATTTCATTTGTGTGCATTATTTCTTTCCCAAACTAAATATGCCCTTGAGAACACCTCCAAATAATATGAGCAAAATTATGCACACTGTAGAACAGCACTGAGGAGCACGGCAATTTTCAAACAGCTCATTTCTGCTGATAAAATACTGTTTTACTTGAGGAAATGCCTTTGAAAATTGTCCTCCTCATGACCAAAACGAACCATTGCCTGGGTGCAGACACACACATGCAGGCGTTCAAACACTTGATACAATGGACAAATATGTACTCATAGTTCCTCCATGCATGTTGTCCCCTGGGGTGTCATTGGCACTGGGCACATTGGGCCCATGCCGTGAGTCTGTCCCTTGGTGCCCTGAGTCTCTGGCTAATCGTGGAGCTGAAGAAAAGGACCTCCAGGGCCATCAGCATATACACTGCAGCCGGTGGCCGAGAAAGAGGTCCTGTGCAACTACTGGACTTTCCCCTGAAGCTGGCAGCCAAGGAAGAGGTTCTGCAGGGCTGCCAACATTTCTACTGCTGTTAGTGCCTGAAAAAGAGGTCCTGCGTGCCTGCTGGAGTTTCTGCTATAGCTGGCGATAGTAGAAGAAGCCCTGCAGGGCTGCTGGAAATTCCACTGCAGCCAGCAGGTAAGAAAAAAGCCCTGCTGGCCTCTGGCATTCCCCCTGCAATCGGCAGCCAAGGAAGAGAGGATAAGGACCAGAGTGAGCCGGTGTGATAGCCTGTGTGTTTGTGTGAGAGTGAGAGAAAAAGAGTTTGTGTGACTCCGTAAGGCCTTTTTGTGAGTGAGAGGAAGAGAGCGCTAATGTGTAGGCTTGTGTTTGTGTGATCCAAGAGGTTCTGTGTGTGTTTTTTTGTGAGAGTGAGAGAAAGAAATGATTTGTGGTTGAGTATATATGTATGAAAGACTGCATATTTGTGTGTGTGTGAGAGAGAGAGAAAGAGATAGATGTGTGTGTGTGTAAGAGAGAGTGCAAGAGTGGTACATTTGTGTGAGAGTGAGAGAAAGAGTGTGTGTGTATGTGTGTGTGTGTGTGTGTGAGAGAGAGAGAGACAGAGGCTATGTGTTTGTTTGTATGAATAAGAGAGAAGTGAGAGAAAAAGAGAGTGTGTGTATGTGTGTGCATGAGAATGAGAAGAGAAAGAGATCTGTATGTGTGTGTATATTTGAAAGTGAGAGAGAGCCTGTGTGAGTGAATGTGTGTGTGTTTGTGTGTGTATAAGAGAGAGAAAAAGTATGTGTTGGAAAGAGTAGCTGTGTTTTTGTTTGTGCATGTGTATGACAGAGATTTCCTGTGTATGTGTGTGTTTATAAGAGGGAGAGAAAGAGAGAAAGACGGTTTTGTGCCTGAGTCTGAAAATGAGAGAAAGAGAGAGGTGTGCAAGAGACACCTATGTGTTTGTATATATGTGAGTGAGAGAGAGCTTGTGCAAATGAAAGAGAGAGTGTGTGTATATGTTTGTATGTGTGAGAGAGAGAAGAGAGAGAGAATGTGCGTATGTGTGTTTGAGAACTAGTATGTGTGCATAAGAGAGAGAACCTGTGTTTTTGTATTGTGTCTCTCTGTGTGTGTACACAAAAGAGAACTGTTTGAGGCAGTCTGATCTGATTATGTGTGTGTGATAGAGTTGGACTGTTTGTGAGAGAATGAATATGTGAGAGTATGTGTAAGAGAATGAGTATGTATATGTTAGAAAGTGTTCATATGACAGATAGAGAGAGAGAGGATAAAGTTTTTGCATCCCTCTCCAATCTACTACAGTCTCAGGGTCACTGGACATCTAAAGTTCCCAGGTGTAGAGAATGGGGATGTTTTTTTTTAATCCTTATTAGTTTTAGTCTGGCTTCTTGTCATTTCCAGTTCAGTTTTTGTCTGCACAATTCCATTTATTTATTTATTTATTTATTTATTTAAATTCTTTTGATATACCGATGCTCAAGAACCAAGTCTTATCGTACTGGTTTACAATGAACTCGGGGTATACCAATTAACACTGAAAGCGAAGGTTACATTACAACAGGGAAAGTCAAACAGGGCTGTTAGAAAAAAGGATAGATTAACGATTTCTAACTGAAGAGCCGTGGCGGAAGCACGGAGAGGTTGTTTACATGGTAAAAATAAAATACAATTTACACTTTATAATTTACACATGGAGAAGTTATATATGAATTACACAGGGGGGTCGACTGTACAAGTTATATAAGAGCGTAGTTGGCAGAAAACAGTTCCTTTGTGGGGCGGCAAGAGGGCAAGTTACCATAATTATTTATTCAGGGAAATGCTTGGGCGAACAGCCATGTTTTTAATTTTTTTCTGAATGTGCTATGGCAATGTTCCTTGCGGAGATCTGGCGGGAGAGAATTCCAGTGATGCGGACCAGCAGTTGATAGCGCACGTTTTTCAATGGTGTTATGTATAGCGGTTTTGTTCGGGGGAACCTGGAGGGAGTCTCTGTATGCAGATCTGGTAGGTCTTGCTGAGGAGTGGGGTTTGAGGGGTATGGAGGGTTGGAGGAAGGATTGCTGATATATGGTTTTGTGAATGATGGTCAGTGTCTTGAAGAGAATTCTGTAGCGGATGGGTAACCAGTGAAGTATTTTTAGAATCGGTGTGATGTGGTCCATACGGCGAGAGTTTGTGAGGATCCTGGCTACAGCGTTTTGCAGCATCTGAAGAGGTTTGGTGGAAGAAGCCGGAAGACCAAGTAGAAGCGCGTTATAATAGTCAATCTTTGAAAATAGAATGGCTTGAAGTACGGAGCGGTAGTCATGGAAGTGAAGGAGTGGTCTTAACTGTTTTAGGACCTGAAGTTTGTAGAATCCTTCTTTAGTGGTGTTGTTGATAAATTTTTTAAGGTTCATACTAGAGTCTAGGATGGCTCCGAGGTCTCGCACTTGATTTACTAAAGGTGTATTTGTAGAGTTGGCTAGAGGGTTATTAGCTTTGGGGGAGATGACCAGCAGTTCAGTCTTGGACGTATTGAGAACAAGGCTGAGGCTTGTGAGAAGAAGATTGATAGCGTGTAGACAGCTATTCCAATGGTGTCGGAGATGGGATCCTTGATGGGGATTAGGATCTGCACGTCGTCCGCATAGATGAAATGGGTGAGGTTAAGGTTATTGAGTAGTTGGTATAGGGGGAGAAGATATATGTTGAACAGGGTCGGCGAGAGCGAGGAACCCTGGGGAACTCCTTGCTTGGGGCTATAGGGGGAGACTCTTTGTTGATTATTTTCACTTTGTAATACCTGTCGCTTAGAAAGGATTTTAACCAGAGGAGTGCAGAACCTGATATGCCTATATCCATCAGACGGTTGATGAGGATTGTGTGGTTAACTGTGTCGAACGCTGCCGAGATGTCAAGCAGAGCTAGCAAGTAAGATTGACCTTTGTCGAGGCCCATCAGGATATTGTCCGTTAATGAGAGTAGGAGAGATTCTGTACTTCTGCGTTTCCTGAATCCGAATTGTGATGGGTATAGAATGTTGTGGGAATCGAGGTAGTCTGTAAGCCGCGTGTTGACCAGTTTTTCCATTAGCTTGGCTATGAAAGGTAGGTTAGCAATGGGGCGGAAATTTCTGGGGTTGGATGGGTCCAAGTTGGGTTTTTTTTAGTAGTGGTTTCAGAGAGGCTGTTTTTAAAGCTTTTGGGACAGTTCCTTGAGAGAGGGAACAATTTATTTACACTTTATGGTCTCTTTATTCTGTATTTGGTGAAGATTTGTCTGTGTTCTGCATGCATGATTGAGGAGAGGTATTCTGTTAGCATGTAGTTTTTGTGTAGGGATCTACAGCAGCCTGACTTGTTTTATTTTCCTAATAGGAGGTGTATTGGTGTGTTAGGATCTGGTGTAATATTTGCATTGTTGCCTTTTCATGGATAGAGTTGTTACTGTCTGAGTTTTGCAGTTAGTTTGTTTTGGTATGGCAGGTTTGCTTTAGGTTCTGACTACTTTTTTAATAGAATTTTGAATTCTTATACAATGTTACAGTACTGTTACAGTGACGTGGCACCAGAATTTGAATATTATCTTTCTGCGGTGAGTGGTTAAGGGAGATTCTGTGAATGCAGGATATTGTAGAACTTGAGGTGCAGGGTTTATATTGGATTCTGTCCTATCCTGCAAAGACCCCAGACTTCTCTCCTATAGAGAAGAACTTCATTGATTGATGTAATCGAATAATTTTAGTGGTAGCTTTACTAAATGGTTGAAACTGGCATGGAGATTTTCTGCTGCATACAATGTTCTGTCTAGATGCCACTGGCATACATTCCCAGGACTTTGCAACAATGGAGTAAAACGTTTGCAGTGGTGCCTCCTGCTTAATGAATGGGGGTGTCCGGTCTCCAGCTTCGATTGGTCAGAGTTTGGTAAGAGGCAGCTGTGGAGAGCTTTGGACCCCTACTGGGATGGAAGTAACTGGGTGGTTTTCCTGGCTGTCACAGGTCATATAGGATGACTCCCTGATGACAGCTGCTTGGAATATAGAATGGAGATCATTTAAAATATGTTATAAAATGTGAAGTAAATTTATGTCTTTTTATAGGATTGTTATGCAGGGGGAAGGGGGAGCTGCTGCTGATTGTGTATGAGTTGATTAATTATCAAAATCTTGGGGTGAAGGCTTATGGACCTGTGCTCTAGATCTTTTAGGTCCCTAGAAACACCTCTCGTTGTGCCTATTCTGCCCTTCTAGTAAGAGATACCATTCTGTGCCCTCATATTATGAGGACACCCTAATATCCTAGTGATCCCAGATCACAGACCCTGGAGGTAGGTTATCTCAATTACTCTCATAAGCACTAAAATATGTGCACATATACAATATTGGTAAAGGATATAAAATGGTGTTTAAATAGCACAAGCCTGATACTTGTGAGCAGTAGCATCAATCGTCAAGACTTTACCCTAGCTACTGTTCAGTCATGCATCCTTCAGTAGCATTCAGATTGCAGTCATTTTAAGAGAATAATCTATCAGAACTGGAGAATATACCTAACATGTTTGAATCAGAAATGGCTGAGCCTTCGTGCTACAAACTTTTATGGCGTTTCCCAGGGAAATTTAAATATCAATCGGGGAACCGGTATGTAGGTGGATGTGATTGTCTGGGAAGAGGAAGGAGAGGGCTGGGAGAGAAGCAAATTTTTACAAAGTTTTTGGGACATTTTCCTGTTTCTAAACACATTTCCCTCCTTTGTATAGTCTATTTTGTAAATATAACAGATTACGGTATTATAGGAATAGCAAGGTGGATAATACAACTTCCTAGTTGTACAAAGTCATCATTTGTTGATTGTGAAAGGCATAATTGTCTCCAAGGCTCACTACTGGTGGACATAAGAGAATGAGGGTATGAAAATTAGACTTTTATTTCCATATATGTACATACAAAGGAATCCGTATATAAATTATCAAATAAAAATATCTATTTTACTTTATCTCACTAATAGGGTCATTCACTAAAGCTTTATCGCGTGTGTTAGGGCCCTAATGCATACAATATAATGCTAATTAGGGGGAGGGGAGGAGTCAGGGCAGGGGGAGGGAGCGGTGTCTTCACTGCCAGCGAAAACGTTACCAACGTTATCGTCGGCAGTAGCGAGCTGAATAGCACCACCATTCACAGTGGCGCTATTGGGTGCGAAAGCCGGCAGCAGAGACACCGCGGTGGTGCGAAGGCTGTGTGCTTTCGCAGGCCCGCCCCTGTATTTGCTGGATTCATCATGATGAATCCAGGCCTAAATCTTTTGCAATTGGGAATTTTTAAAGCAAATTTGAATATGGTAGTATAGTTACTGAAGTTTGGTCAGGTGTTTTATAGCTTCTTGCCTTTAGTTGGAGCCATTATCCCAGAATAAGCCAAAGCATGCTAATTTTGCTTCCTACATCCAGTTCCAAATTTTGATTAAGTCAAGAGAACAGCTTTGCAGATTTGCTATGGAATACTGGGGTCATGGGTATTTGCTTGAGTAGTATAATGTACTACTCAAGCAAATGTGGGAGCTGGTCTAAAAACATATGAATTTCTAAAAAACAATCCACACTTATAGGACCTCTGAGACATGCTGTTTACTGTAGGTTGTGATTACTTGTATCCACCAAAGTTAGCAATTAATGCTCTATCAAAAATATATCTAAGGGGTGTATTTAGTACAGCACATTAGTGCAAATAAAATTAAGATATGTTAAATGCCTTCATTAATTAATTCTAATCAATGCAGCTGCCTAACATACATTAAGGGGGTAATTTTCTAAGGCATACCTGGAGGTTGTGCATGTAAGATGAACATATAAGTGCATAAGTGGGCTGTGGGCATGGTAAATGAATTTTCAGAAGGGAGAGAGTACACATGTGTTTTTGCTCCCATGCAGAAACGTATGCCCATACAGAAAGAGAACATGCATCCATTATCAATCATGCACCCATGCTTTTATGCCTACTCATCACATTGTGGAAAGTTACTAAATCTAACTTCTCTTGTTCCCTATTGGGAATGGAGGAAAAAGAGACCATATCATTCCAATACTAGCAGACCTATACTGGTTGCCAATAGAACAAAGGATACAATATAAAGCACTATGCACAATACATAAACTACAATATGAAAACTGGGTAAATGAATGGTACCTCAATAACAGTTCAAAAGTAATTAAACCTCGTGGTATGTGAAAAAAATCATATATTTACCCAGGCAGAGAATCCATCAAGCTAGGTGGAGTGAACATTGCACCAATCTCATCTTTGGGTGAGTTTCCTTTCTCCGAAAGTAATCAAATCTTCACAAGAGACCACTGTTCTGTTCATACGTCTCACGTTGAATGACAAAGTGGCCCCTAACCCCCTACACTACTACCTAAACCTCACCTCGAGTTACTAGGTGAGCCTCCCATAGGGATATAAATACCTATCTAGGGAGAGGACATTATGACTAGTCTCTCTCTCTCTCTCTCTCTCTCTCTCTCTCTCTCTCTCTCTCTCTCTCTCTCTCTCTCTCTCTCTCAAAAACATATTATTAATATTGCCTGCCTCCCACCCTTCTCGAATGGTGGGAGTCTGTGTGTTTGAAACACTCTCCCTTAATAATCAAGGCAGTTTATTGGATCCCATATGGTATTAGGCCTATGGTAAAGTGCACTAGTCCCACAGAAAGCCAGGAATATACTGAAGTACAATTCCAATATAGTAAGCCTTCCATATCATAACTGCCAGCACTCAACTTATGAAAAAGCCATATTGCCAATATTACATCAGGCCCTAAACAGCAATACACCTACTGTTAGGAAAACAGATTAAAGCCAGGATGTTGTAAATCCCTACATAGAAACTACATGCTAGCAGAATAACTAAAGAAAGCCACAGTCACACATGCAGAACACAGATAAACTCTCGTGAAATACAGAATAAATAGATAATAAAATATAAATTGAATAGTGCAGACAAAAACTGAACTGGAAATCACAATAAACCAAACTCTATAAGCAATGCAAACACAATCAAGAAATATAAAACATTAAACATACCAATAAAAAAAAAGTCAAATCTGCTGATAAATTCAGCCAATTAAAAACACTTGTAAAAATGTTTAAAATATTACTAAACAATTAAATATTTCAAATCAGCAGATACATCACATCCAATAATTAAAACTAAAAGGGATAAAAAAAAATCTCCCATTTTCCATACCTGGAAACTTTAGATTTCCAGTCCTCCTGAGATTGTCGTAGATTGGAGGAGGGTACACGAACTTTAACCTCTCTCACACACATATATACAGGTACGCTCACAAACGCACACAGGTGCGCAGGTACTCTCTCTCATAGACATACACATACACATACACACACACAAAAACCCTCTCATATCTACACATATACACACCCACACCCACCCTCTCATGCACACACACACAGACACCCTCTCATACACACACACATACATACATACATACACACCTACCCTCTCATACACACACAAACACCCTTCTCATATATACACATGCACACACACACACTCTCTCATAAATACGCACACACCCCACCATCTTCTCATACACAACACAAACACACCCTGCCACACTCTCTCAAGGAACAGGCTGCATCACACACAACACACACAAGCAGGCTGCATCACACACAACACCCAGATAAATGGTGCCTTTTCCCTTTCTTCCGCCGCCAGTGACCTGGGCTCTGGTGGCGGCCCGTGTCCTTCTTTCCTTCTCTTTGACCGCCATTGGCTTTGGTTCCAGTGATGGCTCACAGCTTCTTTTTTTTACTCTCGGCTGTCAATTTCCTGGGTTCTGTCGGTGACATTCTTCACTTTCTTTAGCCACCATGGGCTTGGGCTCCGGCAGTGGCTCACGGCCCCACACTGCCATTTCTTCAGCCACCGCTGACTTGGGCTCCATTAGTGGTTCGTGCCCCACATGGTTTTCTTCTAGCCGTGGCAGGATGGGCTCTGCTGTGGGCTTGCAAGCCTCTCTTCCGGCCCTGTATTTCAGCCACGGCAGGATGGTTCTGCCATGGCCCCACAGGTTTCTCTTCGGGCCTCAGCGCCAGCAGCCCCTCTTCTCTTTAGCCGGGAGCGACCGGTCCACCGGGGGATGTCAGATCCCCTGAAAAGGCAATCCATCCCCCCCCCCCCCCCCCCCCCATTTTCAGATTCTAAGAGTAGGCATAATAAAGTCAGGGAGAGGCGGCTGTGACAGGAAGGTTTCAGGGGACAAGTTTTCCATCTCAAAACCTTGCTGCCTGAAGCGGCCACCTCACCCTGCCTCATTACAGCACTGCCCCTGATGAAAGGTTCCTAAAGATGAGATTTATACCCTATGTTCTCGACCTAGCTTGATAGCAGCTAGGTAGAGAGTGCATCAAACTAGGTTGAGAGTATATTGCACAAATCTCATTTTTGTGTACCTTTCCTCATTCCAAATCACGTCAAATCTTCACTGGCTACTGTGCTGTTTGTACCTCTGACTGTGCATGTAAAACTGCCACCGAAAATCTAGTTCACAACCAAAATCTCACCACAAGTTAGTAATTGCCCCTCTTCTAGTGGTATAAAAAAATTGACTAATATGTGTGCCTCCCCAGACGTGTTCTCGCGCTCTCTCTCACTCTCTCTCTCTTTCTTTCTCTCTCTTTCCTCCTCCCCCTCCCCTTCCTGAATGTAATTTGCAATTTTTATCACAAATCCTGTTTCGAGCATAACACACTGCATAATGCCAGGAAAATGGTGTAGTTATTTCCAGTGATAGCATGCGTTACGCTATCACATGCAACGTTAATCACCGCTTATTTTCATAAACTCCACCCAAACTCCTCCTTTTTGATTAAATTTGTAGGATTTGCATATGCATCTCATGAAGTGCTATTTATCACATGTATTATGGTGTTATCATGGGCATTAGGGCCCTAAAACCCACGATAAGGCCCTAATGCAATTTGATAAATGCACCTCTTAGCTTGGATAATGTCACTGAATATACTCATGCATCTAAAAGTTAGCCAAATAAGTCTGTCTAGCTAACTTTAGGACAGGTCTTAAGCATGACTATTGGGGCCAAGGGGCCAAGGCAAGAAACAAAGCAAGGTAGGCTAAATTACCAGCAGCGACCACAACCAAGAGCAATAACTACAGACTGAGATAGGGAGTGGCAGGTGAGGCAGGCTGAAGGAGCATGGAACTGCCGAGTCATGAACTTTAGAGGCAGGACTTGTGCAGCAGCACTGAGCACGACCCACTGAGAGCCCCTGCTGGAACACGAACCACACAGCCGCTAGGACTCTCACGCGCAGTGTGTCATTCCCTCATTAGCAGCTGGTGCACAGATGGCTTCAGGAAGAGATATTCATAGGGACCATAAACCTACCAGCCCAAACCTTTCACAGTCCCCCTACTCCACTTGCAGGAAAACAAGTAGGATCTTGCCCTATCAAGTACTACTAGAAAGTACAATGTTGTGTAAGCGATGGTGCTGACTGAAGGTTTATTTACTGCCTGCAAAGATTTTGAAAGTCTAACCATGTGTAGGGGAAAGCCCCGAGAATATGATTTTCCCCATCCCGAACCCCCTGCTGACAGCATGCTAAAATTTAACACAAGATAGTACTACATTTACCGGGGTCCAATATCTTCTGTAAATTTAGCAATTGTTATTGCATAAGTTGATAAAGTTATTGAGCTCTTTATCACCTTATTTGAATATTTCACATTTGAGCGTGAGCTAAGCTTTTGTACCTGCACACATGCACAGTTTAACTTGCTAAATTGTTAGTGACTGGGCCACTATGTAAAGTTCATGCTAAAAGCTATTATTATATAAATACAATAATTCAAGAATCCACAGATACCAGGAAACAACCAATGTAGACTATAAATCAAATATTCCTGAAGAAAATGGAGGGTGGGAGACTCACTGAGACCTCATATGTTGCGTGCCCAATATCTAGGCTTAATGAGAGCTTATAGTGGCACAAGCTTCTCCTTATGGTATAATCATAGGTCTCAATGAACTAAATTTTACGGGACGCTTATAGACAACAGCTGTCCCAATGCACTAATGGTCTCAAGAGTGCTGAAAGAGTGCTGAAAGAGTTGTACTTAACTTGCAACTTCAATAACCGACGTCAAGTTGGCAAAAGCTAGTGAAGGAGATGGTAAGGTCCGACTTCTTTCCAACCGACGTCTCTGTTACGCTCTTGTCAGAATGCTGGAGTCAATCGCTGTGCTATGGATGCACTATCGGCGATAGTGCATCCATAGCACAGCGATTGACTCCAGCATTCTGACAAGAGCGTAACAGAGACGCCGATCAGAACAGCAATTCAACAAGTCAAGCATTTTCGGCAAGAGACTAAAGCAGGAAACAGCGGTATCCGACCCCCTGAGGAAGGAGGTTTCCCCTCCGAAACACGTTGTGTCGGAAAGAAGTCGGACCTTACCATCTCCTTCACTAGCTTTTGCCAACTTGACGTCGGTTGGAAAGAAGTCGGACCTTACCATCTCCTTCACTAGCTTTTGCCAACTTGACGTCGGTTATTGAAGTTGCAAGTTAAGTACAACTCTTTCAGCACTCTTGAGACCATTAGTGCATTGGGACAGCTGTTGTCTATAAGCGTCCCGTAAAATTTAGCTCATTGACATCTATGATTATACCATAAGGAGAAGCTTGCGCCACTATAAGCTCTCATTAAGCCTAGATATTGGGCACGCAACATATGAGGTCTCAGTGAGTCTCCCACCCTCCATTTTCTTCAGGAATATTTGATTTAAAAGCTATTATTAGGCATGCTAAGCGATAGCTCAGGGGTAGGCAACTCCAGGCCTGGAGTCCCACAAGCCATTTGGGTATTCATAAGGTGCAATTTAATATACTTCCTGTATTGCATGCAAATTCAACCCATGCAGATTCATTGTGGATAGCCTGAAAACTCGACAGACATGTGGCATTTGAGGACTGGCATTGCCTACCCCTATGACAGCGGCTCCTATGTGCATTGAGGAAAGAATTGAGGAATTTGTTATTTCTCCTTTTAACTTAACTTTATCTTTTTTCTTCCAGCTACCTAAGCTTCCAAGTTCACGGTCCTCGTTTAATGTAACTTTGTTTCTTCCTTTACCTAGTTATTTTTACCCCTGTTCGATGTAAACCGTCCTGATATGGTATTTAACCATGAAGGTCGGTATAGAAAAATGTTAAATAAATAAATAAATAAATAAATAAATATAAATTAAATAATAGCCTCGGTTCTGATCCAGTCTCTCATTTTCGAGCAGAACTGGCTAGCAGGGAGAACCTCTAGTATAGAAATTTGCATTGTAAACAGCAAGAACCGCACTGTGGACAGGGCCCTCTTTTGAAAGAATTTTGTATTCTGGCCTAGGCACATAAGTTCCAGGTCCTGAAGCATTACCTCTAATCTTTACTTCATTTTTTAGGCGTTATGCTGTAATGAAATGTAAAAAGTGAATCCATAAAAGTTATAGAGGTGGAAGAAAAAAAAAAAAAAACCAAGGTATGAACTGGTGCGGTGATATTTTTTATTTTTTATATTTTTTTGACAGGCATGTTCTTAAGAATATGCAGAGAATAAGAAATGCCATCAGAAATAAGTGCAATGGAGAGCTGAAACTAGATTGGAAAACCAAAAGTCAATTTTACAGAGTGCCATTTCATTAGCTTTCCGTGCTGAATTGAAGTTTAAAATCATGCTGGGGATTGAGCATGCAGAGGTGCCTGGGAAGAAAGAAAGAAATGGGTTCCTTTGATCAATTTCATTTTTCTGCTTTACAGCATCATCACACATTGTTTCTGTGTTTTGCAATAATCTATAAATGAGGCATGCCATTGGGGACTTGATTGATAACTGGGACAACATGAAAACAGCAAAGGCGTTCTCTCTCTCTCGAATGCCTAGATCCCTGGCTCCTGATGTCCCTGATCACCGCCAGAATAAATTGCCACTTTCTTCAAACAGAGGTGGAAAGCTATGCATCTATGTGATCATTGCCATGCTGAGGCACCCCTTCATGCCAGCACTGTATGAACTTGGCCTCAAGAGCTGGCGTAGTTGTGTTTTCTGGTTGCTAGGGTGAGCGTTATCACACCAGTTTCCAATTTATTTGGATTTTTTTTTAGGCTTAATTATTCACCCTTTTTAAATCTAAGTTCAAGACGGGTTACAGATCAGGTACTGTAGTTATTTCCCTAAGTTCTATTTGTGGCAATGGAGGGTAAAGTAACTTACTGATGTCACGAGGAGCAACTGAGGGAGAAGCAGGACTCTAGGCCTGACTTCCATGGATCTCAGCCTGATCTCTTAAGCTACTCCTTCACTCACAGCATGGCCTGGAAAATGAATATGGGCATTTATATCCGGCCCAGATACAGAACATAAGAACTAGGGATTTGCATTTGTTTTTGTTTTTTCTTTTCTTTTCAGAGCGCACTAAATCAAATTAGTGCACACTAAATCATGTCAATGTGTATTAAAATTAAATCCCCCCTCTTAAAAAAAAAAAGAAATAATAAAAATAAAATGAAACAAACAAAACAAAACAAAACAAAAATATATATATATATATATATTTCAAGCTGCCTATTCCTAATAAGAACATAAGAAGTGCCATCCCAGGAATAAGCGCTAGGGTTGCTAACTGGCTCCAGATTTTCAGGATAGGTTGATAAAGTTCTGGTTTTATCCCATTGCATGCTGGGACTTATTTTGATTTCCCTATTGCATTGTCTAAGAAAGGCAAGGCTATAAACATCTGCATGCAGTGGGATAAAACCAGGACTGGATCAAGCTGTCCTGATAATCTGGAGCCAGTTGGCAACCCTAATAAGTGCTGGCTTTTTCCAAGTCTACCTGGCTAATAACTGTTTAGGGACTTTTCCAATGCTATTCTGAACCCCACAATGTTATTTACTCTGACCAAATCCTCTGGCAACAGATTCCATAGCTTGTGCTCTGAGTGAAAAAAATGCTTCCTATGATTTGTTTTAAATCTTCCAGTTGCTAGTTTTATGATGTTTCCCCTAGTCTTAGTGTTGTTTCATAGGGTAAACAACCGTACCTTTGTAACCATTCCACTCCATTCATGATTTTATAAATTTCAATCATATCCCCTCTCAGTCATCTCTTTTCCAAGCTAAAGAGCCCAAATCTGTATAACCTTTCTCCATCCCTTTTATCATTTTCTTCACCCTTCTCTGTACCTTGTCTATCTCTGCTATATCTAATGTTTCATAGAGCAACCAGAACTACACACATTATTTGAGATGTGGTTGTACCATGGATCTATGCAAGGGCATTATGATAGTCTCAGTTTTGTTCTTTATTCCTTTCCAAATACATCCTAACATTTTATTTGCCTTTTTGACCACCCCCGAACACTAAGCTGAAGATTTCAAGCTATTGTACACAAAGACTTCAAGGTCTTTCTCCTAACACAGAACCTAGCATCATGCACCTGTAGTTGGGACTATTTTTCCCTATGTGCATTAATTTGCACTTGTCCACATTAAACTGCATCTGCCATTTAGAAGCAAAGTCTCCTAGTCTCACAAGGACTTTCTGCAATTATTCACAATCTGCTCCCATTTTAATGACTTAAAACAATTTTGTGTCATCTGCAAATTTGGTCACCTCCCTCATCATCCCTTTCTCCAGATCACTTATGAATTTGCTAAACAGAACAGATCCCAGTACAGACTCCTGGGATACTCCAATAATGACCTTTCTCCATTTAGAAAACTGATCATTTAATCATAACCTCTGTTTCCTGTCTTTTATTCAGTTACAATCCACAATAGAACACTGCCTCCAATCCTATGACCTCCCAATTTCCTGAGGAGTCTCTCATGAGGGATTTTGTCAAATGCCTTCTGGAAATCAAAATATACTACATCAGTTTGCTCATCTGTATGTTTATTCACACCCTTAAAAAAAATCAAATAAATTGGTAAGGAAAGATTTCCCTTTGCAAAAACCATATTGACTCTCCCCCATTAAACAATGTGGGATAGATTTTCAAAAAACGCGAATAGGCGTACTTTTGCTGGCGCATCAGGCGCCAGCAAAAGTACGCTGGATTTTAGTAGATACGCGCGGAGCCGCACGTATCCACTAAAATCCTGGATCGGCGCGCGCAAGGCTATGAATTCTGTATAGCCGGCACGCGCCGAGCCGCGCTGCCTACCCCCGTTCCCTCCAAGGCCGCTCCGAAATCGGAGCGGCCTTGGAGGGAATCCTCTAACGCCCTCCCCTCATCTTCCCCTCCCTTCCTCTATCTAACCCACCCGCCCGGCCCTGTCTACACCCCCTCCTTACCTTTCTCCGGGGATTTACGCCTCCCGGAGGGAGAAGTAAATCCCCGCGCGCCAGCAGGCCTCTTGCGTGCCGGGCCGCGACCTGGGGGCGGGTATGGAGGGCACGGCCATGCCCCCGGACCGCCCCGGGCCATAACCACGCCCCCATACCCGCCCCCAAAACGCTGCCGACACGCCCCCGAAACGCCGCGACGACCGGGCCCGCCCCCGACACGCCCCCCTCGGAGAACCCCGGGACTTACGCGAGTCCTGGGGCTCTGCGCGCGCCGGTAGGCCTATGTAAAATAGGCTCACCGGCGCGCAGGGCCCTGCTCGCCTAAATCCGCCCGGTTTTGGGCGGATTTAGGCGAGCAGGGCTTTGAAAATCCGCCCCTGTCTATTTAAGTGGTCAGTAATTTTATCTTTGGAATAACTTTGACAATTTTTCCCTTCACAAACATCAATCTCACTGGTCTATTTTTTCCCAGTTCACACCTGGAGCTCTTTATAAAGACTGACATCATATTGACCACGCTTCAATCTTCTGGTATCATGACTAATTTAAATAATAGGTTGTAAACCAGTAGAAACAGGTCTGCAATTTCATTTTTTATTTCCTTCAGAACACTGGATTTAATACCATCCAGTCCGGGTGAGTTATTATTGTTTAGTCTGTCAATCTGAGTTATTATAGCCTCCTGAAAAGTTTTAGAGTGTTTTCATCTATTCACTCAGAATCATCATCATCATGTAATGTATCTGATTTGGATATGATCCCTTCACCTTCCTCAGTAACGACAAAGGCAAAGAATTGGTTTAGTTTTTCTGCTGTTCTCCCTTTAGCATCCCTTATATCTCTCGGTCATCTAGTGGCTCAACTGACTCCCTCACAGGCCTTTTGCTTTGAATATACTTGAAAAAGGATTTATTACTGGTTTGAATCTCTATGGCAAGCTTCTTTTCAAATTCTCTCTTAGCCTGCTTAATTACTTTTATACAGTCAGCTAGTTTGCCTGTGGTTCCCTATTTTCCTCATTGGATCTGCTTCCTATATTTCTGAATAATGCCCTTTTGGCTTAATTGCCTCTTTTACCTCACTATTAAAACTCTCTCACAGTCATATCCCTTTTTTTGTAATGTTTTTTAATGTGCAAAATACATTTTGTTTGGTTCTCAAGAATAGTAATTTTTAAATAGTGTCTACATCTCTTGAACATTTTTAACCTTGTGGCTTGCTCATTTTAGTTTTTTTCTAATAAATTTCCTCAAATTTATCATGGTCTCCCTTTTTATAGATAAATGGTACTGTAGCAGTTTTCCTTAGTATTCACTTTACAGTGATTATATCAAATTTTATTACAATGTGATCACTGTTGCCAAGCGGATCCACCACCTTTATCTCTTGTGCCAGGTCCTGTGTTCCACTGAGAACTAGACATAATATAGTTCCCCCTCTTGTTGGTTCTTTAACCAATTGCTTCATGAAACAGTCATTGATGGTATCTAGGAACTTTACCTCCCTTGCATGTCCTGATGTGACATTTACCCAATCAATCCTTGACAACTTTTATCAGTGGAACATATAATTTGATGTCTTCTCATCTACTTGGATATATTTTATTGTAGTGTTAATAAGAACAAAAATGTGACTTCAACATGATTTAAAACAACGTGTTTATGTACCCGATAAAGAACATTATTTGCATTAACACTACACTTAAAAATTAAATATCAAAATGATCACTTTAAATACCATTTTAAAATTTAACATCTTCAATCATAGTGTTTTGACATTTGGAAGTCTTTTTTTTTTTATTGGCTTTTTAATTCCTACTTCTCTTTCTTGCATAATCCTCTCTGAAACATGAATTTTCAGATTGATTACTTAAAATAATGCCTAGTCCTGGTCAAGCATTAATATCTGGGTTTAAGATTTTTTTGCATGACTTCCTATACTGTATGTTCTCCAGATTTGCAGCTTAAGCTTTTGGTAGATCGACATCAATGAAGCATAGAAATCAGGCTGGATGTCCAAAATGGCCACACAGATCATTTGTCTTTGGGCACCCTTAGGGTCCTTGCTGAGCTGCTTAGGGTCATCACTGTTGTCCATTAGATATTTTATTCTTCTTCCTTTTTTCTACTGGCCTTGTTTTATTTCAGTTGTGAGGACAAGTCAAAACAGAATCAATACCTTTCCCTCCATGTATTCTTTGCTGACACATGGATTGATGGATAGTGGATCCTTTCATTTTATGTGCACCCAGTGTCTTAACTGCATTGACATCCTTGGAGGGAGAGGAAGCGACAGGAGCCTCTGTAGTCTGTATTTACGCCTCCAGACTTGATAGTTATGCTGATAATGGAGCAGTGAACACTTCATAAATCATAGGTTTTGGTTTAGTCCCTTGGTAGTACTCACTGTGGCTCGATGTGGGTGGGGGGAGAGGATGCAACAGCCTTGAGATTTTTGGAAAGTCCAGCATGAACTCTCCAACAAAGATTACAATCAAGAAAGCAGCTTCTAAGAGTGGCAACTTAGCACAGATCTCAGGTGTTATGCCCATTGGTAGCAGATGGCTGCGACCACTATTGCTCACCTCCTTCTTTGCTTCCCTGACTCTATGACCTGCCTACCAGGCCTCCCGGGTCGACATGAATGCCACCAACTGCCATCTTGCCATTGGGTCTATCTAGAAGCGCGCATGCACGGGCCAGTCTTATCCGCGTCATGGCGGGAACCTCGGGGGCATCCCCTCCAGATGACGTCATTTCCCTCGGATATTTAAACCAGCTGGCCCTGCCTAAAGATGACTTGGCAAAGAGTCTCATCCTTGCTAATTCTGCCTCGCTTCCTGAGAACCCTGCGTTCCAGTTCCTGCTTCCGGCGTGGATGTCTCAGGTACCCACTTCTCGGGGGCCTCTCTCTCATCCTGGCTATCCGCTCCTCAGAGGGCCTGATGCCTGGAACCCTGCCTGCCCCATTCCACTTGGCTTCCCTGGAACCTACACTGCTTTTTCATGAGTACTCCACCTTTCAGATCACTTTTTTCTCCACCACGTGCCTCCGCACTGTGGACCATTACCTTCTCTACAGAGGACTCCTTCAGAGGTCCCCACTCTGCGGGCCCTTACCACTCTATCGAGGAACTTACTGGTGCACCCCACCTTGCGGACTGCTACCAGCTGTACCGAGGACCCTCACCGGTGTACACTGCTCTGCGGGCCACTACTATCTCTACCAAGGGCCTCGTCTGTGCACCTCACTCTGTGGACTGTTGTCATCTCTACTGAGGACCCCACCAGCTTACCCCACTCTGCGGGTCATTACCATCTCTACCAAGGACATTCTTAGGTGTATCTCACCTGCGGGCCATTACCATCTCTACAGAAGATGGACCCCACCAGCTTATCCACTCTGCAGACCACTACCAACGCTACAGAGATAATCCCTCTGGGTATTTCCTATTCCATCAACCCTGTGTCTCTGGGTCTGTGTGACCACCACTGTGGCAGCCCCTGCTCCGCGGGTAGTGCTTCTATCTCTTTAATAAAGACTCTATATTGCTTCTGTGTCTGACCTCAGCTGAGACCTAGCCTCCCGACAGTGAGGCTCACTGGGCTCCTCCCCTCACTTCGGCCCAGGGTTCATGTACCAACTGATCTAACAGAATCCTAACATCAGGAGTAGTAGTGGGAAAACTGAAGCTGCTGTTGGGGAATTAATGTTGGCTGAAAGCCTATTGATATATGATGAAGCTCACAAGCCCTTGCAAAGTATGGTTAGAGATGCTGCTTTAGAGAGGAAACCAAGTATGTGTATGTTCCAAAGAATATTGCCTTCAAGGAAGTTTGGCTGGTGATCAAACAAATGGATTCCAGGATTACAGATGAGGAAGGTGTTATGGTTTGTGGGTTGGTGGTCCCTTGGTATGAGTTGTTACAACCTGTGGAGAGGAGTCCCACAGGCCCACACCAATGGGAGGCAAGGTCAGGCATGGCAGGGAGCTCTTGGTAAGACTGTGGAGAAGTCCTGAGGAACCAGGAGGGATTTCCCAGTAGACAAGTGGCTGCCAATAATACCTTGACTGAGACCCCCAGAGGGGAAAGCACCAGGAAGGCCATAGAATGGGAGGCTTGAGACTGGCAGGCAGGAGGAATGGCAGAAGCACCCCCCCATGGGGCAGAGTGAGGGAGGTGAGGCTATAGTGACGCAGGCTAACCCATGGAGCAGGGAAGCCCAAGTTTGTTTTCTGATGATGACATAGGTAGAACCTGAGGAGTGTGGAGCACAGGCAGTCACTGTATGATAGAGAAGCACAGCCCCGAGGAGTGGGGAAGTGCTGATAGTCTCATAGCACTTAGACACAACCCCGAGGAGCGAGGAGGCATGGGCTGTCATGGAAAAGCACAAGGACACTGTTCCAAGGAGCGGGACGGTGCTGAGAGTCTCTTGAGAAGCAGGGAGATGCAGCCCCGAGGAACAGGGAAGCACAGACAGCCCAGACAGCATATAGGCACAACCTCAAGGAGCGGGGAAGCGCTAGAGTAATTCCAGAGTGGTAAGGGTGTTCCAGGAGCCAACCCCGAGGAATGGGAAGCCTAGCAGAGTAGGACTTCAGGAAGCACAAGGCTAGCCTGAGGAGTGGGGAAGACCAGGAAAGGTCCCCGTGAGAGTGCTACTGGCACTCGAGGAGCGGGTACCAGACAGAGTCCAAGGTCCAATGGAGTACAACAGCGTAGTCCCAGACCATGGAACAGGAACTAGTAGAGACATACAGAACTTGTTGCCAAGTCGGCTAGCTGAGGGCGAAGGTGGAGCTTAAGTACCTTGATCCGGTGACATCATCAAGCAGGGACGCCCCCGAGGTTTCCACCGAAGAGGCTTCAAAGGAGGGCCCGGTTTTGTGCATGCACGTGCCTAGGAAGGCTCAGAGACAAAGAAGCTGGCGGCAGCGACTCGGCCGCCACAAAGAGCCATGGGGAACACAGTGGTGGAGATTGGCCTGTACCGTGAGCAGACCTGGGGAGGGCTGGAGAACAGTGCAGGATGTAAGTAAGCATGGACGCAGCTATCTGCGAAGGTAATTTTCAAAAGTAAATTACCCTTGTAAATACTGATTTGCCTATCTTTAATCCAAATAAAAGTATTGGCAGGGTTAAAAAAAAACATGTTTGCTTTTATTTAAATCACCTGGACCAGATGGTATACACCCCAGAGTTCTGAAGGAACTAAAACATGAAATTTCAGACCTATTAGTAAAAATTTGTAACCTATCATTAAGATCATCCATTGTACCTGAAGACTGGAGGATAGCAAATGAAACCCCAATATTTAAAAAGGGCTCCAGGGGCGATCCAGGAAACTGCAGACCAGTTAGCCTGACTTCAGTGCCAGGAAAAATAGTGGAAAGTGTTTTAAACATCAAAATCACAGAACATATAGAAAGGCATGGTTTAATGGAACAAAATCAGCATGGCTTTACCCATGGCAAGTCTTGCCTCTCAAATCTGTTTCACTTCTTTGAAGGAGTTAATAAACATGTGGATAAAGGTGAACCGGTAGATGTAGTATACTTGGACTTTCAGAAGGCGTTTGACAAAGTTCCTCATGAGAGGCTTATAGGAAAAGTAAAAAGTCATGGGATAGGTGGCGATGTCCTTTCATGGATTGCAAATTGGCTAAAAGACAGGAAACAGAGAGTAGGATTAAATGGACAATTTTCTCAGTGGAAGGGAGTGGACAGTGGAGTGCCTCAGAGATCTGTATTGGGACCCTTACTTTTCAATATATTTATAAATGATCTGGAAAGAAATACGATGAGTGAGATAATCAAATTTGCAGAAGACAAAACATTGTTCAGAGTAGTTAAATCACAAGCAGATTGTGATAAATTGCAGGAAGACCTTGTGAGACCAGAAAATTGGGCATCGAAATGGCAGATGAAATTTAATGTGGATAAGTGCAAGGTGATGCATATAGGGAAAAATAACCCATGCTATAGTTACACAATGTTGGGTTCCATATTAGGTGCTACCACCCAAGAAAGAGATCTAGACGTCATAGTGGATACCACATTGAAATTGTCAGTTCAGTGTGTTGCGGCAGTCAAAAAAGCAAACAGAATGTTGGGAATTATTAGAAAGGGAATGGTGAATAAAACGGAAAATGTCATAATGCCTCTGTATCGCTCCATGGTGAGACCGCACCTTGAATACTGTGTACAATTCTGGTCGCCGCATCTCAAAAAAGATATAATTGCAATGGAGAAGGTACAGAGAAGGGATACCAAAATGAAAAGGGGAATAGAACAGCTCCCCTATGAGGAAAGACTAAAGAAGTTAGGACTTTTCAGCTTGGAGAAGAGACGGCTGAGGGGGGATATGATAGAGGTGTTTAAAATCATGAGCGGTCTAGAACGGGTAGATGTGAATCGGTTATTTACTCTTTCGGATTGTAGAAAGACTAGGGGGCACTCCATGAAGTTAGCATGGGGCACATTTAAAACTAATTGGTGAAAGTTCTTTTTTACTCAACGCACAATTAAACTCTGGAATTTGTTGCCAGAGGATGTGGTTAGTGCAGTTAGTATAGCTGTGTTTAAAAAAGGATTGGATAAGTTCTTGGAGGAGAAGTCCATTATCTGCTATTAAGTTCACTTAGAGAATAGCCACTGCCATTAGCAATGGTAACATGGAATAGACTTAGTTTCTGGGTACTTGCCAGTAGGGATGTGAATCGTTTTAGGACGATTAAAATTATCGTCCGATAATTTTAATATCGTCTTAAACCATTATGGAACACAATACAATAGAGATTCTAACGATTTATCGTTATAAATCGTTAGAATCATGAGCCGGCACACTAAAACCCCCTAAAACCCACCCCCGACCCTTTAAATTAAATCCCCCACCCTCCCGAACCCCCCCCCAAATAACTTAAATAACCTGCGGGTCCAGCGGCGGTCCGGAACGGCAGCGGTCCGGAACGGGCTCCTGCTCCTGAATCTTGTTGTCTTCAGCCGGCGCCATTTTCCAAAATGGCGCCGAAAAATGGCGGCGGCCATAGACGAACACGATTGGATGGCAGGAGGTCCTTCCGGACCCCCGCTGGACTTTTGGCAAGTCTCGTGGGGGTCAGGAGGCCCCCCACGAGCTGGCCAAAAGTTCCTGGAGGTCCAGCGGGGGTCAGGGAGCGATTTCCCGCCGCGAATCGTTTTCGTACGGAAAATGGCGCCGGCAGGAGATCGACTGCAGGAGGTCGTTCAGCGAGGGTTCCGGCGCCTCGCTGAACAACCTCCTGCAGTCGATCTCCTGCCGGCGCCATTTTCCGTACGAAAACGATTCGCGGCGGGAAATCGCTCCCTGACCCCCGCTGGACCTCCAGGAACTTTTGGCCAGCTTGTGGGGGGCCTCCTGACCCCCACGAGACTTGCCAAAAGTCCAGCGGGGGTCCGGAAGGACCTCCTGCCGTCCAATCGTGTTCGTCTATGGCCGCCGCCATTTTTCGGCGCCATTTTGGAAAATGGCGCCGGCTGAAGACAACAAGATTCAGGAGCAGGAGCCCGTTCCGGACCGCTGCCGTTCCGGACCGCCGCTGGACCCGCAGGTTATTTAAGTCATTTGGGGGGGGTTCGGGAGGGTGGGGGATTTAATTTAAAGGGTCGGGGGTGGGTTTTAGGGGGTTTTAATGTGCCGGTTTTGCGATTTTTCGATTTTTCGATTTTTCACGATATTTTACCCCCCCAAAAGGCAACAATACGATTCCCTCCCCCTCCCAGCCGAAATCGATCGTTAAGACGATCGAGGACACGATTCACATCCCTACTTGCCAGGTTCTTATGGCTTGGATTGGCCACTGTTGGAAACAGGATGCTGGGCTTGATGGACCCTTGGTCTGACCCAGTATGGCATTTTCTTATGTTCTTATGTTTTTATTTGGATTAAGAGGAGGTGTTCACGGAAGCAGATTTTGGGCAGGATTAGGACACATACTATTTCTCAGTCAGATTTCGCTCTCACAAAAATAAGGTGTAGATTTGCAGGTCATTCATACCCATGAGCATTTCCAAAGGGATAGCATATCCAAAGTTTCCCTTTGAAAATTCTATTTATTTATTTATTTACTTATTTGAAACACTATTATTCCACCTATAGTGACAATGTCATGTTAAGTGAATTACAACACTTTAGAGGCTCAGATGGTAATATGAACCTAATTAAGGAAAAGCTAATAAGTTAGGAAAGAAATATCTTTGTTCAATTACTGTGGCTAGAGTCATAGAAATCATCCAGACATATTTGAAACAACAAGGACACTAATATTTAATAACATTGCGCATACACCTGAGCAATCACAGTACAGGCTGGATTTAGAAACAAGCTTGATCTTATCAAAGAACAAACATCTCAACTGACTCAATAGAAAGTCTACCAAATATCAGAGATACCAGAACTGATCCCGTACCTTCACAAACGCAAAAATAAATGCAACAGATAAAAGAGAAGATGACAACTAAGACTCAATGTCCTCAGACAGGAGCAATTTATGGGGACTTTGAGCTCCCAAGAAATGCCTATCACTTGTAGTAGCCAGAACCTTGGTGAAACCACAAGATGAAAGCATCAGAAGAAAGCAGATTTTACACAAGCTTCTGGCAAGCCCAGACGAAACAAAGACAGCAGACTGCTCACCTGCGCATGTTCCACTGAATAGCTGGGAGAATTTGTGCAGATAATTTTACCTGGGTAACTTTCCTGCTAACTGGGCCCGCTGAAGATTGTCTGCAGAGTTTTAAGGCATGGTTTTCAAGAAAAGATACATTATAGTAAATGTGAATTATAAGAAAAGAATTGTTAAGACAAAAGGAGACTTAGCAATAAGAACTGAAGGGGAAGCCCTAAAGACAAAAAAAAACATTATATTCTAACCAATCTAGTGAGAACTGCCTCTTTAAAGCTGTAAAACTACGACATAGAATGTTAGCTAGCAATCAAAACTCACAACCAGTAAGATCCCCTCTTTTATTCTGATTTGAATGAAATTAACATTGTCTGTTTTCAAAACATTCCTGCCATTCTCAATCTCCTCACTTTTTAGGGATGGGCTGCAGTGCAGATCCCCATTCAAAACGCCAGGCAGGTACAGCTCAGACCTGAAAAATAAGTCACCAAGGTTTTCTAGAAATGTGTGAGTGGGTGCACATTAAGCAGAGAGGTTCCCTGTGCTTATCTTCTGCTGCTCAGTTGAAGATTTTACTTCTTCAAGCATAAATCTGTAAAAAAGAGTGAAACCTAATACATCTGTGTGTCTCAATCCTTGATTATTTACCACATGATATATAGAAAATCAGCATACTGAAAAAAGATTTATTATCATTATTATTATTTTTATTTTCATTATCTGCTTTAGATTGGTTGAAAAGGCCCAGACAGACGGAACATCAATTTATATTTAAATTATTCTTACTATACTGTTTTTGCACAGTAATTTTTCCCCCTGCTTCTCCTTCAGGGTTCCAGCGTAATGTAAGCCAATCCTCTACAGTAGCTTCCCAAGATGTCCCCTCCCCCCCCCTCCCCATTTAAACCAACCTTCCACCTAGCCCAATGGTTACAGAGACCATGAGCCACAGATCGTGGTTACTTTAGTGGGCAAACATGCCGATTCTGACCACAAGGTGTCTCTTTTTCACAGTGACTAAGATTACCTCCAGCAGGGGTTTTTGAACATTGCCCTCTGCATCACTCTGTGCCCCAACCAGCCTCAAGGGGGAACAGGAAGGCATTCATCTCTAGCATCCCTTATGGCAGCCTGAAGCACTGCCACCGTGTCATCGGGCTCACTGTGATGAAGAGTTAATGCAAAGACCAAGCAATAGGGAGTAAAAAAAAAAAAATCCCTCAGTTGTTTATATCCAATCTTGACTTCAAATATCCATCAAGCAATGAAACATGAATTTATTTTGGAGATGCTGCTGCTTAGATGAACCAATTTTTTTTTTAATTAGTTTATATCTATGTTAGTCAAACATCATAAAGTGAATGCAGCAGAATGACGCAAACTGGCCAAATGAATTGTCTGGCTACAGCTGTTACTTGTATTGCTGTTCTGGTTTCTCAAAGTCAGTTTTTGCTGTGATGAGACATGAGGGAGGACATAGTTTCCGGCTTCTCCATGTTCTGTAGATTCTTGCCAGGAGCTATCTGAACTGAACAGATTTCCTCGGCATAAGAATCGGAAAGCAGCAAGCAACTGCAGGGACTTCGGCACTAGCAGGGACCAGCAGAGAATACTTTTCTTTCCTTTACAGGGCTGATTTTGTAACTTGCACACATGGGTTTAAAGTTTGCAAGTGCTTTTTCACCCACACACTTTACACCAGTTTCAAAAGGAAAGGTGCACTCGTACTTTCATTTTGAAAATTATCCCACCAAACTACCCATACCCTGTTAATGCATGTGCATAGCTTTTCCAGGGAAAACTGTGCTCATACTTTGTAAAACGTAAAAGTATTATACTCAATTCCAAAGCCCAGCACAAGAAGGCCTCTTCAAAGTACCAGTAAAAAGTGTGTGCCTACGGACCCTAGACATACGCTTTTCCCTGCTTATCCAAATGGCAGATTTGTACAAGCCCATTTCCATGGGTAGAGCAATCTTTTACCCACAGAAATGGCTCTGAAATTTTCCCTCCAAATGCGTTTTCCATGCAGCCAAACTCCTTCCTAATGAAGACAATTTCTTTTTCAGCGGGAAGCAAAGATTATTTTAATGTGGGTACATCCTTTTAAGTTTTTGGCCAAACTTAATAACTGAGTAAAATCAGAACAAAACATTTAAAATTCATCAAGTCAGTCTGCTTGTTCACTATATGGTCAATTGTCCTACTTTCTGACTTAGCCCGCCAAATTCTGTCTCTTTATATGAAACTGATTTTCAGCTGAATCTACCTGGCTATATTTAGGTCAGTGATGTATTTGGTCTGACTTAGTTATCAAACTTAGGCCTGGATTCACCATTCTATCGCAAAATGGTGAATCCAGTGAAAACGGGGGGGGGCGGGCCTTCAAAAGCTGGCAGCCTTCACACCACCATGGTGTTTTCGCTGCCGGCTTTTGCACCCAATAGCGCCACGTGAAAGGTGGCGCTATTGGGCACGCTACTGGCGATGATAACGTTACTAACCTTATCGCCACCAGTGAAGACACCGCCGAGTCCGCCTCCTCACCGCCTCCTCGCTGCCTCCTTGCCACCTGACTCCTCCCCTCACCGCCCCGACTCCGCCCCCAGCATGCTATCACACAGGAAAAGGGCCTTTTCGCATGAGATAGAGGCTTATCGCACGCAAGAAGCCTTTGAAAATGACCCCCTTAATTGGCTAGGACTGAATAGCAGTGCTGGCTAGCTAAGTTGGGAGCCTACCTTGGAAATTACCTCCTGAGAAGCCCAATTTTTTTTGCCAACCAAATATTTCCTGCTAGAATATCTTTTCAACCAAAGTTGGCTGCTCTGTGCATGATATTTTTAACACACAGGATATAGCTAATTCCTTTCTTTGGGATTATTTACAAGGAGCATTTAGCTGAATATTTTGGGCACTTATTCAGCTAAGCCTTAGCCATATATCTTATCATCCAGCTACAAATTAGTCAGATAACTTAGGAGCTTTCTAGGATGTTGCTGAGAGGAGTTAGGTTAGCTGGAGAAGTTAACCGCTGTACAGTTAGTTGGATAACATACCCGACTAACTCTGGTCATATGTAGAACAGTCTTAAATTTAGCTGGATAAACTTATCTGGCTATTTTTAAAATAGTCAGCTATGTTCAATAGTGTGGCTCCTCTCCTGAGTATCCATCCAAAGTCAGCCAGATAAGTTTATCTGACTAACTTTGCAATCCAGAGAACGACTGAACATGGACCTCTAAAAGTTCTCTCTCATTTTATGTCTATGAGAAAAATGCTTAGTAAGTAGGACCCTTCGTTGGATAGATCCTGCTGAAACGCGACTCCTTTGGAAATTGTGTGCTATTTGCCTAAGGCTTTAATTTTCTGCAAGGAGGAAAAAAAAAATCTTCAGAAAATAATTCTATAAGCAAACTCTTGTATAAAAAAGCATTATATGGATTGTGCTTGATCCTTAAATTTAGCACATAGGACAAGAGTCCCTGAGGGCTTGTTTCACATGCTTGTTTGTTTTTATGTGTTGAAGAGTTTGATAAGTGTGGCTTTTGGCCATTCGTGATTTTCTAATGGAGTGTGGAGACTGCCCATTTCACAGCTTCCCGTCAGAGCCGACTCAGCAGCTGACTTTTAGTGAACATTTGTCTTCAGCTAAATCTGATCCATTTGTTGCTTTTTGGAGAGGTCTGACAAGGTTTTTGATACTTAATATGGTTTTAGGCTGCCCAGGTCAGGCCTAATGTTTTTGGTCCTCTCATTTTGAGAGGAAAACCTCGAACACTTGCTTTCTTTTCCTCCCATGGGAAATCACGGCAGCGGGGCCATTCAAGTCTCTTACATTGTATTATGTCGTGTTTCATTCACACGGCAGATGGAAATAGTGAAAGGACCATGATCTATGTCCAGAACCTTTCATGCTACCTTTAACGTAGAAGTCCTGAAATCTTTGCAGCATGCATCGCATCCCAAGACTGGGCAAGGAGAACTAGATGAATGAAGGGAGATGATCCAGCCAGGGTTTTCTTAGACAAAAGAGCAGCAGATCCTAGAAGCTGCAATTTTTATATGTTCAGTGACATCAAAACGAATTAAACGGATAAGGTAAGCTTGCTCATTTAAAAAAAAGCTGAAATATCTCCTTGTGCTTAAAACCATACCACTAGCACAGAAAAAATGTAAATTAATGACAAACGTTTAGCAGTCAATTTTGAATATGTTCCACGTCTAGTTCTTCTAAGGCATATGAAATGCAAAGACTGTCTCCCATCCATCAGCCCTCCCCTTCCCAGCTCACCTGGAACCCTGTAAGCCTGACGTAACAGCTCTGCCAGATGAGTCAATTTTGAGGGTACAATTTCACTTCAGAACAAATGAAGACACAATAGCCCTTAAAAGTGATCCCTAAAAGTGATGACAGTCAAAGATTTTCATTATACAGAGGACAGGACAGTCCCTTTTAAACCGGTGCACAAGTGAGCACGTTCGTCGGCCTCCACCCAGGGACGTGATCGTTTTATAAAATAAGTGTATATATGCATGCGATTTTAAGTGGGCACATGCCGGTGAGTGCAAATGCGTTTCTACCGTGCAAGTGGGGGATTTTAAAAGACACGCCTAGTGACAACATTGGCTGTTTTCCCAGTTTGTTCCCAGTTCTTCTAGTTCCCCTCCCCCCCAGTTTAATAGCTTCCCATTCCCCCTGTTAGCTCCAACTGTTGATCTATAAGTTTTTGTTTTACTACTTACACATCATCCAGAGCAGAAATAAAGTTACACGGCAGGGGACCCCGGCGTGCACCAGTGCGCGTATTTGTACGCTAATTTTAGGTAAATCTAGAAATGCCCATGCCATGCCTAGACCATGACCCTTTTTAAACTTTTTCATTTGTGCGCAGTGGCAAGTACGCGTGTATCCGGGTGGCTTTTAAAATCTGCTTGGCGCATGCTGGTCCAACATACTTGCAAATCCACTAATT